>NC_092109.1:3944983-4544983 GCF_045679555.1 Salvelinus alpinus
AAGGCACTGTACAGTATATCATAACCATTGAAGAAGACCATGGTGCTTGCCTACGGAGCTGTGAGGGGAACGGCACCTCCGTACCTTCAGGCCCTACACCCAAACAAGGGCACTGCGTTCATCCACCTCTGGCCTGCTCGCCTCCCTACCTCTGAGGAAGTACAGTTCCCGCTCAGCCCAGTCAAAACTGTTCGCTGCTCTGGCACCCCAATGGTGGAACAAACTCCCTCACGACGCCAGGTCAGCGGGGTCAATCACCACCTTCCGGAGACACCTGAAACCCCACCTCTTTAAGGAATACCTAGGATAGGATAAAGTAATCCTTCTACCCCCCCCCCCCCCCCCCTTAAAAGAGTTAGATGCACTATTGTAAAGTGGTTGTTCCACTGGATATCATAAGGTGAATGCACCAATTTGTAAGTCGCTCTGGATAAGAGCGTCTGCTAAATGACTTAAATGTAAATGTAAGAATACATTCCTCAACCTTTTCTAGCCATACAAAAATTACCATGCACATTTCTCGTTAAATTAGGCCTATTAGATAGGCTAATTACATTTTCTGGTTTTGCTCTATGCATCTGAAAGGGAGCGTGGCTTATAACATACATTTTAACAGGTGAACAGACAGTTGATGTTTTGCACATAAATCAAATTGTATTTGTCACATACACATGGTTAGCAGATGTTAATGCGAGTGTAGCGAAATGCTTGTGCTTCTAGTTCCGACAATGCAGTAATAACCAACAAGTAATCTAACCTAACAATTCCACAACTACTACCTTATACACACAAGTGTAAAGGGATAAAGAATATGTACATAAAGATATATGAATGAGTGATGGTATAGTGTACAGTCTATACATATGAGATGAGTAATGTAGGGTATGTAAACATAAAGTGGCATAGTTTAAAGTGGCTAGTGATACATGTATTACATAAAGATGGCAAGATGCAGTAGATGATATAGAGTACAGTATATACATGTACATATGAGATGAGTAATGTAGGGTATGTAAACATTAGTAGCGCCTCCATGCTCTGGACACTACACTGACAGACACAGCAAACCTTCTTGCCACAGCTCACATTGATGTGCCATCTTGGATGAGCTGCACTCCCTGAGCCACTTGTGTGGGTTGTAGACTCCGTCTCATGCTACCACTAGAGTGAAAGCACCGCCAGCATTCAAAAGTGACCAAAAC
Organism: Salvelinus alpinus; assembly: GCF_045679555.1. Classification (NCBI taxonomy): domain Eukaryota; kingdom Metazoa; phylum Chordata; class Actinopteri; order Salmoniformes; family Salmonidae; genus Salvelinus; species Salvelinus alpinus. The sequence goes on from NC_092109.1 coordinate 3,946,186, forward strand.
ATCAGCCAGGAAGCATAGGAACTGAGAAGTGGTATGTGGTCACCACCTGCAGAACCACTCCTTTATTGGGGGTGTCTTGCTAATTGCCTATAATTTCCACCTTTTGTCTATTCCATTTGCACAACAGCATGTGAAATTTATTGTCAATCAGTGTTGCTTCCTAAGTGGACAGTTTGATTTCACAGAAGTGTGATTGACTTGGAGTTACATTGTGTTGTTTAAGTGTTCCCTTTATTTTTTTGAGCAGTGTATTAAGTGGCATTGTTTAAAGTGGCTAGTGGTACATTTTTACATAATTTCCATCAATTCCCATTATTAAAGTGGCTGGAGTTGAGTCAGTATGTTGGCAGCGGCCACTAAATGTTAGTGGTGGCTGTCTGATGGCCTTGAGATAGAAGCTGTTTTTCAGTCTCTCGGTCCCTGCTTTGATGCACCTGTACTGACCTCGCCTTCTGGATGATAGCGGGGTGAACAGGCAGTGGCTCGGGTGGTTGTTGTCCTTGATGATCTTTATGGCCTTCGGGTGGTGTAGGTGTCCTGGAGGGCAGGTAGTTTGCCCCCGGTGATGCGTTGTGCAGACCTCACTACCCTCTGGAGAGCCTTACGGTTGTGGGCGGAGCAGTTGCCGTACCAGGCGGTGATACAGCCCGACAGGATGCTAGTGTGTAGGCTACCACTGTAAGTAGGCTTACTTTAGTTAATTTTTTTCAGAGTAGACAAATGTTTCAGAATTTGCGGGCAGTGCAGCATGTTTATGAAACGATTCAAATGAACTGTTTAGAGGTCCACAACAATTTACAATTGTTTTTGTCTTTCAGAAATGATCAGATACGGCAAATGTCACTGCAAAAGAACGATCTGGCCTTAATGGCCATCTACTCTTATAAGTTTTTCCTAGCCACCGTGCTTCTACTGTACATCTGCATTGCTTGCTCTCTGGGGTTTTAGGCTGGGTTTCTGTATAAGCGCTCTGTGACAACTGCTGATGTAAAATGGGCTTAATAAATACATGTGATTGATTTGGTTGAAAATAAAACATTCTGTCATCACCTCAAACACCTCCAAAGACATTTGATTGCAAGTGCTATTTCTTTTAGTTATTGTCTTGGCCTAATTCCAATACTTCCAAAGAATAAAGCAAAATAAGGGCGTTATTGTCACTATAAAATGTGAATGATTGTCACGTTCTGACCATAGTTCTTTTGTGTTTTCTTTGTTTTAGTGTTGGTCAGGACGTGAGCTGAGTGGGCATTCTATGTTGTGTGTCTAGTTTTCACGTTTCTATGTTTGGCCTGATATGGTTCTCAATCAGAGGCAGGTGTTAGTCATTGTCTCTGATTGGGAACCATATTTAGGTAGCTGTCACGATCGTCGTTAGGAGAAAGAGAGGAGGACCAAGGCGCAGCGTGATATAAATACATTCTTCTCTTTATTAGAAGAAGACGAAACGAACACTAATACAAACTAGACTAAACAATAAACCGACGAACGTGAAGCTATGATAAACAAAAGTGCAGACACAGGCAACTTAGACATAGACAATTACCCACAACCTACCTAATGACTATGGCTGCCTAAATATGGCTCCCAATCAGAGACAACGATAGACAGCTGTCTCTAATTGAGAACCAATCTAGGCAACCATAGACTTACATAAACACCTACACTGAACACAACCCCATGAACTCTACAAACACCCCCTAGACAATACAAACACCCTAGACGAGACAAAAAACACACAAACATCCCCTATGTCACACCCTGACCTAACTAAAATAATAAAGAAAAACAAAGATAACTAAGGCCAGGGCGTGACAGTAGCCTGTTTTGTGTTGGGTTTTGTGGGTGGTTGTTTTCTGTCTGTGTCTATGCACCAGATAGGACTGTTTCGGTTTGTTGTTTTTGTATTTTGTAGTGTTCACATTTATTGTCGTTATTAAACATGATGAACACTAACCACGCTGCGCTTTGGTCCTCTCCTTCGTCCACAGAAGAAAGCCGTTACAATGATGGGCATCAGCCATGCAGAGTTATAATGCTCGTTCATGCACACATCTTTATGACAGGTCTGATTTATAATGTTCGGAGGCCAAATCGAGCTACGTATGGTAGGTGGGGGCGGTACATCCTGTATAAACAGAAACTCACTTCCTTGAGAACAAACATGGAGAACTTTGACAAACGGGTATCAGAACAAGTTCACAAATAAAATACATCTTTATGATACCTCGTGTAGGGATTTCAAAGACCCCAAAATTTGTTTGAACTCCTGGAAAGAGATCAGGGAGGTATTGGGGATAGATGTGGTAAAGAGGTCAATGGGGGATAGAAGGATGCTGGTTGGACATACATTCAACAAATCTGATTTAATATAGTGGATATTTGTCAAATCCATCATGATTGATGTTTTGTAACAGGCCCGCAGTGTGGTTACTAAAATCGGATTTGGATATATTTGGCTGTTTTCGCTGCATAACATTTAGAAGTTGTCCTTTTTCAGGTTTAGAAAAAGTGACTGCTAAATTCTAACTCCCTTTTGTATAAGCTGGTAGCATAATGTAGCTATCATACAGAAATCGGTGGTGGTAATAAGTCGTTTTAACTGTAATGCAGTTGATTGATGATGATATGAACAAGTATTTGGGTTGACATCCATACAAGTATTATACTCTGATTTTTACGTCAACATAATGTTAAATACACATACTGTATAGGCTAATTTTGCTGGGGGGCAATGGGGAGAATTAGGATGGAGATGCAGGTGGGAAACAGTGCAGCCTTTTTACTTCATGCCATCTTGGCTGAGCTCCTATGTCAAGCATCGGGAAACGGACTCCAATATCTTAGAAGAGGTAAGGTATTTTTGTTTAACCAGTTTCTCGTAATTAGCTGGATGGCTATACAGATTAGCACTGAATCACTATGAGTGGTGTAGTGCAGTGCAATTTATTGGATGCATACTGGCAGCTCCCCAAAGCACAAGAAGTATGATTGCTCAGACTTCTGAGGAGGCCGCATCCCTGTAAATGCTGTATGGCCACTGCAGAGGACAGATTCACCATAAGTCGGCTTTAAGCAGTCGCTTATAAAACAATATATACTATACAGTACCAGTCAAAAGTTTGGACACACCTACTCATTCAAAGGTTTTTCTTTATTTTTACTATGTTCTACATTGTAGAATAATAGTGAAGACATCACAGCTATGATATAACACATATGGAATCATGTAGTAACCAAAAAAACTGTTAAACAAATCAAAATATGTTTTAGATTTTAAATCCTTCAAAGTAGCCACCCTTTTGCCTTGTTGACAGCGTTGCACACTCTTGGAATTCTCTCAACCAGCTTCACCTGGAATGCTTTTCCAACAGTGTTGAAGAAGTTCCCACATATGTTGAGCACTTGTTGGCTGCTTTTCCTTCACTCTGCGGTCCAACTCATCCCAAACCATCTCAATTGGTTTGAGGTCGGTTGATTGTGGAGGCCAGGCTGTGTAAGGTCATCTGATGCAGCATTCCATAACTTTCCTTCTTGGTCAAATAGCCCTTACACAGCCTGGAGGTGTGTTGGGTTATTGTCCTGTTGAAAAACAAATGATAGTGGGACTAAGTGCAAACCAGATGGGATGGTGTATTGCTGCAGAATGCTGGTTAAGTGTTCCTTAAATTCTAAGCTAAATCACAGACAGTGTCACTAGCAAAGCACCCCCACACCATCACACTTCACGGTGGGAACCAGACATGTGGACATCATCCGTTCATCTACTCTGCGTCTCACAAAAACATGGAGGTTGGAACCAAAAATATGAAATTTGGACTCATCAGACCAAAGGACAGATTTCCACTGGTCTAATGTCCATTGCTCGTGTTTCTTGGCCCAAGCAAGTCTCTTCTTCTTATTGGTGTCCTTTAGTAGTGCTTTATTTGCAACAATTTGACCATGAAGACCTGATTCACGCAGTCTCCTCTGAACAGTTGATGTTGAGATGTGTCTGTTAATTGAACTCTGTGAACTCTGCACCGGTACCCCCAGTATAAAGCCTCGCTATTGTTATTTTACTGCTGCTCTTTAATTATTATTATTATTTTTATTTTTTTCTTCTCTAAACTGCATTGTTGGTTAAGGGCTTGTAAGTAAGCATTTCACTGTAAGGTCTGTACAGAATACCTGTTGTATTCTGTGCATGTGACAAATAACATTTGATTTGAACTATGGCTAATTTACAGTCACGTCAAACAGTGCAGACAGAATAACAATAGTAGCTGCATTTGTTTAAGCTGTTTTCTAGTGACATTTTTGGGATGCATCCATAACAATGAGCTAATGAGGCACGATTTTGCCTGGCATAGAAAATGTGCTCACTCGTCAGGACACTGTTTTTCAGAGGAGCTAGCCAACAACACATCTAACACAATAACTTCAAACTGAAGCTGGTAAGATTGCAATCTGGCTGTACTTCGTTTGACCTTTTTTCTATTGACCTTTCTTTGTTTATATCCATAAAATTATGCCAGCTGATTCATGATTTCGACTGGCTGAGAAATGCTGCCTGCCTCTCTCGTCCCGACTCCTACACATTCATTACTATTGGACAGTTGGAGATCGAATTTGAATATTGAAACAATGTTGCAAATGTCAGAGAGACAGACAGCAAGGTTTATACAAATCTCCAATGTTGAGAACTAAATGTTAGTCTAAAAGAAATGTGAGATAATGTCTAGATAATTTTTTATAGTGGAGATCAAGTTTATAACTTCCCTGCCTGGGTTGATGAGACAGTGGATTCAGATGGAACAGAGTAAATAGGCATATTAACATCATAGATTTAGCCGGTGGCAACTTGTGGAATAGACACCGGTTGGAATGCACTTTTAACCAATCAGCATTCAGGATTAGACCCACCCGTTGTATAATGTATTAATTATGTCTCAGGCTGTGTCCCAAATAACACCCTATTCCTTATAAAGTACACTACTTTTGCCCAGAGCCCTGACAAAAATAGTGCACTATATAAGGAATAGGGTGCTATTTGGGAGACTACCCTATTGTCCAGCTGCCATAGGCTTGGCGCTAACCAACTGGAAAGAATACCCCTTGCAGGCCTTGGTTGTGTGTGCTAAACAAAAAATAGCTGCCGCTGAGTTGAAGGGAACATTTCATTACCCTACACTGTACGGTGTACACATCAGTGTGAAGACAGAACTACCTTGCACTGAATTATGGGAACTGCCTTGCACTGGATTATAGTACACACACCCCCCCCCCAGTCAACAGCGTGATGTAATGCGTTAGTTCTGTCTGACATGTTTTGCTCAAATTAAAACGCTTCACTTTTATATAACCAATGACTAGCTATAACCTACATAACGAAAGGCACAAATGCGACGACTAGAAAAATGGGCAGTGACTCATACAGAGCCATGCTCAATTAGGCTCATGCCTCCATTGCCTTGTGTAATGAACAATGTGTGATGGCCCAAAGGAGTGACTGTGTTGTGCGTACTGTGTGGCATTGAGTATGGCTGAGTGGAAATGTCATTTTCAGAGTTGCACTAGAAGACCTTAAAGGTTGAGGTAAAGTGTATCTCAGAGATTTTTAAAAGTTAGGGTTAGAACGTTAAGGACTGTGATCTGGTAAGAAGTTTATATTCCTTCTTAGAAGTTTCTCTATGACAAAGCACATAAAAGCAAACCACCCGAGCCACTACCTGTTCACCCCGCTTCCATCCAGAAGGCGAGTTCAATACAGGTACATCAGAGCTGGGACAGAGAGATTAAAAAACAGCTTCTATCTCAAAGCCATCAGATTGTTAAACAGCCACCACTAGCACAGAGAGGCGGCTGCCTACCTCAGACTTGATATCATTGGCCACTTTAATAAATCGAACACTAGTCACTTTAATATTGCATAACATTACTCATCTCATATGTATATACTGTATCCTTCACTATCTATTCTTTACTATCTATTGCATCTTAGCCGCTCTGTCACTGCTCATCCATATATTCTATACTTACTGTATATATTCTCATCCCATTCCTTTACTAGATTGTGTGTATTAGGTTTTGTTGTGGAATTGTTAGATAGTACCTGTTAAATACTGCTGCACTGTCAGATCTAGAAGCATAAGCATTTCGCTAAACTCGCAATAACATCTGCTAACCATGTGTATGTGACCAATTACATTGGATTTGATTTGAAAGCGTGCACGCACACACGCATGCTGTGACCACACACAATAAAATGTATCTTTAAACACATACACTGATTAACATACTCACATACAATCATACAGATGCAACAAGTGGGGTCCCTTTTAACCTGTAGTTTTTAATGTGGTCACAAGGGGGCCGTGTGTGATGGTATTTGTTGTGGAAGGAATCCCACAGCATCTCAACGGGGTCTTGTCAGAAAGGATGTCTCTGGCTTTTGCGCTACCCTTACATAAGACAATTTATCACAATGAGCCTTAACCTACATTAAAAAAAAGTTAAATGAACATGACACCATCACTACTAGACAATTAGCCATAACCCAGAAATGTCTCATCCATCCAGCTTCTCTGTTTGGTTCCCATCCTCTCGGCTGTCTGCAGATATCAGATCATGTTTGTTTGTGTGTGCACGGTATGCCTCTGTCACTGTTTATGTGAGAAAGTTTGTGTAGAATGTATATCTGAATTAGTGTGCTTGATGTACACGGAATGTACAAAACATTAGGAACGCCTGCTCATTCCATGATATAGACTGACCAGGTGAATCCAGGTGTAAGCTATGTTCCCTTATTGATGTCACCTGTTCAATCCACTTCAATCAGTGTAGATGGCGGAGGAGACAGGTTAAAGAATAAATCCGAAGTGTATCAAGAATGGTCCAACACCCAAAGGACATCCAGGCAACTTGACACAACTGTGGGGAGCATTGGAATCAACATGGGCCAGCATCCCTGTGGAATGCTTTCGACACCTTATAGAATCCATGCCCCAACGAATTGAGGCTGTTCTGAGGGCAAAGGGGGGTGCAATTCAATAGTAGGAAAGTGTTCCTAATGTATTGTACACTCAGTGTATATAAACACATTCTTTGCTGTGCTTGTTGTCCATGTTTGCATTGTATACCGTGTCTGTATAATTGGTTGATTTTGATTGATTTGAATGCATCTTCATGGTGCCCAGCCCACATGGGCTTATAAGACTTTGTATTTGTTTTATCTAAATAAAATGATTGTTCTTAAATATGTACATACGTACCTAAATACGTACATAGATATTTGCATTCCTACTGAAATTAAAACACAAAACAAAAAACGTTCAATTGTACAACTTATCTTATCGCGTATTCAAAGTTTTGGAAATAAAATTTGCAACCAGCAATACCTTCCTGAATTCAAGTTTTTCTTCATCACTACTCCAGGATAGCATTTTTTCAAACAAGGTTACTCTTAAATCCTCATGTAAAGTACAGTAAAATTTAAAAAAATGCAGTTCATTCTTGATCTCCCCTAAATCTAAGCTGCTCATCTTCATTTATGGCATTGAACTGTCCTACTTCAATTGCCAGAGGCAGTATACCGGTTCTCAACTGGGCACACAAGGATCTTTGATTTCTTGTTTGGTGACAGGTGACATAGGGTTCTGAATCATATGTGTTTTTGATTTGGTTATAAGTTCTGAGTTTTGGCTTTAGCCATATATATCAGTTGACCATTTTTCTTTGTAACTACAGTAAGGGTTAACTTGTGTTTGATCATTTTGAGATTGCATCTTAATTTGGGGCGAGCTTATGCACTCCAAGGAAACATCTTATGGCTCTGTTTTGAATAGACTTAGCTGTTTTGGCTTCTTTACAACCCTAGATTCCAGCAGTCTGGTTCAATAATTGACACACTCACGCATTAATTATAGAGCCATGAATATGTAAAATAGCCAAGGTCTTTACAGATTTTCTATTTACTACCAACAGACCCCAACACTCTACTTGCAGAAGGGACTTTATACCCTCTTCAAAGGTCATATGAGCAAGTGTACCTTAGGGGTATTGCTCCAAAGAAAAGTAATTCATATTTCCTACACTACCCTTTTTCTGAAGTGCATCATCTGGGTTTTAACTTGGTTGATCATTAATATCTACTTTGTACAACAGAGATTGACAGTGTTCAGCATACATTGCAAATCGTGCTCAGTCTCTGCAAGAAATTGAAAACAATATTGTCTACGTACACTAGTATCCCCAGAGTTGTGTCATGTACTTTAACCCATAAATTAGCATGTTTGATTTGCTGTGCCAAGTCGTGCAAAAAAAGGGCAAATAACTTTGGGGAAAGCACATCACCTTGTTTGACCGCAAACAGAGTGAGAAACCATCCAGTCCTCATGTCATTTACCTGTACACGGGTGACTTCAAAACTTCATTAGATAAGTCATTAATTCCTATGGCTTTCTTTGGTTTAGCCAGCTCAACCACCATTATGACCTCCTCTAGGGTAAGACTGGAATTCAGAGAGTGGTTAGGGCTGTAAGAATCCTTTATTTCCTCCTCTAACTCAACCTTACAGGAGAATGTTTCTTTCAAAAACTCATCAAACATAGAAGGGCTAACTTATTTATCTGAAGTCTAAAACGGTTGTGGGTTATTGGTCTGTAACTGTTCCAACTCTAATGCCTGCCCCTGCCTAAATCTACGCTTTATAAATTGTCATCTTTTCCAAAAATTATATTGACAAGCTTAACATTCATTTCTTAGCTCTTCCTTCTTTTTTTTCCCTTTTCACATTAGAAACCTTTCTTCACACAACCTCATCTCTGACCACAATGCATCTGTTTACTTATTATTTCTGTAAATCATGCAGAGCCTTATGTCAAGATCGCAGATTTTAGAGAAACAACAAATGTCGGTACATATGTGTCTTATATCAGCTGACAGTTTAAATTATTGTTAATATAACTGCACTCTCTAATTTACAGTAGCTATTACTGCGAAAAAAAGGCCATGCTATTGTTTGAGGAGAGCTGCTAACCTTTTGCGACAGCATGCCTTTTCCCTTTGGACAAAAATTATAAGTAAATTCAGAGTTATGAAAACTGGTTGTTTTGCAAATGTTGAACTTATAATATGGCTACAAATACTGGAAAAGCTAAATCAAAGTCCAAGTATACAGATTTGACGATATTCCTGCAGAAAAATGTAATATGAATGCAACTGTCTCCAGCACGATTTGCCAAATGGTTCTGGGTGACTTCACACTAAATGTCATGGACAACGCTCATACTTCAAGTTATCCGTCTGAAACTTTGCACATACACTGATGCCATCTTGTGGACACCATCGGAATTACAACCAGAGTGATGGCTAGAACTGGGACCTTTCTCTTGCATTTCAAATATGGTGGTAGATCTTCTACCAGATCTATTGTGTTATATTCTCCTACATTCAATTAACATTTCCACAAACTTCAAGGTGTTTCCTTTCAAATTGTTCCAAGAATATGCATATCCTTGCTTCAGGGCCTGAGCTACAGGCAGTTAGATTTGGTATGTCATTTTAGGCGAAAATGTAAAAAAAGGGGGCTTAACACAGTTATCCAATTCATTATATAACACATCCCAGAGTATGTCATACCAGTTGCTCTATTTTAACAAACCTACACAATAGTAAATCTAAACGCTGGAGTTAGCGCTATACGTCCGGGGGGGTGTCAGAAATATTTGTTGCTATTTTCACAGCTGGAATTATGAACGGAGTCTGACGGTTGTGCGAAAGGGCTGGGTTTTGATGAATAAACAAGTTCTAGGTGTGAGGAGGGCTTTCCACTCACTGGCCAATCAATGCATTCCATGTCTTAATACTGTTGACCATTTTTGTCTCAAGTTCTGTAGGTTATTGACTGTCTTTGCGTTGTCATCAAGTCCAATTTGGCTGGAGGCAGAGAATATTCTAGTCCTGGTCCATTGTGGATTAATACTACAGCTTATTAAATAGCATAGGCTACAGTTATGAGTAATAGCACCAGTAAAAAAAATCATCCAGTGTTTGCTCAATAGCCAATATTTGCAGTTTTGGCAGTCAACATTGTTGTAATTGGCTTCAACGAGCCTAGCCCACATGTCTTTACACATCGCACTTCTCCTAAAATACTAGGCTCCCGTAAATTGTATTGTTTTTGTGAGGCACGTTCTCAATAAGTAAAATATAGCCTAGGCCTGCCGTGATACTACATTAATCAATCAATCAATCAATCAAATGTATTTATAAAGCCCTTCATACATCAGCTGATGTCACAAAGTGCTATACAGAAACCCAGCCTAAAACCCCAAACAGCAAGCAATGCAGATGTGGAAGCACGGTGGCTAGGAAAAACTCCCTAGAAAGGCAGGAACCTTGGAAGGAACCAGGCTCTGAGGGGTGGCCGGTCCTCTTCTGGCTGTGCCAGGTGGAGATTAAAATAGTACATGGGCATTAAGGTCAGATAGTTCTTCAAGATGTTTCAACGTTCATAGATGACCAGCAGGGTCAAATAATAATCACAGTGGTTGTAAGAGGTCAGCACCTCAGGAGTAAATGTGACCGACCGGCTCAAATCGGTCTAACATAGCAAAATTTGAAATTTTGTTTTTTACATTGGAGACTCAGAACTACAAAATGGTATATCATACACTGCATTTTTGAGGAGCAATGGGAAAGTAATTCTGCTTTGAAAGTTGATAAACTTGTAAACTCACTTTTGAGAAAATGGCCTTTGAATGTTTTGGTTCCTAGTGAAGAGCTCTTTTTTGTCTACACCCATTCAGCATTGTTCACACCCCCTCAAGCTTTAGCCCCACCCATCTCGCTTCGCTCTCGGAGTGTTCAGAGCGCACACTTGACGCTCTAGCCGATGATTTGTTTACGTCTGGATAACATGAAAACAACCTAACCAGCTCTGCTGGCAACAATTTAATTTATATTTTTTGTCGATGTTTAATGACAACACCCATTCATCAGTTATTCTGCGCTCTGGCATACTCAGACTGTACCCGGAATGGTTACTTGCATAGTGGAGTCTTTTGTAAAGACATGTAGCAAGCTAGCTAGGTAGACAATGTGCAAGATCATACACGTCACATAACGTTGGCTAGCGAGCCAGCCAGCTATAGTTAGCTAGTTAAACAACAAGGAACATAGCGCAAAATCATGTTGTTTCTACCCTGCAAGAATCTGCTGGGAGCTAACCAACCAGGTTCAAAGTTAGCTAGCTAACATTAAGCTCTAACTAGCCAAGCAAACGGCTCTGGGATACGAATAATAACATCATACACGTAACGTTAGCTAGGGAGCCAGTCAGCTAAAGTTATCTAGCTAGCTAACAGTACACTTTAGCTTAAGACATGTAGCTAGCTAGCTAGGTAAACAATGTGTAAGATCATACACATCACGCAACATTAGCTAGCGAGCTAACATTAGCTAGTTAAACAACAATGAACATAGTGCCAACTCATGACTTTACTACGCCTTGCATGACTCTCCTGGTAGTGGTAACTAACCAACCAGTTTGGATACGAATAATAACATCATACACGTAACGCTAGCTAACAGTACACTTTAGCTTGAAATGAAACCACTTTCTGTCAAAATTAGAAATGTGTCATATCTGAAAATGTCGCTAGCTAGACTATCTTACCCGCATGATGGACACATGTCCCGGTCATGGATGAAATGCCATGGTTGCCCTTAGTTTGAAGATGTAATATGGAGACAGGTGTTTTCTCCATCTCTTTAGCCATCATACTGTAATTCCACTGATTTCAAACTCGATCCTCCAGAAAGTGGAGATCAACACTTATGCAGCTCCACTACTAGATACATTAATAAAAGCAGCGTTTGACAGGATCACAAACTGACCAGCTCAAAAAGACAGAAGCCTTCTATATGGCAGACCAATCTGAACTCCTAACTCAGCATGTCCAGCCCACTCATTATCTAATGGCTAGTGGGAAGGTTGCTGACTTTTTCTGTGGCTTAAAACTAGGCATTTTGATTAAAAAATAAGTTTACATTCAAATGGTTCTCTTGTGAAGTAGTGACCTGCGAAATACACCGGAGTTTCCTGAAAAGAGTCACCAATGTCAGTTAGCTTTTTATAGCCGGTCATTCAAAGGTCGAGACAGCAGGTCCGGGAAAAGGTAGCATGTCCGGTGAACAGGTCAAAGTTCCATAGAACAGTTGAAACTGGAGCAGCAGCACTACCAGTAAGACCGGGGACAGCCAGGAGTCATACGGCCAGGTAGTCCTGAGGCATGGTCCTAGGGCTCAGGTCCTCCGGGAGGGGAGGGAGAGAGAGAATTAGAGGGACCATACTTAAATTCACACACAGGACACCAGATAAGACAGGATAATTACACCAGATATAACAGACTGACCCTAGCCTCCCAGCACATAGACTATTGCAGCTAAGATACTGGAGGCGGAGACAGGGGGGTTCGGGGGACACTGTGGCCCTGTCTGACGATACCCACTGACAGGGCCAACCAGGCAGGAATAACCTCACCCACTGCCAAAGCACCACTAGAGGGATATCAATAGACCACCAACGTACTACCCTGAGACAAGGCTGAGTTTAGTCCACAAAGATCTATAACACTGCATGAGCCCGAGGGGGGCGCAAGACTGGACAACCAACTCAAGTCGAGTATAGCGGACATGAGGCACCCCTCCTTGGGATGGAAGAGCACTAGTAAGCCAATTACTCAGCCCCCATCATAGGGACAGAAGCAGATAATCCCAGTGGAGAGAGGAGAGCCGGCCAGCAAGGGCAGTTCGTCATTCCAGTGCCTTGCTGTTCGCACCCCTGGGCCAGAATATACTCAATCATAGGACCTACTGAAGAGATGAGTCTTCAGTAAAGACCTAAAGATTGAGACCGAGTCTGTGTCTTTCACATGGATAGGCAGACCTTTCCATAAAAATTTAGCTCTATAGGAGAAACGCCTGCGTCTTTTTACCGTTCCATACGTGTAGGTATGTACGGCAGGACCAAATCCATGTAATGCTTTGTAGGTTAGAAATAACACACTGAAATCACGGGACGGTTGAGCTAACGTAGGCTAATGCGATTAGCACGAGGTTGTAAGTAACAATAATCTTTCCCAGGACATAGACATATCTTATATTGGCAGAAATCTTAAGTTCTTGTTAATCTAACTGCACTGTCCACTTCACAGTAGCTATTACAGTGAAAGAATACCATACTATCGTTTGAGGAGAGTGCACACCTTTTAACATGAAAAGTTATTAGTAAACAAATTAATCACATTTGGGCAGTCTTGATACAACCTTTTGAACAGAGATTCAATGGTTCATTGGATCAGCCTAAAACTTTGCACATACACTGCTGCCATCTAGTGGCAAAAATCTAAATTGCACCTGGGCTGGAATAATACATTATGACCTTTCTCTTCCATTTCAAAGATGATGGTACAAAAGAATGGTGTTTTTTTCTTTGTATTATCTTTTACTAGATCTATTGTGTTATATTCTCCTACATTCCTTTCACATTTCCAGAAACTTCAAAGTGTGTCCTTTCAAATAGTACCAAGAATATGCATATTGATGCTTCAGGGCCTGAGCTACAGGCAGTTAGATTTGGGTATGTCATATTAGGCAAAAATTGAAGAACAGGGATGGATCCTTAAGAGGTTTTAACAGGAAGCCAGTGTAGAGAGTCTAGCACTGGAATAATATGATCACATTTTTTGGTTCTAGTCAAAATTCTAGCACCCGTTTTTAGCACTAACTGAAATGTATTTCGTTTTATTTGAGATGACTGCACAACCATCAAGCTGAATTTTCTGATCAAACAGCAGATCTCTGTTTCTTGGAATCTAGAACTAGAATAGATGGTCCGACAATAGTGGTCCGAAAACGGAACCTTGAGGAACACCAAAACGTATAATTCATTTGTCAGAGGACAAACCATCCACAGAGGCGACAAACCATCCACAGAGACGAACTGATATCTTTCCGACAGATAAGATCTAAAATCAGGCAAGAACTTGTCCGTGTAGACCAATTAGGGTTTCCAATCTCACCAAAAGAATGTGGTGATCGATGGTGTCAAAAGAGACACTAAGGTCTAGGAGCACAAAGACAGATGTATTGTAGAGCCTTGGACTGACACCATTTAAAGGTAATTTACCACCTTCACGAGTGCAGTCTCAGTACTACGAGGCGGTCTAAAACCAGACTGAAGCGTTTTGTATACATTATTTGTCTTCAGGAAGGCAGTAAGTTGCAGTGCAACAGCTTTTTTTTATTGGGAGATTCAATATAGACCGATAGTTTTTCACATTTTACAGATCAAGGTTTGGCTTTTTCATGAGAGGCTTTATTACTGCCACTTTTAGTGAGTTTGGTAAACATACAGAGGATAGGTAGCCATTTATTATGTTAACAGGAAGTAACTTTTTCAGTAGTTTAGTTGGAATAGGGTCCATTATACAGCCGGAAGGTTTCGAGGCCATGACTATTTTCATGAATGTGTCAAGAGATACAGGATTAAAAAACGTTAGTGCCTCCATTGATCCCAGGCACTGGCAGTTCTGTGAAGACTCAGGACAACTGAGCTGGAGAAATACGCAGATTCAAAGAGGAGTCCTTAATTTGCTTTCTAATCATCATAATCTTTTCGTCGAAGAAGTTCATGAATTCATCACTGCTGGAGTGAAAGCCATCCCTTCTTGGGGAATGCTGCTTTGCGACAGTAACAAAAATAATTGTTGGATTGTTCTTATTCTCCTCAATTATGATGGAAAAATAAGCAAAACGTGCAGGAGTGAGGGCTCTTCGATATTGCACGGTGTTGTCTTTCCAAGCTAGTCGGAAGATTTCCAGTTTGGTGGAGCGCCATTTCCATTCCAATTTTCTGGAAGCTTGCTTTAGAGCTCGGGTATTTTCTGTATACAAGAGAACTAATTTCTTGTGGCAAATGTTTATTGTTTTTAGGGGTGCGAGTACATCCCGCTTAACATGGAAGCCAACCGCACCAATGTGTCGGAGGAAACAACGTTCAACTGACGCCCGTAGTCAGCCTGCAGGGGCATGGCCCGCCACAAGGAGTCGTTAAAGCGCAATGAGCCTAGTAGCTGCTGCCAAGGCAATACCTCTCATAAATACAAGCAGTGATGAAGTCAATCTCTCCCCCACTTTGAGCCAGGAGAGATTGACAAGCATATTATTAATATTAGCTCTCTGTGTACATCCAAGGGCCAGCCATGCTGCCCTGTTCTTAACCAAATTGCAATTTTCCTAAGTCCTTTGTGGCAGCTGACCACACGACTGAACAGTAGTCTAGGGGCGACAAAACTAGGGCCTGTAGGACCTGCCTTGATGATAGTGTTGTCAAGAAGGTAGAGCAGCGCATCATCATGGACATACTTCTCCCTGTCTTAGCTACTGTTGTATCAATATGTTTTGACCATGACAGTTTACAATCCAGGGTTTAATCCAATCCAAGCAGTTTAGTCACCCCAACTTGCTCAATTTCCACATGGTTTATTACAAGATTTAGTTGATGTTTAGGGTTTAGTGAATGATTTGTCCCACATACAATGCTTTTAGTTATAGAAATATTTAGGACTAGCTTATTCCTTGCCATCCACCTTGAAACTAACTGCAACTCTTTGTTAAGTGTTGCAGTCATTTCTGTCGCTGTAGTAGCTGACATGTATAGTGTTGAGTCATCCGCATACATAGACACTCTGGCTTTCCATAAAGCCAGTGGCAATTCATTAGTAAAGATTGAAAAAAGTAAAGGGCCTAGACACCTGCCTTGGGGAATTCCTTATTCTACCTGGATTATGTTGGAGAGGCTTCCATTAAAGAACACCCTCTGTGTTCTGTTAGACAGGTAACTTTTTATACACAATATAGCAGGGGGTGTAAAGCCATAACACATATGTTTTGCCAGCAGCAGACTATGATCTCCTTTCCCCCCTCTGATAACCAGGTGGTGAATCGCATCTCTGCATGTCTGGCAGACATATCAGTGTGGATGACGGATCACCACCTCAAGCTGAACCTCGGCAAGACGGAGCTGCTCTTCCTCCCGGGGAAGGACTGCCCGTTCCATGATCTGGCCATCACGGTTGACAACTCCATTGTGTCCTCCTCCCAGAGTGCTAAGAACCTTGGCGTGATCCTGGACAACACCCTGTCGTTCTCAACTAACATCAAGGCGGTGACCCGTTCCTGTAGGTTCATGCTCTACAACATTCGCAGAGTACGACCCTGCCTCACGCAGGAAGCGGCGCAGGTCCTAATCCAGGCACTTGTCATCTCCCGTCTGGATTACTGCAACTCGCTGTTGGCTGGGCTCCCTGCCTGTGCCATTAAACCCCTACAACTCATCCAGAACGCCGCAGCCCGTCTGGTGTTCAACTTTCCCAAGTTCTCTCACGTCACCCCGCTCCTCCGCTCTCTCCACTGGCTTCCAGTTGAAGCTCGCATCCGCTACAAGACCATGGTGCTTGCCTACGGAGCTGTGAGGGGAACGGCACCTCCGTACCTTCAGGCTCTGATCAGGCCCTACACCCAAACAAGGGCACTGCGTTCATCCACCTCTGGCCTGCTCGCCTCCCTACCTCTGAGGAAGTACAGTTCCCGCTCAGCCCAGTCAAAACTGTTCGCTGCTCTGGCACCCCAATGGTGGAACAAACTCCCTCACGACGCCAGGTCAGCGGAGTCAATCACCACCTTCCGGAGACACCTGAAACCCCACCTCTTTAAGGAATACCTAGGATAGGATAAAGTAATCCTTCTAACCCCCCCCCCTTAAAAGAGTTAGATGCACTATTGTAAAGTGGTTGTTCCACTGGATATCATAAGGTGAATGCACCAATTTGTAAGTCGCTCTGGATAAGAGCGTCTGCTAAATGACTTAAATGTAAATGTAAATGTAATGATCGATAATGTCAAAGGCCACACTGAAGTCTAACAAAATAGCCCCCACAATCTTTTTATCATCAATTTCTCTCAGCCAATCATCAGTCATCTGTGTAAGTGCTGTGCTTGTTGAATGTCCTTCTTTATAAGCATGCTGAAAGTTTGTTGTCAATTTGTTTACTGTAAAATAACATTATATCTGGTCAAACACAACCCAAAAGTTTACTGAGGGTTGGTAACAGGCTGATTGGTCTGCTATTTGAGTCAGTAAAGGGGGCTTTACTATTCTTGGGTAGCGGAATGACTTTTGCTTCTCTCCAAGCCTGAGGGCACACACTTTCTAGTAGGCTTAAATTGAAGATGTGGCAATATCGTCCGCTATTATCCTCAGTAATTTTCCATCCAAGTTATCAGACCCCGGTGGCTTGTCTTTGTTGATAGACAACCATAATTGTTTCACCTCTTCCACACTAACTTTACGGAATTTAAAATGACAATGCTTGCCTTTCATAATTTAGTCAGTTATACTTGGATGTGGCTGGCATGCTATGCCTACATTTGCTAATCTTGCCAATGGAAAAATAATTAAACTAGTTGGCAATATCAGTTGGTTTTGTGATGAATGAGGCATCTTTTTCAATGAATGATGGAGTTGAGTTTGCCTTTTTTCCCAGAATTTAATTTAAGGTGCTCCAAAGATTTTTACTATCATTCTTTATTTCATTTATATTGGTTTCACAGTGTATTTTCTTCCTCTTTTTATTCAGTTTAGTCACATGATTTCTCAATTTGCAATAAGTTTGCAAATCGGTTGTGCAGCCAGACTTATTTTCCATTCCTTTTGCCTCATTCCTCTCAACCACACAATTTTTAAATTACTCATCAATCCAAGGGGATTAAATCAGGTAGAGCAGTGCATCTGTAGTGATGCCTCAAGCACTGCGATGCAGTGCCTTAGGGGCCTCCCAAGTAGCGCAACGGTCTGAGTAGATTATTATTGCAAACGTAATAAAATGGTGGTCCAATATTTATTCCACGGGACAAAACTAGGACCAGGGTATGCCTGTGATAATGCGTAGGTCCAGAGACACGTTGGACAAAACCCAATGAGTCGATAATGGCTCCGAAAGCCTTTTGGTGTGGGTCTGTGGACTTTTCCATGTGAATATTTAAGTAAACCAAAAATGTTAATATTTTCTGTCATGACTACAAAATCAGCGAACTCAGTAAAGAACGCTTTGTAAGGCCCAGGGGGCCTGTAAACAGTAGCTATAAAAAGTGATTGAGTACACTGATTAGATTTCATGACTAGAAGCTCAAAAGACAAAAAGGCAGTCTTCTTTTTTTTGTAAATTGAAATTTGCTCTCGTAAATGTTAGCAACACCTCCTCCTTTGTGGGATGCACAGGGGATATGGTCGCTTGTGTAACCAGGAGGAGAGGCCTCATTTAACATAGTAAATTTAACAGGCTTGTGCCATGTTTCAGTCAGGCTAATCACATCAAGGTTATAATCAGTGATTAGTTCATTGACTATGATTGGCTTATAGGACTGAATAATTGAAATACGTTTAAATCGCTAATCTCGTTACATGACCCTATGTGCAGACTTAGGCCTAAATGTCTTTACGGAGAACTTTTGCACGTCCATAAGAAATACGAGGCTCCTGTCAATTGTATCATTGCCTACGTGCAAGGCAGATTCACAAAATAATCTGCAACTGATATGGCATTACAGGAGGACTGAATAGTTTGGAGGAGCTTGTCTTTGGTAATCAGACGAGGGCACACTTTGAAAATGGAGATGGATTGCCTACTTAAACAAGCAAAATGAAGTTTGCATGTATGTGAATAATGAAAAAGCATGAGGGCGAAAAACCTCCAAAATATCTCAAAGAACTCTCAGTATACCATTTAAAACCCCTTTATTCATGCTGTAGGCTACTTTGCTAATGGCCTGTATAAAAAGACACACCTACAGTGCATTCGGAAAGTATTCAGACCCCTTGAATTTTTTCACATTTTGTTACTTACTGTAACAGCCTTATTCTAAAATTGATTTCCCCCCATCAATCTACACACAATAGCCCATAATGACAAAGCAAAAACTGTTTTTTAGAAATGTTTGCAAATCTAAATATCACATTTACATAAGTATTTAGACCCTTTACTCAGTACTTGTTGAAGCACCTGGCAGCAATTACAGCCTCAAGTATTCTTGGGTATGATGCTACAAGCTTGGCACACCTGTATTTGGGGAGTTTCTCCCATTCTTCCCTGCAGATCCTCTCAATCTCTGTCAAGTTGGATGGGGAGTGTCGCTGCACAGCTATTTTCAGGTCTCTCCAGAGATGTTTGATTGGGTTCAATTGGCTGGGCCATTCAGAGACTTGTCCTGAAGCCACTCCGTTGTCTTGGCTGTGTACTTTGGGTTGTTTTTCTGTTAGAAGGTGAACTTTCACCCCAGTCTGAGGTCCTGAGCACTCTGGAGCAGGTTTTCATCAAGGATCTCTCTGTACTTTGCTCCGTTAATCTTTCCCTCGATCCTGACTAGTCTCCCGGTCCCTGCTGCTGAAAAGTATACCCACATTCTCCAATCAAGTTGTATAAATCTCAAGGAAGATCAATGGAAACAGGATGCACCTGAGCTCAATTTCGAGTCTCATAGCGAAGGGTCTGAATACTGATGTAAATAGGGTATCTGTATTTAATTTGTATAAAATTTGCAAAAATGTCTACAAACCTGTTTTTGCTTTGTCATTATGGGATATTGTGTGTAGACTGATGAGGATTTTTAAAAATTTAATACACTTTAGAATAAGGCTGTAAGTTAACAAAATTTGGAAAAACTCAAGGGGTCTAAATACTTTCCGAATGCACTGTATGTCATGCTGCTAAACCAGCCTTGATTAAGGGGAGGGTAGGCTATGCTTGGTTTTTAATCAAATTAAACAAATGGGGGGCAACCAATCGTTTTCATGTTTCACTGGCACAAAAGGCACATCTCTCTTCCATGGGCACTGTGCGTCAATGCTGGATAGGCTCAGTCCTTTGCGTTATATTGTCACGCTGGCATAAATGGTCGGGAGACAGGCAAAGGAATGCGTAATCGTTATTTTTATTTCTTTACCCAAATTACAGCGTGCCGTGTACAGACACGGGGACGAAGACCAAACAAACAAGTTACAAAACACAGGGTTGAGACCCAAACAAAAGAGCGAGGATTTACACAATCGCACAATGATTATCACACGACAAGACCCGTAATCATCTGCACAATACACGTGGCACGAAAGCCAAAACAACACTGCACAGGTACTCACACGACCACCGGACATTGTAACAATAACGACAGCCCAATGGTTAACCAAAGGGCACATTTATACAATACAATCAGTGGGAATGGGGACCAGGTGTGCGTAATGACACAGTTCCGGAGAGATCCGTGACATATATCCCTCCTCCGCGACTCTCGGCCCCTGCTACCAGCATTAGGACCAGATGGAGGCCGTTGCATCACTCGTCCACAGTGCTATAGAAGTTCTTCCCGGGCGGGATCTCCTGCAGAAGAGTTCGTAAGTTCAGAGCAATGAGTCGCTCCGCATGTGACTTTGCCGATCATAGATAGACCCTGCTAAACCTTTCGTTGCTCCTTAGTCTTTGTTTCTACCGAAGGGCAGCCACTTTCTCCTGGATAGAGTGTAGTTCCATGTATGAGAATGTGTGCATGCATTTGTGTGTGTGTGTGTGTGCAGGTGAGAATATATGTGTGAGTGTGTGTGCCACAGGAGGTTGGTGGCACCTTAATTGGGGAGGGCAGGCTTGTGGTAATGGCTGGAGCGGAATATGAAATGGTATCAAATACATCAAACACGTGGTTTGATGCCATTCAAGGTGTTTGATGCCATTCAATTTGCTCCATTCCAGCCATTATTATGAGCCCTCCTCCCCTCAGAGGCCTCCTGCGGTGTGTGTGTGTGCATGTGTGTCAGTATGAGAAAGTATGCGTGTGTCCAATTGCCCATCCTCTGGCTTTCCATCACACTGTGTGACTCTGGAGCTATAACAGTGTGTGTGTGAGTCACTGTGAATGACCTGGTGTCTGCACTCCCAGGGGCGATTCTAGGATTGTTTTAATGGGGTGGCTAATGGGAGACAAAAAAAACAGTCATGGGTGGCCATGGGAAAATAGAACATTGATCAAATATACTTTGAAAATTGGCTTGAACTATTGAATAACTATAGTATTGAATAACTGTTTCAACTGTTCATTTGTATCTGCACTAATTTATTCAAATACATCAATTTGAACTGATTCATATTGATCCATATTCAAGTTAGATACATGTTCACTGGTAACTTCCCCTCCAAGGAATGTAAAAGCTCAAAAATGCTATTTGGACAACAGCAAAAATACTGTAACTCCAGTCATTATCATCATGGCTGCTGTTGCTTCATTCACCTCTGTCAATAAGGGACATGCATAACATTCTGGAACTAACTCATGCCATAGCCTACAGGAATGACCTATTCGCTAGCACAGCACCGAGATTAAAAACTAGTTTAGTTTCCTGTCAAGTCAAACAGCGGTTACCTAGACATCTTCCACCTTTGCACTGCTTTCGTAGACTCAACAGAGAGAAGTAGCGCTGTTCGATCACTGCAGTTGTATTCCTAAAGCCAGCCAGCCAATCCAATAGCATTCCCGCCGGCTCTGAGACTTCCGCATGGTCCTGAAGCAGTGTTTCCTAACTCCGGTCCTCGAGTACCCCCAACAGCACACGTTTATGTTGTAGCCCTGGACCAAAACACCTGATTCTGGTGGCCACAGATGGGGCTTGATGATTAGTTGACAGGTAGAATCAGGTGTGCTTGTCCGGGGCCACAACATACTGTTGGAACCAAATATTAATACGCCCCCTCCCCATTATCTCTAAAGGACATCTTATTTCTCATTAAAACATCTGTGGCCACCAGCTTTTCTATTCGCCACTAGCAGGAATGTAAGGTCACGTTTTGAAGTCTCATCTTATCTCTGTTTTTGTAATTTACAGATTATAATACCAGACAATCCTTCCATTACTGATGCTCAAGCAGAGACACTGCTAGAATATTAAACACTTATCTGCATAGCTGTGATGTTGCACAGACCAAAATGGGCTAGTTATCACAGCAGCGAACACTCTGATTTGTGTGCCTCTTGTTAGGGATGTCTTTTCAGTTTTGGACTAGTCTCGCGTTGCCATGCCTTCCCTTGGAGGTCTGGAGAATTTTTTATTGCAAAAACGGTTTGAATGGTCTGTTGGCTCCCAGAGACAATATTTTTATTGGATGTTACATTTCAAGAACCCTCCCCCCACACGCCCAAGAAGGGGTGCTGTGTGTTATGTGCATCACTGTTGTTGCCTATAGTAGTTTCAAGTGTTAGTTTTGAACTTATCAAGTGTGGCCGACAGTCTGCGATTGAAATTTAAATTGAAAGTGGATTACACTGGTAAAGACAAATGTCACAACATGTTCTAAACCCCTCTAGTGACAGACTTTTTTCCTCGTTTCCATTCGTACACATGGCTGCTGGCTGCGCTTTGCTATCACAAAATGTCATTAATATTGCCCATTATTTTGTTTTTATAAGGACCCAAAAAAGGGAGAACCTATTCAAGTAAGTAAGCACATTTTGGGAAAAAAAACTAAAAACAATCTATTATTAGCTACCTAGCTAAAGTAGGGCACTTTGTAGGCTAACTCAACTGAGCTGCTAGCGAGCTAGCTGATTTACACACTGTTTAGCTAAGTGAATTAAATGTAATCAGCTAGCTAACTTCCTATTAAAGGATGTGGACAGCTGCTCGTCGAACACCTCATTCCAAAATCATGGGCATTAATATGCACTATTCTGGGAAGGCAGTTCACTAGATGTTAAAATATTGCTGTGAAGACTTGCTTCCATTCTGCCACAAGAGCATTAGTGATGTTGGGCAATTAGGCCTGGCTCACAGTCGGCGTTCCAATTCATCCCAAAGGTGTTCGATGGGGTAAAGTCCAGGGCTCTATGCAGGTCAGTCAAGTTCTTCCACACCGATCTCGACAAACCATTTCTATATGGAGCTCACTTTGTGCATGGGGGTATTGTCATGCTGAAACAGCAAAGGGCCTTCCCCAAACTGTTGCCACAAAGTTGGAGGCACAAAATGGTCTAGTATGTCAATGTATGCTGTAATGTTAAGACTTCCCTTCACTGGAACTAAGGGGAACCATGGAAATAAGCCCCAGACCGTTATTCCCTCTCCACCAAACTTTACAGTTGGCACTATAAATTGGGTCAGGCAGCGTTCTCCTGGCAGCCGCCATACCCAGAATCGTCTGTCGGACTGCCAGATGGTGAAGCGTGGTTAATCACTCCAGAGAACGCGTTTAAACTGCTCAATAATAAAATGGGGGCGAGCTTTACACCACTCCAGCCAAAGCTTGGCATTGCGCATGGTGATCTTGGGCTTGTGTGCGGCTGCTCTGCCAAGGAAACCCATTTCATGAAGCTCCCAATGAACAGTTCTTGTGCTGACGTTGCTTCCAGAGGCAGTTTGGACCTCGGTAGTGAGTGTTGCAACCGAGGACAGGCGATTTTACACGCTACACGCCTCAGCACTCTGCGGTTCCGTTCTGTGAGCTTGTGTGGCCTACCACTTTGTGTGGACTTAAGAAAAAACTAGGAGTCATCGGCATTCATTGACACTTTTGTTTTTATCCCCAGGATTTCTAATCTCTTAATGTTCTCGTTGAATCTAATTTTAATTGCTAGCATTTCAATGGCCATAATAAATAGATATGGATCCAACGGACAGCCTTGTTTTTCTCCTCTTAAACACTCAATACTT
This sequence comes from Salvelinus alpinus, assembly GCF_045679555.1. Lineage (NCBI taxonomy): Eukaryota > Metazoa > Chordata > Actinopteri > Salmoniformes > Salmonidae > Salvelinus > Salvelinus alpinus. Next base: position 3,969,977 of record NC_092109.1, read on the forward strand.
TCTGAGAAGTAACCATTGTTTACCATTTTAGATCTGGGGTTCCTGTGCATAACTTTAACCCATTTTATAAGAGATTCACCAAAATTAAAGTAATCCAGGCATTTATGTATGAATTCTAGTCGTGCTTTATCAAACGCTTTTTCAAAATCTGCTATGAAGACCAGGGTTGGTATCTTCGATGTTTCATAATGTTCAAATGTTTCAAGTAATTGTCGTATATTATCTCCAATATATCGTCCATGTAATCCTGTCTGATCAGGATAAACAATATCTGGTCAAACCTTTTTTATTTTATGTGCTATGCATTTCGCCATGAGATACAATTGACTGCTGTATTCGCGTAGTTAGGACAGTTTTACATTTTAAAATGCAGAGGTTTTATCGTCTCAGAAATCCCAAGTCAACAAACCAGTGCAGGCATGTTGTGGACTGGGTAATAGGGAACAGTTACACTTTGTGTAAAACACAAATTTCAGAAGCTCAGCCCAATGAAAACATCATAAGACACAAATATAGTCCAATCAAAAATATATTTTATTTATTCCAAATGGACCCATGAATGTCTTGATTTAGTGAGACGACATAGGATAGACAATATTTTGAGCTAAACAAAAGCTAATAAGATTATGTTAAGCAGTAGATGTGAATAAACATCTACTTAGTCGAATGCCCAACTGCATTGTCCAATCCGTTTTGAAATTGTGTATTTTTCTCCAGTGAAACAATTGACTGCATTTAGATAACGCATTGAAAAATCTGTTTCTCTCTTCACTTATTTCTCCCTTATTCCCACATCCCTTCATTCACTCATTCAACAGGAAGTGTGTGTGTACGTGCGTGTGCTAACCCTATCTATATGTCTCTGTACTCTGGACTCTATTATAAAGGAGACAGACCTTAGTGTCCTGAGAAGGCCTGCTGTCCCACTCCTGTATCTCTCATAGCCCCCAGAGCTACACACATCTAATGTAAACCAGGCTGTACTGTAGACAGCTCTGGAGTAAGGGGGAATTGAGGGGGAGGTTTTAGGCCTGATATAGACTATGGTGGGAGAATAATGTTGTGCTGCCTGCCGTCAAAATGTCTGTGGGAATTGGCTACATTGGGGGCTTGGAAGGTTGGGAGTCTACATTCTCTCATTGGATAGAGAATGGGTCACAGGGGATGGAGGAGTTTGGCTATCTGTGAGGGTTAGGAAAGGTACCAGACATACCTTGGGGTTTGATATTCGGAGTCTTAAATGGATGTAACTGGCTATCGAGGGATGTCCTAAGCCTGTAGCTAGACCTATATACCCAAAAAGTTAACGAGAAAATAACAAAATATCCAATCAAAATCGGCCTTTGTTCTTTTTCGGTTTTTAATAACCCCCCCTAAATTAATCCACAAAAGAGGGAGACGGGGGATGGGGTGGTAGTGAGTTTGTGTGAAGCAGCAGGCTGCGTTAGCTTGGATTAAAGAGGTACTGAGGCCCCTTTGGGTGTGTGTGTGTTTACCGTATGTGTGTGTACAGTGTGTGTGTTTGCGCACGTGTGTCTGTGTTACTAGGGCTCCGTATGGGCCTGGTTTCCATTTGGGGGCTCCCAGACAACGCTGTTGCTTTCCACTGGAAATTATTATTAGTTAAAAAAAAAAAAATCCAAACAAAATAAATGTGAATGTGGTCGCAGCTACACTGGAAAAATGTTGATTACCAGCGTGGTTACAATTTAGAACGAAACAATTACAGATTAGCTCGACATGGCTCTCACAGGACTAACTCCAGTTAACAGGAGCAGAAATGAGCTAGAATGCAGATTCAGGGGTCATGTCGAAGTGGACTTGTTTGGGGTTAGCAGACTGACTGGTAACAACAAATAAAGGTTGCTCAAGCGGATGCTCAATTAAATAAAAGTTCTGCTGCACTAGTGGTCATGCATCACATATTGGCCCGGGATATTGGTAGGAGACGCTGAACACTCATATTCAACTACAGAAGCACCACTATTTTAGACAGGGTACTGATTGCCAAATTCAATATCTGTCAATTCATTCTGTGCAAAAGAAACTACTGAACAGTTTTCTATCCTACAAATAGATCAAATTAAGGGGCCATTTGATCTGTCAGTTTCAATGGACATAGTACCGGAGTCTAACTAATTCATTGTAGTTTAAAAGGAGCCCCTTAAGAACAAGGTTATGTAGGGATTTAGAGTAGGCCTGTCTTTTCAAGTAGCAAACCCTTGACATAAGCTCACGAAGCAGTGCGGTTGCTACTCCTCTGTCCCCGATTGGCTATACATTGAACTGCCCCGCTTGAGTCCTCTTCATTGATTGGTCCTCGAGGTGTTTGAACCGCAGTGTTCATTCATTGATCGGTGAGTTATATTCACATCAAACCCACCGACAGCAATGAATGTTTATCGCAGCAATCAGCTCATGAAGGGAGGAGATCCAACTGGGGGATCCAACTGGACTTCTGTCAAAACCAGGGAGACAGGAAATATGTGCACTACCTTTCAAAAGTTTGGGGTCACTTAGAAAAGCTAATTTTTTGTCCATTAAAATAACATTTTTAATCAGAAATACACTGTAGACGTTGTAAATGACTATTGTAGCTGGAAACGGTTGATTTTTAATGGAATATCTACATAGGTGTACAGAGTCCCAATATCAGCAACCATCACTCCTGGGTTCCAATGGCACGTTGTGTTAGCTAATCCAAGTTTATCATTTTAAAAGGCTAATTGATCATTAGAAAATAATTTTGCAATTATGTTAGCACAGCTGAAAACTGTTGTCTGGATTAAAGACGCAATAAAACTGGCCTTCTTTAGACTTGTTGAGTATCTGGAGCATCAGTGCAAACTGATCGGCTATGAAAAGCCAACTGACATTTACTCCTGAGGTGCTGACGTGTTGCACCCTCTACAACCACTGTGATTATTATTATCTGACCCTGCTGGTCATCTATGAACGTTTGATCATCTTGGCCATGTACTGTTAATCTCCACCCGGCACAGCCAGAAGAGGACTGGCCACCCCTCAGAGCCTGGTTCCTCTCTAGGTTTCTTCCTAGGTTCTGGCCTTTCTAGGGAGTTTTTCCTAGCCACCGTGCTTCTACATCTGCATTGCTTGCTGTTTGAGGTTTTAGGCTAGGTTTCTGTACAGCATTTTGTGACATCGGCTGATGTAAAAAGGGCTTTAAAAATACATTTGATTGATTGATCAGCATTTGTGGGTTCAATTACAGGCTCAAAATGGCCAGAAACAAAGAACTTTCTTCTGAAACTCGTCAGTCTTTTCTTGTTCTGAGAAATGAAGGCTATTCCATGCGACAAATTGCCAAGAAACTGAAGATCTCGTATAACGCTGTGTACTACTCCCTTCACAGAACAGTGCAAACTGGCTCTAACCAGAGTAGAAAGAGGAGTGGGAGGCCACGGTGCACAACTGAGCAAGAGGACAAGTATATCAGAGTATCTAGTTCGAGAAAAAGACGCCTCACAAATCCTCAACTGGCAGCTTCATTAAATAGTACCCACAAAACCCCAGTCTCAACGTCAACAGTGAAGAGGCGACTCCGGGATGATGGCCTTCTAGGCAGCTCACCATCCAAGCTGACAGCGCTTGAGAGGATCTGCAGAGAAGAATGGGAGAATCTCCCCAAATACAGGTGTGGCAAGCTTGTAGCGTCATACCCAAGAAGACTCGAGGCTGTAATTGCTTTTATTTTTTTTGCAAACATTCTAAAAACCTGTTTTTGCTTTGTCATTATGGGGTATTGTGTGTAGATTGAGGACAATTATATATTTTTTTAATCCATTTTAGAATTAGGCAGTAACGTAACAAAATGTGGAAAAAGTCAAATGGTCTGAATACTTTCCGAATGCACTGTAACTCAGTTCTTTCTCCTTGGCTAAACTAGGATTGTAATTAAATGTTTTTATTCATATTTACAGATCACATTTCAGTTTGTTATTAATGCACATGAAAGTTCAAATATTCAATTAGGCTTTTGTTGTGTATTGATATTCTAGTTTTGTCCCTTTAGGGCACCTGTAACCCGCCTTGAAATGCTTGGAATGTTCTTCCTGTGAAACGCATTAAACAATGCCCACGTTAATTTCTACTCCCGTCTCATGTCCTGTCCTTATATTAGTTGTAAAAGTAATACAGTGTGCTATACAACAGCTTTTTTTCTCAATTGTCCCTACTGTGATGTAGGAACTAGCGCCAAACGCCCACCTTCCTGAATCCGGTGATGTGTTTGTGTGTGTGTGGGTGCGTGCGTGCGTGCATGTGCATGTGTGTGTATTTGTGTGTGCATGTGTGACTCTTTAGAATTCAAGTTTGTGTGTGTGCCTTTAGGATTCAACTTCACGTTTGTGTGTGTGTTTAGGATTCTCAGTGGCTTCCATGCATGAGCGTGTGTGTTCATCCACCTGGACGGGAACAGTGGCCCTCAGGGTACAGTCAACCGTCGATGGTTTCTGTCAGAGGCTCAAACTCACCGACAGCGTTGAATGTTCCCCGAAAGCACCAGAGTTATAGCTAGCTCTCTGCACACGAAATCAGAAGCTATTCTGTGTCACACCCTGATCTGTTTCAACCTGTCTTGTGATTATCTATAACCCTCACTAGGTGCCTCCCATTACCTCATGTCTATCTATACCTAGGTTTTCTGTTTGTCTGTTTCCCGTCAAGTCCTACCAGCGTGTTCCCGTGTTTCCTGTGCTCTAGTTTTTTACCTTTTTGCCTGTCCCTGATCCTGCCTGCTGTCCTGTATCTGCCTGACTCTGATTTGGATTACGACTCTTTGCCTGCCTTGACTACACTTTTGCCTGCCCCTTGTACTATAATGAACTCTGAGACTCGTACTATCCACCTCCTGTGTCTGCATTTGGGTCTTAGCCTGAGCCGTGATCGGCTGTGTATTCGGTTTACTCACTGTGCTGAGGGCTGATCCTGGATCTGTTGTTCGGTCCATATGGCCTGTTTTACTGTATTTCACTATGCTAAGGCTGCTCATACACCTGTTGTTGGGTCTATGGCCTCTCTTACTACTGTTACCTGTCCTGTACAGGCTTCCTTTCCATTAAAACATCAGGCTCTCTGACCACAGTCACCAGGTGTTCGTGTCTATGCAAGTGTGTGTGTGTTCGAGACAGAACTATCAATTAGAATGGTCCTCCTTCAGGGATCTCTCTCTCGAGGTGTCATGGCCGACCCATTGGCACGTGCTGCATTGTCAACGTTCCCCTCATGCCAACAAACACCACCAAGAGATACCATCTGGAAAGAGAGGGAAACAAAAAGAGGAGGAAATACGTCAATGGAATACTCGTTTTCCCCCAAACATCCTCACAATTACTGCCAAAGGACACACTGCGGCTATAATTGTGTATATCCTAATATAGAACACAAATAATTGAGCATGTTTTGGTTCTAAGTTAGGGTAACACTTTTCTCAGTAGGGTATCACAGTCACTTGATCTTCACAGTTGCATTGATATGCAAGCGCGCACGCACACACGACTTGCTCTTCCTGTGGTGCGCTGAGGTTTACAGTGTGTTCCATGTAGGGGCATAACTTTGTGTGGCAAATTGGTGGTGGGGGGTGGGGTCAGGGTCAATGGGATCAATACCCTTCTAGGGAGGTCCAGGGGCATGCCCCCAGTGTGATTTTATTTTGAAAGAAACAGCTGTGAATTGGTTATTTCTGGAGAATTTGTAAGGGAAAATACATCCCAAGCTTTCCTGATAATTTGGTCAATATATCGCAACCACAACTGAAATAGCAAAAATGTCTGTATGTCTTTAAAATGTTGGTCTAACTCTAACAATTCATTAAGTAATGACTCTTGTCAATTTGTTTGTAGAATGTCTGAGAAAGTCAGATCTGGGGTGCGTTCAGTTCGATTGAACGTTTGCTACGTTGTGTAACGGCTTGTGCTGAATGACACGTTTCCCCAAAACGGTCAACTTTTTTTTAACAGGCTGAGATAGCCTACGTTTGCTCCATTTGGTGGGTTTGGCGGGGTGTGGCTTGAAGCAATGAGTGATGTATTTGAAGGGCAGAGTTCCATTATGAACCTGCAACCCCTCCCCGTTTTTCAACTGGTCATTCAGACCTGCACCGTTTCCGAACATTGGATTACGTTTTTTCGAACAGCCCTTCTCTAATTCTGTAGCCTACAAGAAACCAGGGGCTTCATTTATCAAACATGCGTAGGCACAAATCTGTGCGTAAACCATGCCGGTGCCAGGCGTGCCAGATACAGCATCTTTGAAACGCTCGCCCGCCGTCTGCCGCCCTCACACATGTACATTCTAATGTGAAAAGTCCAGGAGGGCGGCCGTTTCTAAGATACTGAATCCGGCTAGCCTGGCACCGACGATCATACCAAACTCAAAGTCGCTTAGGACCCTAATTTTTCCCCATTCTAACATTCAATCGAACAGTACCTGAATGCCTCGATGCCAGTCTGCCTGCTTTATATGGCCACGTGACTCAATGTCTATAGGAGCAATCCATTTCATTGAATGGGGTGGTGTGCCTAATAAACTGGCCACTTGCATATTCCCCAATGGCTTTAAAGGGATGTTTTTGACCATATATGGCGTTTCTAAATGCAAATAGCCAAGGTCGTGCACGAGCACTGAGGCTGAGAACAATTAGTATTTATCAATGGTTATCGCTGACTGGTGTGCGTATGACGCTTGTAGGATTGTTTGATAAATCACACTTTTTCTATGCGTTTGAACATTCTAAATTCAATTCTACAATAGTCTCTACGCAATATTGATAAATGAGGGCCCCAGATGTTTCAAAGTTTATAATACTACCGAAGTTGTCTTTGAACTCACAAAACGTAGCCCGATACAACCGGTAGATGCGCATCTCGTCGCAATAGAAACCTCCATTTGAAAAACATCCATTTATATATCATTGTTATTCGTGCTCATGAATTGACCATGTTAAATGTGACTGTACTTCTTTATTTGTTGCAAGTTGGCTCACAGAATTCAGGATTTTGTTAAGGAGAGAGCGTACGTGAGGAGCAATTGCTCCGTTCTCCTTACAAGCTTTGAGCAACTTTTTTCCCTTGACAAACAATAGCCTCTGAGGACCGGGCCAAACCAAGCATAATAAATCAGGAATTGAGTAGTAGTGTAAAGCCACAGAAAGTGTGCTAGTTTTTGTTAGCTGTAATGGCAGCAAAAACCAGTACATTACAGTATAAATGCACACACACTCATGCACAAATCCGCAGGCAAAGACTAAGAGTTGAAAATTGTTAAGAGGTAATTCATATTTTGTTCAAGACCCAATTGAAACCTGACAGATGGTTGAACAGTGTTGCAGTGACTATCTGAGCTAGCAAGTTATGACTGGGCTATACCGATCTCTGAACACATGGTCTCTCTACATATCTCATTCTTTCCTCCCCTCTTTCTCCGGCTCTCTCTCTTGCTCTCTCTCTCCCTCACACACAGCTGTGCTCTGACCCCTTTTCTGTCAGCAGACAGCTGCCCTAGGGCTTCTACTCGTTAAAACAGCAACCACAGCAGGAGACTTAGCTAGAGTACCGCCATTACAACATCACAGACACAATGGCCTGGGAGTGCGAAAAGAGACGGACATCGCAGTGTGTGTGTTTCACAAACTCAGTAGTGTCTTCTCACACATGTTCCCTTGTTCCCGATGTCACCAACAATTAGCCATGGCTTTCAATTAGCCAAAATTAGCCAACTTCCCTCAATGCACTTGTGCAGGCTGAAGCTCCTCCCAGTGAAGGCTGACCAGGCCTTGCCAATAGTACAGAACAGTATATGGGGGTTAGACCCACTGGTGTAGCTGACTCCCGGAAGGTGGGAGGCCCCACAAGCTTTGGGCCCCCCCAGATAACATATGAAGCCATGACATTTTTATTTTTTATTACAGGAAATTAGCTTTAAAACTGCAACATTTTCTCACAGGAAATTAGCTCATGGATTCTTGAAAGTCAATACTCATCCTGCAGGGAAACTGGGAATATATTTATTTGCATTATTTGAGCTTAAAATGTACATTTACAGGAGTTTTATAAGGGAAAATATTTGTTTTGGGAACAGTTTCCATGTTGGCTCTATGCCTGGAAATGCCCTTGTTCAGAGCAAAAATACCAATGTCATTAAAAAAATAACAGCAATAATGGATAATAAGTGAAAAATGATCTTATGTAGTTTCTTGCAATAGCCGACTGTGACTTTAAATAATATGTAATACTCTTCGGATAATAAAATATCCGAAGAGTTATATTAGGAAAATTATAACTTTGTAATCTGAAGATTTTCCTTAGTGCCCCAACTTCCTAGTTAATTACATGATTAGTTTAATCATGTAATAATAATTACAGAGAATTGATTTGATAAAATAACAGTCTTCAATTTAATGATGCCAAAGACATGACATATATGGTGCCCCGTGTGAGGCATCTAAGATAGAATTGGACTTTGCTCTTGAATTATATATATAGCAATTGTGCAAACAGAATTGTACAAACAGACTGCTTTGTATACAAATTGGTTGTGCGTGTGTTTCCATTTGAACAAGCTATTTTGGGAGCTCCTCTGGTCGTGTCATTAGCGTCAGAGCAATGAGTGATAAATTCCAGATTTAGTCCATTTGGCCAAACGGTACGATTTCGGTCATTCAATATTAATTTCTAAAGCAAGGGCATAGAGCCAGTAAGGTTAGAAATTACAGGATAGATCTGTTCGACGACCGAGCCGAAGTATTCTGTCTATCTACCGCACTAAGCCAGTGTGGGTAGGCCACAGGCGTATCTGTATTTATGTACCGCGTCGCTCCGGTCAACATAATGCTAGCAAAGTATGCTGAATGGGTTAATGTGAGACGTTACTAGTAAACCCCCCTTTCCATGGTGAAGGGGACCCTATTTTATGCTTGGAAGTGAGATTTCTGAACAAAGTCGGATTAGCTTGCACGAGATGCTAAGCTAACAAAGAGAAACAGTATTTTCTTTTTCCTGTGTCACGTTGAAATTCCTCCGCCGTGCGCGACGGAAGTCCCGCCCTTTGTACTTCCGTTTGATTTCAGCTTTCTGCGATCACTGGTGGTGAAGAATCCCCAGTACATTTCTTAAAAAAATAATTAGGTAACACCCAAACGTGGATCACGTTAAGATATCCAGCCAATCGCAATTGACTGGATATCGATGTCTCATTCAATTGAACTAACAAGTGAAATTGCCATATTTAACTTTCAAGTGGATCTTTTAAATAATATCCAAATTGATTGGTTTTCTACAATGTGACAATTTAAACTTTTCACATTAACCTAGATCAACAAGGTTCAAGTTTAATTCCCAAATAGCCTATACAGGTTTGATTTATCATTAACATTGATTAAATCCGTAAAATTTGCTTTTGCAAAGCACATTCAGTAAAACCCATTACTGACGGAATTCCCGCCTCCAGCGGGAATCCCATGTGGCTTTGGCCTTAGGTAGAAGTGAAACTGGTGGTGAATGTACCCTAACATTTAAACTACTGGTTACTTTTATGATAATCCAGATAATACCAAATGCTTGGATATCATCGTCTCATTCAATTTAATAAGTTATATTGTCGAACATACCTTTCTAGGATCTTCCAATTAAATGAGACATTTTAAACTTTGCAATAGTAACCTAGATGGACCAACGCTCTCAGGTTAATTTAAAGTTTAACTCCCAGAAAGCCTATCCAGGTAGGATTAATCATTATCATTGATGAATTAATTCAATTTGCTTTTGCAAATTAATTCACGTCCAACTCCCACAGCACTGGTACTGTACTGATGGTTCATTAACGTCTATAAATAGATTAAAATCGTCATTGTAGCTTCCAACATATTCCAAAACCAAACTTTGGAAAATTCGGAAAAACATTTTTCCTTTCAAATGTTCTAATAATGTGCAAACTATCAGAGGGGGTAGTCCCCACTCGCCCGCTAATTAGTGAACCTCCACCCATAAATGGACTGATCTCTGACCTCAGCAGCGATACCAACCCTAATTATGCCATTAGCGGAAAAACAGCAGACAACAACGCTCTCCAAAATCAACCATCGGGCTCAGGCCTCGAAAAGCTTCTCTCCAGTCTAGCCCTGATGTCTTGCCATCCGAGATTGGTATCGTTCCAATACCGCAGTGCACAGATGAAGCACGAACAGGTAATGGTAGACATAAAGGGACAGGTGGAGAGAACCGGGAAACCAATGAGAAATGCAGAAAAGGGAAAAATTCTGCTATATATGGAACTGCGGTTGAAAACTGAACAATTAAATGTAATTGCAAAAACTTATGACGATGAACAAGCACAAGCTTTTCAACAAAATTGTCTTCTAAAAGGAACAAAATCGCCTTCTACAGGAACAACTCGATTTAGCCAAAACTAAATACGATGATGTCCATGCCAAACTAGATAAATCTGACGATGCATTAAATTTGTTGAATGTTACTCAAAGTAACACGGTTCTACTCAAAATTCTGCAGACCAAAGACAATCAGTTAATGAACACAATGACTAAGTTGGATGACAAATCAGCAGAACTCATTGAAGTCGCTGTCCAAATGAATGATGAGAGAACTCAGGTGATGAAAATGGAAATATTGATTTCCAAGCAAGTGGAGGAAATCTCATAACTGAATCTCTCACTGCGTACTCAAGACCTCTATCTGAAAACCATGACAGATAAGTTTGAGACCGAAAGGAATGAGTGCGACACTCACGTGTCCAAAATCTGTACTCTAAGCGCTCAAGTGGACTCTGCAATGCAGCAGAATACCACCCTTAGATACCATCTGGAGGAAGTCCAGAATGATCACGCTCTACAGCGTGACTACCAATCCAAGCAACCGGAGCCCTGTATTCAAAGGAGTAAAGACAATAGGTTTCAGACTTTGCCTCCCTCATGTGTCCCTCAGTCTTCTCCTCTTGGCCATTCGGCACTGAGTAATATGGTGCCTCTTGGCCAACAAAGCCAAACGCTTGGCTTCTCCTCTTGGCCTTTCAGCCCCAAGACCAGGTCCGTAGGAATTAACACCCATAGCAAGGACGTTAAAATTCTAATTTCTCCCGCTCTCAATCAAGACCCTATCCAGGGCCCGCTTGATCAAGAAACAAGCCCACGGGCTTTGTTTATAGACTCTGATACAAAGGTTGCGAAGAAAAAGGTCAAAAACTTCGTTAAAGCCAAACCCACTCAAAATCTGAAACGTTGATCTGCTTCCAACTTGAACAGAAATGGCACACCACGTCGTTGCGAATGACCACTCCACTTTGTGGGGAATATGTCCACTAAACACGAATTTAAACGCCCATACCTTGAAACAGTCCTGGAGGATTGCTTAACTTGTAATGCGCTTATTGATTCGGGTGCGACAATATCGCTCATCTCTCAAACATTGTTTGTTGATCTCAATAGAGCTTTGAAGCCAACTAAACGTTGGTTAAAAGTGGAATGATGCGACACTACACTTCGAGGGGTCACTCAGACTACCTCGCCTCTCACATTGAGAGTCATGCTGAAACTACACTTCCAGGGCGTATCGCTTGTTCACCCTGTGTATGTTACCAGCCTCAAATCTGTACCCCTGCTACTTGGAGCAGACTTGATGGATCGGTTACTCCCACTGATGGAATGGAAAACCAATCAGGTATGGTCACAGGCCACACTGTCTTCCCCTAACGCTAGCTGCAATGCAGTCATTCACGAGGGGTGTCTGTCGAAAGCACCCCTTGGGAAAAAGACATTTAGAAACCTCTTGGTGCAGAATCCGATCCAAGGAGATATTACGATATCTCGACACATTCCATCAGCCAACCTGATTGACCATTGTTCTCATGATTTCGAGCCAGCTGTCTCTGTGAATGAGCAACATCCCTCCTCCTTGCAGTCGTGCGATACGGTAGTTGAGATGAACTTCTCTTGCCCTTCGGACACTTCCGCATGCACTGCGGCCGTCTCAGCAAGAAAAACATTGAGGCGCAGAATATACTCTGTTTCCGATGATACACCTTCCACTTTGTGGGGGACTGTCAACCCTTACAATGACACTAATGGCGTCAGTCCAGCAACTGACCCGATGACTCCCACTGGTGAAACACTTTGTGATATCACAGACCGATATCCTCGTCTCAGTTCACAGGTGCGGACGCGGTGGTGATTGACATGCCTCGACAGCCACTGAGCCTTTTGAAGCACGAACACCAGGAGATTTGGTTGAAAGGTTACAGCCATTCTCATAACAACTCGGCCCCTGACAACTCGTACATAGGGTCCGACCTTTTCGTTTGTGCCTCGGATACCAACACCACCCGCTGGTGGAAAAAAAAGTAATGCCTTGCCATGTGTAGGTTCAACTACAATACAACTAGTAAAATGCTCTAATCATGTGTTCCGGTAGTATAATTTTTCAGAATAAATCAGTAGGATAACTGGTCCCCTTGAGTACCAGTACCAATACCAGCAACAGTCAGTCCAGCTACAATTAGTAAGAAGGTTAGAGACCTAACCAATCAAATTACCCTTGACAACAGCGACATAGGAGTCACTCAGAGTGCAACACAGGGAAGGGAATCTCCAGTGCACTCTTCCAATGGTTAACCCACATGCCACTAATAAATAGAACCCTCCATTCAGGAGGAAAGTTATTGGAAGTCATGAACCACGATCACACCACGTACGACTGGTCCAATACTTAAAGAGTAATTCCGGCGGGAGGTTAGCTCCTCCGTGGATAACATAGCTATGAAATAGACCTCTTCATACCTATCGCCACTACAATAGTGGAAGATGCAGTGACATGTAGTAAAACCACTACAGACTCCCTCGACACCAATTCTGACTGACCTCCAGGCATTGACCTGAAAATTACCTGATTACGCAGACTCATTCTGCGCAAGTTGTAATCTGCAAGGATACTTGGTTTTCTTCCCTTGACATGCGCACTTGTGTACACATAAACGCACATTCACAAAATAAAATCCTATTAGGATTTATGCTAGGATCACTTAAGGGTCCGAGCAAATATCAGCCTTAGTAAAGTTGAACATTTACTTTGAGGCCTTTGACTCTACAGTTGCAGTACTCACCAGTTTTCTTCCCAGAAGTCCATAGGTCATCCCCGCAGACTGCCCAAAACTAGTGCCTTACAGCTGTATAGTTATCAATTTAGGATAGTGCCTAAGCAACACACCAAGTAGGAAAACCCTAGACATGACATTAGAGACAATGCCATGATAGAGTCATTTTGCACGGACATTGGACATATATAGAATACAGTCCAATTAGATGATTTTGGTGTGAGAACTATATTTTGTATATCTTTTGTTTATGCTTTCATTGCTTTTTGGTTCAGCTCCTTTGACACTTAGTAAGTGATAGAGCCATGAACAAAGTCCCCATACAACCATCACTTAGTGCCACAACGCCGCTCATTGGGGAGGGAATGTAATTATATATATTTCGTGAGTGTGTGTGTGTGCGTTGTTAATTCTTACGGCTGAGATCCCGTTAACGGGATCGACTTGACAACAGCCAGTGAAAGTGCAGGGCGCCAAATTCAAACAACAGAAATCTCATAATTAAAATTCCTCAAACATACAAGTATTTTACACCATTTTAAAGATAAACTTGTTGTTAATCCCACCACAGTGTCCGATTTCAAAAAGGCTTTGGGTCAAAAAGCACACCATCTGATTATGTTAGGTCAGTACCTAGTCACAGAAAAACACAGCCATTTTTCCAGCCAAAGAGAGGAGTCACAAAAAGCAGAAATACAGATAAAATGAATCACTAACCTTTGATGATCTTCATGTTACACAATACATGTATGTTTTGTTCAATAAAGTTCATATCCAAAAATCTTAGTTTGCGTTAGGTTCAGTAATGTTTTGTCTACAAAACATCAGGTGATTTTGCAGAGAGCCACATCAATTTACAGAAATACTCATAATAAACCTTGATAAAAGATACAAGTATTATACATGGAACTTTAGATAAACTTCTCCTTAATGCAACCGCTGTGTCAGATTTAAAAAAAACTGTACGGAAAAAGCACACCATGCAATAATCTGAGTACGGCGCTCAGACACAAAACAAGCCATACAGGTACGCGCCATGTTGTGGAGTCAACAGAAGTCAGAAATTGCATTATAAATATTCACTTACCTTTGATGATCTTCATCAGAATGCACTCCCAGGAATTACAGTTCCACAATAAATGTGTGTTTTGTTTGATAAAGTCCATAATTTATGTCCAAATACCCCCATTTTTAATTCACACGTTTAGTTAAAAAATCCAAATTCATGGCGCGCAGGCCAGATGAAAAGTAAAAAAATTCCCTGACAGTTCGTAGAAACATGTCAAAGGACGTATAGAATCAATCTTTAGGATGTTTTTAACATAAATCTTCAATAATGTTTCAACCGGAGAATACCTTTGTCTGTTAAAACGAAAAGGAACGCAGCTAGCTCTCACGGGGGCGCGCCTGAGTGAGCTCATGGCACTGCCAGACCCCTGACTCAAACAGCTCTCATTCCCCCCTCCTTCACAGTAGAAGCCTTAAACAAGGTTCTAAAGACGGTTGACATCTAGTGGAAGCCGTAGGAAGTGCAATATGACCCCATAGACACTGTATATTGGATAGGCAAACCTACAAACCTCAGATTTCCCACTTCCTGGTTGGATTTTTTCTCAGGTTTTTGCCTGCCATATGAGTTTTGTTATACTCACAGACATCATTCAAAAACTTTTAGAAACTTCAGAGTGTTTTCTATCCAAATCTACTAATAATATGCATTTCTTAGCTTCTGAGCCTGAGTAGCAGGCTGTTTACTCTGGGCACCTTATTCATCCAAGCTACTCAATACTGCCCCCAGCCATAAGAAGTTAACATCTACCTAAGTTACTGCCCAGATCTTCCAGTCTGGACGAACAGACGACGGGTCCGGAACTGCGATCACAAATCCGGACACCCACTGCCCATCCTTGTCGCGGCCTGCCTGCTGTTAGAGAGCCTACCAAGGTAAACCACCAGAGGGGGGAGGGGGGGGACCGCAATGGCGAACACCAACCAGGACATCCCCTGGCCATTCCTGTGGTACTTTGTAGCTTCCAGGAAACCTACCAAGGTAAACCACTAGAGGGGGACTGCAACGGCGATCACCAACTGGACATCACCTGCCAATCCTTGTGGTGGACTGCTCCGCTTTAAGAAAGCCTACCAAGTTCAACCACCAGATGGGGACTGCAATGAAGATCTACAAACAGGGCATCACGTGGTCATTATTTTTATGTTGATTTGTAACTTGCAGGATAATCACAAGATCCAAACCACCAGAGGGGGACTGTCATGGCGTGGCCCTTTCTGGGTATAGAGCGTGGCATCCCCCTCTCTCTCCCTCCTACACCCAGGTTCTGTTATCGCAGGTCGTAAATTCCTGGAGGAGACTCTGCTTCTGGCCATGTAGTATAGAGAGAGAGTTTCACAGTAGAACAAAGGAACTTCTTTTACATCACAGAACTTGAGAACTGAACAATATCCATGTTTTGGAGAATGTGTAAACGGTCGGTGGAGAAGCCGGCTACGACCCGGTCAGTTTTGTTTCATGTTTGTGACCTAATGAAAGACAATACAGCCACATTACCATAACTGTGTTTATACAGGAGCCTCCGTTATGAGGTTTGCGTTTAATTATTGTATAAAATGAATGAGTAAAGATGAAACTATTTGTGAAATTATGATTTTAAACCGTTAATGTGAGAGAATTGTATTCCCTTTAAAGTTTAACTAAGTCATTGATACTCTGAAGTATCCATTCTAACCACGAAAGACTTCAGGGGAGCAGAGAGACAGAGACGCGCGGATGAACGTTCCAACAGAAAGACAGACGATTCCAACAGAGATCACGACACACTGAGCGTAAATATTGATCGATTGCAATTATTCCCAAATGAGTGAGCGTTCATGTGCAAAGGATTTGAATTTCAATTAATATAATTATCAACTGTGTAGTGACTATTTTGTCTTTCCCGCCCTTCTCAGTCCGCCGTCATATCGGCTTATCCCACTAGGGAACCTCCCCTATCTACTGTTTGTTTGTTTATGCAAGTTTCGAATGAGACTAACGTGAGGTAAAGAATAATTCATTAATTGGAAGACTAATTGATCAGATATTAAAATATCTGAAGAGTTATATTAGGAAAATTATAATTTAGTCATCTGAAGATTTTCCTTGGTGCCCCAACTTCCTAGTTAATTATATTTACATGATTCGTTTAATCATGTAATAATAATTACAGAGAATTGATTTGATAAAATAACAGTCTTCAATTTAATGATGCCAAAGACACGACAGTGTGATGATAGGTGATACTTTTTTCTATCAAAATATACATTTCAAATTTTGTTAGTATTAAGACAAATATTTGTGGGAAAAAAGTTGAGATTGTCCCATCTTTCAAGAATCCCTGACCTCTAAAAGTGTAGCATTTTGTCTCAGGCTCATGGAAAAATAGCATGAGATTAGCTATGAAACTGCACATTTTTCTCTGTGCCCCATGGCTCTGGTCCTGCCACCACACCTGTTTACAGTCTACACATTAAAAAACGAGCTTTCTCCCTCTTTTTCTCCATCTTTCTCTGTCTTCCTCTTCTGAGAGCAGTCAGTGGCATCCCACCAACAATGCTACTCTACCATGCCATGAATGAGAAGGGGGAGAATCTAGGAGGAGAGCCTCCTTGGAGACAGATGGAGTTTACATCAGTCCCACTCTTTGGCAACCAGCCCCCTACCTCCTAACCCCCCTTCTAAACTTGGCCCCCTGCCTCACACTAACAAGATTGTATTTTCTCTTCTTCCCCAGAAATCACCCCCCTGCCCAAACCACAATGGCTTCTTTCCTATTTCGTGCATCTCCTAATTTGCATATATACCCGCCCTGCTTTCTCTGAGTGCCTGGCAGAGTCTGCAGATGACTCAAGCTGTCACTGAGCTTAACTCCCAGGTAGCATTTGAACTTTGCTTATTGGCCCCTCATAAATAAAGTGAAGAATGGGCACTAAGCAGAGGGCTTTGATAAGCCTACATCCAGCAGCGCTGCATGGAAGGCCCGACCAGCCAGCTTGGTGGAGGCCAGCTACCGCCAGCAACAAAGCCGTGAGGGTGGAATAAATAAAAAGTCTGCACCATCAGCGGATTCCGACTGGCAGACAACAGCGGACTGCAGAAAGCAACACCAGCAACCCGCAAAGTATTTCCCCCCCCTTTTTTCCACATTGACCCTGTTTTTATCCGAGCACTGGGCAGTCCACTTAACACTCAAATGGAGTCCCCCATTGCCCATTTTCTTGTACTGCCATTGAACCCACGCTGTAAGTTTTTTGTCGTAGTCTTAACTAAAGAACAGGGAGAGGGGGAGAAAAGCAATGGGGAAATGTTTCTGAGAGAACAATACAGCACCTTATGGGGGGAGCGTTTTGTCCTAGCTGTCCCAGTAGCTGAAAGTGTGCAACTGCAGCACTACTGCCCCAGTGATGGGTCATTTATCAAAGTGGACAGGGAGGGAGAAAAGGTAAATCGACACTGGCTGTCCAAATAGTCAAGATGACAGCAAGCAACAAAAAAAAGACCATCGCAGAGGAATCCATTCTAACCCTGACCCTGGCCTCTTACATCATCACACTAGCGACTCACTGCATTGCGCCCGTTTCTCCTGGACCACCAGCATCTAATAATGCTCATTCGCAGAGCCCAGGGACTCTGAGGGGGGCATGAGATACATTCTATGATGTGAGGCGTAGAGTCTGTCCTAACCCCACGGCATGGTAAAGCCCTGTCGGGTAAGTCACACTGATTTCTGATCATGCACCTTTATCCTACAGCTTTCGAAATACTGTAATATTTAACAAGTTATCAAGCGGAATCAGTGTGTTATGGCAATCTTATCACTTGGCACTCTTAACCCCTTCAGAAAAATATTATGTGGGAATTTGGCTACCTTGGACCAAGCACTAGGCCCATAACACTTTATTCCCTCACCTATTTGTGCCTTTCAACTAGTAACACATACACATTTTTGTACATTACTCAGGTCTCGAAGTTGCACCAACAACATGCAGCAAAAAGATTGGCCATAGTCTATAAATTAAGCAGGATGATGTGATACCTCTCTAATACCTGGTGTTTTAAATTATGTTGAAATAGACCCTTATACTGAGCTTCTACCTGGCTTAGAGAGAGGGAAATGAGACTCATTCGACACGTTTTAAACCAGTCTACATTGCTTCTAAACACTCTGGGTAAGACAGACTTACGTTTGAGGATTGGATATGCCGAGCACAAACGAATCCTCGGCCATATAACGGCATCCTTTGGATCTCATATGTGGAGGCGTTTCTTTTTCCTTTACTCTTTTCCCCCTGCAGAAGAGGTCAGGTTTATAGGTTGCCCTCAATTTCCTTCAAAGCCTTGATATTGTTGGAGCTTCAGAGGCAAAATCCTCAAGAATGGTTTAATTCTCTGAATCATGTGGCGTGACACACCACTTTATTCTTGTCAAAAGCTTTTAAGAGGGGGAGGGCAGCAAAAGGGACTGCCCCCTCTATTCCTGGATTTGAATAATGCAGTGGGGTTCCTCAATAGTTTCAGGACATATCTCACTTTGAAGTAGTTCACTGGGATGTCGCAACTGCCGATGTTCACAAAAAAGATCAACTCGTAGTTGTTAGAGCAGGATGCTAATGCCTCTTAATAAACTAGAACCATTGTTTTGTGAATGACTGCACATCACATATAAAATATATATGTTATGGACTAACATCTATTTAACAAATTTGAATTGAAATTACGTATTTTTTCCAAATCCCTTTAACATATTTGCATCCCTCCCTCTGCGGGAGGGATGTGAATAGGCCCACAAGGGCCTGCTGTATCAAGCAACAGGTTGGACGGCACTTGTTTACGATTTGCCTAATCCACAGGTTTTAATCTCCTTAGCGGATGATGGCCTACCGTATAGCGCTACGTCCAGCTGACAGATAATTATCTCTGGACAGCCTTCAACGGTAGTAATAACCATAATCTTAAGAATTATTAGAGTATTGAGGCACACGGGCGTTCTTTCCAGACCTCGCCCCCTGATGGGAATCTGGGATGGGACTGCCCATGCATGGGGAGTAGCTATCTTTCAGTAGAAAGGAGGTAATGGACCAGTGAATTGCCGTTGTTGCAGAGCACAACAACTTGTCCTCCCTCACGGGCTAATTACAAACGCAGAGAAAGACAGAGAAAGCTGTACTATGATCAAAAAAAAAATCCCCAAATACTTGAAAATATAGGCTGTACTGCGAGCTAGACCGAGTGCTCCATTTATCACTTTAGCTGGGTCTTGGGGCCTATGGCTGACGGAATGGAGGCAGAAGAAGAGGGAGGCGGTATAGACATGTGGGTGCAGGCGGGGGTGGAGTGGTACAAGGGGGTTGGATGAGAGGGTGGGGGTAGTGCGGGGTGGTATTGTTAGTCCCCGCAGTGCTGCCTGCCCACTTCTTCATCTTCACTGTAAATCGCAGTGATGGCCACTGACCCAGAAGTGGTGCGTGTGGGCAAGCTGCGGGGGGCTGGAAGGGGTTGGGGTAGAAGAGTATGAGTGTGGGGTGGAGGGCAGGGGCGGGGCGGGGGGCAGCCCCCTCGTCACTCCGTGTATAAGTTAAAAAAAGAAGGTGGTCATATTAGGCCGAGCTGCCACTGCAGTAGCAGCCCTTGAGCCAACGCTGTAGTGCGTGTGTGTATATGTGTGTGGAAAGGATGGGGCTGAAAATGGGGGGGGCGGGGGGAGTTGTTGTGCCTCCATATCAGAGCATGGCCAAACCAGAGTGATAGTGCAGGCTCTGACGAGAGGCTCAGCTGTCAACTCGATGTGCACGCTTCCCTGTCTCTTTCTGGGGCCATGTCAAAGATTCACAAAGTGAGGTTCAATGGGGCTATTGCTGCTGCACAGGATCCGATCTAACTCGGACTCTGATTCGGACTTGCTCAGCATTTTGGTTCGCTTTCCCTTGACCTTTGTTCAAACTCTTAGGATGTCACCGGAATTACTACTGACAAAAATAAATTGTGGGTGCTGTCTCAAATTTGCGGTAGTTCCATCTTCATCCATCATCTGTTTTGAGTAGTTCTGGGCATTTTCAAGACTTGTCTGCGACATCAGATTGAATCAATATGAGTGGTAAGAGTTGTTTAACCCCTCACAGCATACTAGACGCCATGCACTCATTATCCCTATCATAAGGTTTCAACCTGTCAATTAGCAAATCGCTACTAGACCAATGAAGCCTGATTGTTTTCACTATTGCATGTGTTTGCTTTAAACCCCCTTTTATCCAAGTCAATCTTTTTATAACTTGCATCTCAGGGTCAGTCTCCCCAAAGCTCCAGAAATGCAGCAAAAAGTGGGGCTTGAGTCCTATAACAAGACTGTTAAACATGCAGACTGCTGTGCTTTCTCTTCCCCCCTCTTCCAGAGTCCCTATTTCTCGCTCTTTCGCTTTCTGTCTGTTTCTCTCTCTCTCTAGCCGCCATGCGGAGCATTTCTCCTTCTAAAACTCCTGATTTATTATGTACTAATCTGTCACGGTTAGCAAGATTTTCTCCCTTTGCCCTTAACGGTCATCTGGACAGTTGATTCGCTTACTGACAATTGACCGCAGCCCCAGCCCCTTGCTCCTGACTTCTCTCTCCTCACTTCAAATCTTTTTGGAATTCATAGAGACCCCTGGCTTTCCTGTGCCCTTGGTTAAGGCTGGATCCCATCGCTGCCACCAAATGCGGCAAGTATTTCTGTTCTGTGTCTTCCTTCCTCTCCCTAGCATAGACGGAAAGAGGGAAAACCCTTTGCAGCTTTCCATCAAAAGAGTGAATTGAGACAGGAGGAGCAGATTGTGACAGTGTCACAATCTGGTCAATCTCTTTTTTGACCAGAGTCCCCCACATGGGGATTTACTATAACGGAAAGGCCCAGCTTTTCGCCCGCAGAGATTTTCTTTTGTAGCAGATGAGTGCTTAGACTAATAAATGCTGTAGGACAGATATACAATGAAATAAGTCTCCATGCGTTACATGCACACAGATCCACCAGCCAATAGCTGACAACCGAATCCCCAACATTACTGATGGAATTTCTTTCTTTCTTTTATTTCACCTTTATTTAACCAGGTAGGCCAGTTGAGAACAAGTTCTCAATTACAACTGCGACCTGGCCAAGATAAAGCAAAGCAGTGCGACACAAACAACAACACAGAGTTAAACATGGAATAAACAAGCGTACAGTCAATAACACAATAGAAAAAAAAGAAAGTCTATATACAGTGTGCGCAAAGGGTGTGAGGAGGTAAGGCAATAAATAGGCCATAGTAGCGAAGTAACTACAATTGAGCAAATTAACACTGGAGTGATAGATGTGCAGATGATGATGTGTAAGTAGAAATACTGGTGTGCAAAAGAGCAGAAAAGTAAATAAAAACAATATGGGGATGAGGTACGTAGATTGGATGGGCTATTTACAGATGGCCTATGTACAGCTGCAGCGATTGGTTAGCTGCTCAGATAGCTGATGTTTAAAGAATTGATGCCCCCCACCAAAAAAAGTGTGAGGACAGTTGATAAGTGTACACGAGGCAACCCCCCTCTATCCCTTCCTCCCTTTCTATATCCCTTTTCTCTGTGTTTCGATTCCATGCCTTCTCCACGTTCTCATTCCAAAGACAAAAGGAGAGACAGGAATTGGCCCAAGTAGATGCTCTAGTTCCCCAGTCTGCAGATCAGAGCGACAGGCCTCTCGCTTTCTCTCTTTTTCTTTCAGCCCCTCATTCTCCCTCTCTTTATTCCCAGTCTTCTCTCTTATCTGAAGTGCTCTGCGCTCTAACTGGAGAGAGCCTTTGATCCTCCACAGAAGCAAAAGTGCATAGGAAATGAGCCTTTGATTCAGAATGAAAGGGCTCGGCCCTGACAGAGCATTTTTCAGAGTGCTCACCTGCAACAAAACAGATTGCTGTCGAGCTATAATTTTTTGCCGGTGACATTTACCGAGCATTATTATTCTGGTGTCCCATTTGAAAGTTAGTCAAAATCAAGTTGATTGCCAGATTGGAACATTTCGAGAAGACACAGTCGTTCTATAAATGGCAAAGTCAATTAGCCTTAACCAAAAAGCATTATTTATTTAGTTAACATTATTGATGAATCATTTATAATTTTTCTTTGAATTATTGAAAAACCTGGAAGGGTGGGGAGGGTGTGTTGGGGGCTACCACTTTACTCTTTCAGAGTGTTTGTGTTTAGCCTGTGTGTACTTCACCGTGTTATGCTTGGGTGAATGTTTCGCTGGGGGTGTGTGGGCGAATAAGATAGTGAGTGAGGAGCGCCTGGGAGATATGTGGGTCACCCAGGCAGATGACCATGGGCTAGGTCCCCTCCTACTGTACTGTGGGCCTGCTTGCCTAATATGCACTAATGCGCAGAGAATGGCTGCCAGACGGGACTCCATAATTGACCCTGATATTCAGTGAACAGAAAAAAGCCTGTCAAATGACTCGTAGCCGCTGTGGTGAAAATGTGCTCACGTTTTAGTTTTCGTCATATATGTACAGTGAAATGTACATGTACTGTGCCTTCGGAAATATCCAGACCCCTTGGCTTTTTCCACATTTTCTTAGGTTACAGCCTTATTCTAAAATGTATTCCATCATTTTTTCCCGTCATCAATTTACACACAATAATGACAACGCAAAAACAGGTTTTCAGAAATGTTTGCTAATTTATAATAAAAAAAAAATGGAAATATCCATAAGTATTCAGACCCTGTACTTTGTTGAGGCACCTTTGGCAGCGATTACAGCCTCGAGTCTTCTTGGGTATGATGCTACAAACTTGGCACAGCTGTATTTGGGGAGTTGCTCCCATTCTTCTCTGCAGATCCTCTCAAGCTCTTTCTGGTTGGATGGGGTCAGCTATTTACACAGCTATTTTCTGGTCTCTCCAGAGATGTTCGATTGGGTTCAAGTCCGGGCTTTAGCTGGGCCACTCAAGGACATTCAGAGACTTCTCCCGAAGCCATTCCTGCATTGCCTTGGCTGCGTGCTTAGGGTCGTTGTCCTGTTGGAAGGTGAACCTTCCCCACAGTCTGAGGTCCTCGCTGTACTTTGCTCCGTTCATCTTTCCCTCGATCCAGACTAGTCTCCCAGTCCCTGCTTCTGAAAAACATCCACACAGACTGATGCTGCCACCACCATGCTTTACCGTAGGGATAGTGCCAGGTTTCCTCCAGACGTGAAGCTTGGCATTCAGGACAAAGAGTTCAATCTTGGTTTCATCAGACAAGAGAATCTTGTTTTTCATGGTCTGAGAGTCTTTAGGTGCCTTTTGGCAAACTCCAAGCAGGCTGTCATGTGCCTTTTACTGGGGAGTGGCTTCCGTCTGGCCACTCTACCATAAAGGCCTGATTGGTGGAGCGCTGCAGAGATGGTTGTCTTTCTGGAAGATTCTCCCATCTCCACAGAGGATCTCTAGAGCTCTATCAGAGTGACCATCTGGTTCTTGGTCACCTCCCTGACCAAGGCCCTTCTCCCCCAATTTCTCAGCTTGGCCGGGCGGCCAGCTCTAGGAAGTGTCTTGGTGGTTCCAAATTTCTTCCATTTAAGAATGATGGATGGAGGCCACTCTGTTCTTGGGGACCTTCAATGCTGCAGAATTGTGCCTCGACACAATCCTGTCTCGGAGATTTACGGACAATTCCATCAACCTCATGGCTTGGTTTTTGCTCTGACATGCACTGTCAACTGTGGGACCTTATATAGACAGGTTGTGTGCCTTTCCAAATCATGTCCAATCAATTTGAATGTACCACAGGTGGACTCCAATCAAGTTGTAGAAACATCTCAAGGAAGATCAATGGAAACAGGGTGCACCTGAGCTCAATTTCGAGTCTCATAGCAAAGTGTCTGAATATTGATGTATAAGGTATTTCCGTTATTTTATTTAATAGATTTGCTAACATTTAAAAAAAAAACTGTTTTCACTTTGTCATTATTCAGTATTTTGTGTAGATTGCTGAGGATTTGTATTTATTTAATTAATTTTAGAATAAGGCTGTAATGTAACAAAATGTGGAAAAAGTCCAAGGGTCTGAATACTTTCCGAAGTGTTAGGTTATAAATATCTGAGTAAGAAATGTATGGACACTATAAAAGCTCCAACAAAGTTTATTCACCCAAAGGATCGAACAGCTGAACAGACAAAGACATATTTCCACCAGTGGTAATATACAGTATGTACCCCAATTTGGGTGGAATCTCCTCAGGCTGTAATGTTACAAAATGTGGAAAAAGTCAAGGGGTCTGAATACTGTATGTGGTGGTTGAAGTATATATAATAGCAATCATTTAAATGAACACATTTGAACAGTAGTCCTGGAAGATCAATATGTATTGATTTAAATATTTATTGATAATTCATTAATTTGGGGTTTGATTAAATTGCAGCGGTTAGATAATACTCGTTAGAAAAACCAACATTGAGATAATGCCATCTGTTCATTTCTCATGTCTGTATGAAAATGCTCCATTGAACTAGGTGTCACAGAGATTAGCCACGCTACAACAAAATGGTTGCACGTAATTACATGGACAACACAATGGTGACAATGAGCCAGATGCCCATCTGTTCCAGAGAGACAGAAAAAAATGTGGATTTGACACGCTGTCAACATCTCCCAAATTCATATTTAACTTAATCAAATCCAGAAGAGGGTTCGTTACTGCGACCAAAACAGTCGCACTGGCGACTTTTTGACTTGGCATAGCGTTTTTTTTTTTTTTTTTAACAATTGGAACCAAAAACTATTATGATTTATTCAAACAGTAATGTGCAATTGACCAAAAATATACCAACTTTCTGAAGAGGCAACAACGGCACGGGAGTGCCCCTGTCTGTGTGTGTCAGGGCTCGACATACAGGGCAGCCCACCCCCAGGGCCTGTCGATCATCCCAGTCAGTGGCTCGCTTGGGCCAGTAAAAACAGTATTGTAATAATGCCATTTTTAATCTAGGCTATATAATTGATTAAAAAAAGATTAATTCCCGAAGTTGTTTGTCCGTTATGTCGATTATCTATCACACGCACATTGTACACAGATAATCTGTCAGAAAAGCCTGCAGCTCTCAAACATCCGGTTGTTGCGTGGCGCAGCTCGCCCGAAAACCAAAAGATGTTCTAAGTTATGATATCTACTAGTAAATGTTAAGGCAAGAATGGGTATGCAAAGCAGGTATTTAAAAAGTTAAAAGTCTTGGTTAAATAGTTGCGATGAGCAATTCGGTCATCACGGAATAGCCTACCTTGAACATTTCCTCTAGGCTATTTGGTCCTTGAAAAGCCATTGAAGTTATGGTAGCCAATGTATACGTTCTGCTGCTCCAATATAATTATTCTGTGATGTCATTTCTGATCAGTTTTTATGAGAGATGTAGCCGCTTTCGTTTGTTTCCCACCATTTCAATTGAAGAGTGATGTGCTAGTTGTCATATAAATAACAATGAATAGATCGGGCTTGGAAGCTCTAACCCTGGCGATTCGCTGGTAAACTCATGGGTACACTCGCAATGGCTGCCTGGTATTGTGATTCAACCATTTCCATGGTATTATGGAATGTTCTATCAACTGATGCTGGATTGCCATGGGTAATGTAGAATGTTCATTCAAATGATGCTAACTGATGCAGCTAATTTAGTGGAATGTATTTTTTGTAATGTCAGCTGAGTTGACTCAACAAATCACAGCACAGATAAGGGTACAATTCCTGCTTTGACTTCATGACATGGGTACGCTCAAAATGGCTGCCAGTCCATGCATTATGCCATCATTGACTTGAATGGAGACGCCCTTTCTATTCATTCTCACTTCTATGCTAGTTATTATGAACAAGACAACATCGAATGTTGGCTTCAACTTGGTTATCCAACTTGGTTATCCAACCTGGTTTTCTATACGTTCCATTTTTGGTCGCTTTCTCATTTTTAAAACATGATGCAATATCCCCCTAATAACTCTTCAACATCTCTAATGGCGAGGCTGACTACTACCAATGACCACATGTACACTCGCACAGTATTTCGGATAGTAACTCATATCCCACTTAAGGTCTTATTCCGAATAAGCTGTTTACGTGCACCTGCCTGTATCCATGAATAAACAAAATATTTTTAATTTAAGTATGGGTTAAATTGAATAGTAAATGAAATATGGACAATGAATGTAGGCCTATAACATCCCACATGTAGCATAATAAAATATAAACTCCTGCAGAATTAGGCTTTTTTTTTTTTTTTACCCCTTTTTCTCCCCAATTTCGTGGTATCCAATTGGTAGTTACAGTCTTGTCTCATCGCTGCAACTCCAGTACGAACTCAGGAGAGGCGAAGGTTGAGAGCCGTGCGTCCTCCGAAACACTGCTTCTTGACACAATGTGGAAGCCAGACACACCAATGTGTCAGAGGAAACACTGTACATCTGTCTACCGTGTCAGTGTGCACTGCGCCCGGGCCTGACACAGGAGTCGTTAGCGCGCGATGGGACGCTGGTTCAATCGTGCGCCGCCCCATGGGTTTCCCGGGTCGCGGCCGGTTGCGACAGAGCCTGGACTCAAACCCAGAATCTCTAGTCACACAGCTAGCACTGCGATGCAGTGCCTTAGACCACTGCGCTGGCTGTGCATTTCTTGCAGTGAAATTATACAACAAACGTTAATTTTGTCCCAGTAACAGGAGTGGAGAAATATGATATATTTATTTCAGTATCTCCGGAGAAAATGCGAATGCGCGTGTTGTGTGTTCTCTTTAACACTTGTGCAAGCAGACAGTATTTCAATCACATAAAAATATGCACTGTGGGGTTTTGCTAGGCTTAGCGTGCTAAAAGAACTATAAACTAGAAGGATTTTACATTAATTAAAGTTTGAGCTACTGACACATGTAGGCCTGACAATTTGTCTTTGTTCTCAGGAGTAACAGGTTCTCATAGCCTAACCATGGGGCCACAGCCTGAAATATGTGTGTGTATGCAACATTGTACAAGGGCATAAGATATGAACAGCAGTGTGAAATGTGTGTGTGTTATAATTGTGCAACAAAGTGTGGCTAGTGTGAGGTTCTGAATTATGCACTATAACCCAATACTATAACACATGTGATTGAATATTAGCAACTGTTGGCCTGGGAGCCTGGGTGTCTGTGTGTGTGTGCTGGAAGTAACAGTTAGCTCCAGATAAGTGTGCTGGGAAGCTGTGGTTAGCCTTGAGCGAGAACAGTGGGCTTTGTATACAGGTGCAAATAGCTCAGACAATATTGCAGAGCTGTCTGACCTCAGTCTTTGGGGTGAAGGAGCGTAATCTACACAGCAACAGCGTCGGGACATCACATGCGCTAAGAGGCTAGGACTAGCTTAAGCGCCAACACCAACGATAGGCTGGGTGAGTCTAAACCACGCCCAGTCTCTACTCTGACAGGCCGGCTCGGAAGCGGGAACTATCTCTGCCATGAGTATATTATAATATCTTTGTCAGGAACAAGTCAGTTCCTTGTTCCACCCTCCGGGGTGGTGCAGTGAACCCGTATATACGGAAATTGCATTTGCCATTTATTAACTATTGAATTAAACAATTATTTTAACCAAGTTCAGGTGTGGTATTGTTCCTATCTCAGTTGAACCTTCGCAGCCTTAACAGCACCCAAGACGAATTGAAGTCTTATCAGAAATGTGTTTAGTTATATTCTCAGCTTTTCATATCCTTGAAACTGATGACAAACTGTCTTGCTGGTGCACACCTAAATTAAAAGGTAACTACACAAAAAAATAAAATGTCTCCGATTTTTCCCAGATCTCAAAAATGGTCCCCTGATGTGGTTTAAGCATCAAATGTAGTTGTTTTTCTATTCAAATGTATGATATCATGAGCGAAAACCTGAGAAAACTGGGAGAAATCAGTCCTTTTTGCTGTGTTGGTATCAAGTATTGTATTTTTCAATTTCTGCTCTCTAGGGGATTTCACAGAAAAAAAACACATGGCACTATGAAATCTGCAATAAGTACATTTTGCACTTTATTTTAATAGTCTCTTTTCTTTGCTGTTACAGTAAATCAATTCAAATCAATGTAAGAATACAAGGGTATGCTAATTTAAAACATGGCTTGTCACTATTAGCCTGGTTCTGTATGGAATGCAGGCACATTATGGGAAACATGCCTCGTCATTATAAATTCAATAGTTTTTTATATTTAAAAAAACGGTGCTACCAATTCATGTGTTGGTGCCACCAACTGAAAAAGTTGGCGCCTCCTTTGGAAAAAGTTAGTGTAGAATCCTGCCAAAACTGTACTCCGTGAGCAAGTGTTACTGCATGTTCCTTTTCACATTTTTTCCAGTACAGGACGAGAGCACAGCCTTTTCTTTTGTGTCAAAATAATTTCCACCCTTATGTAAAACAAGATTCGCCACCCCTCCATCTTTGCTTCATTGTGTTAGTTTCATGCTGCCTATTTTCCTTATTTATTCAAATACATTTTCACTGAAGAGGTATATCACTTTCACTTTAGAACTCAACAGCCTATATTTTGTCCAGACATCCATTTCCCCCGCAAATTTGCTAAAAACTCAATTTAATCTTCTGAGAACCTGTTGCCTCTCTTAAAATATAATATAATTTCATGAAATCACAAGTCCAATACAGCAAATGAAAGATAAACATCTTGTGAATCCAGCCAACGTGTCCGATTTTTAAAATGTTTTACAGCGAAAACACAACATATTTATGTTAGCTCACCACAATATCCAAAAACACACCGCCATTTTTTCACATCAAAGATAGCTTTCACAAAACCCACAAATAGAGATAAAATTAATCACTAACCTTTGAACAACTTCATCAGATGACAGTCATATGACATCATGTTATACAATACATTTATGTTTTGTTCGATTATGTGCATATTTATAGCCACAAAACGTGGTTTTACATTGGCGCCATGTTCAGAAATGGCTCCAAAATAGCGAAAGTAATTACAGATAGCAACATGAAATACAGAAATACTCATCATAAACTTTGATGAAGATACATGTTTAACATATAATTAAAGATACACTGGTTCTTAATGCAACCGCTGTGTTAGATTTAAAAAATAACTTTAGTAAAAAGCACAGCATGCAATAATCTGAGACAGCGCTCAGCCATTCTCCGCCATGTTGGAGTCAACAGAAATACGAAATTACATCATAAATATTCCCTTACCTTTGATGATCTTTCATCAGAATGCAGTGCCAGGAATCCTAGTTCCACAATAAATCGTTTTTTTGTTTTATAATGTCCATTACTTCTGTCGAATTAGCAACTTTGGCTAGCATGTGTATTTCACGTGTCCATCGAACTTTACGCAAATGAACGAAAACTTCAAAAAGTGATATTACAAATAGAATAAACTGGTCAAACTCAGTTAAAAATCAATCTTCAGGATGTTTTTCTCATATATATCCAATAACGTCCCAGACGGAGTATTTCTTCATGTCTATCTAACGTATTGTAGACAAGGACATCACAGTGTGCGTGGCCAAAAACTGGCAATCTGCCTGACCTGTCACTCCAAAGGCTCTCATCCGGTCCCACATGAAGCTATATGCTTCATTCCACGTTCTACTGCCTGTTGACATCTAGTGGAAGGCGTATGAAGTGCATACAGATCCATAAATATAAGGCAATTGAATAGGCAATGCCTTTCACAGCGACCCATTTCAGAATTTTCACTTCCTCTTTGGAAGTTTGCCTGCCATATGAGTTCTGTTTTACTCACAGATATAATTCAAACAGTTCTAGAAACTTCAGAGTGTTTTCTGTCCAATAGTAATAATAATATGCATATCATATGATCTAGAACAAAGTACGAGGCCGTTTAATTTGGGCATCAATTCATCCAAAAGTGAAAATGTCGCCCCCTATCCCTAAGAAGTTATTAATCATGAGTATTCCCGTCCGGGCCCTATTTTTAGCTTTTGTATTTAGCGTTTTGTTTGCTTTGCAGTGCGGCTGTAGTTATTATAGTGCTCAGGAATGCTTTGAGTCACTGAACGAGACTAGAAGGGGCTTCTCTCTGGGCATGTGGAAACAGCCTTGCATACTACAGCCTCTCCTGCCATGTCACCTAGCACACATCCCCTCCAAACATAAACACACACACTCACACACATACATACACACACACAATATGTTACTCTTAATCACACACACACACGCCACTGACATTGTCAATCTGTTACTCTTAATCATTAAAAACACACATCACACACATGAAACGGCAGCTATCGTAACAGCCAAAATGGCTTAATGTAATACATTTTAAGGGGAGCATAAGGGTTTGGAAAGCTGTGAGGACGCTAAAAACAAACAGTTGGTTGTCAGCTATAATGGATGCTCCTGACTGTATAGTATGTTCGCAGATTGACACATATGCTCAATCCCTCTCCCTTTCCATTCACACGCATACCCTCTAACACACACGTGCACTCTTTCACACACATACAAGCATTTACCCAAAGTCACACTCCGCCCCACGGTATATCACACAACACTCTGTATTAGTCAATGCTAGCTAACTATATATCCATCCTCTCAAGTAGTAGGACCCAAAGTCACACTCCGCCCCACGGTATATCACACAACACTCTGTATTAGTCAGTGCTAGCTAACTATATATCCATCCTCACAGGTAGTAGGCCTTAAAGTGAAAAACTGAAAACACAATGCTTCCCTGCCTTGCCAAGGTGGCCTCCAAGACACACACACACACACACATTTTCCACGTCTTCCATGTGGAAGTCCAAGCAGGTGGAAGTCCAAGCAGGTGCCCGTCCATTCAACACTTCAAACCTGTCTTGCCCAAAGGCACCATGGGAGGTAAAGGGGGTCACAAAGCAAAGGACAGAACGGCACAGGTGACCACAGCGAACCCGAAACACACACACACACACACACACACACGTATGTCTTTGTCTATAAGCAGCGATGCAGAACTGAGCTGACAGGGAGCAGTTTTAAGGTTGGTGCCTTGGCCAGGCGGCTCCATTCCCTCCACTGCAGAAGAAAGTTACAATTAAGGGCTTTGACAAGGTTGGGCCCTTGTCTCGGAAACGTAAACGTAAAGTCTACTTTTACTCGCTCACTACATTCCCGACCACGCTTAGCCTAGCGGGTTGGAGTGTAGCTGCTAGCTAGATGAAGGGGGTCAATAGTGCGAGATAAGATGTTGCAGATTTTTTGGGGGGTTGTTTATTTTTTTTAACCTCACTTACTCTTGTTGTTGTTCTTTTCCTTTGTTATTGATGTATGTTCTAGAGATTACGACTCAAGCGATCTCCCTAAAGTCTGTGACAAGCATGTCTGCGGTTCCTCTCTGAAAGAGGGGGAGAGATGGAGGGATAAAAAAAGATGAAAAGAGGAACTGCCGGGAGGAATGCAGATGCATGGTGAGACATAGGAGAGAGAGAGAGAGAGAGAGAGAGGACCTTGGAAAGAAGGAGGGGTGGCATAAATTAACCCCCTTCCCCTCCCCTCCTTTTGAGTGTTTGTTTTTGTGGCACCTGACTTCTTTAACAACCGTGTCATTGGCAGAAGAAGTGGAAGGTAGGTTCTGGGGCTTGACGTCGTTTTGCTCTATCCCTCGTTCTCTCTCCTCACACATTTTTTTTACTGCACCAAATTGGCTGAGAAAGGGCCCCCAGGTGGAAGGTTCAGACGGAATGTTGCCATGGCCCGCTCCTTTTGGGGAGTGCCAATCTGTAAGGGGTTTATCAAAGGCAGACATTTCCTGTCCACTGCTACCACCCTCTCCTCAAATCCTGACCCCCCTTCCTCCAAAAAACACCCACCTTCTGTACACTAACCCTCTCAATCGCAACCCCTCTTTTCTCCCTCCCTCTTTTTCTCCTGCTCGGCGCAGCTCCACTCTTGGTTGGGGGAAGGGGGTTGGTTTTAGGACTGGGTGCTAACTGATCCCCATTGTCTGGCCAGCGTATTTGAATGGCGACTGAGCCCAGTGAATTGCCTGTCTGGCTTCTATTCAAATCCAGGTAGAGGCTGGGAGAGGCAGGAGGACGGACAGACACCAGAGGGAGGAGGGGTAGAGGGGTAGACGATAGCTAAGGCATGGCTAAGGCACTAGGACATTTTAATGGCTGCATGTGAACAAAGTGAAGGTGTCCCTCAGGCCATAAGGGCAGCTTAAACAAACCGTTGCCCTCCTCTACATCCCTCATAAAGTAGAGAGAAAAAAAAGCCAAATTCTTGCTCCTAGTTTGCTGTCTGGCTGGTTGCCCCCACTGTTGGCCCTGTCATCAACAGTGGTGTGTATTCATGGATGCCAAGAGAAGCCAGGCTTCCCCACATACTTGACCATTAACTTCTTTATGATAGGGGGCAGCATTTTCACTTTTGGATGAATTGCGTGCCCATAGTGAACTGCCTCCTACTCTGTCCCAGATGCTAATATATGCATATTATTATTATAATTGGATATAAAACACTCTGAAGTTTCTAAAACTGTTTGAATGATGTCTGTGAGTATAACAGAACTCATATGGCAGGCAAAAACCTGAGAGAAAATCCAAACAGGAAGTGAGAATTCTGAGACTGGTCATTGTTCAACTCATTGCCGATTCAATTTCCTGTAAGATATGGATCTGGTGCACTTCCTACGCCTTCCACTAGATGTCAACAGTCTGTAGAATGTTGAATTAAGTTTATACTGTGTTGTGGGGCCGGATGAGAGGGGGAATGAGAATGAGTCAGTGGTCTGGCAGATTGCCAGTTCCTGGTCACGCGCTTTCCTCATGATATCGCCTTGCGTTCCATAACTTCTACAGACAGACGGAGAATGCTCCGGTTGGAACGTTATTGGATATATATGATAACAACATCCTGAAGATTGATTCGCTACTTAGTTTCACCAGTTTATTCGACCTGTTATATAACTTTTTGAAGTTTTCGTCCGAGTTCGCCTGCATCTGCGCGAGCGTTTGGACATGTGCACTAAACATAACAACTTGCCGCCATAGCATTTGATTGATAAAAACCATTAGAAAATAATTAGCCAATCAGCGTTGAGCTGAGCTCAACTGTGGGTTGTCCCGGTGCAGCAAAACACCACCCAAGGGAGGCCAGTTTGGATTTGGCTTCAGACCAATCAAATCTCTTCCTTGCAAAATATAATTTTCTGAAAAAGGTGTCTGTTTCTGGTCTGCTTGTGTTGATGTCCTGCAGTATCTAGCTTGCTAAATCGACCCTTTCCTAAACCATGGATGGAGATGGGGATTTGGACTTGAGGTTTTTACTTAATTCTCTGTACAGGCCAATGATTATGACACCGATTCTGATCTTACAATAAATGAATATGTTGTGCCATTGGCCTGAGACGATTGAAGTTCAATATGTAGCCTAGATGTAGTCTAGTAGGCTCACATTAGGTAACTAACTTAGCTGGTTCATTGTTGCCCATGCGAGGAAGTCAGGCTAGCAAGCATTTTAGCTAGTTAGCCTATGACAACAAAAACCTAAAAGTGTACTGTATGACAGAGCCATAGACCTCAAAGACAGGAGGATGGCATTGGCCACTAGACTTCAAGTAGGGTGAGTCAACATTTTTTGTTTTACTTGCACACACACACAGAAATCAGTACTATGGACAGCCACATGACATTTAGCAACATTGATTGGACTAAATTGTTTTGATTATCTTTAAGTTTGTTTTCAGTGTTTTAAACTAAGCATATATAGCCTAGTTGATTTGATGTTTAAATGTTTAAGTTGAAATGGGGCTGGAATAGTGGAGGCAGTGCTCCTGTTGTCTTTGTGCTGACTTGCGGTAACTCCGTGGTTATAAATCTGTAGTCGTTTAGTAAACTGTTGAAAACACTAACATGCTTGACCATGCTGTAGGTGAAATAACTGTTTGCTTTGTGGACTTCACTGGACAGATGTTGCTTTCCTATTTTGTAACGAAACAAATATATTCCGCCACTATGTGACTTGTCTTTTTGTTGGCACAGCCTTACTGTACATCACGGTGGCATATGTACTAATGGTTATAGAGCAAACAACACAATTATCCCAACATAGGTTGTAATATGGCTTTTTTACTGGCTTGGCTTCCTCAGTGATTTTACCCACGCACTGCTACTGGTCCTACTGGTCATCAACTAGTTTACACAAATATCAGCGGGTACTTGCCAACATCGCCTTACTGAACGTGTGTGAGAAAAATAAACCTTGAGCAGTGGTAGCACTAACTGAGTTTCTATGCAACTGCAACATTGTCTGACTCTGACTGTTCTGATTTATCCTGTACTATCCTTCACTTCGCCCCAGGCAATGTTTCTATTTTAGCTACCGGTGTCCAGACTTTAATCACATTTGAGCAGAAACCGCAAGAGATTTATGTCATATTGCTTCCCAGCTTCCTCTTAACCCAAGTTGACCGATACAGTTATTTAAAGAATTTAGATTTTTGAGATATGTGAATATTGGATTTGACTTCCGTCTTATGGATAAATGCGGTTTGATCTCCCACTTAAAAATCACTTGAATGGGGATAGTAGCTTGTTTAAAGTTGACACTTTATATTTAGAAGCAAATATTGTTGTCATTGCCTCTTTTAGCTTTGGAGAAAAAACACACAAAAGGTCAGACAAAGCATTTCCTGTCACTCAACACAATCCAACACCCCCTTCTACCCCCACCTCCCTGAAAAAACCTCAACCCGCTCTCCTTCCTTTCATAATTGCTGCATTTCTTTCCCCTCATCTTTTTTGGGACGAAATCTCTCCTTGTATTTTGCCATGTTGCCGTCTGGCCACTTTCTTTTCCAAGGTGGAAAAAATTGAGAGAGAGTGGATAAAAGCCGGTCAGTCGAAAGCTGCATATAAGCACCTCTGCAACCAGGGCCTCTTCCCTCACCCCAGCTTTCGTGACCCTTGGTCTCTCTCCCCCCACCAGCTCCCCAGCAGTTAGCTTTCCTGTCTTATCCAGTCCCTAGCAGTGGGGCCGGGCCTTCTGATTTTGTCCAATGTGTATCCCAGGTCCTCACTCCACAATCACGACCCTTTTTTCCTCAAGGCCGGGCTCTCCTCTCCATCCCCCGTCGTCGTCAGGCACGTCGCAACTCCCCTAGTCTCACCCCGACAACCCCCTTCTCCACACACTCTCCATGGAAAGAAAAACTGCTTTTCTCTCCCGGAAAATCCCCCTCCCTCCACCCACCCACCCACCTGTGCTAACGGATTTGCCGGTTACAATGTCGGTAGCGATGACAATAAACGTCCTCACCCCGTCGCCGGTGGCAGTGACTAGCGACTAATTACGAAGTAGACCCTCTCTGTTCGAATGGAATCTTAACCCCAAACGGTCTTTGAACCGACAAGCACACCTGGACATGAAGCTGGTCTAAAATGAAACAGCAACCACTGCAGAAGTGGAAGTGAACAGAGCGGCGAGAGAAAAAAAGCAAAGCGAAACATGCTCAGGGGAGTAAGTTAGTCACAGCACAGCACCATTGCACACAGTGGACAGGAGGAAAGAATTATGTTTATTTTGCTTACCTAAACAAAGAGAGAAGTACGTCCTGTGAGCTTCTCCCCGCGTCACATGGGGGTGGGGGGGCACGCTTGAGAAATGAGAGTAATCTGTCCAGAAATCAAATAAACGGAAATACACAAAAAGGGGAAAATAGGATGAAAAAAAGAGGGAGCACAGCAGCGAGCAACATTGAGCAGAGGATGATTTCCATTAAATGTGCTCTTGTGAAAAGTTGGACTGGAAATGAGAGGAATGGGAGTTTCTCTCTCTCACTCACTCACTCACCAGGCTAGACAACGTTTTGAACATGCTTCCACCCAGCCTCCTCTGCCCCACTTGAAATGAACTATATATGACCCAGTTGATGGAAAGGCGCAAATTCAGTCATGTGAACAGAATGAACACTCCCCATTGGCTGAGCCTCCAGAATCCGTGGGCTGGGGCTATGCGATTGGCAGAAACAGGGATCATTGAAGCATGAGTCCCATTCACAGGCTGCAGAGCTGGGCAGGGTCACTGTTTGGGTGTCTGGCACTAATCCCAGCCCATTGAGAGGAGGTGAATTAGTTTCTACCAGACCCCTCTTTAATGCTGCTGCTATGCTCTGTATATTATCTACGCAGGGTCACTTTAACTCTACCTACATGTACACTACCGTTCAAAAGTTTGGGATCACTTAGAAATTTCCTATAATTCAAATAATAATTGTGTCCTTCAAACTTTGCTTTCGTCAAAGTATTCCTCCATTTGCAGCAATTACAGCCTTGCAGACCGTTGGCATTCTAGTTGTCAATTTGTTGAGGTAATCTGAAGATATTTCACCCCATGCTTCCTGAAGCACCTCCCACAAATTGGATGGGTTTTACCGGCACTTAATAGGTACAATACGATCAAGCTCTCATAATCAACGTGCCATTGGAACACAGGAGTGAAGGTTGCTGATAATGGGCCTCTGTACACCTATGTAGATATTCCATAAAAAAATCAGCCGTTTCCAGCTACAATAGTCATTTACAACATTAACAATGTCTACACTGTATTTCTGATCAATTTGATGTTATTTTAATGGACAAAACATGTGCTTTTCTTTCAAAAACAAGGACATTCTAAGTGACCACAAACTTTTGGACGGTAGTGTACATATTACCTCAATTACCTTGACTAACTGGTGCCCCCGCACATTCACTCTGTACCCCTTGTATATAGCCTCGCTATTTTTATTTTACTGCTGCTCTTTAATTATTTGTTACTTGTATTTTCTACTTTTTCTTAAAACTTCTTAAAGCATTATTAGTTAAGGGATTGTAAGTAAGCAATTCACTGTAATGTCTGCAACTGTTGTATTCGGCGCATGTGACAAATCAAATTTGATTTGATTTTGTTTGGAGGATATATTGGCACTGGTGTTGTTAGGCCCGAGATGAAGTCGAAGCATGCCAATATATCCTCCAAACACCGGCTTCGAGGGCATTATCACTTTTATACAACAGGTTACCAACATATTCAAATAATGATTGACATATTTGAATTAAAAACGTTATTTTGATGAATTTATTCATATTATATCATCCTTCCACAAGTTATAGTCCCAACACAAATCAAGGGTTGCTAACCAAGCCAGCTGGTCGTTCGTTCTATTGGTTCCGTTGCTAGAGACGTACTAGTCATTCAGTCTTTTTGTTCCATTCCCATACTGGCTGGCAATGTTGTTATCTCTTGCTTGTTATAGCTAGCCAACTACGGCTAACTTACAGTCACGTCAAAAAGTGAAGCCAGAATAACAGCAAAGTAGCTTCGTTTGCATTTGTCTAAGCTGTTTTCTGGTGACATTTATATCAAATCAAATGTTATTGGTCACATAAACATGGTTAGCAGATGTGATTGTAGCGACATGCTTGTGCTTCTAGTTCCGACAGTGCAGCAATATCTAACAAGTAATAACAATTCCACAACAAATACCAAATACACACAAATCTAAGTAAGGAATGGAATAAGATTTTCTAAATATAAATATATGGATGAGCAATGACCGAGCGGCATAGGCTACGATGCACTAGATAATACAGAATACAGTATATACTGTACATATGCAAGAGAAATGGTAGTGACTGGTTATGTTTTCAAGTTGGTCTTGTAGCTTTATTGGCCAAGGAGCAGGAGCATTTTGAAAAGCTACCTCTGTATTCATATGGTTCTCATTCAAACCCATGTTAATTTATGCACATTTGAAATTAATATATTTCAAAAAGTAATAATTGTATAAATAATCTGTATAACCTAAATTGGGTCAGTCTGAAGCCTATGGAGCTTTTATGAACATTTAAAATGGTTATAGTTCAAAAAGTATAAAAAATCTGATTGCAAGCAACCTAAGTTGGGTCAGTCTGAACATCTTAGTGTTGGGATAAAGTTGAACGGTGAGACGAGATACAGGTAACTGACAATATAAAGGAAACACTTGAGTAATGAGGTATATATCTCAACCCAATTGTACACAGCCACCATCAACAGAACACCAAATTATGGATTTTCTCATGGAAGAATGGCGTCGCATCCCTCCAGAGACTTGTAGTGCCTTCAGAAGGTATTCACACCCCTTGACTTTTCCACATTTTGTTGTGTTACAGCCTGAATTTAAAATTGATTAAATTAAGATTTTGTGTCACTGTCCAACACACAATACCCATAATGTCAAAGAGGATATTTTTAATAAATTTTTTACAAATTTTAAGCTGAAATTAAAAGCTGAAATGGCTTGAGTCAATAAGTATTCAACCCCTTTGTTATGGCACGCCTAAATGTTCAGGAGTAAAAATGTGTTTAATAGTCACATAATAAGATGCATGAAGTCACTTTTTTGTGCAATAATAGTGTTTAAAAATATTTTTGAACAGAACAAAATATGAAAAAAGTCAAGGGGTGTGAATAGTCTCGGAATGCACTGTATACCAAGGTTCATTGAAACTGTTCTGGTGTCTCGTGGTGGCCCAATATCCTTTTAAGACACTTAATTTGGGTGTTTCATTTCTTTTTTTTTTTTTTACCATTCAAGTCTATGGGTCTTTTTTTGCCATTGAAATGCATTGGGAAGCTAATATAAATATTGTTGTAGTTTAAAAAGTTTAAATGCTATCAAAAATACATTCTCAAGCAATCTAAATTGGGGCGGTCTGGACAGTTAAAAGTGTTGTGTTAATAGCTTGAATCATTCCAGAGTGGGCTGAGTTTGAATGGCTCTAGAGCGGGCTGAGTTTGAATGGCTCTAGAGCGGGCTGAAGAAATAGAATAATAATACGACTATGAGAGAAATCTAAAGTTGTGCTTTGCCTTCAGCAAAACACACCTAATTAGAATGTGCTCAGAAGAAATGCGATGCCATTGTTGAGTGTGTGATAAATGGGCTACACAAAACTTGAATGTCTAAGGCAAAGTTCCCTTCAAGGACAAACTTAAACTTATTAATCTTATTATCTTATTAACAAACAATTAATTTGCTCATTGAAAGGATCCTACATTTTGGGTTATGCTGTGTAGGCAGAGGGGGGAAATTAGATTGTGTATGTTTTGCCGTGAATGTGAATATTATTACGTAGCGAGAGAAGCAGCCGGCGTTTACAACAAGATCACACTCCATATTTAATGCTACGGTGACGATGGCACACTTATTTTTGTTTTATGTCAACCTTAATGAGTCCAAATTTGAAGAAAGAGCTGACTATTGGAAAAAACAATATATTACAGTGAAAGGACAAAATTTCCCTATAATTTCCTCTCTTTCGTTCTTTCCCACATAAACAAAAATCCTACAGTAAACTATAGTATACTGTATAATACTATACTAC
Organism: Salvelinus alpinus; assembly: GCF_045679555.1. NCBI lineage: Eukaryota > Metazoa > Chordata > Actinopteri > Salmoniformes > Salmonidae > Salvelinus > Salvelinus alpinus. Next base: position 4,009,517 of record NC_092109.1, read on the forward strand.
ACACTGTAGTATCCTTCGTTCATGTGTAGTAATTAGTATAGAATTCTGTAGTATACTGTAGAATACTGTAGAGCAGTGGTTCCCAAACTTTTTATAGTCCCGTACCCCTTCAAACATTCAACGTCCACCTCTAGCACCAGGGTCAGCGCAATCTCAAATGTTGTTTTTTTGCCATCATTGTAAGCCTGCCACACACACACTATACGATTTATTAAACATAAGAATGAGTGTGTTTTTGTCACAACCCGGCACGTGGGAAGTGACAGAGCTCTTATAGGACCAGGGCACAAATAATAATAATAATCAATAATTTTGCTCTTTATTTAGCCATCTTACATATAAAACTTTATTTGCTCATCGGAAATTGTGAATAACTCACCACAGGTTAATGAGAAGGGTGTGCTTGAAAGGATGCACATAACTCTGCAATGTTGGGTTGTATTGGAGAGAGTCTTAAATCATTTTCCACACACAGTCTGTGCCTGTATTTAGCTTTATGCTAGTGAGGGCCGAGAATCCACTCTCACATTAGGTACGTGGTTGCAAAAGGCATCATTGTCTTAACAGCACGATTTGCCAAGGCAGGCTTTCCTGAGCGAGAAATATGGCAGTGGCCTCTGATTAAATTACATTTTCACAGAACCGCTTGTTGCAATTTCGATGAGGCTCTCTTGTTCAGATATCGGTAAGTGGACTGGAGGCAGGGCATGAAAGGGATAATGAATCCAGTTGTTTGTGTCATCCATTTCAGGTAAGTATGTGTGTAATTGCGCACCCAACTCACTCAGGTGCTTCGCTATATCACATTTGACATTGTCCGTAAGCTTGAGTTTATTTGCACACAAAAAAATCATACAATGATAGAAAGACCTGTGTGTTGTCCTTGTTAATTCAGACAGAGAAGAGCTCCGACTTCTTAATCATAGCCTCAATTCTGTCCCGCCCATTGAATATAGTCGCGGAGAGTACCTGTTATCCTAGATTCAGATCATTCAGGCGAGAAAAAACATCACCCAGATAGGCCAGTTGTGTGAGAAACTCGTCATCATGTAAGCGGTCAGACAAGTGAAAATTATGGTCAGTAAAGAAAACTTTAAGCTCGTCTCTCAATTCAAAAATACATGTCAATACTTTGCCCCTTGATAACCAGCGCACTTCTGTATGTTGTAAAAGCAATACTTGGTCGCTGCCCATATCGTTGCATAGTGCAGAAAATTCTGAGTTCAGGGGCCTTGCTTTAACAAAGTTAACCATTTTCACTGTAGTGTCCAAAACGTCTTTCAAGCTGTCAGGCATTCCTTTGGCAGCAAGAGCCTCTCGGTGGATGCTGCAGTGTACCCAAGTGGCGTCGGGAGCAACTGCTTGCATGCGCGTTACCACTCCACTATGTCTCCCTGTCATGGCTTTTGCGCCATCAGTACAGATACCAACACATCTTGACCACCAAAGTCCATTTGATGTCACAAAGCTGTCGAGTATTTAAAAAATATCCTTGCATGTTGTCCTGGTTTCCAGTGGTTTGTAGAAGAGGATGTCTTCCTTAATTGACCCCCCCCCATAAACGTAATGGACATATACCAGGAGCTGTGCCAGGACCACCACGTTTGTTGACTCATCCAGCTGTAACGCATAGAATTCACTGGCTTGTATGCGAAGCAGTAATTGTTTCGAAACATCTCCTGTAATGTCACTGATGTGTCGTGAAACAGTGTTGTTTGATGAAGAAATTGTCTGTATAGTTTTTTTGTCCTTTTCCCCCAGCATTGTCCCAGCCATATCCGCTGCAGCAGGAAGAATTAAGTCCTCCACAATAGTATGTGGCTTGCCTGTCCTAGCCACTTGGTAGCTCACCATATAAGATGCTTCTAGCCCCTTCTTATTAATGTTATAATAATAATTAATGGTATTATACATGTCTTAATTCTCACTCAAAAACCTCCTGTGGTTTATTTTTGGCATGTTTTGTTTCTAAATGTCTGCGCAAGAGTGAAGGCTTCATCGAGTTGTGAGATAGTACTTTAGCACATATAACACACTGTGGCTGAGGAAAGGCACTACTCCCAATGTAAGTGAACCCCAAATCAATGTAGTTCTCATCATATTTGCACCTCTTCGATGGTCCAACGTCCCTGTCTGTTGTTCGGGGCAGTAGCTCTTCGGCTGCATCAGATTCACAACTGTCATTGTCCATGCTAGTTGGGCTAACAACAAATGTAGAATTACTGATGCTAGCATTGGATGTGCTCATGGAAGCAGAACAACTTGCAGGTGTAGTACTGCTGGTAGTAGCAGTACTACCAGTAGAACTAGTATGTGTCTCTATGGACGCTGGCCTTACTTTTTTTTAACCATTAGAATGAGCTACATACGTTTGGCTACATACGGACCATTAGTGGAATTCCCACGAGAGAGTAATGGTTAATGTGATTGCATGTTAATTATTTGACAGGCTACCTGTATTTGACATTGTGTTGTTATTTCGCTGAACACTAGATGGTTTACTTTTTGGCAGTGAAACGAGGCTACTCAGGCAAGAGAAAAAAGCCTCACCCAAATGTATAGCCCTGTTGGAAAATATAAATGTACTGCTTGAAAATGTGAATTAAATTTAATTTAAAAAAAAAATGAATCACATTTTTATTTGGCGTACCCCCGACGGCATTGCTGTTTAGGAATACCTGCTGTAGAATAATATCCACACAAAAAAACATTGTTGTAAATACTACAGAAATGTCAGCAAAAACACTACATTTACTGTATAAAACTATCGGAAATACTACAGTATTTAAATTGCATATACCCTGCCCATTCCCCTCCCCCTATCCCAATTTGTGCCACCCGTAAGTGAGAAACCTACACGTTAAAAAAAGCAGAAGCCCTGAACTCTACATAGAAAAGAGCAGAAACTCTGAATACTCTGTACTGTTTGCAAAAACACTACAGTAAATACTACAGTATACTACTGTTTGCCAAACACTACAGTAAATACTACAATATACTACAGTAGAGTCCACAAAAACACTACAGTAAATACTATAGTATTCCTTCTATAGTATACACTATATACATTTTATGTGGGTTCTCTTTCCTTCATCTTTCTCCTTCAATCTACCACTCTTTCATTTCTCTCATTCTCTTTCTCACTCTCTCCCTCTTTTTATCAACCTCTGTCTCTCACCCTGTCTTTCATTGACCATGTCCTATCCATAGTCCAATTTTCAACACCATCGCTCTTATATCTTTAGGATGCCATTCGGTTTGCACAGACCCAGAGGCTTCATTCAATGGCCAAAAACCATTCAGGAATGACAGCTACAGTTTTATCGCTTGTAAATCATTTAATGCTTACTGAACGCGACCCACAGATCTGTCTCACGGGTTAGCAGGGTGCAGAGGTTAGACACTGGCGAGCTCCCCTTCTGAGTTTTGGCTTGACAAATTGCCCTGGCCATGCAAAACAACATCTGCCCACCTTGCAACAATCTCTCAAAGCTGCAGCACACCCCAGAAATGGCCATATTTTGTAAGTCTCCATTTTCCATGTATTCCACCTGTTCTCCATTTTTGCCTGGAGGCATATCTAACATTTTAACTAATTTTATAACTTAACTTTTCTGTAACTTATGGGCTCGAGTGGATTCATACAATGCTGCCCTACCAATATGAACGGTTGTGGACGGTGAGAAGGAAGTATATCTCTGTGTAGAGAGAGAGGCTTGTGAGAAGTGATGAGAGAGGCCTGGTAGAAAGGCAGTGAGGGGAGACAGGAAGATGGATTGAGAGGGAGCGAGAGTAAGTAGGAGAGTGGAAGAACCTCACGTGACCCCCATTAAACCTGTTGAACCCAGGGGTCGCCATGAAAAATCTCTCAGTTAGACTTCCTTCTCCGTTATCATTGGCTGGTGGCTGGGCAGTGGGGGCCTGCTCTGCCTGGTTTCCAATGTTACACACACACACACACACACACACACACACACACACACACACACACACACACACACACACACACACACACACACACACACACACACACACACACACACACACACACACACACACACACACACACACACACACACAGTCCGTCAGACAGAACACCCTGTTCCTCTGGCTTGGTTTGACCTTCCCTGGCTAACTCTATTGCCACTCGCCACAGGACTGTCGTCTTGTCCTTAATTACCAATGACAAAAATAATATGGCCTTCCCTTCTTTCCAGAGCTGTCCACAAGTCCAGAAGTCTTGCCAGCTGCTTCAATTTAACCCTCTCTCTCTTCTCTTCAGGAACACTTGCTTCTGTCACAGGCCTGGGATATATAATTGCTATTCCTGTCCTGCCTGCTCAACAGCCATTCAATCATGGGCAGAGGAAGCCACACATTAGGGGTAGGAGAGAAATAAAGGATATATAAGGACCTGGTATATGTAAAAGGAACCTACTGTACTAGGGGTGAGAAGGAGTGTGTTGCGTAAGGGCAGATCTGAGATCAGATGATAGGTTAGTGGGTGATTATATGTCTCAGTGGTTGGAGGGAGGGTGGTGGAGAGGGTGTATCAGAAGCTTGGGACTCGCAGCGACTCGAGGGCTCTTGAACTCAGACTTGAAGATTTTTCTGGGTTGGAGGGTATTTGCTAGGTGTTCTTTTATCGTTCTGTATTTTTTCTTGAGGGGAGCAAGTTTAGTAGGCTGTAGGAGGTGGCCGATGTTTATGCGAGGGGGCGAGAGTGCAGACGGGACAAGTCACTCTTGCTCTCTTTTCTCTCTCTTTCTTTTTCTCCTTCACTCGCTCGTCGCAGCAGCCACTCCCAGCCCGAAATGAAATCCAAATGTTCCCAGTTAGCGGCATGGCTGTGGCCAGCTCCCTCCCTGGACCTCTCTCCTTCCCTTCATCCCTCCATCCCTTCCCTCATTCCGTCTCTTCACCCGCTGAGGCCACAGCCAACCATGAGTGACAGGGTGTTTTCACACATAGTTTTGAGTTATAGTTTGAATCAGAGTTTTATTATGTGTTACATTGCTTTCTTTTTTTGTTACATTGTCAAATGTCAAACAAACAAAAATTTCTAAACAAATAAAATCAAGTTTTATTTGTCGCATGCTTCCTAAACAACAGGTGTGGACTAACAGTGAATTGCTTACCTACCTTCCCAACAATGCAGAGAGAAAGAAAATAGAGAAATAATCAAAAAGTAAAACAAGTAAAAAAGGTAATAGATACACAATGAGTAACGAGAACTTGGCTATACTGTATTCAATAGGTACCAGTACCAAGTCGATGTGCAGGGGTACGAGGTAATTGAGGTAGATACACTACATGACAAAAAGTATGTGGACACCTGCTCGTAGAACATCTCATTCCAAAATCATGGGCATTAATATGTAGTTGGTCCCCCCTTTGCTGCTATAACAGCCTCCACTCTTCTGGAAAGGCTTCCTGCTAGATGTTGGAACATTGCTGCAGGGACTTGCTTCCATTCAGCCACAAGAGCATTAGTGAGGTCGGGCACGGATTTTGGGCGATTAGGCCTGCCTCGCAGTCAGCATTCCAATTCATCCCAAAGGTGTTCAATAGGGTTGAGGTCAAGGCTTTGTGCAGTCCAGTCAAGTTCTTCCACACCGCTCTTGACAAACCATTTCTGTATGGATTTCACTTTGTGCACGGTGGCATTGTCATGCAGAAACAGGCCTTCTCCAAACTGTTGCCTCAAAGTTGGAAGCACAGAATCGTCTAGAATGTCATTGTATGCTGTAACATTAAGATTTCCCTTCCACTGGAACTAAGGGGCCTAGCCCGAACCATGAAAAACAACCCCAGACCATTAGTCCTCCTCCGCCAAACTTTACAGTTGGCACTATGCATTGGGGCAGGTAGCATTCTCCTGGTATCCGCCAAACCCAGATTAGTCCGTCGTACTGCCAGATGGTGAAGCGTGATTCATCACTCCAGAGAACGCGTTTCCACTGCTGTAGAGTCCAATGGTGGCAAGCGTTACATCACTCCACCTGACGCTTGGCATAGCGCATGGTGATCTTAGGCTTGCTCGGCCATGGAAACCCATTTCATGAAGCTTCTGACGAATAGTTCTTGTGCTGTCGTTGCATCCAGAGGCAGTTTGGAACTCAGTAGTGAGTGTTGCAACTGAGGACAGACATTTTTTGTGTACTACGCACTTCAGCGGTCCCGTTCTATGAGCTTGTGTGGCCTACCACTTTGCGGCTGAGCCTTTGTTGCTCCTAAACATTTCCACATTACAATAACAGCACTTACAGTTGACCGGGGAAGCTCTGGCAGGGCAGATATTTGATGAACTGACCTATTGGAAAGGTGGCATCCTATGACGGTGCCACCTTGAAGGTCACTGAGCTCTTCCGTGAGGCCATTCTACTGCCAATATTTGTCTATGGAGATTGCATGGCTGTGTGCTTGATTTTATGTACCTGTCAGCAACGGGTGTGGCTGAAAATGTCAAATCCACTCATTTGAAGGGGTGTCCACATACTTTTGCATGTACACGTTGAAGTAACAGAAGTCTTCTCTCTGATCACTCCTATGACCTCCGAGTTAAGATGCAGTTGCTGCACAAGCACATCTTCCTGGGCACAGACAACAAAATCACACCACTGCTTATCAGGGTTTTCAACAATTCAGATTCTATTTCGATTGATCAGGTTCACCATAAAAAAAAAGTTTTGTTTTAAACAGTCAGTGTATTTGGTCATTTTTACATGAACAGGGTAGGACCCTAATTTCAGAAAAGACAGAAATAATTTAGCATTTATTTTTTTATTGAATATCCGAAACATACAATATACTTGCAGTGAAGCCGCTCAACAACTACACCATACCAGTCATCCAACAGACTCCCATTCAGAGCGACACCCAGAAGCATCCAGGGTCAATGCCCTGCTCAAGGGCACATTAACAGATCTCCCACCAGGCCAAAAACCGTGAACCCGAACACTCCAAGATCCCCCCCACAGTTCCCCAATAGCTGTCCCTCAACCATTCGAGACCCCTCCCACAGTCCCCCCCAAGAAGAAAAATAAAAAATACGATTAATTCCATTCCCCACCCCCAATGCACCAACAACCAAGAGAATGAACCAAAGAGAAAAAAGACAGAAGAAAACAGCAAACAATGCAAAAAAAACTAATAACAAATAAAATCATAACAGCAATGCCAAATGTATATGTTTGTGTGCATGTCTGACACTATTACATGCATGTGTGTGTTCTTGTATGCGTTTATTTGAATGAGTGTGTGTATATGCATGTGTACAAACACCTGCACGGCATCAGCCTCAGGCAAACCGGCATTAGCTGTTAAAGCAATGCCCCTCAGTGTCATTCAAACTTACTTTTTATTATGTTTTATTTTGACTTTATTTTTGACTTTTATCTTTGACCATCATCCTATCTCCCGCACAGCAACTCCACTCCCACTTGTCTCTAATTCCACATCCCAACCCTCAGCTCCCCTCAGCCCATCCCACCTATTTCTGCTGCTGACCACCCTCTTCGGATTTCTACGAAACATATATCTTTCAAATATGCTGTGATGTTTAACGTACAATTTCAATCTATTTAATTGAATAAAATCCACAGATTGCGAGTTGAAGATAAATACTTTTACTAAGAGTATTAGTATATTAGTAATTGACTGACCCGGTCTCTCTAGATCTCCTAACAGTGCATTTCTAGGGTCAATTTTAGATTAATGCTATGCATTTTCAGCCATTCCTGAACCTGAGACCAGAAACAGGCTACCTGAGGGCAATACCAAAATATATGGTCTATTGATTATGCATCCTCACAACTAAATCTGCAGAGATGATTTTATGCCCCAAATATTCAACATTTTGTGGGTGGAAAGAATTCTATATAATAATTTTAGCTGAAAAGCACAGTCTTGAATCGTGCGTTGTTTTATATATCAACTCATACACCGTGTACCATGGAATCGGTACATCAAAAATCTCTTCCCAAATATTTTGCAATCTGTATGGCACAGTTGTAATCATCCTGGTCCTCAAATGAAACTGGCATCCTATTTATATTCCTCTGCCAGTTTTGATCCTTTATATTGGGCAGACAGACCAGTTCCCTACCTCATCCTGCTGCCACCTGCATTACAGTAATGTTGTAATCAATTAGTTGTACTCTTTGATTGAGCAGACCTTCCGTACAATTTTTGTCACGGCCGTCAAAAGGAGGAGACCAAGGCGCAGCGTGGTATGCGTACATTCTTCTTTATTATAAGAATGAACACTGAACAAAAATAACAAAACGAACCGTGAAGCTATACAAATGAGTGCTGACAGGCAACTAAACATAGACAAGAACCCACGAACACAAAAGGGAAAATGGCTACCTGCATATGATCCCCAATCAGACAACAATTAACAGCTGCCTCTGATTGGGAACCATATCAGGCCACCATAGACATATAAATCACCTAGACCTACAACAACTCTTGACATACAAAAACCCTAGACAATACAAAACTAACGTACCCACCCTAGTCACACCCTGACCTAACCAAAATATAAAGAAAACAGAGAACTCAGGGCGTGTCAATTCTGATAACTCCATGAAGGGCATAACTCTACCATTCCAATTTACAATATCATTTAACAACAAAATACCCTTTTCAAACATCTTTCCCATAAATACAGGTATTTTATCAACATGCACATTTGAGTTCAGCCATAATATTTGTTCTATCTTTTCAGAGGATGAAATTGAAATTGTAGCCAGCTCTGCAATGCTTGTTTGAAAAAGATAGATACTTTGAAAAAGTATAATTTTCAATTATATGAAAATGAGACATGGCAATCTGCAAAAAGGCGTTTTTTTATTTTTTATGGATGAGCTTTTCTTTGTAATCTACTTGAGAACCATTCAGGGTTCAATTAAAACGTTTGAATAAGTGAAGCTTTTAGAGACAGGTATAGTGCTTTTATATTTAATAATCTCATCCCACCCAATTCATATTCATTATATAGATAGGCGCGCTTTATTTTGTCTGGTTTAGCATCCCAGAAAGCAAAATATTTTTTGCTCATATGATTTGAAAAACAAATCATCAGGAGTAGGCAGCGCCATAAGTAAGTGAGTAAACTGAGATATGACTAAGGAGTTAATCAGGGCAATTTTTCCATAAATAAATAACCTCTCCATGGTTGCAGGATCTTGTCTATTTTTATTAGTTTTCTATTGAAATTCATTGTGGAGAGCTTATTTATATATTTTGTGATATGAATACCAAGTATGTCTACTTCACCATCAGTCCATTTAATAGGTAAACTGCAGTGTAATGTAAAAGTTGTATTATTTTAAGATCCAATATGTAATATTGTACACTTATCATAATTAGGTTTTAGTCCAGAGAGTACAGAAAAGTTATCTTCAATGAGACATTGCAGAGATCTAGCTTGCGGACTTAATATAAAGCTTGAGTCATCGGCATACATGGACACCTTTGTTTTTAAGCCTTGGATTTCTAATCCTCTGTTATTGGATCTGATTCTAATAGCTAGCATTTCGATGGCCATAACGAATAGATATGGTGACAGCGGACACCCTTGTTTAACTCCTCTTGACAATTCAAAACTCTGAGATGTAGCCGTTATTTACTATTTTACACCTGGGGTTGCTATACATTATTTTTACCCATTTTATAAGAAAAATCCAGGCATTTATAAATAAAATCCAGTCTTACTTTATCAAATGCCTTTTCAAAATCCGCTATAAATACCAGGCCTGGCTTCTTAGATGTTTCATGATATATTATCTCCAATGTATTGTCCATGTAAAAAAAACCTGTCTGATCAGGATGAACAATACCTGGTAAAACCCTTTTAATTCTGAGTGCTATGCATTTCACTAGTATTTTTGCATCACAGCATTGAAGTGTAAGGGGCCTCCAGTTTTTTAGATAGACTGGGTCTTTGTATTTTCCATCTGGGTCTTGTTTTAATAATAGAGAAATCAGTCCTTCCTGCTGAGACTACCATTTCTATAGGAGTAGTTGAAACAATCTAACAATGGAGCTTTTAGTATATCAAAAAACGCTTGATATACCTCTACCGGTATGCCATCAAGCCCTGGGGTTTTTCCAGACTGAAAGGATTTAATCGCCTCAAAAAGTTATTCCTCTGTAATTTGGCCTTCGCACTGATCTTTCTCTACATTTGGTAATTGTCCATGTTGCATAGTATTTGGAAAGAATTGGACAGTACCCCCCCCCCCCCCCCCCCGTAATCTTCATTCTGTGGGAGAGAATGAGACGGAAAAGAGAACATCTGCCTAAAATATTTAGCTTCCTCTTTTAAAATATAATTTGGAGAATTATAGATGACTCTGTCTTCAGTAATGAGTTTCTGCAAATTATTTTTGTTAGCATTCCTTTATTGGAGATTAAGGAAGAATTTTATGAATTTTTCTCCATATTCCATCCAGTTAGTTTTCAAAATAAAAGCCTGAAACTATGTCTAAAGCCTGGTCACAGCCTGAGGAAGCCATTGGAAAAGGAATCTGGTTGATACGCCTTTAAATGGAGGGGCAGGCAACAGAACAGGGATTTTTTTTAAAAGCACTTCCGGGTTGGATTTCCTCAGGTTTTCGCCTGCAGAATCAGTTTTTTTATACTCAGACAATATTTTGACAGTTTTGGAAATGTTGGAGTGTTTTCTATCCTAATCTGTAAATGATATGCATATTCTACGATCTGGGCCTGAGAAATAGTCTGTTTACATTGGGAACGTTATAAAAAAATATATATATAATTCTGGCCCCTAGCGTCAAGAAGTTAACACTGTGTTAAAGTCTCCTACCATAATGATTTGATAATTTGTTGTCTGCAAGTTCAATAAATTGGTATAAATATTTTCGAAGAAGTTTGGACCATATAGATTAATGAGCCAAATCTCTTTTTTGTCCAATTTCATATTCAAAAAGATCCACCTTCCTTGCGAATCATTCCTGACTATTTGGACATTCAGATCGACATTTTTGTTAATTAATATCATCACACCTTTTGAGTTCCTTTGTCCATGACAGAAAATTATTTCACCACTCCATTCCTTTTTCCATGCAACTTCATCTAAGGATGTAGAGTGAGTTTCCTGTAAACAGTGAATGTTATATTCCTTTTCTTTTAGCCACGTAAAGACTGATCTTCCTTTTTTATAATCTGCTAAACCGTTACAATTATAACTGGCTATACTTATTTCACCCCTTACCATAACTTGATACTATTCTCAGTCTAAATTGACCATAATTAGTGTTTGTAAAGTTACTGCCATCAGAGGTCAAAATTAGGGCTTTCAAATGTCTGATATTTAGAATTCAAGGTTCAATAGGTTCTAGCAATATTTGTTTTATTCCTTTGCCTGTTTGCCTGTGAGCCAATTCCACAGATGTTAGAACATTGAGACAAGACATTATGTGTGTAGTAAATCTGAGTAGGTTGATGTGTACGATGTCTGTATAAGAGTAAGACTATTACATGTGCTGTCCAAATAAATAATAACTTCGCCAATTTGCATGGTTGAGTGTCTATGTGTGTAACATGTAGTGTGTATAGCCTTAATATTCATAATGATAATTGTAATCCATATCGTATCACCGTCATAGTTGCATTATAATTACCTTTAACATCATTGAAAAAAACATCCCGGCATTTCCATAGCAATTGACATTTCACATGATCATGAGACATTGTAATACTCTAGAGACAACAGCTGGAGGCAGGGCTTTCTCCTATAGAGCTCCATTTGTATGGAATGGTCTGCCTACCCATGTGAGAGACGCAGACTCGGTCTCAACCTTTAAGTCTTTACTGAAGACTCAACTCTTCAGTAGGTCATATGATTGAGTGTAGTCTGGCCCAGGAGTGTGAAGGTGAACGGAAAGGCTCTGGAGCAACGAACCGCCCTTGCTGTCTCTGCCTGGCCGGTTCCCCTCTCTCCACTGGGATTCTCTGCCTCTAACCCTATTACAGGGGCTGAGTCACTGGCTTACTGGTGCTCTTCCATGCCGTCCCTAGGAGGGGTGCGTCACTTGAGTGGGTTGAGTCACTGACGTGATCTTCCTGTCTGGGTTGGCGCCCCCCCTTGGGTTGTGCAGTGGCGGAGAACTTTGTGGGCTATACTCGGCCTTGTCTCGGGATGGTAAGTTGGTGGTTGAAGATATCCCTCTAGTGGTGTGGGGGCTGTGCTTTGGCAAAGTGGGTGGGGTTATATCCTTCCTGTTTGGCCCTGTCCGGGGGTATCATCGGATGGGGCCACAGCGTCTCCTGACCCCTCCTGTCTCAGCCTCCAGTATTTATGCTGCAGTAGTTTGTGTTGGGTCTAGGGTCAGTCTGTTATATCTGGAGTACTTCTCCTGTCTTATCCGGTGTCCTGTGTGAATTTAAGTATGCTCTCTCTAATTCTCTCTTTCTCTCTCTCAGAGGACCTGAGCCCTAGGACCATGCCTCAGGACTACCTGGCATGATGACTCCTTGCTGTCCCCAGTCCACCTGGCCGTACTGCTGCTCCAGTTTCAATTGTTCTGCCTGCGGCTATGGAACCCTGACCTGTTCACCGGACATGCTATCTGTCCCAGACCTGCTGTTTTCAACTCTCTAGAGACAACAGGAGCGGTAGAGATACTCTTAATGATCGGCTATGAAAAGCCAACTGACATTTACTCCTGAGGTGCTGACTTGTTGCACCCTCGACAATTACTGTGATTATTATTATTTGACCATGCTGGTCATTTATGAACATTTGAACATCTTGGCCATGTTCTGTTATAATCTCCACCCGGCACAGCCAGAAGAGGACTGGCCACCCCTCATATCCTGGTTTATCTCTAGGTTTCTTCCTAGGTTTTGGCCTTTCTAGGGAGTTTTTCCTAGCCACCGTGCTTCTACACCTGCATTGCTTGCTGTTTGGGGTTTTAGGTTGGGTTTCTGTACAGCACTTTGAGATATCAGCTGATGTAAGAAGGGCTATATAAATACATTTGATTTACATTTACATTTAAGTCATTTAGCAGACGCTCTTATCCAGAGCGACTTACAAATTGGAAAGTTCATACATATTCATCCTGGTCCCCCCGTGGGAATTGAACCCACAACCCTGGCGTTGCAAGCGCCATGCTCTACCAACTGAGCCACACGGGACGGGATTTGATTTAGAGACGGCTTCACTACAGTACAAATGTATTCCGTACAATATGTTATTATTCCCTAACATACCCTGAAGAAGGCACAGTGATGCCGAAATGTTGGTAAATACCTAATAAATTACTGGGAGTTTATAGATGGAGTGTGCTACATTCTTTATTTTGATAGTTTACAGTTTATTCACTATTAGTCAGCACAACAACAACACACAAATACATTTTTCTGGGTGTGAGCCAGCTCATGTTTTTTAATCTATTATTCCTCAATGCCTCTATTCCGCGAAAATAACTGCGTTTATTTTCAGCAAACTTAACATGTGAAAATATTTGTATGAACATAACAAGATTCAACAACTGAGACATAAACTGAACTGAAGTTCCACAGACATGTGACTAACAGAAATGGAATAATGTGTCCCTGAACAAAGGGGGGGGGGGGGGCTCAAAATAAAAAGTAACAGTCAGTATCTGGTGTGGCCACCAGCTGCATTAATAAGTACTCTAGTGCATCTCCTCATGGACTGCACCAGATTTGCCAGTTCTTGCTGTGAGATGTTACCCCACTCTTCCACCAAGGCACCTGCAAGTTCCCTGACATTTCTGGGGAAATGGCCCTAGCCCTCACCCTCCGATCCAACAGTTCCCAGACGTGCTCAATGGGATTGAGATCCGGGCACTTGGCTGGCCATGGCAGAACACTGACATTCCTGTCTTGCAGGAAATTACTCACAGAACGAGCAGTATGGCTGGTGGCATTTTCGTGCTGGAGGGTCATGTCAGGATGAGCCTGCAGAGGAAGGGTATCACATGAGGGAGGAGGATGTCTTCCCTGTAATGCACAGCGTTGAGATTGCCTGCAATGACAACAAGCTCAGTCCATTGATGCTGTGACACAATGCCCCAGACCATGATGGACCCTCCACCTCCAAATCGTTCCCGCTCCAGAGTACAGGCCTCAATGTAACGCTCATTCTTTCAAGAATAAACCTCGAATCCGACCATCACCTCTGGTGAAAAACTCGTCAGTGAAGAGCACTTTTTTCCAGTCCCATCTGGTCCAGCGACGTTGGGTTTGTGCCCATAGGCGATGTTGTTGCCGGTGATGTCTGGTGAGGACCAGCCTTACAACAGGCCTACAGCCCCTCTCAGCCTATTGCAGACAGTCTGAGCACTGATGGAGGGATTGTGCGTTCCTGGTGTAACTCGGGCAGTTGTTGCCATCCTGTACCTGTACAGTCAATAACACAATAGAAAAATCTGTATACAGTGTGTGCAAATTAAGTAAGGAGGTAAGGCAATAAATAGGCCATAGTAGCGAAGTAATTACAATTTAGAAATTAGCACTGGAGTGATAAATGTGCAGATGAAGATGTGCAAGTAGAAATACTTGCAAAAGAGCAGAAAAACAAATACGGGATGAGGTAGGTGGTTGGTTGGATGGTCTATTTACAGATTGGCTGTGTACAGCTGCAGCGATAGGTAAGCTGCTCTGACAGCTGATGCTTAAAGTTAGTGAGGGAGATATAAGTCTCCAACTTCAGTGATTTTGGCAATTCATTCCAGTCATTGGCAACAGAGAACTGGAAGGAAATGCGGCCAAAGGGGGTGTTGGCTTTGGGGATGACCAGTGAAACATACCTGCTGGAGCGCGTGCTACGGGTGAGTGTTGCTATGGTGACCAATGAGCTGAGATAAGGCGGAGCTTTACCTAGCAAAGCATTATAGATGACATGGACCCAGTGGGTTTGGCGACGAATATGTTACGAGGACCAGCCAACGAGAGCATTCAGGTCGCTGTGGTGGGTAGTATATGGGGCTTTGGTGACAAAAGGGATGGCACTGTGATAGACTGCATCCAATTTGCTGAGTAGAGTGTTGGAGGCTATTTTTTAAATGATATCGCCGAAGTCGAGGATCGGAAGGATAGTCAGTTTTACGAGGGTATGTTTGGCAGCATGAGTGAAGGAGGCTTTGTTGCAAAATAGGAAGCCGATTCTAGATTTAATTTTGGATTGGAGATGCTTAATATGAGTCTGGAAGGAGTTTACAGTCCAGCCAGACACCTAGGTATTAATAGTTGTTCACATATTCTAAGTCAGAACCATCCAGAGTAGTGATGCTAGTCAGGCAGGCGGGTGTGGGCAGCAATCGGTTGAAGAGCATGCATTTCATTTTACTAGCATTCA
This sequence comes from Salvelinus alpinus, assembly GCF_045679555.1. NCBI lineage: Eukaryota > Metazoa > Chordata > Actinopteri > Salmoniformes > Salmonidae > Salvelinus > Salvelinus alpinus. Next base: position 4,024,875 of record NC_092109.1, read on the forward strand.
AGAGCAGTTGGAGGCCACGGAAGGAGTGTTGTATGGCATTGAAGCTCGTTTGGAAGTTTGTTAACACAGTGTCCAAAAAAAGGCCAGATGTATACAGAATGGTGTCGTCTGCGTAGAGGTGGATCAAAGAATCACCCGCAGTAAGAGCAACATCATTGATATATACAGAGAAAATAGTCTGCCCGAGAATTGAACCCTGTGGCACCCTCAAAGAGACTGCCAGAGGTCCGGACAACAGGCCCTCCAATTTTACACACTGAACTCTATCTGAGAAGTAGTTAGTGAACCAGGCAAGGCAGTCATTTGAGAAACCAAGGCTATTGAGTCTGCCGATAAGAATACGGTGATTGACAGAGTCAAAAGCCTTGGCCAGGTCTATGAATATGGCTGCACTGTACTGTCTTTTATTGATGGTGGTTGTGATATCGTTTAGGACATTGAGCGTGACTGAGGAGCACCCTTGACTAGCTCGGAAACCAGATTGCATAGCGGAGAAGGTACGATGGGATTCGAAATGGTCGGTGATCTGTTTGTTCACTTGGGTTTCGAAGACTTTAGAAGGGCAGGGCAGGATGGACGTAGGTCTGCAACAATTTGGGTCTAGAGTGTCTCCCGCTTTGAAGAGGGGGATGACCACGGCTGCTTTCCAGTCTTTAGGAATCTCAGACGATACAAAAGAGAGGTTGAACAGACTAGTGATAGGGGTTGCAACATTGGCGGCGGATAATTTTAGGAAGAGAGGATCATTTTAGGAACTTAGTGTCATCAGTTTTCATAACTGTGACCTTAATTGCCTTCCGTCTGTAAGCTGTTTGTGTCTTAACGACTGTTCCACAGGTGCATGTTCATTAATTGTTTATTGTTCATTGAAAAAGCATGGGAAATAGTGTTTAAACCCTTTACAATGAAGATCTGTGAAGTTATTTGGATTTTTACGATTTATCTTTGAAAGACAGGGTCCTGAAAAAGGGACGTTTCTTTTTTTGCTGAGTTATTAGGAATTTTACTTCGCTGTGGGCACCAATCCCATGATGCCAGACATCAACAACTTCATCCCCCTTGTGCTAACTCTTGTTCAACTGCTCGTTGATTAAATAAGTTTAAATAAATGTTTTGTGGTGTACAGGTCAGCCATCAGGGGGAGACTCGTGTAGGCCTGGTGACAGACGGAGTATACATCGAGGCGATGGCTCCATCTGCTGGACGTGCCAGGCCTCGACGGGCTCTTCGGACAGGACTAATTGGGGATTGGTGAGTAATCAAGGGCTGATTGCTCACCAGCTGTAACAGTCCCATAAAGCTGCCAGAAGGGCAGCACACAGGGGAGAGACTGGGGGAGGTTAAGATATTAAAAAGTCATTGGTTATTATTTCTACAGTGTTGCATGATGGGAACCTAGTGTTTCGCTGACATAATCTAGTAAACAAAATAAACTACTTTTTCACTGCTCTGTCTGCAAGTGCGTTCCTAAATGGCATTTAACACAGGTCAATGTGATATTATCAGAACACAAAGTGGTTACCATCAGCTGAAAATGTTGGCACTGGCTCTCCACCGATGTGTACAATTCATACTTACCTGGCAAGGGAGATACCGTGATCAAGAGGGCGGTTCACTCAGGGCGAGGCTCAGCCATTGCATTCCGGCTGTGCTGACCCCTGCAAATTTCCCAAAGATTGCCTAGTTTCTGGTAGTGGAGGACTGCATTTGCGCTCTCCCCTCAAGTCTTGTTTAATGATAAACCGTTGCTTGGCGTCAGGCTTGAGGATGAGTCAGCTGACCGTGCTTATAGAGATCTTTGAAATCAGGCGTGAAAGACTTTGTGGACCAATGTTACGCTTAATTGAAAGGTGAAAACATTGTTGGCATTTTGTGGAAACATCATTTTGCGAAATGCAGCATGGTATTTATGCCACACTGGTACGTCAATCAAGAGCTAGTTAAAGCCGCTCTGACCCCCCCTGCTCATGACGTGTCGTACATGCCCCATATGCTTACAATATGAAATTGTCCTTACATGTGCTCCTCCTTAGCACAGAACAATTCTATAGGTTTTCTACATTCAGAGCTTTTGTGTATTCTGTCTTGTAGGATAACTGCACGGGAAACTGTTGCTGATGTATTTGTCAGAAGTCATTGGATTTGCCCGTTTTTTCCCACAAGGCTGAAATGTTTCCTGGCTTTGAAATGTTAGCAAGGTTTGTTTGTATTTCATCCAACTATCTGTGCTACAAAGTGATGGCTAATTTCTTCCACTTTTTGAGTGACCCAAAGTTCAAGCTGCTTATCTAATTGGTGAAAATACAATGTCTGTTTATCAGACTGACTGACTTTATATGGTGTACCAAGAGTTGTTCCCTCGCTTACGGCCATACCAGCCTGAATACGCCCTCTCTGTGTAGGAGAGTGTTTTTTGGGGTTTTATTCAAAGGATTTTGAAGTGTAATCTTGGTTTTTGATGAATTAGTTTGTTTTGCTGCTTGGGGGAGAGTTTTTGGGTCTCTATTTTTCAATGACGGACAACGACAAACGGAATGGACAAGGAAAATGATCAAAAGAAGAAACGAAGGAGTAAAGAAATAACGGTGGCAGTGGAGTTGACGGGAGAAGATAAGGTGACGATGGAATTATTACGATCAATTAAGGTGTGTGGAGAGGTGGTGGGTTATAGAATGAAAGGCGAAAGAAAGTACGAGATTACAATGAGCAATGGAAAAGGGAAGGAGCATATAATGGATGGCTTCATGATAAAGGACAAGAATTATGGCGAGAGATGTGGTAACTAATGAACTCAGTCTCTTATGAATCTTCCTGTGTATATATACTAGACAAGCTACGTAGCTGGGATGTAGCTGCAGTCTCGGATATCAGGAGGAGAGTTTGGCCAGGGACGGATATAGTGGATGGTACGTGTTATTGTAAAGTTAAATTCACTGACACTGTGCAATCATTGCTGTATTCTACTAAATTTGAGACACTGGAGAGTACTTTCGTGTCATTTCATGATAAGCAGGTCAGGGTTTGTAGGCTATGTATTCAGCCTGGACACATCTTGAAGGACTGCCCTGAATTTAAATGCTTTAAGTGCGGGAAGCAAAGACATTATGTGAGGAAATGTATTGGAGGGAAGGAAATGGAATTTTGCAGAGGATGCCGAATGAGAGCGGGTGAGTGCAATTGTGGAGAGGTTTTGGCTGTGGAGGGAGTCAGGACCTTTTTAGCGAAGCAGTTGTATCACCGCGAGCAGATGAAGAGGACGTGGTGAAGGGTGGAGAGGAGGAGAGAGGAAGAAGATGGAGCAGAGGCCGGATGATATCGGGAGCAGTATGGATTCTGAGATACAAAGAGGGAGCTTTCAAGAGGGAAAGATTGGGCTGAGTGGAAGCACTGGTGACTCACAGGTAATGGGGGGAAGGTCAGCCCATGTGAGTACCTCGGGAGGTAGTGAAATGGAGGGGAGTTTGTTACTGACAACTATACAAGAGACTGAAATGGATCCAGGGAGTACAAAAGATACGGGACAGAAGAAAATGAGTTGGTTGGAAGAAATGGAATTAGTCTATTTCTGATTCAGAAGATATTGAAAAGATGGAACAAGGGAAGAGGAAAGCAGCGGATGTGAAAAAGGACGGCAGAGGGAGAAAACATGTAGAGGACAATGAGAATATATGTTCTCTTATTTATTGGAATGGTTAATTTTATGTCAATAAATGTTAATGGTTTAAGGAAAATGGAAAAATGTCAAAGTATAGTTAAGATGAAGAATTTTTATATTTTGTGTCTACAAGAGACACACTGGGCCAATGACTGTACATTACATTAAGTGAAAAAAATATGGAGTTTATTTTTGTAAATAATGGTAGGGGGAATTCAAGTGGTGTTGCAATTTTGTGGTGGATAATGTAATACATATAGATGCTGATAATGGGAGGATGTTAATTTTAGATTTTTAATGAGTATGGTTTTTAGAATTCTAAATGTTTATGCACCTAATAATGAAATAGAGCGGAAGGATTTATTTATACATGTCACACCCTGACCTTAGAGATCCTTTAAATTCTCTATTTGGTTAGTGTGACTAGGGTGGGCAATCTGTGTTCTATTTCTTTGTTGGCCGGGTATGGTTCCCAATCAGAGGCAGCTGTCTATCGTTGTCTCTGATTGGGGCTCATACTTAGGCAGCCTTTTTTCCACCTTAGTTTGTGGGATCTTGTTTTTGTACTGATGCTTTCCAGCCCTACAGAACTGTGCGTTTTCGTTTTGGTATTTGCTGTTCTTTCGGTGTCATCAAACAAAGAAAGATGTACGCCTACCACGCTGCACCTTGGTCCGATCCTTCCATCAACGAGCGTAACAATAGGATTAGGAAAATAGTGTGAGGGAAATTGTATTGTGGTTGGGGATTTTAATGTTAAAATGGACAGACTTGATATGACGAGAGGAGCTACCTTTAGAAGTGATTCATCTTGGGAGGTTTTAAAGAAGTTAATGTTAGAAAAAGGAATTATAGATGTTTGGAGGGATAAGTCCAAACAAAAGAGAACTTTCTAGAAGGCAGGTGGGTGTTAGGTGAATTTAAAACAAACAGGGATAGAATTGGTGTTGGTTAAAGAAGGCTTCTGGACTTTTATGAAAGTTATTAGGTATGTTTTTACAACTTTTAGTGATCATGCAGTGTTCAAATATGGGAAGAACAGGAGGTGGAACATGGTAAACAACTTAAAGCATTGATAGAATATGAAAGTGTCATTGGTGGGAAAATGTTAAGGAAAAAATAAAAGTATTTAGTATCAGATATGCAAGGAAGAAGAGTTTTAGGATGAAAAGATAAGAAATTAGGAAATGTTATAGTGAACCTAATTATAATATACAAAAGTGTAAGTGTGCAATTATCAAAAGTAAGGCAAAGTATGTTCTGGAGGGGGAGAAATGCACTTCCTTTTTTCTTGGTTTAGAGAAGAGTAAACAGAGGAACATACACTGCTCAAAAAAATAAAGGGAACACTTAAACAACACAATGTAACTCCAAGTCAATCACACTTCTGTGAAATCAAACTGTCCACTTAGGAAGCAACACTGATTGACAATAAATTTCACATGCTGTTGTGCAAATGGAATAGACAAAAGGTGGAAATTATAGGCAATTAGCAAGACACCCCCAATAAAGGAGTGATTCTGCTGGTGGTGACCACAGACCACTTCTCAGTTCCTATGCTTCCTGGCTGATGTTTTGGTCACTTTTGAATGCTGGCGGTGCTCTCACTCTAGTGGTAGCATGAGACGGAGTCTACAACCCACACAAGTGGCTCAGGTAGTGCAGCTCATCCAGGATGGCACATCAATGCGAGCTGTGGCAAGAAGGTTTGCTGTGTCTGTCAGCGTAGTGTCCAGAGCATGGAGGCGCTACCAGGAGACATGCCAGTACATCAGGAGACGTGGAGGAGGCCGTAGGAGGGCAGGACCGCTACCTCCGCCTTTGTGCAAGGAGGAGCACTGCCAGAGCCCTGCAAAATGACCTCCAGCAGGCCACAAATGTGCATGTGTCTGCTCAAACGGTCAGAAACAGACTCCATGAGGGTGGTATGAGGGCCCGACGTCCACAGGTGGGGGTTGTGCTTACAGCCCAACACCGTGCAGGACGTTTGGCATTTGCCAGAGAACACCAAGATTGGCAAATTCGCCACTGGCGCCCTGTGCTCTTCACAGATGAAAGCAGGTTCACACTGAGCACATGAGCACATGTGACAGACGTGACAGAGTCTGGAGACGCCGTGGAGAACGTTCTGCTGCCTGCAACATCCTCCAGCATGACCGGTTTGGCGGTGGGTCAGTCATGGTGTGGGGTGGCATTTCTTTGTGGGGCCGCACAGCCCTCCGTGGGCTCGCCAGAGGTAGCCTGACTGCCATTAGGTACCGAGATGAGATCCTCAGACCCCTTGTGAGACCATATGCTGACACATGCACATTTGTGGCCTGCTGGAGGTCATTTTGCAGGGCTCTGGCAGTGCTCCTCCTTGCACAAAGGCGGAGGTAGCGGTCCTGCTGCTGGGTTGTTGCCCTCCTACGGCCTCCTCCACGTCTCCTGATGTACTGGCATGTCTCCTGGTAGCGCCTCCATGCTCTGGACACTACGCTGACAGACACAGCAAACCTTCTTGCCACAGCTCGCATTGATGTGCCATCCTGGATGTGCTGCACTACCTGAGCCACTTGTGTGGGTTGTAGACTCCGTCTCATGCTACCACTAGAGTGAGAGCACCGCCAGCATTCAAAAGTGACCAAAACATCAGCCAGGAAGCATAGGAACTGAGAAGTGGTCTGTGGTCACCACCTACAGAATCACTCCTTTATTTCGGGGTGTCTTGCTAATTGTCTATAATTTCCACCTTTTGTCTATTCCATTTGCACAACAGCATGTGAAATTTATAGTCAATCAGTGTTGCTTCCTAAGTGGACAGTTTGATTTCACAGAAGTGTGATTGACTTGGAGTTACATTGTGTTGTTTAAGTGTTCCCTTTATTTTTTTGAGCAGTGTATATTAGAGAGATTGAAAATGTAAAGGGTGAAGTTGTCAATGACTATGTAGAGATACTGCAAACAGTGCAGAATTTTAATAAGAATTTATTTAAGAAAGGGAAGGTGGATGAGGGGTGTGTAAAGGAGATTTTTGGAGTGTGGAGGACAAAAGTGAATGAAGTTAAAGATGCGATTAAGGATTTACAATTAAATAAGAGTCCTGGAGAAGAATGAATTTCATACATTCTATAAAATATATGGAAGTCTTTTAGCACCTATTTTATTGGAAGTTCATCAATATATGGAGGAAAACAATAGTGTTTTAGACTCAATGGTGACAGGGCTGATAACAATTGTATATAAAAATAAGGGGAGTAAGTTGAACCTGTAGAATTATAGTCCAATTAGTTTTTTGAATTCAGACTAAGATTTTAGCTAAAATACTTGCAAATATTATGAAGTTTTAAATAATAGTATAGCTTTTTACTTTTTGGAGGCAGGCCACTCGATTTCGTCTCTGCGTTATATTGGCATTGAACGTGTCACCCTCCCTAGGAGAGGGGGTGACCTTGATAATTTATTGTTAAAACGAGAGGCTGCCTGGATCTTTAACTTAAAGACCCTTGCTCCCTTCGGTCTCAACGTGGACTTTGATCTGAAGCCATTCTTGTGATTGTTGTGACTTTGCCATTGTGGTTGTTTTGTAGGCTTGTGTTGTCTTAAGTGAGTCTATGATCGTATGGTATTTATTGTATACTGCTCTTTCTATGCCATTTTAATATTTGAGAAATTAACCAAGATTATAGACACCTGTGTGTCTTGACACTATATAAACGAGTAATCCCGCAGTGTCTGTGATTGTACCCTGATGAAGACAGCTTGCCTGTCGAAACGTTGGTAAATTAAATATTTTTTGCATCTGTGCGGCTCTCCTTTATTTTCAAGTTTTCTACTCCGCTAGCCAGCACCTCGCCTAAATAGGTGTGCGTTTCTTTTTCTTCTAAATTATATTATAGCACCTACACAAGATGGGGGGAATTGTTTTAAGTATAGATTTAAATAAAGCTTTTGATAGGGTGGAACATGATTTTATGTTTAGGGCGATGGAAAAATATGGTTTTGGAAATAAAATAATTATATAAGAAGGCAAAAAGTAGGGTGAAGTGTAATGGGGTTTTAACTGATTATTTTATTCTTGAGAGATCTGGAGACAGGGGTGCCCTTTATCAGCTTTACTATATATCAGTAGAATCTTTAGCAGCATTCCTTAAAAAATGTATAAATTGTGTACAGACTCCACAAGGAGGGTATAGTTTGATTCATCAATATGCTGACAGTACAACTATAACAGTTAGAGATGAGGAAAGAGTGATGGAGTGTTTTGAAATATATGGAAAAGCCTCAGGTGCAAAGGTTAACATGGAGAAGTCAGTAGTAATGTATATTGGGAAGTTTAATGAGGGGAATTTTACTTTTAATGGATGGATTCATGATAAAAAACACAAGGATCATGGCGAGAGATGTGATGGCTAATGAGCTCAGTCTCTTTTATGAACCTTCCGGTATATATAGAGGACAGCGCTATAATGGATAAGCTGCGTAGCTGGGGTGTGGCTGCTGTCTCAGATATCAGGAGGAGTTTGGCCAGGGACGGAGATAGTGGATGGGACGCGATACTGCAAAGTGAAGTTCACTGACACCGTACAATCTTTGCCGTATTCAACGAAATTTGAGACAAAGGAGGGTGGAGAGTACTTTCGGGTGATCCACGATAAGCAGGTCAGGGTCTGTCGGCTATGTTTTCAGCCTGGACACATAGTAAAAGACTGCCCTGAATTCAAATGTTTCAAATGCGGTAAGCAAGGACATTATGCAAGGGAATGTGTCGGAGAGCAAAAAGAGCCAACAGAGACTGTACTTTCTAAAAAAGTTGGGTTCTTTTAATATAGACTGTACTATATTGACTCTGTTTTACAAATCCTTTATTGAGAGTATTTTAACTTTTTGTATTGTTTGTTGGTTTGGCAATGCCACTGTCAGTCAGAGAAACATGCTGAGAAGGATTATTACCACAGCAAGCAAGGTACTTGGAGTCAAACAGACAGGCCTGGATGAGATTTTTAAGGTCAGGGCCCTCCGTAAGGCTCACAAAATCATTTTAGACCCAAGTCACCCCCTGTACCTGGACTTTGAATTACTCCCCTCTGGGCGCAGGTATAGGGCACCCCTCAGCAGGAAAAATAGAACGAGACAATCATTTGTGCCAGGTGTGATATCCCTCTTAAATAGCTCGGGCAAATGTTCCCTTTGACCCCGTAAGGCCAGCAGGCTAGTTTTTTTTTCTTCTTCTTTTTACATTTTAAATTTTAAATTTAATTTAATTTATTGGTGCGTGACTGTTATTGAAAGTTGTATTGTCAATCTTGTTTTGTATTTAACGCCACGTTAAATGTGTACATGACACTGCAACAAAATAAGTAAGTAAGGAGGGAAGGAAAGGGCAATTTGCGGTGGATGCCGATTGAGACCAGAAGAGTGCAACTGTGAAGAGGTTGTGGAGGGGAGTCAGGAACTGGTCTGTGAAGAAGCTGTATCACAGCAAGAAGATGGAGAAGAGGACGTGGTGAAGGGTGGAGAGAGGAGAAGATGGAGCAAAGGCCGGATGACATCGGGAGCAGTATGGACTCGGATGAGAAGAGGGAAAGATTGGGCTGGGTGGAAGCACTGAGGACTCGCAGGTTTTGAGTACCCCGGGAGGAAGTGAAATGGAGGGGAGAGGGACGATGACAACTATACAGGAGATGGACACAGGGAGCACAACAAATACGGGACAGAAGAAAATGAGTTGGTTAGACGAAATGGAATTAGAGTCGATTTCTGATTCAGAAGAATTTGAAAAAGGTAGATAGAACAAGGGAAGGCTACAGGAAGAGGAAAGCGGCGGCAGATGCGAGAAAGGACAGCAGAGGGAAACATGAAAACAGATAGAGGACAATGTGTGTTTTATATCTCTATTATTTAATGTAATGGGTTAAGGACAATGGGAACATTTCAAAGTATAGTGCAAAGGAAGAATTCGGATATTGTATGTCTACAAGAGACACATTGGGACAATCACTGTATTGTAGAAGTAAAACAAAATTTGGAGAGATTTTATTTTTGTAAATAATGGTAGGGGGAATTCAAGTGGAGTTGCAATTTTGTTGAGGAAGGATGTGGTGGAAAATGTAAAACATGCAGTGCCACCAGAGACTCTGGGTTCGGGCTCAACTCTGCCGCAACTGGGGCAGCGCACAATTGGCCCAGCGTCGTCCGGGTTAGGGAGGGTTTGGCTGGCGGGGATATCCTTGTCTCATCGCGCACTCCTGTGGCGGGCTGGGCGCAGTGCACGCTGACCAGGTCTCAATGTGTACGGTGTTTCCTCCGACACATTGGTGCGGCTGGCTTCCGGGTTGGATGCGCGCTGTGTTAAGCAGTGCGGCTTGGTTGGGTTGCGTTTCGGAGTACCTATGGCTCTCGACCTTCGCCTCTCCAGAGTCCGTACGGGAGTTGCAGCAATGAGACAAGATAGTAACTACTAACAATTGGATACCACGAAATTGGGGAGTAAAAGGGGGTAGAGAGGGAAAATGAATTATAGACATATGGAGGGATAAATCCAGACAAAATATTAATTTTCTAGAAGGCAGGTGGTTTTAGGGGAATTGAAACAAACGAGGATAGATCTGGTTTTAGTAAAAGGGTCAAGGAATTTTATGTAAGAAATTAAGTATGTTTTTACAACTTTTAGTGATCATGCAGGTTTAACATTTTCGGTGGGTTTAGATAAGGAAAGAACAGGGGTGGAATATGGTGTATGAATGCAGGGTTTTTAGTAGGAGGAATATGGGAAACAACTTAAATCATTGATAGAATATGAAATGGAAGATAAGCATAAAGGGAATGATAAGTGTCAATGGTGGGAAAATGTTAAAGAAATAAGACTTTAGTATTAGATATGCAAGGAAGATATGCGCCAACTCCCCGAGCTTACCGTGGAGCGCGAAAGTACGGGCAGACACCGTGTTATGTGGTAGAGCGCACGGTGTCTCCTGTACCTGTGCATAGCCCGGTGCGGGTTATTCCACCTCCCCGCACTGGCAGGGCTAGATTGAGCATTGAGCCGGATGTCATGAAGCCGGCCCAACGCATCTGGCCTCCAGTGCGTCTCCTCGGGCCGGCATACATGGCACCAGCCTTACGCATGGTGTCCCCGGTTCGCCTAAACAGCCCAGTGCGGGTTATTCCACCTCCCCGCACTGGTCGGGCTACGGGGAGCATACAACCAGGTAAGGTTGGGCAGGCTCAGTGCTCAAGGGAGCCAGTACGCCTGCACGGTCCGGTATTTCCGGCGCCACCTCCCCGCCCCAGCCCAGTACCACCAGTGCCTACACCACGCACCAGGCTTCCAGTGTGTTTCCAGAGCCCTGTTCCTCCTCCACGCACTCGCCCTATGGTGCGTGTCTCCAGCCCGGTACCACCAGTTCCGGCACCACGCACCAAGCGTCCTGTGCGTCCTGTTGCTGCTCCCCGCACTAGCCCTGAGATGCGTGTCCCCAGCCCGGTACCACCAGTGCCGGCACCACGCACTAGGCCTAATGTGCGTCTCCAGGGTCCAGTATGCCCTGTTCCTTCTCCCCGCACTATCCTTCAGTGCGCCTCAGCCGGCCAGAGTCTGCCGTCTGCCCAGCGGCGCCTGAACTGCCCGTCTGTACTGAGCCTTCAGAACGGTCTGCCAGACAGGAGCCGCCAGAGCCTTCCGCCAGCCAGCCAGGAGCAGCCAGAGCCTTCCGCCAGCCAGCCAGGAGCAGCCAGCGCCTTCCGCCAGCCAGAGTCGCCAGCCAGCCAGAGTCGCCAGCCAGCCAGAGTCGCCAGCCAGCCAGGAGCAGCCAGAGTCGCCAGCCAGCCAGGAGCAGCCAGAGTCGCCAGCCAGCCATGAGCAGCCAGAGTCGCCAGCCAGCCATGAGCAGCCAGAGTCGCCAGCCAGCCATGAGCAGCCAGAGCCGCCAGCCAGCCAGGATCTACCAGAGACACCAAAGCTGGTATTGACAATGGTGGAGTGGGGGTCACGTTCCGCACCCGAGCCGCCGCCATAGGAAGGCCCACCCCGGACCCTCCCCTTCTGTGTTAGGTTTTGCGGCCGGAGTCGGCACCTTTGGGGGGGGGTACTGTCACGCCCTGGCCTTAGTATTCTTTGTTTTCTTTATTATTTTAGTTAGGTCAGGGTGTGACATGGGGAATGTATGTGTTTTGTCTCGTCTTGGGTGGTTATATGGTAAAGGGGGTGTTGGGTTTAGTGAATGTGTCTAGGTATGTCTATGGTTGCCTGAGTGGTTCTCAATCAGAGACAGCTGTCTTTAATTTGTCTCTGATTGGCAGCCATAGGCATTATGCGTTTGTGGGTAATTGTCTATGTAGAACGTTTGTAGCTTTTGTATTGCACTTACGTTTGTAGCTTCACGGTCGTTTGTTGTTTTGTTTTAAGTATTCGTTTCGTGTTTCTCTCATCTCTAATAAAGAGAATGTATTTTTCACACGCTGCGCCTTGGTCCACTCATTATCCTCAAGACGATCGTGACAAGAAGATGGAATTTCATACATTCTATAAAATATATGGAAGTCTTTTAGCACCTATTTTATTGGAAGTTCATCAATATTTGGAGGATAACAATAGTGTTTCGGGGAATCTATGGTGACAGGGTTGATAACAATTGTATATAAAAATAAGGGGAGTAGGTTGAAACTGTAGAATTATAGGCCAATTAGTTTATTGAATTTAAATAAGATTTTAGCTAAAATACTAGCAAATAGGACGGAGAAAGTTTTAAATTATAGCACCTACACAGAATTAAAGTGTGCCTGGTAGAGATATAGCTGATTCGATTAGAGATGTGATGGATAAGATAGGGGGAATTGTTTTAAATAAAGCTTCTGATCGGGTGGAAAATTATTTTGTTTAGGGCAATGGAAAAATATGGGTTTTGGTAATAAAATTATTATATTAGGCAAAAAGTAGGGTGAAGTGTAATGGGGTTTTAACTGATTATTTTATTCTGGAGAGATCTGTAAGACAGGGGTGCCCTTTTTTAGCTTTACTATATGTCATATCAGTAGAATCTTTAGCAGCTTTCTTTAAAAAAGATAAACTGTGTACAGTTTGATTAATCAATATGCAGATGATACAACTATAACACTTAGAGATGAGGGAAGTGTGAAAAGGGGGATGGAGGGTTTTAGTTTTTTTGGATTGCTTACACACTAAAATTAAAAGTAGTACACTATTAGCAAAACCTTACACTCAAGAAGCAAAACATCAGCCCATATTTGCACAACTATAAGCACATTGTCAACCTCACACTTGTTGCAAAACTCTACACACAGTGATTTGCAAAACACTTAACATACATTACACACAAAAATCTATCATGAAGTCACGTCCTTGCAATACCAAAGCACTGACTGTCAAATTCCCACACCGTCCAACCAATTGGTTCAACACAGTCATCAGGTGTGCAAACACTCGTTTGCTTAATTGTAGACACACAAATCAGGTGTATAAGCACTATAAAAAGCAGCAGGTGAGTTCATCGGTCTTCAAGCTCAATGGAAAGAGTCAGAGAAAGATTAAGACGAGGAGGACGAGGAGGAAGGGGAAGACAAGAAGGTGCTCAAAGAGGACCGAATCTGACAAATGAGAAACGCGCAACACTGGTCTGACGCTGAGGGAAGCTGGACTGCGAGTACAGCGGCAAGTGTGATGAGAACATTGACTGGAAAATAGGTATTGTAAAAATATCATATCAAAAACATCTGCACGGTTTCAGTAACTGCTTACAGTACTGTATTCTATGCACTATCAGCACTTCTGTTACCTTTTCCTGTGAATTTACTGTATACTGTTTTTTTCTACATAGGATTGAGGGTCAGGGACGACAAGGGGGAAGGCCTCCTATGTTCACAGAACAGCAAGAGAGGGAGATAGTAAACATGGTTTTGGCCAACAATGCTATAACACTCAAGCAGCTCCAAGCTAACATTGTCAATAACCACGCCATTTTCAACGATATCCATCAGGTCTCAACATCAACACTGGCACGCATCCTAAAAAAAAAACATATTCAAATGAAGCAAATTTATCGAGTGCCTTTCGAGCGCAATTCCGAAAACGACTGTGGCATGATTATGCAGAGGTATGTATTCACTTTAGCAGTGTGATCTTGCATACTGTCTCAATCTTTTACTGTACTGTAATACACTGCTCAAAAAAATAAAGGGAACACTTAAACAACACAATGTAACTCCAAGTCAATCACACTTCTGTGAAATCAAACTGTCCACTTAGGAAGCAACACTGATTGACAATAAATTTCACATGCTGTTGTGCAAATGGAATAGACAAAAGGTGGAAATTATAGGCAATTAGCAAGACACCCCCAATAAAGGAGTGGTTCTGCAGGTGGTGACCACAGACCACTTCTCAGTTCCTATGCTTCCTGGCTGATGTTTTGGTCACTTTTGAATGCTGGCGGTGCTTTCACTCTAGTGGTAGCATGAGACGGAGTCTACAACCCGCACAAGTGGCTCAGGTAGTGAGGCTCATCCAGGATGGCACATCAATGCGAGCTGTGGCAAGAAGGTTTGCTGTGTCTGTCAGCGTAGTGTCCAGAGCATGGAGGCGCTACCAGGAGACAGGCCAGTACATCAGGAGACGTGGAGGAGGCCGTAGGAGGGCAACAACCCAGCAGCAGGACCGCTACCTCCGCCTTTGTGCAAGGAGGAGCACTGCCAGAGCCCTGCAAAATTACCTCCAGCAGGCCACAAATGTGCATGTGTCTGCTCAAACGGTCAGAAACAGACTCCATGAGGGTGGTATGAGGGCCCGACGTCCACAGGTGGGGGTTGTGCTTACAGCCCAACACCGTGCAGGACGTTTGGCATTTGCCAGAGAACACCAAGATTGGCAAATTCGCCACTGGCACCCTGTGCTCTTCACAGATGAAAGCAGGTTCACAATGGGCACATGTGACAGAGTCTGGAGACGCTGTGGAGAACGTTCTGCTGCCTGCAACATCCTCCAGCATGACCGGTTTGGCGGTGGGTCAGTCATGGTGTGGGGTGGCATTTCTTTGTGGGGCCGCACAGCCCTCCATGTGCTCGCCAGAGGTAGCCTGACTGCCATTAGGTACCGAGATGAGATCCTCAGACCCCTTGTGAGACCATATGCTGGCCCTGGGTTCTTTCTAATGCAAGACAATGCTAGACCTCATGTGGCTGGAGTGTGTCAGCAGTTCCTGCAAGAGGAAGGCATTGATGCTATGGACTGGTCCGCCCGTTCCCCAGACCTGAATCCAATTGAGCACATCTGGGACATCATGTCTCGCTCCATCCACCAACGCCACGTTGCACCACAGACTGTCCAGGAGTTGGCGGATGCTTTAGTCCAGGTCTGGGAGGAGATCCCTCAGGAGACTATCCGCCACCTCATCAGGAGCATGCCCAGGCGTTGTAGGGAGGTCATACAGGCACGTGGAGGCCACACACACTACTGAGCCTCATTTTGACTTGTTTTAAGGACATTACATCAAAGTTGGATCAGCCTGTAGTGTGGTTTTCCACTTTAATTTTGAGTGTGACTCCAAATCCAGACCTCCATGGGTTGATAAATTTGATTTCCATTGATAATTTGTGTGATTTTGTAGTCAGCACATTCAACTATGTAAAGAAAAAAGTATTTAATAAGAATGTTTCATTCATTCAGATCTAGGATGTATTTTAGTGTTCTCTTTATTTTTTTGAGCAGTGTATATTCTGTCTCTCCACCTCGAGGTTGCGTTGTAATTCAAGAGTCGGTGGGAGGTGACAGAAAAATATTATGGACTTGGTCAGTTCAACTCAAGGGATGCAGATAGCGCTTATCTCAGCAGCCGAAGTATGTGAGAACCTTAGGGCAATCAAAAATGGTACAGCAGCTGGGATAACAAAAACGGCACTGCTTGAATGGGATCCCTCTGGTGCGAAACTGGCCGATACCTTTTCCATATGGTTGACTTCGGGTACACTGCCTGGTCCCGTTAAGAGGTCTTTGATACCCAAGACCGATGATCCGATTTTACTCACCCAGGTGTCTGGGTGGAGGCCTCTTACTATCGGGTCAGTGGTGTTGAGGCTATACTCTTGCATTCTGACACACAGGCTGGCGAGGGCATGTCCCATCAACCCACAGAGAGGATTTGTTTCCTCACCTGGATGTTCAGAAAATGTGATGATCTTGGGAGGATTAATCAAGCTGACTAGGACGTGGTGTTGGTTGATTTTGCACATCTTGTAGGTACTCAGGCAGAGAGGACCTGATGAACATATCGTTGGACTCGTAGGTGACTCGTACACCGTGATGACAGTCAACGGAGAGCTGTCCCCTCCCGTTGACATGAGGGTAGGGTAGGGGTTAAACAGGGAGATCCAGTGTTTCACACCCTCGAACGCTACGGCTTGGAGTACAAACTGGACGATCGTCAGATCGCAACCTTGGCCTTTGCTGATGATCTAGTCTTGGTGATCGGTTCTTGGGAGGGCATGGCGCACAATATCCTGATTCTGGGAGAATTCAGACCAGATAGTGCCACGGTTTTCTCATTCAAAAAGTTCGGGGAGCGTGTTCGATCAACCTCTGTAAGCCCTGGATAATGGGTGATGAAGAGCTACACATGGTCGGGCTTGAGGGTGAGTCCGTGGTATGGCATTATGAAGCCAGAACCTGTTGAACGACTCTGTAACTGGATTAGATTGATTGGGTGGTCACCGCTGAAGCCTTCACAGAAGGTGAGGATGTTGAATGTCCACGCAATTCCAAGGACAGTATATCAGGCGGATCATGACGGGCTGGGGCCAAAAGTCGTCGATGGGATGATCAGGAAAGCGGTGAAAGTGTGGCTTCACCTTCGCCCGTGTACCTGTGACGGGCTGCTTTACTCGAGATGCCAGGAGCGGGGCTGGGCACAGTAATCCCATCTATCCAAGCCAGAAGAGTCTCCCGTTTGGGGCATTCTGAGGATGCCATTACGCGGTTAGTTACCCGCAGGACACTGGAAACGAAGGAGTACCTCGGGATGTGGCAAGTTTGCCTCCCCTTGAAGTGCTGGTAGAAGGAGCTGTCGGGAGTACAGACCCTGCCGACTCGGTAAGGCCAAAATGCCCAGTCACACCGGACTGGAGGCAAGTAGAGTTCCTAAGATGACAGAACCTGACATCGCAAGGAATTGGAGTACAGGCCTTTGGTAGAGACAGAAACAGCAATCACTGGTTGGCAAATTCAGCAGCGGTGGGATTCAAACAACCCCACTATATTGCAGGTCTCCAACTAAGAGCAAATGTATATCCAACTCGCAAGGTATTGTCTAGGGGCAGGAAAGACTTACCTAAAGTCTGCCGCCACTGTATCAGAAACTGAATGTTGCTCGCACATTCTCGGACAGTGTCCTGCAGTAAAGGATTGTCGCATCAAGCGAAATCACAGACTGTGTAACCTGTTGGCAAGTGAAGCCGAAAGCACCGGATGGAACGTCAGAGAAATGTGCTGCAAAACCAGTACCGGGGCATTGCGACGCCCAGACCTGGTGTTCATGAAAAAATAGTAACGCTTTGGCGGTGGATGTTACTGTGCGGTACGAGATGGCCTTTGATACACTCATGGTTGCGGCTGCTGAGAAAGTTGCTCGGTATAGCCCGATTACTTCGTACGTTATGACTGCCCTGGAAGTGAGGAAAGTAAAGGTGTTTGGCTTTCCACTGGGAGCTCGAGGCAAGTGGCCAACCGGGCAATAGCGGGTTGCGGTAGGAGGAAACAACTGGCCAGCAGAAGGGCTCTTCTGTCCTCAGGGAGGTGGTGGACTCGGATGGTGAGAGCGAAGATAGGCTCGGAAGGCGACTATCGAGGGGTGCCTGCCGCCATGGGGGCTCCTTCACTATCCCTAAACGCTGCCCTGATTCCCAGATCCTCACGTCCAAACGCTGCCCTGGCTTTGGTCTATGGAGCATTGTGACGGTTGAAGTACCTCCGTAGCTTGCTGGGGAGGTGGCAGCAATGTCGAGTGTATTGAACGAACCCCCAAACTTCAGTTGGGAGAAAAGGGCGAGGTTGTCTTGTACAACTCTGCCCACATGTGAGAGGGTATTGCAGAAGGTGATTACTGGGCTCAGTGTCATCTTACCCTAAGAATTGCTGTGGGGCCCCAGTTGAACACTGCTCCAGTCCGGGCTGGAAGAGTGGATAAGCTGGTAAAGGGTCAAAATTAGCCGGAGGGCGAAAAGTTAAGAGCTGTTGCTCATTGGTTATGTTATAAGGGAGAAGTTACTAGGAACCTGCTCTCTCAGGATTCCCAGAAGATGCCTGAAAGCAGCAGGTTCTTTGCCACAGGAATATAAGGGAGTAAGGTCAGAGGGAACCTGAGGGTTACAGGTCCCATGAAGGAGAAGGGCCACGGTTGGTCGGTGGTATGCATATATTAGCAACTGGGACTGAGTAAAAGGCCGTTTACTTTGGGCACGCATTTCATCTAAACGTGAAAAGATGACTGTAGCCTTGAGACGTGTGTCACTAATCCCAACATGATAATACTCACTCAACTTCAAAAGCTGTTCCTTCGTAAACTGCATAAGCAACTCTCAGAAGGAGCACAGACAAAATTCTCAATAGACACCATAATGCTACAACCAAATGAACAGATTAGTAGCCCAAACTTTGAACTGCCCTAATGAGCACATCGACTACAGGACAAGAAGTACATAGCTGACTTAACAGTGCAAAAACAGATGAGTGTATCACTTGAGTTTCCCCAAATCCTATTGTTAAACTTTACCCTCGGCTTTGCGGCAGGTATTGATGCGCTAGAGCCCGCTGGCACGAAGGAGGAACCAGCAACTCCCAATAGCGCATACAAATAGCCATACATGCTTCTGGGACAATACCAGAACTAAGCTAATCACAAGACCCACCAAAGAGTGCTAATAAATTACCATGTATATTAGGGATAATGTCAAAATAGCCAAGGCAAGATCCAGAATGAGCCCCCATTTGTCACAACCTGGCTCTTAGATGGTGACAAACAAGGGAGTCCACACGTTGGCAGTTAAGGAGTAACAAAAACTAGGCATGTGAGGGGTGTAATGGAGATGCATGGATGAAGGTAAAATGTGTGTAGTGGTATATTTTAGAGAGGGATAAAGAAAGATTTTGTTGGGGCGCCAGGCAGGTATTAACCACGCCGAAAGGTAAAGAGTAGAATAGAGAGAGTACCGCTACCAGACCCACAGGAGTCTAGCCTGTTTTCCAGATGGCCAGTGGACAGAAAAGACACCATATACAGTGGGGAGAACAAGTATTTGATACACTGACAATTTTGCAGGTTTTCCTACTTACAAAGCATGTAGAGGTCTGTAATTTTTATCATAGGTACACTTCAACTGTGAGAGAAGGAATCTAAAACAAAAATCCAGAAAATCACATTGTATGATTTTTAAGTAATTAATTTGCATTTTATTGCATGACATAAGTATTTGATACATCAGAAAAGCAGAACTGAATATTTGGTACAGAAACCTTAGTTTGCAATTACAGAGATCATACGTTTCCTGTAGTTCTTGACCAGGTTTGCACACACTGCAGCAGGGATTTTGGCCCACTCCTCCATACAGACCTTCTCCAGATCCTTCAGGTTTCGGGGCTGTCGCTGGGCAATACGGACTTTCGGCTCCCTCCAAAGATTTTCTATTGGGTTCAGGTCTGGAGACTGGCTAGGCCACTCCAGGACCTTGAGATGCTTCTTACGGAGCCACTCCTTAGTTGCCCTGGCTGTGTGTTTCGGGTCGTTGTCATGCTGGAAGACCCAGCCACGACCCATCTTCAATGCTCTTACTGAGGGAAGGAGGTTGTTGGCCAAGATCTCGCGATACATGGCCCCATCCATCCTCACCTCAATACGGTGCAGTCGTCCTGTCACCTTTGCAGAAAAGCATCCCCAAAGAATGATGTTTCCACCTCCATGCTTCACGGTTGGGATGGTGTTCTTGGGGTTGTACTCATCCTTCTATTCCTCCAAACACGGCGAGTGGAGTTTAGAGCAAAAAGCTCTATTTTTGTCTCATCAGACCACATGACCTTCTCCCATTCCTCCTCTGGATCATCCAGATGGTCATTGGCAAACTTCAGACGGGCCTGGACATGCGCTGGCTTGAGCAGGGGGACCTTGCGTGCGCTGCAGGATTTTAATCCATGACGGCGTAGTGTGTTACTAATGGTTTTCTTTGAGACTGTGGTCCCAGCTCTCTTCAGGTCATTGACCAGGTCCTGCCGTGTAGTTCTGGGCTGATCCCTCACATTCCTCATGATCATTGATGCCCCACGAGGTGAGATCTTGCATGGAGCCCCAGACCGAGGGTGATTGACCGTCATCTTGAACTTCTTCCATTTTCTAATAATTGTGCCAACAGTTGTTGCCTTCTCACCAAGCTGCT
The DNA here is from genome assembly GCF_045679555.1 of Salvelinus alpinus. NCBI lineage: Eukaryota > Metazoa > Chordata > Actinopteri > Salmoniformes > Salmonidae > Salvelinus > Salvelinus alpinus. The sequence continues at coordinate 4,044,940 of NC_092109.1, forward strand.
TGGCTATTGTCCTGTAGCCCATCCCAGCCTTGTACAGGTCTACAATTTATCCCTGATGTCCTTACACAGCTCTCTGGTCTTGGCCATTGTGGAGAGGTTGGAGTCTGTTTGATTGAGTGTGTGGACAGGTGTCTTTTATACAGGTAACGAGTTCAAACAGGTGCAGTTAATACAGGTAATGAGTGGAGAACAGGAGGGCTTCTTAAAGAAAAACTAACAGGTCTGTGAGAGCCGGAATTCTTACTGGTTGGTAGGTGATCAAATACTTATGTCATGCAATAAAATGCAAATTAATTACTTAAAAATCATACAATGTGATTTTCTGGATTTTTGTTTTAGATTCCGTCTCTCACAGTTGAAGTGTACCTATGATAAAAATGACAGACCTCTACATGCTTTGTAAGTAGGAAAACCTGCAAAATCGGCAGTGTATCAAATACTTGTTCTCCCCACTGTAAAACCCACGTCACAGCACAGGAGTAACCCCACATAATAATAATGGCAGAGCAATATAACGATAACTTCATCGAAACAATCCAGTCATCAACATTAGAGGATTTGCAATAATCTGTATTACCTTCCAGTGGAGGTGTTCATAGACAAAACAAAGGCCTTAAAATGTCCAAAATCTTCTGGCCACATGTCATTAGTACCACGTCAATACAGTTAAAATACAATACATAACTTGCAAGTAGTGGTGACAACGGGCACCCCTGTCTCACCTCACCTTCTTTAAGTACTGGTTTGCTGAGAAACCCGTTAATTTGCACTCTACTATATGCTTTATTATACATTGTCCTAATCCAATTAACAAAAATCATACCGCAATTCAATCTTTCTAGAATTGAGAACAGGAAATCATGGCTGACCCTGTCGAAAGCCTTCTCCTGATCAACATTCAACACGCTCAAAGGTAAGTTTCTGTCTTTGGCCCAAACAATCACATCCCTGGTTAACTGTAGATTGTATGTTGTGGACCTATTCATAACCCCACATGTCTGGTCTTCATTAACCAGGCTAGACATCACCTCTTTCAGTCTATTTGTTACTGCTTTCCCCAAAACATTATTGTCCACATATAACAAAGTAATGGGCCTCCAATTTTTTAAAACCTCTTTTTCTCCCTTCTTGTATATTAAGCTTACTACACCAGACCTCATGGATTACGGTATCATCCCATCGACCAAGATCTCTTTATACACCTCCAATAAGTCCTCAGCTAGGATTCACCAAAAACAACAATACCATTATTTTGGTAATCCATCACACCTGGGAGTTTTATCAGCTTTCAGAGATTTCATTGCCTCCTATTTCCTTTTTGGATACCTCCCTTTCTGTCACGACTTCCGCCGAAGTTGGTCCCTCTCCTTGTTCGGGCGGCGTTCAGTGGTCGAAGTCACCGACCTCCTAGCCATCGCTGATCCACTTTTCATTTTCCATTGGTTTTGTCTTGTCTTCCATCACACCTGGTTCCAATTACATGTTGTGTATTTAACACTCTGTTCTCCCCCTTGTCCGTAATTGTTTTCTTGTAGTGCTTGTGCACAGTATGCTGGTTTGACCCATTTATTTGTATTGTTTTGTTTACGGTGGTTTATGGATATTAAACGACACGGTTGTAAATCAGTTTTCGCTCTCCTGCGCCTGACTTCTCTGCCGCCAGTACGCACCTCACTACAGAATTACGGACCAAAACTACGGAGTCAGCAGGAGCAGGTATCCCGGGTATAGGGGTGGAGGCGCGCGTCCGGGAGCACGCAGCAATGCTCCACCATCTTGGCACCGCAATGGACCGGACAATGGACTGGGAGAGACGGAGTTCTTCCAGTGCCTCAACCAGCACAACCGGGGTCTCCCCTGAGCGCCCCTCTTCCTCCTGGTCTCAGTGGGATTCGTCTCTCCCTGCCCCAGGAATACGACGGGAAGGCTGCGAACTGCCAGGGGTTCCTTCTACAATTGGACCTATACCTGTCGGGCGTCCGCCCTCGTCTCGTGCCTCACCGGGAAAGCCCTTGAGTGGGCCAACGCCGTGTGGAGGGAGATACGGCATTGAACCACCGTTTCCGGGCAGTCTTTGACCACCCGCCCGAGGATAGAGCGGCGGGTGAACGCCTCTTCCATCTGAGGCAGGAGACAAGGAGCACCCTGGAGTTTAGGACCCTGGCTGCCGGCGCTGGATGGAACGACAGGGCCCTGATCGACCATTACCGATGCAGTCTGCGCGAGGATGCCCGTCGGGAGTTTGCCTGCAGAGACACCACCCTCACGTTCGACCAGCTGGTGGACCTGTCCATCCGGCTGGACAACCTGCTGGCTACCTGCGGACGTTCAGATCAGGGTCTGTTGGTTCCATCCTCCCGCACCCCCCCCCGGGGCGCAGGGAGACCGGAGGGGGTTCCAGCTCGTGCACCATCTGTGGCCGCAGAGGTCACACTGCCGGTCGGTGCAGGGTTGGTTCCTCTGGGGATCGAGGCAGCAGGCAGGGCGCTCTGGCGTAACCCCAGGTGAGCCAGCACCATTCTCACCCAGAGCCCTCTATTGCACATATGTTTGTGTTTATCGTTTTCCCAGCATAAGGCGCTCGTTGATTCAGGCGCGGCTGGGAATTTTATTGATAGAGCGTTGTGCCCTTCCCCGTTGACCATTAGAGTCAGGGTTGATTAGGGAGGTCACCGCTCCTCTGGGCAAGGTGACAAGGAGAGAATTAGTCTCTTCCTTATTGACTCCTACGTTTCCCGTGGTGCTGGGCCTGCCCTGGTTAGCTTGTCTTGGCCACAGAGGGCTCTCACGGGGTGGTCGCGAGAGTGCTCGGGGGTTTCCGTTGGTGCTACTACGGTAGAGAGTCCAGACCAGGTCTCCACCGTGCGCATTCCCCCTGAATATGCCGATTTGGCTCTCGCCTTCTCCAAAAAGAAGGCGACTCAATTACCACCCCATCGACGGGGCGATTTTGCGATAAATCTCCTGGTAGACGCTGCACTTCCCAGGAGTCACGCGGAGACAGAGGCTATGGAAACATATGTCTCCGAATCCCTGTGCCCGTGCATTGACTATCGGGGTCTGAATCAGATCACTGAGGTATAGTTAATCGCGGTAGCAGGTGAGTCAATGCACGGAGCGCGCTTCTTCACCAAACTGGATCTCAGGAGCGCTTACAACCTGGTGCGTATTCGTTAGGGAGAAGAGTGGAAGACGGCTTTCAGCACCACTTCAGGGCACTATGAGTACCTCGTCATGATGTACGGGTTGATGAATGCGCCATCAGTCTTCCAAGCCTTTGTAGACGAGATTTTCAGGGACCTGCACGGGCAGGGTGTAGTGGTGTATATTGATTACATCTTGATATACGCGCCGAGCATGTGTCTCTGGTGCGCAGGTGTTACGTTCCCCAGTTTCTGTGTTGTAGTTGAGCTTGTGTGTTTCAGAAGATGGCTTCCTGAGTTCTCCCCAACCAGCTGATTGGTTGACTCCATGGCTAATTGATGATTGGAGAGCTGACCCCGCCCCCTCGTCAAGAAGCAGCTGGCTCTAATTACTATTGCCACCTGAAGATAAAAGCCAGTGTTCTGTTCAGAAGAGAGATCATTAGAGAGAGAGATATATATCATTATAGGCTGAGATTGAATGTTATATAGATCATTGCTGAGAGAGAGGTTTATGGCTGAGGGGTTATAGCATGTTGGTCGTGAGTATGCACTGTGTTAGTTGTTGTTGGTAGAAGCTTTGCAATGTTCTGTGTTTGTTGCTTGGTCAGAGCTTCTTTAGTGACCTGAGTTAGTTTTCTCAGTTTTGTGAAGTGGATTGTTTGTTTTTCTGTTTCATTTGTTCCCAGGGGGGAAGGAGAAGGCACTTTGGGAGTGCTTAGGCAAGAGGCCCGCGGGCATACATATACCCGTAGTATATTCAATGTCTAGGCACACTAGGTAAGACCTGGGCGGACCACCCCCTGTATTTTGGTTAGGGCACCAGGTGGTGCTAAGTTAGGTAAGTAGTGGGTAGGCAGGTTAGATAGGAGAGGGGGAAGCTTTGATATTTTCTTTCTTTGCTTTGGTTCCGTCCAGCCCCTTTTCCCCATATTACCGTGTAAGGAAATAAATCCTAGTAAGCGGTCAATTCTGCTTTTGTGTCATCCTTACTCGCACCTACAGCCCATACCTTTTTCACTTCACGGGAGTTGAGTTGCAGCAGGGTGTCGCGTTCCCTCTTCACAGAGGCGTGCATAACAGCAGGGTGCTTGGTCGCCTGTAGGAGCATGACCTGTTCGTCAAGGCTGAGAAATGCCTGTTCTTCCAACAGTCCGTCTCCTTCCTAGGGTATCGCATTTCCGGCCCGGTACGTCTGCAGTGGTCAGCTGAGGTGGACGGGGCTTTTAGTCACCTGAGGGCTCCGTTTACCTCGGCTCCATCCGGATCCCTCTTTAGCGTTCATAGAGGAGGTGGACGCGTCCGAGGCTGGGATAGGAGCTGTGCTCTCTCAGCGCTCAGGTACGCCACCGAAGCTCCGTCCCTGTGCCTTCTTCTCGAAGAAGCTCAGCCCGGCGGAGCGAAACTATGACGTGGGGGACCGGGAGTTTTTGGCTGCCTTGAAGGCGTGGAGACATTGGCTTGAGGGGGCTAGACACCCTTTTCTCATCTGGACTACATCCAGGCGGCAAGGTGGGCCATGTTTTTCACCCGTTTTGGGTTTACCCTTTCCTACAGACCAGGCTCCCAGAACGTGAAGGCCGACACATTGTCCCGGCTGTATGACACAGAGGAGCGGCCCATGGATCCCACTCTCCCTGCCTGGTGGCGCCACACGTCACCCTCCTCTGGTCATCCTGGGATCGGTCGGACAGTGCGCTGTTTTAGCGGGAGGTACTGGTGGCCTACCTTGGCTAAGGACGTGAGGGTTTATGTTTCCTCCTGCTCGGTGTGCGCAAGGCTCCTAGGCACCTGCCCAGAGGTAAGCTACACCCCTGACCCGTTCCACAGCGGCCTTGGTCGCACCAGTCTGTGGATTTTCCACCCTCACAGGGTAACACCGCGATCCTGGTCGTTGTGGATTGTTTCTCTAAGTCCTGTCGTCTCCTCCCTCTGCCCGGTCTCCCTACGGCCCTACAAACTGCGGAAGCCTTGTTTACACACATCTTCCGGCACTACGGAGTGCATGATCGGGGTCCCCAGTTCACATCTAGGGTCTGGAAGGCGTTCATGGAATGTCTGGGGGTCTCGGTCAGCCTTACTTCAGGGTTTCACCCTGAGAATAATGGGCAGGTGGTGAGTGAACCAGGACGTGGGAAGGTTTCTGCGGTCCTATTGCCAGGACCGGCCGGAGTTCGTGCCCTGGGCCGAGGTGGCACAGATCTCGTTTTGCCACTCCTCCACTAACCTCTCTTCCAGTGCATACTGGGGTACCAGCCGGTTCTGGCGCATTGGCATGAGTCAAACCGAGGTTCCTGAGGTGGACGACTGGTTCAGGCGCGCAGACGAGACATGGGAAGCTTTTCACCTTCAGCAGGCCGTGAGGCGCCAAAAGGAGAACGCAGATCGCCACCGCAGTGAAGCCTGCCCTACCGGAAGCTGTGTCCGCGGTGCCATTTAAAGTCCTGGGGAGAGTTAACGAGGTTTGTTATAGGTTACAGCTTCCACCCGATTACCGTATTAACCCCTCGTTCCATGTGTCTCTCCTCCTACCAGTGGTGGCTGGCCCGCTCCAGGAGTCTGAGGTGCGGGACGTTTCTCCACCCCCTCTGGACATTGGGGACACCCCGGCATACTCCGTTCGCTCCATACTAGATTCGAGGCGTCGGGCGAGGGGCCTTCAGTATCTCGTGGAGTGGGAGGGGTCCCGGTCGAGGACGTGTTTGACCCTTCAATGCTGCAGGAGTTCCACCATCTTCTTCCGGATCGCCCTGCGCTTCGTCATCCTCAATGCTGGAGCCACGCGTCAAGGGGGGTTACTGTCACGACTTCCGCCGAAGTTGGTCCCTCTCCTTGTTCGGTCGAAGTCACCACGAAGAAAGCCCGCAAGTTTCAAACTTTACTTAAGTCAAAGGAAAGTGCCCTTTACGCACTCCGGCCATCAACTTCTGACTAAGGGGGTTATAGCGCCGCGGTACTGAACCAAAAGGCCGAGAAGCGATAACCAACAAATTGACCCCTGCACCCGGGAGTCTCGGCAGACCTCAGCGGTTTGGCAAAAGTTGGCTCCTCCCCACCCAAAGTTTCCCTGGCGACAGGCAAGTGTTTTTTTTAAAGTCACCAATGCGTCTTTAAGTCACTGGCTCTTTATGCCCAGTTCGACTATTTGTTCAAAGCCCAGCAAATACGCTGGGCGTAAAGTAGTTGCTCAATTACACGAGCAACTACTTTGAGTGGAAAAATACGCCAGTCAGCCGACTTGAAGTCAAACCCCTGAGCAAAAAGTCTCAGCGTCAGGCAGACACCGTCTCGGTCGATTTCTCTTGAAACAAGATACCGGGCTCTGCCAGAAGCAAAGCCCCTCCAAAAATACGTTGAACTCGTAAGTGTTCCTCTCCGCGAAAGGCTTGTGCGTAATGAAGAGAAACCAGAGTCATATGGAGGTCGGGGCCCAAGGTGCACTCTAGGCCAGGTTCTCGCCGGTGGTCCCCGAGGGCTGTAGGGGAAAAGTCAGACAGATATACACACACAATATCCTGGCGAATGTATTTTATTTTGTAAAATGGAAGGAAATGGGAGAAAAGTGTTGCACCGTTCCGATGTGTGGAGCAAACCCCATTTCCGACTCCCTGTTTGAAGAATCCATTTAATATGTAGTCCCCCGATATCAGATGTTAAACTGATAAGATTAATAAAAAAAATACTTGTCAATGCCATTCATAAAAAAAACTAACGATAACCCAAAAACCTAACTCAGGGTAGCATCTTCCTTCCCCTTCATACCTAGAAGCTATATTTCTAATGCCCTGCCTTTCTCTATCACACCGTCGCTAATCTATTCCCTCATCTCATTTAATTTACCCCAGCCCTAAACCTCCCTTCCACCTCTCCTGGGCAGTATGCTGCCCCCACTGCCTCTTTTCCCTCTTCATCCTCCCCTCAAAGATCCTTCCACCCCCCCAATCTCTGCCTGGCCTCCAACAGCCCCCGTTTAAAGAGGCTTATGAGAAGCCACAGCAGAAACCTATCCCTGTCCATCCCTACACCTCTACTCTTGCCCAAGTTAAAACAAAATCGCCTTTTACCCTTCCTAACAACACCCGTGCCCATACTACTATGGCAAAGGCATGGCGCGCTGTCTCCTCCCCGCCACAAGATGGTCTTGGACATGTACACAGAACATGCAGGACATGTATATCTGTTGATAAAATAACAGAAATGTACACAGAACGGTGGGGAAGGAGTGTGGAATTCGGTGGTCTAGGTCAATTCCAATCATCCAGTAAGGCAGATAATGCGTATTTCTGCTCCCCCATTTCCAAGGACGAAGTGCTGATGAACTTGAAGGCAATTAAGAAAGAATCGGCAGCTGGCCCGGAGGGGATCAGCAGGAAAATATTTTGGGATTGGGACCCAGAAGGTGAGAAGCTTGCAGCAATCTTTTCTGCATGGCTGCTAGCAGGTAAAATACCCAAGACCTTTAAACAAGGTCGTACAACGCTGATACCTAAATTAATGGTTGAGGAGGAGTTATTGGAAATCGGCGGGTGGAGACTGATTACAATTGGATCGATTGTCCTGAGACTCTTCTCGACAATTGTAACGGAGAGACTCGAGGGGGCATGTCCCATTAACCCTAGACAAAGGGGATTTATCGCCACCCCTGGGTGCGCAGAAAACCTGATGGTCCTGAATGGAATAATACATCAGAGTAAGAAAGGTCCTAGCAGTGGTCTTCAATTATTTTACGAAGGCATTTGACTCAGTGAGCCCATGAACACTTGATCCATGTTCTGAGAGAAAGGGGCCTTGACGGGCTGATCAAAAACTCCTACGAAGAGGTTTACATGAGAGTAAAGGTTAAGGAAGGAACCTTACCGCCTATAAATGAAAGTGGGAGTGAAGGGTGACCCGATGTCCCCTCTCCTCTTCAATTTGGCCGTAGACCCTCTGATCCACAAGTTGGAAGAGATCGGAGAAGGGTATATGTTCGAGGGACAGAAAGTAACTACGTTGGCATGGGCGGGCATGCAACATATCAAAGTATTGGAAATCTTTTGTCAACTTTCTGATTTGAGCGTGCAACGCAGCCAAGGAAGTGTCATGGATTTATGGTGAGACGAGGGGGAGTGGCGTTCACCATCAACAATTGAAGGGAAAAAAACTACACCTGATTGACCCAGATAAATCAGAAAAATATCTGGGCCTGAAAGTGAACCCCTGGCTGAAAATCGCTAGAGCAGATATGAGAAGACAAATCTTTGAGTGGGTCAGCAAGATTAGTAAAGCGTAACTCAAACCCAGCAAGAAAGTAACCACACTGAGCTCATATGCAGTCCCCCGGATGATATATAAGGTGAACCATGGGGACATAGGGTCAGTGGAGTTGACAATTCCTGGACGGTATAATAAAAACAGCAGTAGAGAGGTGGTTGTAATAATTTCGCCAACTCCCAGTTTACCCCCGTCACACGTTGACGGGGGTAAACTGGGAGTTGGCGAAATTATTACCAGCAATCCAGGCTCGAAGGTTATTCAACCTATCAGTGTCGTCAGACGCACTGACCAGGGCGGAGACGACATATGCCGCAAAGTGAATTCACTAAGTTGTGGGTGAGGGCAGGAGGAGACCCAGATCAAACTCCGGAATTGGGAACATACCCAGTTGAGGAGGGCACTAGCATGGAGGGAGTTAAGGTAGTGCCGAAGAAGCATAAGCAGGTGTGCAAAACCCCATCAAACTGGAGACTGAAAGAGTTTGAGGACTGGGCAGCGTTGCCAGTCCAAGGGGATGGAATTGGTATGTTCCATCAAGACAAGACCAGTAACAGCTGGCTTGAGAATCCGTGAAAGTGCGGTTCAAACAGAGACACTTTATACCTGTGATTCAGTTAAGGGCGAACATATATCCTACAAGGGAGGTGTTGGCTCGAGGGAGGAACAAAGCAGAAGCCTCGTGTAGGAGATGTGGGCACAAATTGGAAACAGTGGACAAGGGAAGATACCACTTACCCGGTGAGGCGAGCCCCGAATGGGCTCTCGCTTCTGGCGTCAAGCACCGGGTGCGACCCGCCCCGGGAACAGTGGCAGGTGGGGAGTTTGACTGGGACGGTAACGCAGGGAGGAAAGAAACCTCCCGAGGAGCAGAAACTCGCTTGATCTTGATTTTCAGTATGAATACAGATAGTGAAAGCGGGGCCTCACGATCCTTCTGACATTTTGGGTTATAAGTGTCAGAAAAGTTACCACAGGGATAACTGGCTTGTGGCGGTCATAGCGACATCGCTTTTTGATCCTTCGATGTCGGCTCTTCCTATCATTGTGAAGCAGAATTCAGCAAGCGTTGGATTGTTCACCCACTAGGGAACGTGAGCTGGGTTTAGACCGTCGTGAGATAGGATAGTTTTATCCTGCTCAGTACTAGAGGAACCGCAGGTTCAGACATTTGGTGTATGTGCTTGGCTGAGGAGCCAATGGTGCGAAGCTACCATCTGTGGGATTATGACTAAACGCCACTAAGTCAGAATCCCCCCTAAACGTAACGATACCGTAGCGACGTGGATCTTCGGTTGGCCCGGGATAGCCTGCCTCTTTTGGCAGGTGAGTAGAACCGTTCGTGACAGGGTCGGGGTGCGGCCGAATGAGTTGCCGCCCCTCTCCTGATGCGCACCGCATGTTTGTAGAAAACTGGTACTAAATCACTCGTAGACGACCTGATTCTGGGTCAGGGTTTCGTGCATAGCAGAGCTGCGATCTATTGAAAATCAGCCCTCGATCCAAGCTTTGGTCGGGGACGGAAGGCCTCTTCCTCCACCTTCACTAATGGGTCACCAGGTGCACAGAGAAGGGCCAGGAGCCAGAGTACGAGAGGCCGGAGGCCCAGAGAGGGCAAGCAGACTAGTGAAGGTGGAGACCCGGGTTGAAAGTACCATCAGCACCTGGTTATCCCAATGTGGCCTTAGTGTCTGAGCGGAAAGCCGGTGGGTGACCAGGTGCACGCCGTTTGAAACAGCGGGGCTATTAATGTCCGAGGAGGGGTGCCCCGGTTCGTCTGGTGTGCGAGGTTATGGGGGGGGGGGGGGTGGCCCCGGCTGGGACTCATGCCCAGAGAGAGGATTGTTACCCGGATAGGGAGTGTAGGCCAAGAGGCCTGGGAGTACAAAAATATGATTTTGCATGAATTTTATTTAACACTGAGCAATTCTTCTATTAACTTCTAATTGGTCCCAATCCCGGATCCGGGAGCACCCCCCACAGTAAAAAAGCTGACTAGCATAGCGTCACAAGTAAATACTAACATCTAAATATCATTAAATCACAAGTCCAAGACACCAGATGAAAGATACACATCTTGTGAATCCAGCCATCATTTCTGATTTTTTAAATGTTTTACAGGGAAGACACAATATGTAAATCTATTAGCTAACCACGATAGCAAAAGACACAACTTTTTTTTCCCACCATTTTTTTCCTGCATAGGTAGCTATCACAATTTCGACCAAATAAAGATATATATAGCCACTAACCAAGAAACAACTTCATCAGATGACAGTCTGATAGCATATGTTTTTTTAGAAAAATGTGCATATTTCAGGTATAAATCACAGTTCTACATTGCAGCTGCAATCTGAAATAGTGCCGAAGCAGCCAGAATAATTACAGAGACCAACGTCAAATACCGAAATACTCATCATAAAACATTTCTGAAAAATACACAGCGTACAGCAAATGAAAGACCAACATCTTGTGAATCCAGCCAATATTTCAGATTTTTTAAGTGTTTTACAGCGAAAACACAATTTAGCATTATATTAGCTTACCACAATAGCCGGAAACACAAGCCGTTTACCAGTAGCAAAGGTTAGCGATCGTAACAATCCAGCAAAAGATATATAATTTTTGACTAACCTTGATATACTTCATCAGATGACAGTCCTGTAACATCATATTACGCAATGCATATAGGTTTTGTTCGAAAATGTGCATATTTAGCAGCACAAATCTTGGTTATACAATGTGATTAGTAGCAACATTTCAGGCAATCTGGCCGGCGCCATCTTGGAGAGGCACCTCATCTAATCGATAACTAATCGTAAACTTGACTAAAAAATACAGGTTGGACAGCAAATGAAAGACACATTAGTTCTTAATGCAACCGCTGTGTTAGATTTTTAAAATTAACGTTACTCGACATTCAGCGTGCGTTACAGCGAGACCATGCCTAAATCAATGGCGGACTAATAATTTTACATCTTTCCACAGATATACGAATTAACATCATAAATAGCTCTTACTTTTTGATGATCTTCCATCAGAATCTTGGGCAAGTGGTCCTTTGTCCAGAACAATCGTCTTTTGGTTGAAAGATGTCCTCTACTCCTGTAGAAATTAGCTACTAACGCCGATGTACCGGAGAGGTGACCAACTCGTGATAACGCCTGACAAAGAAACTCCAGAAAATCGCAAAAAAATGCTATAAGTCGGTTTAAATTAACTACCTTATGAAGTTAAGACAAAAAACAAATTAAATCAGAGCCGGAGATATAGAACTGCTAAACCGAAAGCTTTTGAAGACGCCATGCCGGTCTCCCTCATGCGTCAGGCGCCTCGTCGAAAAGGTCGGTACTTCCGTTCCAATAGGTTTTATACTCCCCCAGATGGTGCTATCCGCTCCATTCAAAGTCTCACCGCTTACTGACATCCAGGGGAAGGCGTATGCAGTGCATGTAGCCCCATAGCTTATAAGGGAATTTATAAACCGACCCTGGAACAGAGACCTCAATTTCAGAAATCTCACTTCTTGACAGGAAGTGTGCTGTAGAATGAGTTCTGTTTCACTCAGAGAAATAATTCAAACGGTTTTAGAAACTAGAGTGTTTTCTATCCAATAGTAATAATAATATGCATATTGTACGAGCAAGAATTGAGTACGAGGCAGTTTAATCTGGGAACGAAAAATCTTCAAAGTGTTAACAGCACCCCCTATTGAGAAAAGGTTAACAGCCGTGCTTGGCAAGCGTTTCTGGGTATAGAGGCAAAATTGTAGTGTCCATTTTGAGTTAAGGGAATGTAGCATATTGCGACCAACAATACCCTTGTTTGTATCATTACATTTGTGTCCTGGGTGGTAGACTACAGGCCCGCTGGTCCTTTTCCTTTCTTTCTTAATTTATATTTTGTTTTTCTTTTTTGCTTGTTCTGTTTTGCATTTCCCCTCCCCTGTGTATCCTTTTGTCTTCCCTTAGCTTCTCCCACTGTCTTCATTTGTGTTGTCTGCTAGCCTGGCCTGCGATCTCATCTGATCTCGGAAGCTAAGCAGGGTCAGTGATTGAGGAAGTTGTTGCAGGCAAGGGAATTGTTAGCTGCCTTTTGGTATATATATATTTTGTTTGGCAATTTGTTTGAAATAGTTTTTATTCGTTGAGTTGATTTTCCCCTAGCAGCTTGTGGTGTTGGGGAAAGGTCTCATTGTGTAACCGGACGGATTATAATGGCTTCTATGACCAATGCGAGGAAACTGAAAGCGTGCGGGACATGGAGAAAATAATCCTGGTGCACCACCATTGAGGGAGAAGTCGTATGATAGGGCTTGTACTGTGGCGGTGGATATCACTAGGAATCGTAAACTAATGATGGAATTGCTGCGAGGGATAAATAAAGGAGGCATGCGGAGCGGTGATAGGGTGCAGATTTAAGGTGGATCAGAAGTACGAGATAACGATGTCGCATGTCCATGGGAAGGAGTGACTGATGGATGGACTGAAAATCAAATCGTGTATGGTATTGGCAGTTCTGGGGGGCGGGGGTGGGTGGTTGGGGGGGGGGGGGCAGTGCCCCTGTGACAACAATTTTGGACCCCTTTGTGGCCCCCCTAAATGTGGAGTATGAAATAATTTTTACATAACACATTTTTGCTATCGTTCTTCTTTTACATCCGTTATTAGACAGTGGCAACGATGATGATTATGAACATGGTCTTTTGCCTGCTAATGCCTGCAATGCAGTGAAGAAAACGATATGACAACAATAACTGGCCCCTCTAACAGTACAACTGGCCCCAGCTTGGCCCCCCCCAGTTGAAATGGTCTAGAACCGCCACTGGGTATTGGCGAGGGACATTTCATCGGATGAACTGGTTGCGTCCTCGGAGTGTGGTGTCAGGAAAATAACCACACACTCAATGTCAAGAAAACAAAGGAGATGATCGTGGACTTCAGGAAACAGCAGTCTACTATCTACATTGACGGGACAGCAGTGGAGAGTTAAGTTCCTCGGCGTACACATCACGGACAAACTGAAATGGTCCACCCACACAGACAGCATGGTGAAGAGGGCGCAGCAGTGCCTCTTCAACCTCAGGAGGCTGAAGAAATTTGGCTTGTCACCAAAAAAACACTCAAACTTTTACAGATGCACAATCGAGAGCATTTTGTCGGGCTGTATCACCGACTGGTACGCAGCTGCTCCGCCCATAACCGGAAGGCTCTCCAGAGGGTAGTGAGGTCTGCACAACGCATCACCGGGTGTAAATTACCTGCCCTCCAGGACACCTACACCACCCGATGTCACAGGAAGGCCAAAAAGATCATCAGGGACAACAACCACCCGAGCCACTGCCTGTTCACCCCGCTATCATCCAGAAGGCGAGGTCAGTACAGGTGCATCAAAGCGGGGACCGAGACACTGAAAAACAGCTTCTATCTCAAGGCCAACAGTCTGTTAACTTGTCAATATGGGGGCGCTGTTTCCACTTTCGGAAAAAATCGTGCCCAAATTAAACTGCCTCGTACTCTATTCTAGATCATAAAATATGCATATTATTATTACTATTGGATAGAAAACACTCAAGTTTCTAAAACTGTTTGAATTATATCTGTGAGTAAAACAGAACTCATCTTGCAGCAAACTTCCAGACAGGAAGTGAAAAATCTGAAAAAGATGCTCTGTTCCAGGGCCTGCCTATTGAATTGCCTTATATTTATGGATATGCATGCACTGCATACGCCTTCCACTAGATGTCAACAGGCAGTGGAAGGTGGAATGGGGTGTCTAGCTTGATCTGAGGTCGAACAAGAGCTCTTGGAATGACGTGTCCAGAATTTCCTTTGTCTACCAGTGCGCGGGAAGTACCTCCATATTGTCTTATGATAAGCGTTCGGTATACACGGCTAATATCTCCGGCTTTGTTTTTATTTGATACATATTAGAAAAAGATCATAAAGTAGGTTTTTTCAACCGAGTTTCATCAGTTTATTCAACGTTTAAATGGGACTTTGAGTTTTCCGTTCTCTGCGTCGAGAGAAATTGGGAACGTCATCAACATTGGCTAGCGTTGTGGAGCGAATTCGACAGGAGAGAAGGACATTCTAAAACCAAACAACGATTTATTCTGGACAAAGGACTCCTTGTACAAGATTCTGATGGAAGCTCAGCAAAAGTAAGAACAATTTATGATGTTATTTCGTATTTCTGTGGAAAATGTTTAGTCCTATTTTCCGCCCTTTTTGCGGGCGCTGTCTCGCTATAACGTAAGCTGTTTTATGGTAAAGTTATTTTTAAAAATCTAACACGGCGGTTGCATTAAGAACTAGTGTATCTTTCATTTGCTGTCCAACATGTATTTTTTAGTAAAGTTTATGATTAGTTCTTTGGTCAGATTAGGTGAGTGTCCAAACTAGCTCCGGACAATTTGGTGAATCGATGCTACATACTCACAATGTATAATCACGGTTTGCAGCTCTAAATATGCACATTTTCGAACAAAACATAAGTGTATTGTATAAGACTGTCATCTGATGAAGTTGGTCAAGGTTAGTGATTAATTTTATATCTTTTGCTGGTTTTTGCGATCGCTACCTTTGCGGTGAATGAATGCGGTTGTGTGTTTGGCTATTGTGGTAAGCTAATGTAATGCTATATTGTGTTTTCGCTGTAAAACACTTTTAAAAAATCGGAAAAATATTGGCTGGATTCACAAGATGTTTATCTTTCATTTGCTGTACACCATGTATTTTTCATAAATGTTTTATGAGTATTTAGGTATTTCACGTTGCTCTCTGTAATTATTCTGGCTGCTTTGGTGATATTTTTGATGGTAGCTGCAATGTAAAACTATGATTTATACCTCAAATATGCAAATTTTTTGAACAAAACATGAATGTATTGTATAACATGTGTCACGTTCCTGACCTGTTTTCTGTTAGTTTTTGTATGTGTTAGCTGGTCAGGACGTGAGTTTGGGTGGGCAGTCTATGTTTTCTGTTTCTATGTTGGTTTGGGTACCTAATATGGTTCTCAATTAGAGGCAGGTGGTTTTCATCTCCTCTGATTGAGAATCATATTAAGGTAGGTGGGGTCACATTGTTTGTTTGTGGGTGGTTGTCTCCTGTGGTTTTTTATTTTTTATTTTTAGGGGTGGATCAGCTTAATATTGCGGAAAGGATGTTGCTTCCAATGTAATTGTCTGCATCATTTCCAATCCCCCATATTTTTTGGGGTAAATATATATATCCATACACGCATGCATACATATACACATATATACATACACATACCTATATAGACATACATACTTTTTTAAAGAATATACCTTTATTATTATTCCCCGCAACCCTACCACCGCTCCCCAATTGGAGTAAACTAATAAACACTTCTGCTTTTACCTTCAATTTATACATCTTATACCCATTTTACAGACAGTCTACTTTATAATAGTTCTCTCTTGTTTGTTCTTAGTCCTTCCTCTATTTCTGTTGTCCATCCAATTTTATTTCCACTTGTAACTGTGCTATTTCACAAAAGCTCCGCACCTATACACATTTCACAGATCCCGTATGCCCTACATTGTTTATCTTGTTATTAGTCCCACCCTTCAGTTCCACTCAACCCTTCCCATCTATCTTCCAACATCATCCATTTCGGATTTTTATTTGCCATAGATTTTTCAACTGTGCTGTGATGCTTCACAAAAGATTTGAACCTTCCTATTCTCATAGCTTCTACAGATTGTAAATTAAAAATATTTTTTTTTGCTAAAATAATTATTATATTATTGATTGACTATGGCTTTTCAAATCCCCCAGTATTGCTATCTGTAGCGTTAGTTCTAGGCAAATGTTGCAATTCTTCAGCCATTCCTGGACCTGTGACCAAAAACGAGCTACATATGGACAATACCAAAATAAATGACTCTGCCTCCTCACAACAGAATCTGCAGAGCTGGGAAGATTGTATACCCCATATATATAACATTCTATTAGTTGCAAGAATTTTGTACAGTAATTTAAATTGAAAAATTCGAAGTTTTGAATCCGGCGTTGTTTTGCGTATCAATTCATAAACCATGTGCCATGGAATGGGTACATCGAAAATCTCTTCCCAACTATTTTGGAATTTATATGGCACAGCTGTCAGTTTTTCGGTCCTTAAATGAAATTGGTATATGTTTTTATTTATCACACTTTTCTTTAACCATTTATGTTCTTTAATACAGGGCCGACATACAAGTTCCTTACTTTTTCTCCTGTGTTAGTGTCTGTCTATGTTGCACCATATGGGACTGTTTCGGTTTGTTTGTTCATTTTGTTCGTTCGGGTTTTATGTAGTCATTTCCCTGTTCGTGCGTTCTTCGTGTTACATGTAAGTTCTTACGTCCAGGTTTGTCTACATTCGTTTTGTTATTTTGTTAGTTAATTCAAGTATAGTTCGTTTTTTGTCTTCGTTGTTTTGTCGTGTCTAAATAAATATCATGTCTAAGTATCACGCTGCGTCTTGGTTCAATCCATGCTCCTCCTCTTCGGATGAAGAGGAAGAGGAACACCGTTACAACATGTTATAAGACTGTCATCTGATGAAGTTGTTTCTTGGTTAGTGACTAATTATCTCTATTTGGTCGGTTTTGTGATAGCTACCTATGCGGTAGAAAAATGGTGAAAATATGCGGTTGAGTCTTTTGCTATTGTGGTTAGCTAATAGAAATACATAGTGTTTTCGCTGTAAAACATTTTAAAAATCGGAAATGATGGCTGGATTCACAATATGTTTATCTTTCATTTGCTGTATTGGACTTGTGATTTCATGAACATTATATTATATGATATCCCTGTCGCGTCAGCTTTTTTGATGAGGATGCTCCCGGATCCGGGATGGGTAGCAATGAAAGGTTAACGTGCTCCCAGCAGGAACACATCGCTATACCTAAGAGGGGGAAGACCATAGCTCTGGACAATGAGTCGTCTGCCTCGAAACTTCTCACTGTCATACATGGCAAAGACATCTCACCTTCATAATCCGATGACCCAACAGGGAACAGAACAAAGTGTCTCTAGACAGTACAGGAAAAGAGGCTTTGTGGTCTTCTCTCCACTGATGCACCGAACCAATACCTTTTAGAAGGCAATTTCTCTGAACCAATTGAAGTGTGATTAAACAGCTACAAAAGACTACATGCAACTCCCAATATACAATAGTGCATACATGCTTCTGGGACAATACCAGAACTAAGCAAATCACAAGACCCACCAAACAGTGCTAATCAATTACCATGTATATTAGGGATAATGTCAAAATAGCCAAGGCAAGATCCAGGATGAGCCCCCATGTCACAACCTCGCTCTTAGATGGTGACAAACAAGGGAGTCCACACGTTGGCAGTTAAGGAGTAACAAAAACTTCAAAGGAAAACTAACCTGTGAAGTGTGTAGGCATGTGAGGGGTGTAATGGATGAAGGTAAAATGTGTGTAAGTGTGTAGCGGTATTTTTTAGAGAGGGATAAAGAAAGATTTTGTTGGGGCGCCAGCCAGGTATTAACCACGCCGAAAGGTAAAGAGTAGAATAGAGAGAGTACCGCTACCAGACCCACAGACTGCCTGGAGTCTAGCCTGTTTTCCAGATGGCCAGTGGATAGAAAAGACACCATATAAAACCCACGTCACAGCACAGGAGTAACCCAACATAATAATAATGGCAGAGCAATATAACGACAACTTCATCGAAACAATCCAGTCATCAACATTAGAGGATTTGCAATATTCTGTATTACCTTCCAGTGGAGGTGTTCATAGACAAAACAAAGGCCTTAAAATGTCCAAAATCTTCTGGCCACGTGTCATTAGTACTACACGTCAATACAGTTAAAATACAATACACAACTTGCAAGTAGTGGTGACAACGGGCACCACTGTCTCACCCCACCTTCTTTAAGTACTGGTTTGCTGAGAAACCCGTTAATTTGCACTCTACTATATGCTTTATTATACATTGTCCAAATCCAATTAACAAAAATCATACCGCAATTCAATCTTTCTAGAATTGAGAACAGGAAATCATGGCTGACCCTGTCGAAAGCCTTCTCCTGATCAACATTCAACACGCTCAAAGGTAAGTTTCTGTCTTTGGCCCAAACAATCACATCCCTGGTTAACTGTAGATTGTATGTTGCGGACCTATTCATAACCCCACATGTCTGGTCTTCATTAACCAGGCTAGACATCACCTCTTTCAGTCTATTAGTTACTGCTTTCCCCAAAACGTTATTGTCCACATATAACAAAGTAATGGGCCTCCAATTTTTTTAAAGCTCTTTTTCTCCCTTCTTGTATATTAAGCTTACTACACCAGACCTCATGGATTCCGGCATCATCCCATCGACCAAGATCTCTTTATACACCTCCAATAAGTCCTCACCTAGGATTCACCAAAAACAACAATACAATTATTTTGGTAATCCATCACACCTGGGAGATTTATCAGCTTTCAGAGATTTCAATGCCTCCTATTTCCTTTTTGGATACCTCCCTTTCTGTCACGACTTCCTCCGAAGTTACCGACCTTCTAGCCATCGCTGATCCATTTTCCATTGGTTTTGTCTTGTCTTCCATCACACCTGGTTCCAATTACATGTTGTGTATTTAACCCTCTGTTCTCCCCCATGTCCTTGTCCGTAATTGTTTTCTTGTAGTGCTTGTGCACAGTATGCTGGTATTACCGGGTTTTGTTTGACCCATTTATTTGTATTGTTTTGTTTACGGTGGTTTATGGATATTAAACGACACTGTTGTAAATCAGTTTTCGCTCTCCTGCGCCAGACTTCTCTGTCGCCAGTACGCACCTTACTACAGAATTACGGACCAAAACTATGGAGTCAGCAGGAGCAGGTACCCCATGTATAGGGGTGGAGGAGCGCGTCCGGGAGCACGCAGCAATGCTCCACCATGAACCGCGTTGTCCAGACGGAGTTCTTCCAGCGCTTTAACCAGCACAACCGGGGTCTCCCCTGAGTGCCCCTCTTCCTCCTGGTCCCAGTGGGATTCGTCTCTCCCTGCCCCAGGAATACGACGGGAAGGGTGCGAACTGCCAGGGGTTCCTTCTACAATTAGACCTATACCTGGCCACCGTCCACCCGGCTCCGTCGGGCGTCCGCCCTCGTCTCGTGCCTCACCGGGACAGCCCTGGAGTGGGCCAACGCCGTGTAGAGAGAGGGAGATGCGGCATTGAACCAGTTTGAGGAGTTCCCCCGTTCCCCCGTCTTCGACCACCCGCCCGAGGGTAGAGCGGCGGGTGAACGCCTCTTCCATCTGAGGCAGGAGACAAGGAGTTTGCCCTGGTTGCCGGCGCCGGATGGAACGACAGGGCCCTGATCGACCATTACCGATGCAGTCTGCGCGAGGACATCCGTCGGGAGTTGGCCATCCAGCTGGACAACCTGCTGGCTACCCACGGATGTTCAGATCGGGGTCTGTTGGTTCCATCCTCCCGCACACCCTCTCCGATACCCATGGAGCTGGGAGGGGCAGTGCGCAGAGAGACCGGAGGGGGTTCCAGCTCGTGCACCATCTGTGGCCGCAGAGGTCACACTGCCGGGTTGGTTCCTCTGGGGATCGAGGCAGCAGGCAGGACGCTCTGGCGTCACCCCAGGTGAGCCGGCACCATTCTACATATGTTTGTGTATATCGTTTTCCCAGCATAAGGCGCTCGTCGATTCAGGCGCGGCTGGGAATTTTATTCATAGAGCGTTGTTCCCGTGCCTGTGCCCTTCCCCGTTCACACCTTAGTTGACCATTCGAGTCAGGGTTGATTAGGGAGGTCACCGCTCCTCTGGGCATGGTGACGCAGGGGGGTCACAAGGAGAGAATTAGTCTCTTCCTTATTGACTCCTGCGTTTCCCGTGGTGCTGGGCCTGCCCTGGTTAGCTTGTCATTGCCACAGAGGGCTCTCACGGGGTGGTCGCGAGAGTGCTCGGGGGTTTCCGTTGGTGCTACTACGGTAGAGTCCAGACCAGGTCTCCACCGTGCGCATTCCCCCTGAATATGCCGATTTGGCTCTCACCTTCTCCAAAAAGAAGGCGACTCAATTACCACCCCATCGACGGGGCAATTGTGCGATAAATCTCCTGGTAGACCCTGCACTTCCCAGGAGTCACGTGTATCCACTCGCGGAGACGGAGGCTATGGAAACATATGTCTCCGAGTGCCCGTGCATTGACTAGCGGGGTCTGAATCAGATCACTGAGGTATAGTTACCCGCTACCGCTCATAGCCACAGCGATTGAGTCAATGCACGGAGCGTGCTTCTTCACCAAGCTAGATCTCAGGAGCGCTTACAACCTGGTGCGTATCCGTTAGGGAGACGGCTTTCAGTACCACCTCAGGGCACTATGAGTACCTCGTCATGCTGTACGGGTTGATGAATGCGCCATCAGTCTTCCATGCCTTTGTAGACAAGATTTTCAGGGACCTGCACGGGCAGGGTGCCCGTGATGATATCTTGATATACTACACGCGCCGAGCATGTGTCTCTGGTGCGCAGGGTGCTTGGTCACCTGTTGGAGCATGGGCTGTACGTCAAGGCTGAGAAATGCCTGTTCTTCCAACAGGCATTTCGCGGCCTGTGACGTAGAAGTCCGTCACTGGCCGCGGGCAGCATTTGGTTCTTTAGCGCACTTACACATTCATCACTCCTCCCTGCTCCGTTATAAGATAAGTTAACAATGTGGGTCGACACACAAATTAACTTCTGTCTTAGTACATACATTTCACACTTGTCAGTGTTCATATTTGAGATCTGCAATATTTATTATACTTATCAATGTTGTGGATGAGCGCTTTGTTTGTTTGTTCTGTTCCTCTCTCCATCTCGGTAGCTTCCGGGTATGCTGGAAAAGGACCCGAGCTAAGGGATTGGGCTGACTTTATAGTGCCTGTCCCAAATGGCTCATTAATGTAAATGGGCATATTGAAAGATACTGTCAGTAGTGATGTAATGTTGTAAATGTTATGTTGTGATATTGTTTAAAAACGTGTTGCAATGTATATCCTTTAGTATGTTTAGTTAACTTCTTTGGGATAGGGGGCGCTATTTTCACTTTGGGAAAAAATCGTGCCCAATTTAAACGGCCTCGTACTCAATTCTTGCTCGTACAATATGTATATTATTATTACTATTGGATAGAAAACACTCGAGTTTCTAAAACCGTTTGAATTATATCTGTGAGTAAAACAGAACTCATTTTGCAGCAAACTTCCTGTTAGGAAGTGAAAAATCTGAAATCGAGGCTCTGTTCCAGGGCCTTCCTATTAATTTGCCTGAAATCTATGGATCTACATACGCCTTCCACTAGATGTCAACAGGCAGTGAGAGGTGGAATGGGGTGTCTAGCTTGATCTGAGGCCAAACAAAAGCTTTTGGAATGACGTGTCTGGAATTTATTGTCTTGGAAGGCGCGAGAAGGAACCCCAGATTGCGTTCTGAAAAGCTTTCGGTATAGACGTTAGATATCTCCGGCTCTGATTTTATTTGATATATGTGATAACATCATAAAGTAGTTATTTTAAACCGAGTTTATTGAACGTTTAATTGCGATTTTCGGAATTTTCTTTTCTTTGCGTCATGTGATGTTGGGCACGTTTGCGCCACATGGCTAGCTTTGGTTGCTAATTCGACAGGAGAAGAGGACATTCTACAACCAAACAACGATTATTTTGGACAAAGGATCCCTTATAAAACATTCTGATGGAAGCTCATCAAAAGTAGGAACCATTTATTATGTTATTTCGTATTTCTGTTGAAAATGTTGTCATATTTTCCGCCCTTATTTTGGGCGCTGTCTCGCTATAACGTAAGCTGTATGTCGTACTAAAGTTATTTAAAAAAATCTAACACAGCGGTTGCATTAAGAACTAGTGTATCTTTCATTTGCTGTACAACATGTATTTTTTAGTAAAGTTTATGATGAGTTATTTGATTAGGTGACTGTCCAAGATTTCTCTGGACAATTTTGTGCATTTTGACTACGTATTCACATTGTAAAACCACGATTTGTAGCGCTAAATATGCACATTTTCGAACAAAACATATCTGATGAAGTTTGTCAAGGTTAGTGAATAAGTGTATATCTTTTGCTGTTTTTTTGCGATCGCTACCTTTGCGGTGAATGAATGTGGTTGTGTGGTTGGCTATTGTAGTAAGCTAATATAATGCTATATTGTGTTTTCGCTGTAAAAATCTGAAATATTGGCTGGATTCACAAGATGTTTGTCTTTCATTTGCTGTACACCATGTATTTTTCATAAATGTTTTATGATGAGTATTTAGGTATTTCACGTTGCTCTCTGTAGTTATTCTAGCTGCTTTGGTGATATTTGTGATTGTAGCTGCAATGTAAAACTATGATTTATACCTGAAATATGCACATTTTTCGAACAAAACATAGATTTATTGTATAACATGTTATAAGACTGTCATCTGATGAAGTTGTTTCTTGGTTAGTGACTAATTCTATTTGGGGGTTTTGTGCAAGCTACCTGTGCTGTGAAAGAAATGTCTGTGCTTTTTTGTATTTGGTGGTGAGCTAACAAATATACGTGGTGTTTTCGCTGTAAAACATTTTTTTTAAATCGGACATGTTGGCTGGATTCACAAGATGTTTATCTTTCATTTGCCGTATTGGACTTGTTAATGTGTGAAAGTTAAATATTTCTAAAAAATATTTTTTGAATTTCGCGCGCTGCCTTTTCAGTGGGGGGCTAGACAGGTTAATGGAAAATGTAGGTTTGACTAGGTAATTGCTTAATTAATTAGGATAGTAATTGTTCTGAGGGGAGGGGCTAGCCCTACAAAAGGATCCTTTCTTTCAGTTCATGGAGAGGCATTTTGGATCGAGCTGTGGATGGGGCAGCATTGTTTTAAGCTGTCCCATAAGGTAGACGTTTGATGGCAGTACTGTTGTTCTTTTTCTGGAATCACCTTGTAAATAAACACCTTTGCACAGAAGAACTTTTGCGGCTCCGCCATCTTTTTATTTTGATAGAGGTTAGGTTTTCCAGTTTAGCCTTCTGGCCTACTCTACTTGACAGCCTCCTTCCAAGGGTATCGCATTTCGGCCGAGGTGCAGCGGTTCTTAGGGTTTGCCAACTACTACCGGAGGTTTATCCGGGGGCGGCTCCCATTACCTCACTGCTGAAGGGGGGCCCGGTACCTCTGCAGTGGTCAGCTGAGGCGGACGGGGCTTTTAGTCACCTGAGGGCTCTGTTTACCTCGGCTCCCGTGCTGGCCCATCCGGATCCCTCTTTGGCGTTCATAGTGGAGGTGGACGCGTCCGAGGCTGGGATAGGAGCTGTGCTCTCTCAGAGCTCGGGTACGCCACCAAAGCTCCGCCCCTGTGCCTTCTTCTCGAAGAAGCTCAGCGGACCGGGAGTTGTTGGCTGGCTTGAGGGGGCTAGACACCCTTTTCTCATCTGGACTGACCACCGCAATCTGGTGTACATCCGGGCAGCGAGGAGACTGAACCCTCGCCAGGCAAAGTGGGCCATGTTTTGTGTTTACCCTTTCCTACAGACCAGGCTCCCAGAACGTGAAGGCCGACGCATTGTCCCGGCTGTATGACACAGAGGTGCGGCCCATGGATCCCACTCCCATACTCCCCGCCTCCTGCCTGGTGGCGCCGGTAGTGAGGGAGCTGGACACGGACATTGAGCAGGCGTTACGTGCAGAGCCCACTCCCATCCAGTGCCCCGCTGGGCGTCTGTACTTCCCGTCTGCTTTCGTGACCGGTTGATCTATTGGGCCCACACGTCACCCTCCTCTGGTCATCCTGGGATCGGTCGGACAGTGCGCTGTTTGAGCGGGAGGTACTGGTGGCCTACCTTGGCTAAGGACGTGAGGGTTTATGTTTCCTCCTGCTCGGTGTGCGCCCAGTGTAAGGCTCCTAGGCACCTGCCCAGAGGTAAGCTACACCCCTTACCCGTTCCACAGCGGCCTTGGTCGCACCAGTCGGTGGATTTTCTGACTGATCTTCCACCCTCACAGGGTAACACCGCGATCCTGGTCGTTGTGGATCGTTTCTCTAAGCCCTGTCGTCTCCTCCCTCTGCCCGGTCTCCCTACGGCCCTACAAACTGCGGAGACCTTGTTTACACACGTCTTACGGCACTACGGATTGGATTGCCTGATCGGGGTCCCCAGTTCACATCTAGGGTCTGGAAGGCGTTCATGGAGTGTCTGGGGGTCTCGGTCAGCCTTACTTCAGAGTTTCACCCCGAGAGTAATGGGCAGGTGGTCTGCGGTCCTATTGCCAGGACCGGCCGGAGTTCGTGCCCTGGGCACAGATCTCGCTTTGCCACTCCTCCACTAACCTCTCTTCCAGTGCATCCTGGGGTACCAGCCGGTTCTGGCGCCTTGGCATCAGAGTCAGACCGAGGTTCCTGCGGTGGACGACTGGTTCAGGCACGCGGACGAGACATGGGAAGCTGTTCACCTTCAGCAGGCCGTGAGGCGCTAAAAGGAGAACGCAGATCGCCACCGCAGTGAGACCCCGGTGTTTGCACCGGGGTCCAGACCGGGTCTGGCTCTCGACCCGAAGCCTGCCCTGCGGTTTGTGGGGCCATTTAAAGTCCTGAGGAGAGTTAACTTCTTGACGCTTGGGGTCAGATTTTTTAAATAAGGTTCCCAAGGTAAACGGACTATTTCTCAGGTCCAGATCGTAGAATATGCATATCATTTACAGATTAGGATAGAAAACTCCAAAGTTTCCAAAACTGTCAAAATATTGTCTGAGTATAACAAAACTGATTTTGCAGGCGAAAACCTGAGGAAATCTAACCCGGAAGTGATTGAAAAAAAAAAAAAATCTGTATTTCATTTCCCGTCTTTCTTCCATTTAAAGGGGTATCAACCAGATTCCTTTTCCAATGGCTTCCTCAGGCTGTGACCAGGCTTTTATTTTGAAAAATGAGTGAGATTTTTCAAAACTAGTCAGGTGTCCTTTGATTAGTTACTGCGCGCGAGAGGGGTAGCTCTCCATTTTCTTTCTCTCTTTTATTGAATAGGTTACGGTCCGGTTGAAATATTATCGATTATGTATGTTAAAAACAACCTGAGGATTGATTATATATTTTTTTTTACATGTTTCTACGAACATTACGGATACTTTTTGGAATTTTCGTTGAACGGAACGAGGCTGTAGTTCTCTGAACATAACGCACAACCCAAATGGCGTTTTTTTGTTATAAAAATAACATTTATTGTGTAACTGGGAGTCTCGTGAGTGCAAACATCCGAAGATTATCAAAGGTAAGCGATTCAATTTATTGCTTTTCTGACTTTCGTGACCATGCTAATTTGGGGCTAGCTGTTCTAGCATTGATTGATACACTCACAAAAGCTTGGATTGCTTTCGCTGTAAAGCATATTTTCAAAATCTGACACAATAGGGAGATTAACGACAAGCTAAACTGTGTTTTGGTATATTTCACTTGTGATTGCATGATTATAAATATTATTAGTAATATTTGGCGCCCTGCAATTCAGCGGTTGCTTAGGAAAATGATCCCGCAGCACAGAGAGGTTAACAAGGTTTGTTATAGGTTACAGCTTCCACCCGATTACCGTATTAAAAAGAACAGGGGAAAGCTGGGTGAATTGATCCTCGACAGCACAGCAAACCGGGAATGTGGTATATTTGTTGATAAAATAACAGAAATGTACACAGAACGGTGGGGAAGGAGTGTGGAATTTGGTGGTCTAGGTCAATTCCAATCATCCAGTAAGTTAGATAATGCGTATTTCTGCTTCCCCATTTCCAAGGACGAAGTGCTGATGAACTTGAAGGCAATTAAGAAAGAATCGGCAGCTGGCCCGGAGGGGATCAGCAGGAAAATATTTTTGGATTGGGACCCAGAAGGTGAGAAGCTTGCAGCAATCTTTTCTGCATGGCTGCTAGCAGGTAAAATACCCAAGACCTTTAAACAAGGTCGTACAACGCTGATACCTAAATCAATGGTTGAGGAGGAGTGATTGGAAATTGGCGGGTGGAAACCGATTTACAAATTGGATCGATTGTCCTGAGACTCTTCTCGACAATTGTAACGGAGAGACTCGAGAGGGCATGTCCCATTAACCCTAGACAAAGGGGATGTATCGCCACCCCTGGGTGCGCAGAAAACCTGATGGTCCTGAATGGAATAATACATCAGAGTAAGAAAGGTCCTAGCAGTGGTCTTCAATGATTTTGCGAAGGCATTCGACTCAGTGGCCCATGAACACTTGATCCATGTTCTGAGAGAAAGGGGCTTTGACGGCCACATAGTAGGGCTGATCAAAAACTCCTACGAAAAGGTTTACATGAGAGTAAAGGTTAAGGAAGGAACCTTACCACCTATCGAAATGAAAGTGGGAGTGAAGGGTGACCCGATGTCCCCTCTTCTCTTCAATTTAGCGGTAGACCCTCTGATCCACAAGTTGGAAGAGATCGGAGAAGGGTATATGTGTCAAGGGACAGAAAGTAACTACGTTGGCATTTCCGAGCAGCTCACGCTAAAGTGGATTTGAGAAGACAAATCTTTGAGTGGGTCAGCAAGATAAGTAAAGCGTCACTCAAACCCAGCAAGAAAGTAACCATACTGAACTCGTATGCAGTGCCCTGGGTGATATATAAGGTGAACCGTGGAGTTGACAATTCCTGGACGGTATAATAAAAACAGCAGTATAGAGGTGGCTGCATTTACCCTCGTCAACGTGTGACGGTATCATATGCCCAGAATAGGGACGGAGGCCTGGGAGTTGGCGAAATTGATACCAGCAATCCATGCTCGAAGGTTATTCAACCTAGCAGTGTCGTCATATGCCGCAAAGTGAATTCACTAAGTTGTGGTTGAGGGCAGGAGGAGACCCAGATCAAACTCCGGAATTGGGAACATACCCAGTTGAGGAGGGCACTGGCATGGAGGGAGTTAAGGTAGTGCCGAAGAAGCACAAGCAGGTGTGCAAAACCCCATCAAACTGGAGACTGGGCAGCGTTGCCAGTCCAAGGGGATGGAATTGGTATGTTCCATCAAGACAAAACCAGTAACAGCTGGCTTGAGAATCCGTGAAAGTGCGGTTCAAATAGCAACACTTTATAGCTGCGATTCAGTTAAGGGCGAACGTATATTCTACAAGGGAGGCGTAAAGCAGAAGCCTCGTGTAGGAGATGTGGGCACAAATTGGAAACAGTGGACAAGGGAAGATATCACTTACCCGATTGGGCTCTCGCTTCTGACGTCAAGCACCAGGTGCGACCCGCCCCGGGAGCAGTGGCAGGTGGGGAGTTTGACTGGGACGGTAACGCAGGTGTCCTAAGGCGAGCTCAGGGAGGAGCAGAAACTCGCTTGATCTTGATTTTCAGTGTGAAAGCGGGGCCTCAAGATCCTTCTGACTTTTTGGGTTTTAAACAGGAGGTGTCAGAAAAGTTACCACAGGGATAACTGGCTTGATCTTTCGATGTCGGCTCTTCCTATCATTGTGAAGCAGAATTCACCAAGCGTTGGATTGTTCACCCACTAATAGGGAGCTGGGGTTAGACCGTCATGATACAGGATAGTTTTACCCTACTGATGTGTTGTTGCAATAGTAATCCTGCTCAGTACGAGAGGAACCGCAGGTTCAGACATTTGGTGTATGTCCTTGGCTGAGGAGCCACCATCTGTAGGATTAATGACGGAACGCCTCTAAGTCAGAATCCCCCCTAAACGTAACGATACCGTAGCGCCATGGATCTTCGGTTGGCCCGGGATAGCCTGCCTCTTTTGGCAGGTGAGTAGAACCGTTCATGACAGGGTCGGGGTGCGGCCGACTGAGTTGCCGCCCCTCTCCTGATGCGCACCGCATGTTCTTGGGGAACCTGGTACTAAATCACTCGTAGATGACCTGATTCTGGGTCAGGGTTTTGTGCATAGCAGAGCTGCGATCTATTGAAAGTCAGCCCTCGATCCAAGCTTTGGTCGGGGACGGAAGGCGTCTTCCTCCACCTTCACTAATGGGTCACCAGGTGTAAAGAGAAGGGCCAGGAGCCAGAGTACGAGAGGCCGGAGGCCCATAGAGGGCAAGCAGACTAGTGAAGGTGGAGACCCGGGTTGAAAGTACCATCAGCACCTGGTTACCCATATGTGGCCTTAGTCTTTGAGCGGAAAGCGGATGGGTGACCAGGTGCACGCGGTTTGTAACAGCGGGGCTATATACTTTAGTGTCCGAGGAGGGGTGCTTAAGTGTGGGTGCCCCGGTTCGAGGTATAGAGGCCCCGGCTGGGACTCATGCCTAGAGAGAGGGGTGTTACCCAGATAGGGAGTGTAGGCCAAGAGGCCTGGAGGTACATACTTCCAGGGAGTACAAAAATACACTGCTCAAAAAAATAAAGGGAACACTTAAACAACACAATGTAACTCCAAGGCAATCACACTTCTGTGAAATCAAACTGTCCACTTAGGAAGCAACACTGATTGACAATAAATTTCACATGCTGTTGTGCAAATGGAATAGACAAAAGGTGGAAATTATAGGCAATTAGCAAGACACCCCCAATAAAGGAGTGGTTCTGCAGGTGGTGACCACAGACCACTTCTCAGTTCCTATGCTTCCTGGCTGATGTTTTGGTCACTTTTGAATGCTGGCGGTGCTTTCACTCTAGTGGTAGCATGAGACGGAGTCTACAACCCACACAAGTGGCTCAGGTAGTGCAGCTCATCCAGGATGGCGCAAGAATGTTTGCTGTGTCTGTCAGCGTATTGTCCAGAGCATGGAGGCACTACCAGGAGACAGGCCAGTACATCAGGAGATGTGGAGGAGGCCGTAGGAGGGCAACAACCCAGCAGCAGGACCGCTACCTCCGCCTTTGTGCAAGGAGGAGCTCTGCCAGAGCCCTGCAAAATGACCTCCAGCAGGCCACAAATGTCATCGCCTATTCAATTCCCTGTAATATATGGATCTGTTTGCACTTCATACGCCTTCCACTAGATGTCAACAGTCAGTAGAACGGGGAATGAAGCTTATGCTGTGTTGTGGGACCGGATGGGAGAGGAATGAGTCAGTGGTCTGGCAGATTGCCAGTTCTTGGTCGCACGCTTTCCTCATTATATCGTCTTGCGTTCCATTACTTATAGAGACTGAAAAGAATTCTCAGGTTGGAACCTTATTGATAACATCCTGAAGATTGATTCTCTACTTACTTTGACCAGTTTATTCGACCTGGAATATAACATTTAAGTTTTCGTCCAACGTTTGGACACATGCTAGTAAAATTAGCTAATTGGACATAAGTAATGGACATTATCGAACAAAATAACTATCTATTGTGGAACTAGGATTCCTGGCACTGCATTCTGATGAAGATAATCAAAGGTAAGGGAATATTTATGATGTAATTTCGTATTTCTGTTGACTCCAAAATGGCGGAGAAATGTTGTTACTATCTGAGCGCCATCTCAGATTATTGCATGGTGTGCTTTTTACTAAAGTTATTTTTTAAATCTGACACAGCGGTTGCATTAGGAACAAGTGTATCTTTAATTATATGTAAAACATGTATCTTTCATCAAAGTTTATGAGTATTTCTGTTATTTGACGTGGCTCTCTGTAATTACTCCGGATATTTGTAAACATTTGTGGATATAAATATGCACATTATCGAACAAAACATAAATGTATTGTGTAACATGATGTCATATGAGTGTCATCTGATGAAGATGTTCAAAGGTTAGTGATTAATTTTATCTCTATTTCTGGTTTTTGTTACTACTATCTTTTGCTGGGAAAATGGCTGTGTTTTTCTGTGGCTATGTACTGAGCTAACATAATTGTTTGGGGTGCTTTCCGCGTAAATCCTTTTTGAAATCAGACATGTTGGCTGGATTCACAACATGTGTAGCTTTAATTTGGTGTCTTTCATGTGTGATTTCATGAAAGATTGATTTTTATAGTAATATATTTGAATTTGGCGCGCTACATTTTTTTCTGGATTTTGGCCAAGTGGGACACTACCGTCCCACCTATCCTAGAGAAGTTAAAGCCTCAGTCAACTTGGCGCATGTAAACTTCTGACCCACTGGAATTGTGATAGTCAATTATAAGTGAAATAATCTGACTGTAAACAATTGTTGGATTTTTTTTGTCTCATTCTTATAGTAGATGTCCTAAGCGACTTGCCAAAACTACAGTTTGTTCACAAGAAATTTGTGGAGTGGTTGAAAAACGAGCTTTAATGACTCAACCTAAGTGCATGTAAACTTCCGACTTCAACTGTATGTGAGAATGCTATTCATTGACTACAGCTCAGCGTTCAACACCATAGTATCCTCAAAGTTCATCACTAAGCTAAGGATCCTGGGACTAAACACCTCCCTCTGCAACTGGATCCTGGACTTAATGACGGGCCACCCCCAGGTGGTGAGGGTAGGTAGCAACACATCTGCCAAGCTGATCCTCAACACTGGAGCTCCCCAGGGGTGCGTGCTCCGTCCCCTCCTGTACTCACTGTTCACCCACGACTGCATGGCCAGGCACGACTCCAACACCATCATTAAGTTTGCAGACGACACCACAGTGGTAGGCCTGAACACCGACAAGACAACCTATAGGGAGGAGGTCAGGGACCTGGCCGGGTGGTGCCAGAATAACAACCTATCCCTCAATGTAACCAAGACTAAGGAGATTATTGTGAACTACAGGAAAAGGAGGACCCATTCTCATCGACAGGGCTGTAGTGGAGCAGGTTGAGAGCTTCAAGTTCCTTGGTGTCCACATCAACAACAAACTAAAATGGTCCAAGCACACCAAGACAGTCGTAAAGAGGGCACGACAAAGCCTATTCCCCCTCAGGAAACTAGAAAGATTTGGCATGGGTACTCAAAAGGTTCTACAGCTGCAACATCGAGAGCATCCTGACTGGTTGCATCACTGCCTGGTACGGCAATTGCTCGGCCTCTGACCGCAAGGCAGAGGGTAGTGTGTACGGCCCAGTACATCACTGGGACTAAGCTGCCTGCCATCCAGGACCTCTACACCAGGCGGTGTCAGAGGAAGGCCCTAAAAATTGTCAAAGACTGTTCTCTCTACTACCCGCATGGCAAGCGATACCGGAGTGCCAAGTCTCGGACAAAAAGGTTTCTCAACAGTTTTTACCCCCAAGCCATAAGACTCCTGAACAGGTAATCAAATGGCTACCCGGACTATTTGCATTGTGTGCCCCCCCCAACCCCTCTTTTAAGCTACTGCTACTCTCTGTTCATCATATATGCATAGTCACTTTGACCATATCTACATACTACCTCAATCAGCCTGACTATCCTGTGTCTGTATATAGCCTCGCTACTGTTATTTTATTTCTTTACTTACCTATTGTTCACCTAATACCTTTTTTGCACTATTGGTTAGAGCCTGTAACTAAGCATTTCACTGTAAGGTCAACACCTGTTGTATTCGGTGCACGTGACAAATAAACTTTGATTTGGTTTGATTGACGAACGAAAACATCCAGGACCCAATGACGGACCGACATCTGGCCATCCAGCAGTGGAGGACGGCTCCAGGGGCAATTTTCTCTCTGGTGGCCAGTTTTCACCACCGTTGACACCTTGACCAATAGAAGGACTCCCCTAACCCGGACTTAAAATGGACGTAGACACCTAAAAACCAATACACCCCAAAACCAACTCTAATGAAGTGGGCAACTATAGGGTTCTACAACCTGGACGGATCTGTGCCCAGACCCCTCGACTCCCCCATTCCGCAAGCATAGTACAGCCCTCCCCCCGGTCCCTGCATTAGCTTGAAGGCATCAGATCGACCTTGTGGTTTCCTTAACAAACAAAAACCTAATGCTGCCACAACATTTATATAGGAAAAACCGGTGACAGTCTTGACACGCCTCAAACAGCACCTCTACACAATTGAAAAAAAAACATACCTGGTCAAACATTTTCAAATCCACCCAACAACCTCCCGCCGCATTACCGGTCTGGAGATTAGATCCTCCTGGACCACAGGCAAGAGAAAAGCAGCCGAATCCAGGTGGATTTCAAAACTTAATACTTTAGCTCCACTTGGAATGAATATTAAGGAGTAGTATAAAACACTAACAGTGGGAGGGGGCCTAATTAAGAGAGCTGGAGGGGGCCACCGACACGAGGAGGAAGTTCAACTAAAAAATTATTTGATTGCTCAACCTGGTTTTGTCTTTTTATATCTCGTACTGAATTTTATTATATTATGCACTTTAGCATGGCATGTAATCCCTTCATCCCCCCCACTTTTTTGGGGGGGGGATTACTAATTATTTAATTGATCTAGTATGCATGTTTTATTGTGATTTTATATGAAATTTGGTTTCAAGTTAAACCCTTTACTCACAGGTTTTTAATGATGATTGTCTTCCTCCTGTTTTTGAATTGTTGAGTGACCCCTCGAAGCTCTCGGCCTCATGTCCTCCTACTTTCTCCAGACCGGTCAAATGTACAACACAGAAACAGGGTAGAAAGGTGCAATAGACCCGTGCAACCCAAGGTTTGATACCAATATAAACCTAACCCCAACCCCTAATCCAAGTGGATAGCCACCCTTAGATCTTTTGCTCCACTTGGACTGAATATAAGGGTAGGTCAATGTTATGGATACAAGTATTCTGTGTGTATTTTTGTTCTCCTTCTCCCCTACTCACAGGTGACAATCATCATTCCCCAATCAGTCGCTAATCGGAAGACACCTGCTCCTTTTCTCCTACCCAATCACAGTCCCTTTCCCTTGGTTTAAAAACCCTGTCAGTTGTGTTCTCTACAGCTCAATCTCTCTGTAAATGCCAGATGTCTGTAGAGCCATTGTGTGGTTTTGCATCTACATGTCACTTTGTCCCCATCTGTGAGTATTGTTTTTGGTTATGGTGTTTGAGTGTTTGTTTGATGGTGGGAAAAAGGGGATTCGTTCCCGTTACCCAGACTGGACGACTGTATAGACACTATTGGTACTGCTAAATATGTAACTAAGTTGGACCTCTTAAAAGGTTACTGGCAGGTGCTGTTAACCTTACGTGCATCAGAGATTTCTGCCTTTGTGACCCCGACAACTTCCTACAGTACTCAGTCATGGATTTTGGGATGCGAAATGCATCAACGACTGGTTAACTCTGTATCAGCTGGAGTTCCCAATTGTAGTGCATACCTTGATGATCTGGTGATTTATTCGTCTGAGTGGTCAAATCATGTTGACTCTCTAAGGGTAGTATGTGAGCGGTTGGCAGCTGCTTCGCTAACCCTGAACTTGGCCAAGTGCGAGTTTGGGAAGGCTACTGTTACCTATCTCGGCAAGGAGGTCGGCCATGGACAGGTGCGCCCAGTTGATGCAAAGGTCTTGGCTATAACTGCATTTCCCGCACCTACCACCAGACGAGAGCTACGCCGCTTTTTAGGGATGGTTGGCTACTACCGTAGTTTCTGTCAATTTCTCTGCGGTAGTTGCTCCATTGACCGATTTGCTCAGTCCGGCTAAATCATTTGTGTGGTCTCCGGATTGTAAGATAGCTTTGAATCTGCTAAAGCACTCTTATGTAATACCCCTGTACTTGCTGCTCCGGATTTTGAGCAACCGTTTAAACTTGAGGTAGATGCTAGTGCCAGAGGTGCTGGTGCTGTTCTACTGCAGCAGGACAAGAGTGGAGTGGATCATCCCGTTTGTTATTTTTCTCGAAAGTTTAACAAATGTCAAACAAGTTATGCCACAATAGAACAGGAAGCTCTTGCTTTGAGGTGTACATTGGTTCCAGTGCCCTACCAGTGATTGTATATACTGACCACAACCCCTTAGTGTTTCTCCACCGCATGTACAATCAGAACCAGCGCCTAATGCATTGGGCCCTTATTGTGCAAAATTATAATTTGGAGATCCGCCACAAAAAGGGTTCTGAAAATGTATTAGCAGATACTTTGTCACTGTTACACTTTGCATGAGTTATGTTACGGGTCTCGTGACTGTCGGGCCAAAGAGATTCGTAACATAAGTGGGTGCTCATCCGGGATTTGAACCCGGGACCTCTCGGACCCGAAGCGAGAATCATACCCCTAGACACACATTTTACATTTTCACACACACAAATCTCCCCATAAACCCAGGATTGGAAACAATAACAGAGGAGATCCCAATAGACCAGTGCAACTCAAGGTAAAAAACCTCAACAGAATTGACCATAAACCTAACCTCGACCCTAACCCTGTTAGACTTCCCAACACAGGGAGAAATATATTGGAGATTGACATGATTAAACATATTGTAGTGTTGGGAGATTTGAATTTGTCACGTATCCCGACCTTCTCGGATGATCGGGTGGACAGCTTCCCGGGACCTGCCTTTCATCATTTGAAGGGGGTTTTAGAGAAGTTAGAACCAAACACGGCAATAGAGAAGGTGATTCTGTTGGCAGGCAACTACCTTTCGAGACAGACGTCGAGTACCACTTGGAAACAGCTACAGCAGTTGCTGAGTGTAAGAATAAGTCCCCCAATGCAAAAATTTGTCCCACTAATAAATCTTTTGGATAGGCTGGAAAAAGATCATCAGTCCCTTATAAACAGATTGAAATGCAATTATTTACCGGAACTCAATAGACTCCGGTTCAATACATGTCCCCGTGATCCAGAGACAGCGACTGAGATGATTAAACATGTGAGGGGAGATCAGTGTCAGGATACGGCTCCCCAATCGAACATTACCAACCTCTCCCTATCGTATAGATGGAGGGAAGTTTTGGAGCGAGGACTTACTTTTATTCCCACCAAATCGGATAGACCCCATGGAGCTTCGTAGGGACTTGTATACTTATCATAGGAGGCTGAAGTTATTCGACCATTTTGAGTACGAGACAGTTTCCTCATATGCCCTTTACGAACAGCTCCACTTGTGATCCTGAGTTAGAATCCATCTCACATCTCATACGGATAGACTTGGAGTCCTTTGTGAAGTTTAAGCCTAAACCAGCTCCTAATCTTACTCAACAATTGAATGCTATTAAGAATCTTGGTATAAAACCAGCTGATAAGGGGCCACAAATTGTTATTATGGATAAAGTCCAATATCTGACAAAGGCAAATTGACAGCTAAGTGATGAGAAATATTATGCCCTGCTACCCCACTCTATTCAATTGGATACGCGATATAGTATTAGAGTTGTATGAAAAAAAACGTCATTACGGTAAAACAAATGTTTTATTTGTTGGGACCGGATTTACCCAGGCCTAGACAATTTTAATTTGCTCCCCAAGATCCACAAAGCTCCAGAGGGTTGCACGGTTCCCTTCCGGGTTCCATGCGGTTGTCCGATCGTTAGTGACTGTGGCTCAGTCGTACCGAGTTGCAGAATACGTTGACTCATTTATTAATCCTCTTTCACAGAAACACACATACGACTTCATAAATAAACTAAAAGGCTTGAAGATGCTGATGGAGAGATTTTTATTCTCTATAGATATCAACTCACTGTATACTAACATTGAGACTGTTCTGGGCCTCCAGGCAGTTAAACATGCTTTTAATAGATTCCCGGACCCTAAACGCCCAGAGAGGATTATTTTGGATTTGTTGGAACTGAGCCTGACTAGGAATGACTTTGAATTTAATGGCAAGTTTTATCTCCAGACCCATGGAACAGCTATGGGGAAAAAATTTGCCCCAGCTTTTGCCAACCTGTATATGTGTTTTTGGGAGGAAACAGCATTGATGAAATGTAAGACCATACCACAGCTTTATTGCAGATACCTCAATGACATCTTTGGTGTATGGGGGAACTCCCGTTTAGAGTTTGAAGAATGTGTGTGTGTGTTAAATACACACCATTCAGCAATTACCATCACACATAATATACAGGAGGAGAAACTAGAGTTTTTAGATACAAGTATTTTTTATACCTGAGTGTGGGAAACTAAATCATTGGCAACGAGTTTTTTTAAAGAAACAGATAGACATGCTCTTTTGCACAAATCCAGCTTCCACCCAAAACATACATACAGGGGGTTGATTAAGTTCCAACTGATACGCTTCCATAGAATTTGCAGTTCCCCTGAGGACATAGAGGAGACCACAATAATACTATTTTCAGCATTGAGGCCCAGGGGTTATTCCAGGCGTTTCCTGAGGGAGGTTAGGGCTGAGGTCAATCAGACCTTCCAGATTCAGGGAGCATATCAGATAGAGAGGGACAACCGCCCGGTGGTACCATTTGTGGCGACTCAATTTTGAAATTAAATTAAACTAATTTCCAACGAGCCCAGAATGATTGTGAGGCCCTGAGAGGGTTCAGGGTAATTTCAGCGTATAGGAGGAATAGGAATCTGAAAGATATCCTAATACATTCAAGTCTGACTAAGAGTAAATTGAGAAAGAATAAACATTTTACTCAAACAAAGTTTCTGTCCAATAGGTATTCAGTCTTGGGGGCCCTAATTAGGCATCATGTCCAACTGGACACTGGGAATATGGTATATGCGATCAAGTGCCTGGTCTGTAATAAACTTTATATTGGAGAAACGCAGATTGAAACAACACCTGTACCACATTCAGAAGGGTGATAGACCTACTGTGTTGTATGCTCACTTTAGGGTCCATACAGTTGAGAACCCTTTTTGGTTTGGAGACAAATACAGGGTGGTCAAAGACAAAAAGCGGAGAGACAATGGATTAGAGCAGTAGGAACCATTAAACCCTGCTGGTCTCAATGAAAAATACTAGGACATCTAGAATGTCTCTATTCTGGTTGCTGTTGTAGACACTTGGAGTCCCTATTGGGACTTCTGAAATGGTTTAGGATAAAGTCACAGATCTATTGTACTTGTTATGATGATGTACTGTCTGAATCCAGACAGAATATTATCCTTGACTGGCACTTATTCCCCATCCCTGACATTCCTATTGGAAAGCACTTTGGATGTACTACTCTTAATAAATATATATGTTGTTGTGTCTTTTTAAATGTATATGTATAGATCTTGTGGCTATTACCTGACCCCCTGTCTAAGCCTTTACCACTCTTGAGCTCCAACCCTCCTAATCGTAATCATCTCTGAACCCTTTGACCTTAATGTCTAACCTTAACCATTACGCCAATCGGGGGTTCTCATACTACACCCAACCCCCCCCCACCCCACATCAATCAAGGCTGGACCGGTGGACAGCGAAAGAGGGTAAAACGAGAGTGGATCCAGCACCTACAGATAATAACATCAAATGGCCTGAATGAGAGGTTTTAGAAAATGTGTTTTAACAGACAGAAAAATGGATAGAACAGAACATGGTTTTATTCGGTATTTCTTCTTTTTACAGAATAAAACCAACTGAATGCACAATGTTGCTTTTATGTTCAAATCAAACACTATGGTTGAATGTGTATCTCACCACATCGGATCCTGCACTGTCACCCAGGAAAATAGTAATTTTAGAACTTACTTCACGATCATAGGAGGACACCTACGGGCCTTTTTTAAGCATTACAGTTAACGTAACATATCATTAAAGGGAGGGGGATAAACAGGAGATAGGCCTGGGCACCGGAAAGCAAACCAGCTAACCCAAAACACAATCACATTCAAAACCTAACCTGTGTTATCCCTCTGCTGGTTTCTGCTCCGTGTGTTGCTCTTCCGCTGTCCACAGGTCATCCACGTCCGGACCCACCGAGAGAGCAATAGCGCCTGTGATTTACAGCCAATACATAACATTGAATCACTCTTCTTTCCCCCAACACTTATCTATTTTCTTTGATTTGTCTCATTGTGCCATAGTATCCATATACAGAACCACACACAACAACCAAGGAATAAACATTTAGAGAATAATAGAAAATATAATAACTGAACAGAATAACAATATGGGAAAAGATAGGGAAGTAAAGTATCAGAGGGGGAAATTCTGGGACAATTGAGGGACTATCATGATAAAGATGTGATTTAATGGATAAGGTATGGGTGGGGATATCGCTAGGTTCATTTATA
Source organism: Salvelinus alpinus (assembly GCF_045679555.1). Taxonomy (NCBI): domain Eukaryota; kingdom Metazoa; phylum Chordata; class Actinopteri; order Salmoniformes; family Salmonidae; genus Salvelinus; species Salvelinus alpinus. The sequence goes on from NC_092109.1 coordinate 4,083,332, forward strand.
ACAAAGCCTTGAAACTGAACTGAAAAGCAAACAGAAGAAAGAGGAGTTTAACATACAAGCCCTTGAAATGCTATAATTTTCACACCTTTTAGTAGCTCCCGCTGGTAAATTGGACCAACAGGGTAACAATGATAGAGACCCCCACTTTGGGAGCAGTGGGTGGGTCTCACCCTCCTAATTGTTCCCATTTTAAAAAGGTACGGGGTGTTCTCAGTCAAGGAGAAGATCCCTCTGAAGAAGCAGAAAACTCTGCAAAACGTCAGGGTTTGTAAACAGGACTTCAAGAACCTTTTGATTTTAACCAATAGTATTAAAAGTTACGTTTTAGAGTTAAGATGTGGAGAGGTAAGGGGGAGCTCATTGCCTAATGTGCATAGACACTTGGAAAAATAATCAGGATTTTAACCTCTGCAACCAGATCTTTTAACAAGATTGGACTCTTGATTGAACAGATCACAGTCCCAGCAGCCCTGGAACTCGGGAAAGCCATGAAACAATTGGTAACCTCATTTCCATATCGCAATGGCAAGGCCTGCAAAGAACAATGGATAACAGCCCCAGCCCTGGAACGCCAAGAAACTGGTAGCCTCATTTCCACCTCCATATTTTAATAACCCGGCCTACAAAAACACAACAAGTCTTGTGCTGTTCAGGCCTTCACATCTTTTATTCTAAATATAGTATTGCCCTGCTTTTTTGAATTACACTGTCTGGTCCTCCTCGACTGAGAACATCCTGGTTGTATTGTATTAACTAGGAAGTTTAGTTATTTTAGCTTCATGGTTTAGTAACCATGCAGTCATTAATGAATTTGACAACCAAGTCACATGGTAGGATATCACAACCCCAACCCAGACAGCCTGGCCTATACGAACCCCCAGATGAGGAGACATGGAGGTGGTGGAGAAGGCACGTAAAAATCATGCATTCCCTACTGGTATGATGAGACAGGTGCATCGTGTCACCAACTTTATCAAACCATCTTCACCCACAGACTACAGAACACACACCAGTGGATGCAAAACAACATGCAAATACTACAGACACATTACCAGCCAATCACACCCAACACCCTGGCACTGACCATCGCAATGGGCTGGGCACTTAAGAGGTACAAACATAAATTGACACCCACCACCATCATTAGAGTTGAAACTTCCTCAGGTCACCCCTTTTCCCCGACAAACAACTATACGGACCCACACTATACCTCAAGCAATAGAAAACACCCCACTACAAATGTCCCCACCAACAAGACCAACTTCAACCCCAGTGCCCCCTCTCTCCTCAGCAGAGGAATTTCCACCTTTATCAAAGCCTCGTCCTCTGCTAAAAAGACAACCATCATACATACGGACACTATTACGAGGAACACAACCAGCCTTGCGTGAAACCCATAAACCTTGCATACAGACTCTCTCCAAAACACATCTCCACATCCATTTTCACTGCTTCTCCCCTCTCAAAAAGGAGAGGCAACAATAGTAACCCCTACAACTCAAGAGGAGAAATGGATAAGTCCAGTGGGTCCCCCTACACCCCAAGCAGTCATTCCTATCATAGCCCAGGTTCGTCAAACAAACTTGTAAACCTACAGCTACACCCCTCAAACAAAACACTGGCTGCAAAAGAATACAGGATAGTGTATCAATAATACTAAGAGACATAATTACATCTGCTTCTCTTTCACCCACAGGAGGCGCCAGGCCAGGGGTACAGACAAGGACAGGGCAAGACAATGGGCAACACCGAAAAGCTTCCAAATCCGAACCCCCACAAAAACCGAATAGTGTTGTGCCTCTGCAAACTGGCGCCTCGAAATACCCACCATCACCCCCACCACAACCACAATCTCAGCCCAAACCCACACACACTTCCATCACAAGTCTAGGACGAATTACAAAGGTGGCAGATTGGAAGGTTGAGGGACACACATCAACACTCATCATAGGAGACACAAACCTCAGCCAGATCCCACCATTCAATAAGCCCAACATCCAAGTCGACAGTTACCCAGGGGCAACATTCTATCATTTCACAAAGGTACTGGAGAAAACCCCCATACATACAGACACAGCGACTGTTGTTCTCTCGGTGGGCTTGAACAACAAGGATCACGACCCATTCCAAACATCACTAAAACAGTTATCAGTTATGCATAAGGGAGCAAAGAAAACATTCCCCAACGCAACATTATACATTCCTGTCATCAGCCATTCACCCCTTCTAACTCTACAGCAGAAGAGAAACCTTAAGATCAATGGTTACATTACCAGTAACTTCCCAACCCTATTAGAGATTCCACAAGATACATTTCACACATTTCACACAACAGCAGATCTTCTTTCAACACTGGTGCACAGTTAAACTTACATTAACCACTAACAAAAATAGCATATCGGCGACCCTCCCTCCCATTCATCCAACACTGATAAATCACCCATTTCTCCTAACCTTGACCCCTGACCTTAACCTCTCCCCAAACCCCACTCCTAACCTTAACCTCTACCATTACCCTAATTAGGGTTCTAATCCCACCCCTAAACCTCACCTCTAACCTTAACCATTACCCTAATCAGCGGTTCTCATACTACACCCAAACCTCCCCCCACATCAATCAAGGCTGGACCGGTGGACAGCGAAAGAGGGTAAAACGGGAGTGGATCCAGCACCTACAGATAATAACATCAAATGGCCTGAATGAGAGGTTTTAACAGACAGGAAAATGGATGTAACAGAACATGGTTTTATTTATACTCTATATATTTGTTTTATTCGGTTTAGTTTGGCACTTCCTTTTTTTAGGTTTCTCCTTTTAACAGAATGAAACCAACTGAATGCACAATGTTGCTTGCATATCTCACCACATCGGATCCTGCAGTCTCCCAGAAAAAGTAATTTTATTCATGATCTTAGGACGACACCTACCGGCCTTTTAAAGTACTACATCTAACGTAACATATCATCAAAAGGAGGGAGATAGGCCTGTGCACCGGAAAACAAAATCATATTCAAATCCTTCCTGAGGCCCGACCCCCATGCCTAACCCTAACCACCTTTGAGCCCTAATCTTAACCTTTCTGACCTCTGTTTAACTCTAACCATCCCCAAGGCCTGAATCCTAACCTTAATTAACCACTTTGGGATATACCTAAACATAAATCCTCTCCTTCCCTTTTTTTGTTTTCCTCCCCCCTTTGTTTACCCCCCTCTTCTTTTATCCTTTACCCGTTGGGAACTCAATTGTAATGTTTAAATGTTTTATTTAAAAAAATTGGAATTCATTCAAATATACTGGAGGATATGTGCCCGTGCACACCTAACTTCTTTGGGGTACCCCCCCTTCTCAATTTCCGCCTAAAGACATACCCTAATCTAACTGCCTGTAGCTCAGGCCCAGAACCAAGGATATGCATATCATTTGAAAGGAAACTCTGAATTGAATGTAGGAGAATATAACAATAGATCTGGTAGAAGAAAATACAAGGAAATAAACATACATTTTCTGTTTTTTATTGTTGCTGCATCATCTTTCAAATGACCAAGAACAGCCAAACATACAGATAGGATGCTGTGGATGATTTGAATGAAGAACATAAGATGGCAACAATAGCTGAGCAAAGATTTAGACAGATAACTTAAAAAATGAGCGAGCTACATGACACTGAGCATGAAGTCACCCAAGTGGCCAAATTGGTACAGTGATACATTTTGAAGGAAATAACTATATACAAAATGCTATTCTAACACACCCCCAAAAAATAATAAACAAACAAATAAGGGTAAATATTTACACATTTTCTATTTACAATATTGTATATTTTATAAATAAATAAATAAATATTGTGAAGACCCTCAGCCCTCAGTCCTGGTGCCATGGCCCATAGCAGTCTCTTTCTGAACAGGTGGTGCAGGTGATGGGATATTTCCTGTGACAAAGGGCACAACGTCGCTGTCCTTTTTGCCCTGAGGCACATTCATGCCTGCAGAGATGAATCTGGGCAGGTGAACACCACTGGTTGACGGAGCAGAAGGTGCTGCAGTGGACTTGCTGTAGCTAGCATGCTCCTGGATGAGCAGCTCCCTGAAGGCTAGCTGTGAGATGGGGGGCTGTCTCTATCAATTTCCTCTATAATTTGGGTTAAATCTGTATACCTAGACTTTGTTTTAGCTTTTCCTGATTTATTCGCCATAATTTAAATATATAAACTTGTTAAAAATGCTATTGAATATGTACTGCTATGTGTAACACTCGTGGCTCCGTCAAGTAGGATTTGCAATGGCGAATGAACCTCTTTTACGCCAGAGTTTACGACAAAGGCTGGTCTTCAAACGTATAACCATTACATATTGCCGTTTACCTCAGCTCATTGGCTATCCTCCAAGCTATATTTCAAGATGATCAGTGGTCATTGGGCCAAAATACAGTCAATCAACGATAGACCGGTCCTACCATTGGTGCGCAATGAGGTCATTGATTGGTGTCTTCAAATCGGTTTGTTTCGGTCAATTACGTCCCGTGAAAAGAGCCATCATGTATGGTTATGTTAATAACAACCAGAGGATTGCAATGAAACCAACCATGACTGTATAAACATTTGTTTAGTGTGTGTAATTACCACGAACGCTTCGTCCAAAGTTGAATGAGACGGAAATCACGACGCAACCGGTTTACAAATGTTTCGTGTTAGGCTATAAAAATTGATTTTATCAAACAAAACGAACATTCACTGTGTAGTTAGGACACTTGGCATTGCCACCAGAGGAAGATCTTCAATGGTAAGCGATTTATTTTATCATTATTTCTGATTTTCGTGACGCTAATGCTTGGTTGGAAAATGCTAGTAATACTTGTGTGTGGTGTGGGGCGCCGTCCTCAGAAAATCGCATGTTCGCTTTTGCAGTAAACCTTTTTGAAATATGACACAGCGGCTGGATTAATAAGACGTTCATCTTTTAAATGATGTAAGATACATGTACACTGCTCAAAATAATAAAGGGAACACTTAAACAACACAATGTAACTCCAAGTCAATCACACTTCTGTGAAATCAAACTGTCCACTTAGGAAGCAACACTGATTGACAATAAATTTCACATGCTGTTGTGTAAATGGAATAGACAACATGTGGAAATTATAGGCAATTAGCAAGACACCCCCAATAAAGGAGTGGTTCTGCAGGTGGTGACCACAGACCACTTCTCATTTCCTATGCTTCCTGGCTGATGTTTTGGTCACTTTTGAATGCTGGCGGTGCTTTCACTCTAGTGGTAGCATGAGACGGAGTCTACAACCCACACAAGTGGCTCAGGTAGTGCAGCTCATCCAGGATGGCACATCAATGCGAGCTGTGGCAAGAAGGTTTGCTGTGTCTGTCAGCGTAGTGTCCAGAGCATGGAGGCGCTACCAGGAGACAGGCCAGTACATCAGGAGACGTGGAGGAGGCCGTAGGCGGGCAACAACCCAGCAGCAGGACCACTACCTCCACCTTTGTGCAAGAAGGAGCAGAAGGAGCACTGCCAGAGCCCTGTAAAATGACCTCCAGCAGGCCACAAATGTGCATGTGTCTGCTCAAACGGTCAGAAACAGACTCCATGAGGGTGGTATGAGGGCCCGACGTCCACAGGTGGGGGTTGTGCTTACAGCCCAACACCGTGCAGGACGTTTGGCATTTGCCAGAGAACACCAAGATTGGCAAATTCGCCACTGGCGCCCTGTGCTCTTCACAGATGAAAACAGGTTCACACTGAGCACATGTGACAGACGTGACAGTCTGGAGACGCCGTGGAGAACGTTCTGCTGCCTGCAACATCCTCCAGCATGACCAGTTTGGCGGTGGGTCAGTCATGGTGTGGGGTGGCATTTCTTTGGGGGGCCACACAGCCCTCCATGGGCTTGCCAGAGGTAGCCTGACTGCCATTAGTTACCGAGATGAGATCCTCAGACCCCTTGTGAGACCATATGCTGGTGCGGTTGGCCCTGGGTTCCTCCTAATGCAAGACAATACTAGACCTCATGTGGCTGGAGTGTGTCAGCAGTTCCTGCAAAAGGAAGGCATTTATGCTATGGACTGGCCCGCCCGTTCCCCAGACCTGAATCCAATTGAGCACATCTGGGACATCATGTCTCGCTCCATCCACCAACGCCACGTTGCACCACAGACTGTCCAGGAGTTGGCGGATGCTTTAGTCCAGGTCTGGGAGGAGATCCCTCAGGAGACCATCCTCCACCTCATCAGGAGCATGCCCAGGCGTTGTAGGGAGGTCATACAGGCACGTGGAGGCCACACACACTACTGAGCCTCATTTTGACTTGTTTTAAGGACATTACATCAAAGTTGGATCAGCCTGTAGTGTGGTTTTCCACTTTAATTTTGAGTGTGACTCCAAATCCAGACCTCCATGGGTTGATAAATTTGATTTCCATTGATAATTTTGTGTGATTCTTTTGTCAGCACATTCAACTATGTAAAGAAAAAAGTATTTAATAAGAATAGTTCATTCATTCAGATCTAGGATGTGTTATTTTAGTGTTCCCTTTATTTTTTTGAGCAGTGTATTTACAAGAATGTTTAAAACAAAGAATGGTGTATTTAAAATGTTAGCTCTCTGCAGTTTCACCGGATGTTGGCCTGGTGGGACGTTAGCGTCTCAGCTACCCTAGAGAAGTTAATACCTAATCGGTATTAAGAATTTGTCCCTAACCCGGACCAAACCTGTGACATTCCCAGAAGGAAGATCACGGAGAGCCTGGTACTGATCAGAGATGCGAGACAAAAACATGCGGCTTGTAGTCCTACATTTAGATTTTGAAAAAGCATTTGATCGGGTCTCGCACCAGTACCTCAAGGTACTGCAAAAAATGGGTTTCCGGAAAGGTGCTTAGCTTGGGTGGGACTGCTGTATGGGGATATCACCAGCAAAATCCTTGTAAACGGGCATTTGTCAAAAGCAGTGGGAGTACACTGCGGTGTCCGTCAGGGCTGCCCTTTATCTCCTCTTCTGTTTGTGGCCTGTATCAAACCACTGGCACAGGTCTTGAGACGGAACCAATTGATCAGTGGGATGGGTATCCCGGGGAGTGGAGGGATGACCTCCAAGTGCGTTTTTTACACGGACGACGTTAACATTTTATGTACCGACCTTGTATCCGTTGACAGGACCCTGGACAGGACTGAACAGAGACAGAGGCCCAATTTTTCGGACCGTGGGCAGACCCAGACTACCACTGACTGTTAAAACGACGGACATAAGGGTACTGGGGGTAAAGTTTGACCGGGAGGGAGGAGGGAGCGGCAACTGGAGTGGGATCCTGGGGACAGACACAGGGTTTTTGGGGACATCGACAGCTGACTTTTGAGGGGAAGGTTTTAATCATTAAAGCTGTGATTTTACCTGTGCTTTTATTAATCAGTTCTACTTCCTGTGAGAAGCAAGTGGGTGAGGCTGAGGAGGGAGGTGGTCAAGAGGCCCAGGTCCAAGGGGGGAAAGGCTTGCCTGACCTTTACTTGTTCCTGGGCAGCCGCTACATCTCACTCTTGCCACCTCCCCGGTCAACAACAAGAAACAGGCCCTGGTTCTGGCTGGGATCTAACCTCAGGACCCTGAGGCTGATCCCGGTCTACCTGCGAGCCACAGTCTCATTCTAGCTCCCCACATGTTAAGACATTTTAAACCGGAAAAAGAGGCAGTCACGGTTTTAACTAAACATCACGCTCTTGTGCAGGAGCGGGAACCAGTGTGTCCAGTGCACGGGCTTGCTGCAGGCGAGCCCACAACGGTTTTGCCCAACGTGGCCCATCCTGCTCTGCTGAACCGGCAACGGGACCTATCCTGGATGGTCACCCACGAGATCCTCCCCATCAGGGCCGTTATGCACTGCCAAGGCTGCGGCCAAGATGAGTCGGTGAGGCAGTTGCTCTGGGAGTGCTCTGGGAGTGCAGAGCCGCCAGGGACCTGTGGAAGGCCCCCTGTGTCTGCCAGCAGGGTAGGACCTAACGCCCCAGCTCGTGCTGTATGTGGTGGGCCGAAGGCCTATTCCACCAAGCTCTGGCCCACCCTCACATGTCTGAAGGATGCACTGTGGTCCTCCCGCAACCTGCTGGTAGCGAAACGAGAAGAGACCACCCCCCAGGCAGTGGCCATGGTAGCCACGGTAGACCTGGGGTGGTACAGAAAGGGGCCTCGACCCCAGGGGAAGGGTCCCCCACAACACCCAAGGTCCCGGCGGCCACGGCCTGACAGCGCTGCGGCGCCTAGGGGAGGGATCTCGTCTTAAATGTTTTACAAGATTATTATTTTTTTTATTCATGATTGTTTAACAAATTTAAATGTAATAATCAAATGCTGTTTTTATGTGTACAAAAAAGGAAATCTGTTCTTAGTGTAGTTTCTTTGACAGTTGCTGTATTTGATCGGAGAGGAGATCATAGGCCAGAGGTCGCCCGGTTAATTGTGCTCTGAGTTTTCTTGTTAACCTCTCTTGGGTAGGGGGCAGTATTTTGACATCCGGATGAAAAGCATGCCCAAAGTAAACTGCCTGTTACTAAGGCCCAGAAGCTAGGATGTGCATATAATTGGTAGATTTGGATAGAAAACACTCTAAAGTTATGTCTGAGTATAACAGAACTGGTATGGCAGACAAAACCCAGAGGACAAACCATCCCCAAAAAACAGCCTACCACTTTTTTCAAAAGGCCAAGTCCTCCCAGATTGCAGTTCCTAGGGCTTCCACTAGATGTCAGTCTTTAGTTTCAGGCTGGTTTTTGGAAAAATGAGCCAGAATTTGTAGTTTCTCTTGGTGGCTCCCATTTTGGCTGTAGTGTTTCCAAGCGCGTGGAAGAGAGCGCGTTCTTTGGTATTTTTCTTCGGTAAAGACAATAACGATTCTCCGTCTTAAATTGTATTGTTTATTTACATATTAGGGTACCTAAGGTTTGATTATAAACGTTATTTGACTTGTTTGGGATTCATTGTGATGGATGGAAACTGGGTGGATTATTGACAAGCGCGCCAGCTAAACTGATTTTTTTATGGATATAAAGAAGGACATTATCGAACAAAAGGACCATTTGTGATGTAACCTTTTGGAGTGCCAACAAAAGAAGATCAGAGGTAAGGCATTTTTTATATCGCTATTTCTGACTTTCGTGTTGCACCTGCCTGGTTGAACTATGTTTTTCATGTGTTTGTATGCGGGGCGCTGTCCTCAGATAAATCGCATGGTTTCTGTCGCCGTAAAGCCTTTTTGAAATCTGACACAGCGGCTGGATTAACAAGAAGTTAAGCTTTATTTTGATGTTTGAATTTCACGCTCTGCAATTTCACCGGATGTTGGCCAGGTGGGACGCTACAGTCCTGCCCATAAGAAGTTAAGTGTATTATTGTTGTTCTGTTTCACAATTATTTTATTTTGTCCTGGGTAAGGTGGTGGTAGACTACAGGCCCGCTGGTCCTTTTCCTTTCTTTATTCATTTATATTTTCTTTTTCGTTGTTACTTGTTCTGTTTTGCATTTCCCCTCCCCTGTGTATCCTTTTGTCTTCCCTTAGCTCCTCCCACTGTCTTCAGTTTTGTGTTGTCTGCTAGCCTGGCCATGATCTCATCTGATCTCGGAAGCTAAGCAGGGTCAGTGATTGAGGAAGTTGTTGCAGGCAAGTTGGTTTTGTAGGAGAGGGAATTGTTTGCTACTTTTTGGTATATATTTTGTTTTGAAATAGTTATTTTACATGTTTTATTATTATTTGATTGATTTTCCCCTAGCAGCTTGTGGTGTTGGGGGAAAGGTTTCTGTGTAACCGGACGGATTATAATGGCTTCTATGACCAACGCGAGGAAACTGAAAGCGTGCGGGACAATAATCCTGGTGCACCACCATCGAGGGAGAAGTCCTATGATAGGGCTTGTACTGTGGCGGTGGATATCACTGGGAATCGTAAACTAACGATGGAATTGCTGCGAGGGATAAATAAAGGAGGCATGCGGAGCGGTGACAGGGTGCAGATTCAAGGAGGATCAGAACTACAAGATAACGATGTCGCATGTCCATGGGAAGGAGTGACTGAAAATCAAACCGTGTACGGTAATGGCAGTGGCGGTTCTGGGGGTGGGGGGCAGTGCCCCTGTGACAACAATTTTGGACCCCTTTGTGGCCCCCCTAAATGTGGAGTATGAAATAATTTTTACATAACACATTTTTGCTATCGTTCTTTTTTTACATCCGTTATTAGAGAGTGGCAACGATGATGATTATGAACATGTTTTTTTGCCTGCAATGCAGTGAAGAAAACAATGTGACAACAATAACGTAAAATGTAACTGGCCCATCTAACAGTACAACTGGCCCCAGCTTGAAATGGTCTAGAACCGCCACTGGGTATTGGCGAGGGACATTTCATCGGATGAACTGGTTGTGTCCTCGTAGTGTGGTGTCAGGAAAATAACCACACACTCAATGTCAACAAAATAAAGGAGATGATCGTGGACTTCAGGAAACAGCAGAGGGAGCAGTCTACTATCTACATTGACGGGACAGTAGTGGAGAGGGTGGAGAGTTTTAAGTTCCTCGGAGTACACATCACGGACAAACTGAAATGGTCCACCCAAACAGACAGCGTGGTGAAGAAGGCGCAGCAGTACCTCTTCAACCTCAGGAGGCTGAAGAAATTCGGCTTGTCACCAAAAACACTCAAACTTTTACAGATGCACAATCGAGAGCATTCTGTCGGGCTGTATCACCGACTGGTACGCAGCTGCTCCGCCCATAACCGTAAGGCTCTCCAGAGGGTAGTGAGGTTTTCACAACGCATCACCGGGTGCAAACTACCTGCCCTCCAGGACACCTACACCACCCGATGTCACAGGAAGGCCAAAAAGATCATCAGGGACAACAACCACCCGAGCCACTGCCTGTTCACCCCGCTATCATCCAGAAGGCGAGGTCAGTACAGGTGCATCAAAGCTGGGACCGAGAGACTGAAAAACAGCTTCTATCTCAAGGCCATCAGTCTGTTAAACAGCCATCGCCAACATACTGACTCAACTCCAGCCACTTTAATAATGGAAAAATTGATGTAATCAATTTATCACTAGCCACTTTATATTATATGTTTACTTACCCTACATTACGCATCTCATATACAGTATACTGTACTCTATACCATCTACTGCATCTTGCCTATGCCGTTCGGCCATCACAAATTTTTATATTTTCATGTACATTCGTATTCATTCCTTTACACTTGTGTGTATAAGGTAGTTGTTGTGAAATTGTTAGGTTATATTACTTGTTAGATATTACTGTATGGTCGGAACTAGGAGCCTTATCAATTTGTGGATATTTTAGCACCTGTATGTGTAGATGGAACGGGCACAGATAGTTCCAGAATCATTGTCCACAGGATTGTTAAATATTATAAAACAAATGGAGCAGGGAGAAGCTGGAAAATTTTAGGCCTTTAAGTTTACGGAATACTGATAAGATTTTGGCAAGGGTTTTCGTTAACCGTTTTAGCAAAGTGATGGGGAGTATCATATCTGAGTCAGACGTACAAAGTTCCTGGGAGGGATATTATGGATATTACTTGTACAATAAGGGATATTGTTTGACATATGACTTGAGGGAGGCATAGTGCTTAGCCTAGATTTGAACAAGAAAACTAACTTGTGAAGTCTGAAAGTAGGCATGTGAGGGATGTAATGGAGATGCATGGATGAAGGTAAAAAAAAAAAGTGTTAAAGGTGCACCTAATCAAAAACAATCAACCAGATCACAAAACAAAATGGTGCTTGTGGAGAGAGAGAGAGAGAGGCAGGATTGGGCACGAGGACCTTTTATCACCTAGTTGATCCCAAACACAGGTGCAACTTGTCACCTTAACGACCCAATCAGCTCCACCTGTCCCCAATCTGCAAATATAAACGCAGGGAAACCGAGGGGATGTAACACTCGAATATGAAAATCAGGAACTAACAGAGACCTGAAAACAAAAACCCACAACCACACAAATAAGCCAATACAACTGATCAACAAACATAACTAATAAAAGTTCAGACACAAAACACTATACAAACCATAAAGGTAAGAGGCCCACCGGATGCCCATGATACCAACCCAACCAAATCACCTGACCCCATCCAACCTCAGCAACCACGGTACCTGAAAGCAACAATTTAAGAGAAAGAAATGGAGACCAAGTGACAGGAGTGCAACAGGAAGGACAAAATAAACCCTGTACAGACCACCAACCGAAAAAAACTAAAAAACAATGAAGGCGTCTGAAGATCGACTAAATCGGTGCACGGGAAAGCGCATCAGTCACCACATTATCCACACTTTTTACATGTCGTACATCCAAATGGAATGCCTGCAGGAACAACCACCAGCGCATAATCCTGCGATTTGGGCAAAGCATGGTGTGCAGGAAAGTAAGGGGGTTGTGGTCAGTGTAAACCACAATAGGGACCACACATATACCTCAAAATGCTGCAACGCCCTTATTAAACCAAGGGTCTCTTTCTCCCCCACTGAATAATTCAACTGATAGATATTTCTCCCGAAAATTTAACAGCTAACAGGATGTTCAACACCCCCATCTGCTTGAAGCAACACAACACCTGCCACGACATATGCATCCACATATAGGTTGAAGGCAGTTCAATCATGGGGCATCCAACACAGGGTCAGAGCTAAGAAGCAGTTTCACATTTTCAAAAGCACTCTGACAGCAGGAAGACCAGATTAAATCAGCCCTCTTCTTCAACAGATCAGTCAGAGGTGCTACATCCGTGGAGAAGTTGAAGCAAAACCCCCGATAATACCCAACCATACCTAGGAAGCATTGCAGCTCGTTCTTTGGTGGTAGGCGGTGGAAACAGATTGATAGCGGCCACTTTAGCCCGCACCGGGAGAACACGACCCTGCCCGACCACTCTGCCGAGGTAGGTTACTGTTGCCTGGGCAAACTCACAGTTGGCTATGTTCACAGTGAGACAGGCCTCAGCCAAACGTTCAAACAGAGTCAGATATTTCACGAGCTCTTAATGACAAAGGCACCTGCCAGTAACCCTTCAGCAAATCAAACTTGCTGAAAAACCGGGCAGCCAGTGCAAAATCTAAGAGAACCATCTGGCTTGCTCACCAAGAGACACGGGGAGGCCCAACAGGAGAATGATGGTACAGCGATATCATTAACCAGCATGTACTTAAAACTTCTTAAGGCTAGGCGTCCCGCTGAAACTGAAGGGCTCACAATTAGGTACATACAAGTGTTTTATATTGGTTGAAAGCTTAAATTCGTGTTAATATAACTGCACTGTCCTATTTACAGTAGGCTTTACAGCCGAAAGCATGCCATGCAATTGTTTGAGGACGGTGTCCCACATCAACATATTTTTCCACCGTCACAGGTTTCATAAAATCACAAATAGCGATTAAATATTAATATTAAATATTAATATTAATAATATTAATTTTTAAAATCTTCCTCTGATTTTTCATCGAAAGGGTCCCAGCTATAACATGTAGTGTCATTCTGTTAGATAATATCCTTCTTCATAAAGTCGATTTAGTTGGCGCCATCGATTTGACTAATCCACTCGTTCAACGTGCAGAGAAAGGAATCCGAAAATCTACGCCTAAACTTTGTTTCAACAAGTCAAAATACATTTCAATTTACTCCTCAGGTACCCGAAAATGCAATTAAACTATAATATTTCATACGGAAAGAAGTATGTTCAATAGGAAAGCAATATTAGCAGGTGCGCGTCCTTTTCATCGCACGCGCAAACACGGATTTCCAAACTGGTGTCGTTGTACTAAAACTCAAATATATTACTCTTTATTCAAGTTACAATCCTGAAGCCTTGAACAAAGACTTAATACCTAGAGGAAGCCATGGGAATTGCAATATGGGAGCTGGAATTGGCTATGCCCCTATGCTTTCCATTGTAAGAGCATGGGCTCTCAACAAAAAAGAAAGACATTCAGGTAGGTTTTTCTTTGGATTTTCTCCTACCCTATCTATGTGTCAGCAAAACAACACTGAAAATCAGTGATCAAATCAGTTAACTCTGCTTGACAATCAGACAGGTGACCCAACAAACTCTCCAAGTTTGCAAGGATCAGCGGACTGCTCCATCACAAGATCACTACAGGGCAAAGGCAAATAATTTAATGGATTATCTAACTGTTCGGTTATGTGTTGTCAGCACGGCTCATAGCACGAGTCACAGTGCATGCGGAGAATACCTCCAGGAATCTCTGTACGTTTTCATCGATAATCCCAACATGGGATTGGGTATGAGAAACCACCAGAGGTACATCCCGCCAGACACGACTACAGACTAAGTTGTTACCAAAATCACATGAACACCATTAATGGGCAGAAAGGGACACACCCCAAGGGAAACCTCTCCCGGCACTAGGTCAGATAAGATTGAATTTATGCCAGGGTACAGACAATGTATTCAAATCTATCCCTTGAAACAGGACACTGGTTCCTGTATCTGTCTACAAAGAAAAAAGGCAGAGCAGACTCCAAAACAAACAATTCAGAGGCACCAGTGTCTCACAGAATCTTTACTGGCACATCACTTCCCAATAGTGAAACAACCCTCTGTGACAAATGGCAAAGAATCAGTACTTAAAGGTTTGGACAATTCTTGAGCTTGCACAACAGGATAAACATGAGGAACAGGCCCAGCTAACAAAACAGGTTTTACATGTGTGCTGGCCAATCTGCTGACCTTTTTACCAAGAACAAGACATTCATTCTTCTAGTGGCCTTTACCTTGACAATAATTACAGATTTTACTTACATCATTCTGTCCACATGAACCATGTTCGGATCTAGATCGAAATGCGTCATTACTAGAACCAAAGGAATTTGCTGACCGAAATCCACTTGAACTGTTCCTCCAAAACTGCCTTTGCGGGTCAGTGCGTACAGTTGAAGTCGAAAGTTTACATACACTTAGGTTGGAGTCATTAAAACTTGTTTTTCACCACTCCACAAATGTCTTGTTAACAAACTATAGTTTTGGCAAGTCGGTTAGGACATCTACTTTGTGCATGACACTAGTCATTTTCCAACAATTGCTTACAGACAGATTATTTCACTTATAATTCACTGGATCACAATTCCAGTGGGTCAGAAGTTTACATACACTACGTTAACTGTAACTTTAAACGGCTTGGAAAATTCCAGAAAATTGTCATGGCTTTAGAAGCTTCTGATAGGCTAATTGACATCGTTTGAGTCAATTGGTGGTGTACCTGTGGATGTATTTCAAGGCCTACCTTCTCAGTGCCTCTTTGCTTGACATCATGGGAAAATCTAAATAAATCAGCCAAGACCTCAGAAACAAAATTGTAGATCTCCACAAGTCTGGTTCATCCTTGGGAGCAATTTCCAAATGCATGAAGGTACCACGTTCATCTGTATAAACACCATGGGACCACGCAGCTGTCATAGCGCTCAGGAAGGAGACGCCTTCTGTCTCCTAGAGATGAACGTACTTTGGTGCGTAAAGTGCAAATCAATCCCAGAACAACAGCAAAGGACCTTGTGAAGATGCTGGAGGAAAAAGGTACAAAATCATCTATATCCACATAACCTGAAAGGCCGCTCAGCAAGAAAGAAGCCACCGCTCCAAAACCGCCATAAAAAAGCTAGACTACGGTTTGCAACTGCAGATGGGGACAAAGATCGTACTTTTTGGAGAAATGTCCTCTGGTCTGATGAAACAAAGAGCTGTTTGGCCATAATGACCACCGTTATGTTTGGAGGAAAAAGGAACGCTTGCAAGCCGAAGAACACCATCCCAACCGTGAAGCACGGGGGTGGCAGCATCATGTTGTGGGGGTGCTTGACTGGTGCACTTCACAAAATAAATGGCATCATGAGGGGCAAATGTATGTGGATATATTGAAGCAACATCTGAAGACATCAGTCAGGAAGTTAAAGCTTGGTCACAAATGGGTCTTCCAAATGGACAATGACCCCAAGTATACTTCCGAAGTTGTGGCAAAATGGCTTAATGAACAACTGTCCACAACCAGGGAAGTCTTGGAGGCGGGCATTTTAAAATCCATACCCAAAACGCACACAGTCCACAACTCAGGGAATGTGGAGACATTCTGTGCAGGGGTCCTTGGCGAAAGGGGCCCAACGCGAGATATTAATGACTATACTAATGACAGTAGCAAAGGCACTCCAATGCAGAATAGAGTGAATAAGGGCACGTTACATCAGCTTGTTTCGATACACTCAGGTATTATGATACGAGAAAGGGGAATGACAGTAGCGATGACTCAGACGTTGAGTTTGTTAGTGGCAACACATGTAGAGAGCTGCAGTTCAACCCTGTTGGAGCTGCAGCTGCAGTGCAAGCAGCAGTCTGTAATTCCTACAGCTGCTGGTGAGTTAGGGGCTCCTTGTAAGAATGTGAAAATAAAAGGAGACGGAAATTGTTTCTTCAGAGCGGTCAGTGAAGCAGTGTGTGGTACAGATGAGTATCATGGAACAATTTGAAACATCGTGGTAAAGCAGCTAGAACGCAACGATGGTACATATAGGAGCATTTTGAGAATGGGTTACTGTTCAGTGCCAGAATATATTATCAAATCCAAAATGAGCTCTCTAGGTAGTTGGGCGACCGAAGTGGAGATTCAAGCAGCAGCAGATTGTTTGGGTGTAAGCACATAACGGTTTACAGGTGTCTAACAAGAGGATTTATTTGGCGAATGGTGGGAACCATTATGAGACAGTTGTTTGCGTCAAGAGGCCTCAGATGCAGTCTTGTTACGGTTACTGCAAAGTAGATGCAAGTGGGAACAGTGTTACACCACAAACATTCAAGTCTTCAGCCTCCAACTCCCCCGATTCCGAGAGAGCAACAAGGTGCAGTGAATATGATGATTGGATGTGTGAGGATCCTGGATACTGGCAAGAGGACGATGAGCATGAACACGAAGAGTGGTACCACGATGAGCATGAACACGAAACTCTGGGTGATGACTTGGAGGATACCAGGGACCACGAAGCCGAAACTCGTCACCAATACAATTCCAACAACAACCTTCTGGATGACGACGAGGTTGACGACACGGTTCGTGATGAGGAGGATGTGAGAAATAAACAGCAGATGCAACGCAAGCTTAATTGGTCACTATTGAACAGATCATGGCTTTCATTTTTAGAATGGCTGGGTGAGCGCTGGTGGGGCTCGGTCTCTGAAGAGCAGATTAGCTCTTTCATGGATACACCTAAGATTCGCCCTGGATATAAGTCATCGCAGCACACTTTGTTGACATGCCCGGAGGAGTGTGTTCGGTTACGGTGAAATCCGATTGACATAATAGATCTCTTTTGAAAACTGGGAGAAGGGCACTTGCTGCCTAGACAGAGGAAAATACCTCATAACCCTGACTACTTTTCTATGACACATATAGTGGAAGAGATGTGTTAAATGATAAAGGTGAAGAGCTTCCTACGGCAGTTCCGAAAGGTCACCCGAGCACCTTGAAGTGATACAGCATCTACGAATGAAGGAAAAACTGTACGCCGACCTGGTTGCAGCAATGCATTGTATGGATAACGAGAATTTGGGATACCTGTTCAAGATTAAAACTGCCAAGGAAAAGAGATTCAAGGTGATGTTTGATACGTTGGGGTTTACCCTTGGGACAAGTGCATGCTTCTCCGAGATCACAAGTGTACTGTCCTACATCAGCATGGTAGAAAAAGTCACCTTTGCAACTCGACCCTGTTCCGCGATGCAAGCGAACCCGAGCGTTGGGGATGAAGACATGGAAGGTCCACCGCGTGTCAGAGTCAACAAGAAATCTGTAGATTACTACAGATGGAAGTTGGTAGCATATGTAATCACTGTTCTACTATGTCATTTCAAAAGTCCTTGTTGTAGTCATCAATGCCCATATCAATATGTGAATAAAGACACAGTATTTCTCAAACAGAATGATCATTCACGTTTATTGACAGAGTACATTACAAGCATTCACTTTGTCAATAAATCAAACCGTCACTGTCCACAACCAGGGGCAGCATTCATTTCCAAAGAACATAAACTTTATTGAGCCCAGAAAGGAATAAAACGGATTCTTCTCCTTAGTCCTCACTACATTGGAACATCATCATCCCCCTGCTCTTCCTCATCATCGGCCATGTACTTGAGAGAAAGACAAATAATCACATTACCAAGAGGCCATACACACAGGCAAACTGTCATCACTTTATACATTTCCAGATCTACCATGTCATCTTCTGCATTGTTCAGCTGGGGAAGAGGAGGCAATGCTGGATGAGGTTGAGGTTGTGCATGGTTGAGGACCTCCGGGGGCAACAGTGGACGCTCTTGTTGTACCACAGGGTTTTCAGGTCCCTCTCCGTCAGAGGATAGTATGTAATCGCTCTCCTGAGATGTGTATTCTATGCATGGGATAGAAATATCACAGACATGGTATGAAATGGTATGAACAGTGCATGAAACGTGATCGAAATAGTCATTCACAATCTGTGTACTGTGAGCTGACCAAGTAATTTGGTGTCACTATGAAGCGGAAAGGTGGAATAAACGAGTCAGGAGTAGGTTCTCTTGATTGAGGGATTTCTGCGAATACAAAACACTCCAACACAATCAATGAGAATCTCCATCTTCTTCTTTAGATGACACAAGAACACAAGACGATTATCTTTAAATTATAACAACAATCACAGATTTGTCACCGTTTTAGTGGATCTTCTTGGATAGCTTCCCTCTCGGTTCACATTCTCCAGAGATAGTTTATCTTCTACTCCCCTCTCTGCGGGTTCCCTCCTCTCTCTTGTAGGGGAAAGAGAATATGTCATTAGTACCGTCAGCTGTGCTTAATTGCCTCTGGTCACCTTGACTCACATGCCTGGTTGGGTTACTATCCGAACTGAGCTCGCTGTTGTCGGTTTCTATACCACTCTCCTCTGACATAAGTACAAGTGTGAAATGAACAATGAATTGAGTCAAAGAGCTACAAGTCTACAATTGGCTGGTATAATGTGACACTTTCACTAGGTGTCATGATCAAACTCCTTCCCATGGTTAGTTTGGGTTAGGGTTTGGCACAGGGGGTGCGGGGCGTTTTTAAAATGAATACCCAAATGCTCATGGGGCAGATTTTATTTGCTATTCTCTTGTCTCTCAAACTCTCTCTAACTACACTTTATGCCACTGAATCACTCTCGCAATTGTTACATTTTTTGCATTCATCACATATCCCCGGTTCGCAGAGTGAATTGGGAAAGTTGCTTGGCAAGACTGACTATTTAAAGTCTATCTGTCAAGGGAGACATATTCTATATTTCCCTCCCAGTGTAAACACTAACTTCAGCCTGTCACTACAACTTGGAAATTAATGCAGATTGCTACTGCTCCTCTGTAACTCATGCGAATGTAACAACTATCCTATGTGGTATATGAAACACTGCACGGTATGCCTTGCATAGTAATGACGGAGAGACAGATGTAGGGATATATACACATACTCAATGAAATGAGAGACACCGCCGTGTTCAATAAACTGTTCAGTTATTTATTACGTATTCGTTTTCATTGTCATAGTACATGCTGTACAGGCACGGTGTCATGATTCAAGAGATGAGGCTCAGCTGTTGCTAGATCGCGGTCAAGTCAATATCGTGGGGTTGCTTGTTTCCAACGATGGCTGTGTAACAGCATGAAGGCTCACTGAACGCGCCTATGGGTCCAAGGTCCAGGTCAAACATTTCCTTCCACTGGTGGATGTACTGTGATGACGATCATCTACTTTACTTTTAGGCTTCTCTTGTCATGACGTCTCTTGGCTTGTCTTTTCTTTCCCTTACTCTTGTCAAGCTTTTCACTGTTGGGTAGACGTAGCACGCGATCATTGCTAATAGGGCGTCGAGATGGTGGTACTGCGTCAACTCCACGTACATGGGTCTGGTGAAGGGACTGTCCTTGGGTCCTATCATTACATCAACTCTGTTGTGGATGACGGATCTCACGTTGACACAGTCCAGGTTTTCCTTCTCATGATCTGTCAGGGTCCTATTCTTCAGGAGGAGGCAGTTGTACCAAGTGGCCATTGCGTTAGTTGATTCGGTGGGATCCTGGGGTAGATGGCAGGTTACTAGGGAGGAGAGGATAGGAGGTCTGCTTCAGTTATCCGAGGGGTTTGGTGAGAACGGGGAGCGAGTTGTTGTCAGAGTGACTGACTGGGCAGTTTGCTGCGCCGAGATAATGTTTCCCCAGCTTCACTTTCTTTACTTCTTTTGTATGACTTCTGGTACTAAACCATGAGACGGTTTGCTGAGGAAGCTGTTTGCAAATACTGGGATGTGACGGGAGAGGAGCACTAAGTGACACGCTCTCTCGAGCTTAACCTTTTATATACACTGCTCAAAAAAATAAAGGGAACACTAAAATAACACATCCTAGATCTGAATGAATGAAATATTCTTATTAAATACTTTTTTCTTTACATAGTTGAATGTGCTGACAACAAAATCACACAAAAATTATCAATGGAAATCAAATTTATCAACCCATGGAGGTCTGGATTTGGAGCCACACTCAAAATTAAAGTGGAAAACAACACTACAGGCCTATCCAACTTTGATGTAATGTCCTTAAAACAAGTCAAAATGAGGCTCAGTAGTGTGTGTGGCCTCCACGTGCCTGTATGACCTCCCTACAACGCCTGGGCATGCTCCTGATGAGGTGGCGGATGGTCTCCTGAGGGATCTCCTCCCAGACCTGGACTAAAGCATCTGCCAACTCCTGGACAGTCTGTGGTGCAACGTGGCGTTGGTGGATGGAGCGAGACATGATGTCCCAGATGTGCTCAATTGGATTCAGGTCTGGGGAACGGGCGGGCCAGTCCATAGCTTCAATGCCTTCCTCTTGCAGGAACTGCTGACACACTCCAGCCACATGAGGTCTAGCATTGTCTTGCATTAGGAGGAACCCAGGGCCAACCGCACCAGCATATGGTCTCACAAGGGGTCTGAGGATCTCATCTCGGTAACTAATGGCAGTCAGGCTACCTCTGGCGAGCCCATGGAGGGCTGTGCGCCCCCCCAAAGAAATGCCACCCCACACCATGACTGACCCACTGCCAAACCGGTCATACTGGAGGATGTTGCAGGCAGCAGAACGTTCTCCACGGCATCTCCAGACTCTGTCACGTCTGTCACATGTGCTCAGTGTGAACCTGCTTTCATCTGTGAAGAGCACAGGGCGCCAGTGGCGAATTTGCCAATCTTGGTGTTCTCTGGCAAATGCCAAACGTCCTGCACGGTGTTGGGCTGTAAGCACAACCCCCACCTGTGGACGTCGGGCCCTCATACCACCCTCATGGAGTCTGTTTCTGACTGTTTGAATTATGAACAGTTTATTGAACACGGCGGTGTCTCTCATTTCATTGAGTATGTGTAGTCAGCTTCATAAGACGGGTGATTGTAGTGGGAAGTTATAGAGATAACACTTATCTATCTCTGAAGCACACATAGTCCTCTCACACTCTCACAACCCCTGTTTTGACTGTATGTCTCTTTGATTACATTGTTCATCACAACCATGTTGGATTCAGACTCCGGAAACCATTCATTCTGCTCCTCATATTCCACTGCCGACTCCACTGATAGTCTTGACATGATTCTTTTCTCATTTCTGTGGTACCCAGTTGTCATTATGAAAGTAATAACGCGCATCTCTGTCATTCGCTAGATGTCTGGTGGGCTGCTGCATTTACCCTTTCTTCAAGAATGAGTGTCTGGACAGTCTACCACTGCCCTATCTGCTGGTTGTAAAGAAATCAAGTGTAACAGCCATATGGTCCGGACAACTGTACGGTTTCATATGAACCTAAACCTGTGAGTATTTTCTATGTTCCTATTCATGTTCTTTTCTGTTGACCATGTGTCAATAAAGAAACACCAGACTCCGAGAAATTGGGTCCTTGTCATTTATTCACATAGATACCACAAGTTGATCCACGACACACACGTCTATATCGCTGTGACAAGTGAGAAAACACAAAGGGGATCGCCCAATCACACAGGAGCTTATTCTGCTATTTGGACGATTGTTCCCTTGTTGTGGCCAGTGTATTATTCAGTTCAAAGAACAAATTTAAAAACGACGAAGAAAACATGTGTTACTTAATTTCTTGTCAATAGGGGGTGCTGTTTTCACTTTGGAAAAAATCGTGCCCAAATAAAACGTCCTCGTACTCTTTTCTAGATCCTACAATATGCATATTATTATTACTATTGGATAGAAAACACTCAGAAGTTTCTAAAACTGTTTGAATTATGTCTGTGAGTAAAACAGAACTAATTTTGCAGCAAACTTCCATGCAGGAAGTGAAGAATCTGAAAACAAGGCTCTGTTTCAGGGCCTGCCTATTCAATTGCCTTATATTTATCGATATGCATGCACTTCATACGCCTTCCACTAGATGTCAACAGGCAGTGGAAGGTCTAGCTTGATCTGAGGCCGAACAAGAGCTTTTGGAGTGGCAGGTCAGGAATTTTCTTTGTCTACCAAGGCGCGCCGCGGAGCTCGACATTGGCTTCTGAAAAGCGTTACGTGTACACGGCGAATATCTCCGGCTCTGATTTTATTTGATACATGCGATAATAACATCATAAAGTAATTTTTTTCAACCGAGTTTTATCAGTTTATTCAACCTTTATTGGGACTTTTGGAATTTTCCGTTCTTTGCGCCAAGAGTTGATGGGCATGTTCGCGCCACATGGCTAGCTAAGGTTGCTAATTCGACAGAAGAAATGGACATTCTAAAACCAAACAACGATTTATTCTGGACCAAGGACTCCTTGTACAACATTCTGATGGAAGCTCAGCAAAAGTAAGAAAACATTTATGATGTTATTTCGTATTTCTGTGTAAAATGATGAGTCCTATTCTCTGCTGTTTTGGTGAGCGCTGTCTTGCAATAACGCAAGCTGTATGTTATGGTAAAGTTATTTTTAAAAATCTAACACAGCGGTTGCATTAAGAACCAGTGTATCTTTCATTTGCCATACAACAAGTATTTTTATGTAAAGTTTATGATGAGTTCTTTGGTCAGATTAGGTGAATGTCCAAAATATCTCTGGAGATTCTGGTGAATCGATGCTACGTATTCACAATGTATAACCAGGATTTGTAGCTCTAAATATGCACATTTTCGAACAAAACATAATTGTATTGTATAACATGATGTTATAAGACTGTCATCTGATGAATTTGTTCAAGGTTAGTGATTAATTTTATATATTTTGCTGGTTTTTGCAAAAGCTACCTTTGCGGTGAATGAATGTGTTTGTGTGTTTGGCTATTGTGGTAAGCTAATATAATTCTATATTGTGTTTTCGCTGTAAAACACTTAAAAAATCGGAAATATTGGCTGGATTCACAAGATGTTTATCTTTCATTTGCTGTACACCATGTATTTTTCATAAATGTTTTATGATGAGTATTTAGGTATTTCACGTTGCTCTCTGTAATTATTCTGGCTGCTTTGGTGATATTTTTGATGGTAGCTGCAATGTAAAACTATGATTTATACCTCAAATATGCACATTTTCGAACAAAACATAAATGTATTGTATAACATGTTATAAGACTGTCATCTGATGAAGTTGTTTCTTGGTTAGTGACTAATTTTATCTCTATTTGGTCGGTTTTGTGATAGCTACCTATGCGGTAGAAACATGGTGAAAATATGCGGTTGAGTCTTTGGCTATTGTGGTTAGCTAATAGAAATACATATTGTGTTTTCGCTGTAAAACATTTTAAAAATCGGAAATGATGGCTGGATTCACAAGCTGTTTATCTTTCATTTGCTGTATTGGACTTGTGATTTCATGAAAATTATATTCTATGATATCCCTGTCCCGTTAAGCTATGCTAGTCAGCTTTTTTGATGAGGAGGATCCCGGATCCGGGAGAGAGAAGTGGTAGAGGATAACTCATTCAAAGGAGACGTAGGGTCT
The DNA here is from genome assembly GCF_045679555.1 of Salvelinus alpinus. Lineage (NCBI taxonomy): Eukaryota > Metazoa > Chordata > Actinopteri > Salmoniformes > Salmonidae > Salvelinus > Salvelinus alpinus. The sequence continues at coordinate 4,107,366 of NC_092109.1, forward strand.
ATCCTGGAGGGACGGCTATAGACATTGTTTTCATTTCTTCTGAAGAGCCCAGTCAGGTCAACTGCTTTTGTGTATTGCTGATGCAGCTCCTGACAACTGGGCTGTAACCACAAGACACGACACACTCAGGGTTCCTTGAAAATTATAATAATAGCCGTAACAATTTACCAACTTCTCCGGAGACCTGTAGGGCGTGCGGTTCGGATGTTTTCCAGCTCTAGGCTCCCTTTGTTTCTCAGCTCAGGCGGAGGCGGAGACGTCAGAGAGGCTCGAATTCCTTACATGAAGCTGGATTGTGAATTGTAAGGGTTGATGCTTCTGCTCATGTAGTCTCGAGCTGAGGTGAGGGTATGGTCACAGCCTCCGGGATGTCTCTATGAACATCAACCGGGATTATTTCATGCTTCCCCTTTAGGACGGTCGAAGTCAGCACCATGGTCACCACGTACATGATGTAGATTATGATGTTGAACACGGCAATAGCGCACTCCATGTTATGCAGCCCCTGAGCTTCGCTGATCAGAGGTCGGTACAGCAACTCCATGCAGCCCGCGATCACAGCCATGAACAGCTCAGTGTTCATCATGATGAGGCATGCCAGCACGGTCCTGGTGCTCTTGGTGGACTCCAGACCCCTGTAGGAGCCCTTGGAGTCGTCCATTTTCCGTTTGCTCTTGGAGGCGAAGTAGCTGAGCACTATACTCACGACCATGGCTAGGCACCCGAGCGTGATGAGGGCTATCCCCGAGTGGATGTAAGCGTACTCGTAGTCGGGTCTGCCCTCGGAAGGAGGTGACGACGTGGAGTCTGCGTCCAGCTTGCCCGTGGTTCTCGTACCATGCTTGTTGTTGATGAAGTACAGAATGTTGTTAGGGATGGTCAGAAACCCCACAATGAGAGAGATGATGACAGTGATGGAGGCTCTGAGATTTCCCCTGAAACGCGCCACGCTCAGGATGGTGCCGTTAGGGACGGCTGACATTCTGCTGTTAACTTCTTATGGCTGCAGGGGCAGTATTGAGTAACTTGGATAAAGGTGCCCATTTCAAACGGCCTCGTACTCAATTCTTGCTCGTACAATATGCATATTATTATTACTATTGGATAGAAAACCCTCTAGTTTCTAAAACCGTTTGAATTATATCTGTGAGTAAAACAGAACTCATTTTGCAGCAAACTTCCTGACAGGAAGTGGAAAATCTGAAATCGATGCTCTGTTCTAGGGCCTGCCTATAAATGGCCTTCATATATATCAGTATACATGCACTTCATACACCTTCCACTAGATGTCAACAGGGAGTGAGAGAAGAAATGGAGTGTATTACTTGATCTGGGGTCGAATAAAAGCTCTTGGCATGACGTGACCCCAATTTCCTGGAACGCGCGAGAAGGGACCTGGTATTGCCTTCTGTAAAGCTGTCGTTATAGACGACTAATATCTCCGGCTTTGATTTTATGTATTTGATACATGTGACAATATCATCGTAAAGTATGTTTTTTCAATATAGTTTTATTAGATTATTGAAAATTTTTCGGGACGTTAGGCGTGTTGCTTTGTCTGCGTATGTTCAGGAAGAAGAGCTTCGCGCCACTTTGCTAGCTTTCCGTGCTAATTGACTGGAGAAGAGGACATTCTAAATCCAAACAACGATTGTTCTGGACAAAGGACCCCTTGTACAACATTCTGATGGAAGATCATCAAAAGTAGGACCCATTTTATGATGCTATTTCATATATCTGTCGAACATGTTGTACTAGTAGTTTGCGCCCAGATTTTGGGCACTCTCTCGCTATAACTAAGCTGGATGTCGTAATCAAGTTATTTTTAGAATTCTAACACGGCGATTGCATTAAGAACTAGTGTATCTATCATTTCCTATACAACATGTATTTTTTAGTAATGTTTATGAATAGTTATTTAGTCAGAATATGTGAGTGTCAGAAAAATATCCGGACGTTGTGGGAAAAAGATGCTACGTTAGCACAATGTATAACCACTGATTTCAGCTCTAAATATGCACATTTTCGAACAAAACATAAGTGTATGTATAACCTGATGTTATAGGACTGTCATCTGATGAAGCTTATCAAGGTTAGTCAAAAATTATATATCTTTTGCTGGTTTGTTACGATCGCTAACTTTTGCTGCTGGTAAATGGCTTGTGTTTCTGGCTATTGTGGTAAGCTAATATAATGCTATATTGTGTTTTCGCTGTAAAACACTTAAGAAATCGGAAATATTGGCTGGAATCACAAGATGCCTGTCTTTCATTTGCTGTACACCATGTATTTTTCAGAAATGTTTTATGATGAGTATTTAGGTATTTCACGTTGGTGTCTGTAATTACTCTGGCTGCTTCGGTGCTATTTCTGATGGTAGCTGTGATGGTAGCTGCAATGTAAAACTGATTTATAGCTCAAATATGCACATTTTTCGAACAAAACATAGATTTATTGAATAACATGTTATAAGACTGTCATCTGATGAAGTTGTTTCTTGGTTAGTTTGGTTGGTTCTTGGTTAGTTAGGTTGGTTTTGTGCATGCTACCTGTGCTGTGAAAAATGTCTGTCCTTTTTTGTATTTGGTGGTGGGCTAACATAAATATACGTGGTGTTTTCGCTGTAAAACATTTTAAAAATCGGACACGTTGGCTGGATTCACAAGATGTTTCTCTTTCATATGCTGTATTGGACTTGTTAATGTGTGAAAGTTAAATATTTCAAAAAAATATATTTTGAATTTCGCGCCCTGCACTTGAAGTGGCTGTTGTCATATTGTGCCCGGCTTCGGGCTTGCAGCCCAAAGAAGTTAAACAGATCCTTGCTCGTGGATATCAGAGACTCGAAGCCTCCCAGGCTCAGTTTCTTGCAATTCATATCTCTTGTGGGGGATCCCTGAGTCCTTGTTTCCCCCTTTCTGGGTTGTCCTTCGTTACTTAGCGACACTAGGAGTAACTTAACGGTGCAATTTATGTTTCTCTCAAAGGGATCCGGTTATCACAGCAACCTAACAATCCTAGAACATTTAACACAATGAAGCTCCAAGACCCTGTGATCGAGTTCCGAGGCTCACGCATTGCGCTGTGTGCGAAGTCTACAGCCAACCACCGTTGGTACAAGGTTCAGGGTATCACCAAAAGCCTAGATTCTATCATGTGCTGCAGGAAGCGCTCATCCGGTCACAACATGATAAGCATGGATCTGTTCACGAGGGTTGTCAAGGACCTGACTGCTAACCTGGAGAGCTCGCTCGAGTGGGTCCCTGATTACGTAAGAAACCTGAACGCGCCCGAGTCCAAGGGCTCTGCGTTCAAGGACGCGCTGCTGCAACTGTTCAGGTCTAAAGCCCTGTCTCCAGAAGCCTGCAGACGCCTGTGGGACAGGAGCCATATGTCCACTGGTATAGGCGTTGCGGTAGACACGCAGTGCAAGGACATGTTCAATGGAAAGAAGACAATGCGTGACGTGGGCCCCGTTTCTCGCCTCATTCTCACACAACTCGAGGCTCTGCGCCTGACTCCCATTTGCGCAGGCCTCAAAGTTGCCGGTGTGCCCACGCCCGATATGTTCGGTGAACCAGGATCCTACACGTACCGCAACGGCTGTAGGTTCATCCGCGACACATGGCGCTTCTACACCGAGGTGGACCTAGTGGCCCACGACACCGTAAAGGACAACATAGCGCTGTTGGAGCTCAAGACCAGGAACAACGACATTTTAGACTAGACCACCTTGTGGCAATACAACACGCAGCTGTGGCTGACGTGGGTGATGTTCTCGCTCATGTACCCAAGCATGGCAGAGCGGTCGGCCGCGTACCTGGTGATAATCAGGCCGGGGACCAACCAGGTTACCTTACAGAGTTGTTTAAGGTCCACGATTTCTGAGTATACGCAACAGGTTCCCGTGGTTGAACTCTTTCTGCCCCCAGGTGCTTCACTGGCTGGCTCCTATGTATGTGAACATGAGAGTCGAGACTCAGCTGGCCTCCTCAGCAAGGACAACGGCCTCCTGGTTAGACCCTACTGACTTGTGTTACAGGAACATACTTTTTAAATAGGAGAAATTGAAGAACAGGAAGACTGTAGAGGCGTCAATGACAGGAGATTCGGATCATGTCTCTCGTGTTGATGTCAACGATCGTGACAACAATCGGGAAGAAGAGGAATAAACGTACATGTTGTATCGTTGCGACCCCATGCGAGAGTTCAGTGGTGAAACATCCAACCAGTGCATTTTGTCCGACCAGGGCTAATTTTTCCAACCAGGGCTCCAGCCCTAGATCAATTGGTCCAAAGGTGCTTAAAACATACAACCAACGTTACCTAAACATCCAACCACGACCAGGACTCATTTGTCCAACCAGGGCTCCAACCCTAGAGCATTTTTCCAACGGTGCCTAAAACATCCAACCAATGGTGACCGGAGGTTAGATACTGCCCCAGCTAGACTGTCCGTGTACAGACTATAGACCTACTCCATTTGGCTCCTAGTCGATCGGATAACGCTTTGACCAAAATGGGGTTGAAACACAAGGCTATCCACACAATGCTTGCAAACCCTCACATGGCGCCGTTTTAAATGATCGACAGACTGTGCCAGTGACAGAATTGGACTCTGATAGACCATCTCATGGTAATCCACAAAGTCAAGGACAGTGACTACATCAAAGGTGATTCGCAGGCATCCATAGTAAGCATGGCAAGAACACTGGTGTGTGGTTACATCTCGGAAAATGCAGGCAGCCGGTGTGTAGTGCTTGTAAAGGACGGCGCGGGGGCACAGAAGCCGGCCGTGAGGGAGATCAGAATAAACCGTCCCCCCTGTACCTCACATGGAGTTCTGTAAGTGTAATCTGTGCGTCATAGAATACACCATGATGAAGCTGTTGGCCGACATGGGTATGAAAAACAAGTTGTTTCTAGTGACCGCCGTGAAGGGAGACTCCTCCGAGGGTGAGCTCCTAGAGGGAACCTTGGTCGATAACCTGGTGTCGTTCCACCAGAAGTACCTGGAGTACCAGGAGTGCCAGGACGAAAGCGTATTCGTGAACACGCTCGAAGATCTGAAACGTCCCGAGCGTGAGCTGTCCGACATAGATCCCAGTTATGCCAACGGCTCGATAGACAGGCCTGAGGGACTCGAAGGCATCTTTGTGGCGACTTTCGCGGACCCTGAGACTATACAATTGTCTACATTAAAGGATGCGTGTCTAGGGTGTACGAGCACAGAGGCCGACACGCTGCTTGTGGAGTTGGCAAACGTTCTGAAAGGTAGTGTGACTGTGTGCACCGGAGACTCGGACCTGGTGGCCGTGCTGACGGCTTGTGGCCGCGAGGGTATTACTATAGAGGCTAGAAAACAAGAGCTACCACGAGGATCGAGACATGCACATGTCAACCTTCGGGGAGCTGCTGTTTGCCATTCCTGACAACCGCCCACCCAACAACCACCCAGTTTAGGGAATTGGCTTCAAGTGAGGATAGGTTCCGAATGCTCTGCGACATCGCCGATGAGGACAAATACCTGCTGCCGATGACTCGAAAGCAACACGACTCATTCGAGGTCATTCTGGATCAACACGGTAATGTCAAGTAACAGTCGCTATGTACCTGTACCTAGACGGGATCAGGGGATTTCTCTACCGCACCTTCCTGTCTAGGTTGTTCGAGTCGAACGCCCGGAACAGATTGGATGGGTTGGGGCTCATTGTAGGCAAAGGCTGTGTCAGTACAAAGACGGTCTGTTACATCTTCGAAACGCTATGCCCCACATCTGACGAGAGTCCGCTATCGGGCTCCGAGTCGGATACCCCGTCTACCGGTGTACCGGTCTACCGGTCTTGTGTCTGCAGGGGCACGAGGTCCCCGAGCTCTACCTAAACGACGGCGCAGAATATAAGGTGGTCCTGAGCAAAGAACAGAAAAATGTCATGAATGGCCTCAAGCGGTTGAGTAATGCGTACCTGAATGGGGTGGTACCGAGGGGCAGTTACGGCCATTTCTTGAGGATGAAACAAGCAAGCCGGCACTTTTTCCTGCGCATGAAAAGCAATGTATTCCGAGACGAGACGAAGCGAACGGAAAAGCTGTTGTTCGTGGCGCTGTGCGGGACCGATTATAACATAGTTCCGATGGGACTGCGAATTAAGAGATTGATAACAGGAGTGGTAACCAACTACAAGTCCTTTTCCTCTTGGTGCCAAGAGCTGAAGAGTGTACTCTGTTGCGTCGACGGCGCTTCTTCTAAGGACTGTGACTATTACAACATGGGTATGAGGCTGGCCGGTTTCACAAAGGTCCCAGCAAAGATCCGGTCTAAGTACTGGACAGAGGTGAATTGCGGATTAATGGCCAAGACCATGAAATACGTCTGCGAACTGTGGAACCTGAAGAGACCGAGAACCAGATCCGAGTACGGGTTCTCTGTGCGTGACAGTGTAGTCCGCTTTGACTGTGACGACTCTCTGTCGACGCCACCTATGAAATGTAATGTGTGGTGACGAATGGGATCTTGATGTCAATGATGTCTATATAGAAGGCAAGGCTATGAATGCACCAGTTGCACCAGTATAAAGTGTGTGTTGAGTACAATAAACTCTATCATCTGGACTGTCTCTGAGAGTGTTTTCTGTGCCATAATGTTTCCACGAATTGTTATTTTCAACTCAATGAGTTATAAGGCTTGTGAATTCATCCCGTCTTGGAACCTCATGAGGGTCCTTGTCCCATATCTTCAGTGAGCAACTCGGGTCCTAGAACAGGACCAGAACAATGTTTGTATTGAACAACTTTTTCTACTTGCAATAACATAACATACTTTTAAGTGTATGTGCGATGCCTTTTGGTATATCCTTCAAGCTCATTGAATCAACTAGACAAAACAGAGACATATTTGGAATGTGCACTTCCCATTTTGTAAACGTCAGGAAAGGGATCCATCTTTTACAGGGTGCCTATCATCCAATGGGCCTTTATTGATATACATATAAATAAACGTCAACAAAAACACCTCCTTACTTTGACATGAACAAGGACTCCCATCCTAATAAAGGAACGATCGAAACAGGTCTTTTCACTTCAACGTGTTTATTTCGTTTGTAATACACAGATACACATCATGGTCTCGTACAGGACCCAGGTGTACTACGCAAACACAAAGACATCTTTCATAGACATCATGTTCGAAATGTCAAACACATGCATGTTAAACGAAGACATTACCAAGGAGATGAAATGTCGGGTCGGGTCGGTTCAGGGACGGTAGTGTCCCTGCACATGTCTTCCAGTTGCATAGTCATACCATTGCCGTTTACCCGGAAGTCTGCATATTCTTCGGGAAGCAGTTGATCATGAACCATCAGTACATCTAGCGCGGGCATGATACATATGATCCTCCGGTTATAAGAGAGTAGCATAGTCATGGACCGTAGACTGCGGACCTTATCACCGAGTGCGGTGCGCACCTCGTCTGTCAATTCCACAGCGGGAGGATCTTTCCTGACTGAAACAAACACACAAAAGTACTTTAGTTTAAGAGCTATTCCAGGCCTTGATTTCACTATACATGTGTTTGTACTCACCGAACTTTCCCTGTGGTCCGTGTGTTTTCAGGTCATCATATAAGTAGGGATTTCTCTCACGTAAAACCTTGAGGAATCTCTCCGCCCGTTCCTCGGTCTTGAGGCAGTGTTCGATGACCTTATGCATCATCTTAACCGGATTGATCTTACTGTGATAAGACCTGAGTAGATTCTCACCATCGGGGTCTTATGTCAGGACCTTACCCGCAAAACTTCTGAAGCACCCATGCCTCTCGGCTATGTCGTGCTTGTAACTGGGAATTCATTATACAGACCGAGGTTGTGAATAGTGGAACTGTGTCGCTGTGCATTTATATATGGTAAAGTTTGAACCTGTTTGGACACATGACTCGTGGTTGGATGAATGTTCTCCCATAGACGTACTGTTGGTTGGATAAATGAGCCGTGGTTGGATAAACGGTCCTCGGTTAGATAAATGGTCCTCGTTTGGATAACTGGTCCTCGGTTGGATAAATGAGCCTTGGTTGGATGAATGGTCCTCGTTTGGATGAATGAGCCCTGGTTGGATAAATGAGCCGTGGTTAGATAAATGGTCCCCAGTTGGATGAATGAGCCCGGCTTGCCTACATCAACAGCAATCTGCTCGTTCAGGCACGAATGCGGATGTCAACGAGGGTAAAGTGTCCGTGACCACATCGCACTATTTGGTGCTTTTGCTGTCAGTGCTGATTGTGTTAACATTCTGGGGGTGTTCATGTATAAACATAATGCCACAGCATACAACCTAGTTGCTCCTGATACAGTGGTTTATAAGGCATAAGCTTTGTCATGTATGTAAGGTATCCGATGTTTGCTATTTGGAGGCATTGTCATGTTATGTGTCATTACTATCCTGTTGTGTTTGTATATGTAACGAGCATACTGTTGGGTTTGTAATAAAAAGGTTTCAATGAAACTCATCTCATTCTCTCTGTCTATATTCATTGAGAGGGTGTCTAATCAAGGCTCAAATTTCTTGATCTTTTCCAGGGACTGTTTCAATTTTTCAGTTTTTGAAGTCTTTGTATCAACTTGATAGGTGCCTCTAGATGTAGCCACTCTACCAGAACTAACCTTTTTGGTTCCAGCGTAGACTTCACAGTTTTTTTAGTTCTTGCATTGATCACATTGAGCGGTCAAGCATTGTTTCATGGTAAAACTTGTCCAGAAGGTACTCTGTTACACATCTCCTCCAGGACATTTGTAGGACACTTCCATTTCATCTGACCCATAGCTCTTCAGACTTAGTCCATCCAAATTACTGGTACTCATGATTGTCACCATTTTTCTTGAAGTTTTCAAAGAATCTAGTTTCTTTACAGTTAGTCACACCGCAGGCAACACAGATTACTTCCTTATAGTCTTTAAATGTGGAAAGTCTGCCTATGTCAGGAGCCTCGACCATTAAGGTTGAACCGCTAGGACAATGGACATTGTAGTTCTTGGTCACAGCTAAGACCTTGTATGTAGCAACAAGAACTAGTATTAAGATTATTTTCATGGTTGTCCCCATGTTCTCTTTTTGTAATTAGTCAGAACTCTGTCAAGGTTCATGTTGAGGGAGTTGCTACAGCTCATATATACCCTGTTTGTGGAAATCTCCTAAGTATGCCTAACAACTTTCCTGAGACTTGGTTGGACGATTCCTCCATGGCTGGATGTTTCTGCTTAGATATGTTTAACATTGGTTGGATGATTCCTCCATGGCTGGACGATTTCTCCATGGTTGGATGTTTCTGTCAATATGTTTAACAGTGGTTGGACGATCCCTGCCTAGTTTCTGCTTACATATGTTTAATATTGGTTGGACCGTTGTGAAACATTTCACTAGGATTTAAGAGAGCGGTCTCTTTCTTCAACCCATGTCACAGCCATGTTGCTATTACTGGTGATGGTGTATCTTGTTACCCTGAGCGAAGGCTGCGGATGGCATAACAATTGTTTCAAGTGTCCGCCCGGGACCAGATTGGGTGACGGAGGAACTTGTGAAGATCTGCAGTGTATACCTTGTAAGAGTGACGAATATATGGACATCGTACAACCGGGAAAAAATATGTAATCTACAACCTTACTGTGATCGCAACTGAAACTTTGAGAAACGAGAGTATTACGATCTGACTAAAAGACACAGGTGTAAAGAAGGATTTCATTTTTCAAATTACGATTTTTGTATTGTATGTATTCTTCATTCCACATGCGAAGAACGTTTTGTCCCTATTTTCCTGGGTAACCACAACCATGATGTTGTGTGTGACCCTATACCGGAACGACCAACTATTTTTGACCCGGTTTTATTACTTTGCGTGATTCCTGTATTGGCTGTGGTAGTGGGCATAATTGTGATCTGCAAAAAGAAAGTTCGGATTCAATGTCCAGATGTAGTTAATATGTTCAGGGGTCTTTATGATTTCCTTATGGTCTGGAACGAACAACCAGTCGCTGCTGTTGATGGAAAACAAGGACTCCAGACAGAACGGGCTACACAAAACCTGTCCTATATCAGAGGTGGGGAACAACAAGGACCTTGTGTAATTCAGTGTATTTTTAATATACCAAAGAAAGCATGCCTGATCACAGTCGCGGTCATAACCTTGGCTTTGGGACTGAGCTTTGGACTCGTTACCGTGGTGGACTGGGGCCTGGCAGCTTACTGTGACGCTTTGGTTTGTCTACATTTTCCCCTTAGGTCATTCCATAACATCCCATGGCCTTGGAGGCGATAACCCTGTCTAGTTTTTTGAACAGATGCAAACAGCAAAATTAGTACACTGTACCCAGAACCGTGAGGTTCCACAAGGCTATCAAGTGCATAAGGAGTTGTCCTTACCATAAAAAGGGCAATTCTGGGACGTACTCACGAACAGACTGCAATGGTTCAAGGGATTCCACTTCGGGACACCTGGGAGCGTCTGGATCTTTTGTCGGAATAACTGCTTCGGCAGAAGCGTCTTTCAGCAAAAATGAAGCAGTGGAGAACACGGTAGAGAAAAGTGTCTCGACCAGCAACAACGTAGCCATATCTCTTACCTCTTACAAATCAAATCAAAGTTTATTTGTCACGTGTGCTGAACATTACAGCTGTAGACCTTACAGTGAAATGCTTACTTACAGGCTCTAACCAATGGTGCTTCCTGCTTTAATTTTGCTTGTAAGCAGGAATCAGGAGGATAGAGTTGTGGTCGGATTTACCAAATGGAGGAGGAGGGAGAGCTTTGTACGCATCTCTGTGTGTGGAGTACAGGTGATCTAGAAATGTTTTCCCTCTGGTTGCACATTTAACATGTTGATAGAGATTTGGTAGAAATGTGAAGTGGGTTCTGTGATTGTTTCCTCCTACACGCCCAGTAGCACACTCAAACAAGACATAAACACCCAAACATCAAGGTTGCCCAGCCCAAGGAAGCGGCCGATGGAACGCACAAGACTGAAGACTCCTCACTTAGACTTGGTAGGGAAATATTACCTTGCGTTGTCGCTCCCGGAGGATCGCAAGTTCAAACCCGGTCAGTCTGTCACTCTGGTCAGGGTGTTACAGAAGCTGTTTGAGATGAGGGTAGGCGATAAACTGGCAACAGGGTTTAGTGTGCTGTTAGAGAATATAAACATCATCCTATCTCAACTGGAGCCCGAGTGGTACACCAAACATTTTGGTTACTGTAGAGCCTACATGCATGGCAACAAATAAAGAGTACGAGAAGAAGTTCACTTTGTCAAAGACGCGAATTCATACGTGCCGACGCTACATGGGCTGAGCGCCGACTTCATAAGAAACCTAAAAGAAGTGGCAGTCTGCGCCACCAGCGGCTCCATTGCTAATAGACCGTTCCTGAACACCCCGCACCTGTACGAAGTGGAGCTGATCAACACGGGACACGAGTACCTAAAGCAGGGAGACCGTTTCACAGTGCAGCTCCCCAACCGAGAGGACGTGGCTCCTCAACTGGAGGTGGACGTTGATCTAGGCTACAACATGTCCGTGAACAAGGGCATCTGGGGAGGACTGCTGGCTACTAGAAAAGTGAATTGTGAGTCAGGCGGAGACCCCGTGGAAGAGGTGATACAGGCTATTAAGCATGAGCACGAGTTCGACATGTTTCAACTGATTTCACCTTACACACCCCAGAGTATACTGTCAATGATGACGCTGGTGGCCAACGGGGCTGATTATCACAAAGTCACCGATGTGATGAGACTTTGACCTGATGACGATCAGCGCCATCGTGGAGAATGAAAGTGTCAAACGGTTTCTGAGGACCGCGGTCAGGCATGCGATGAACATCGGGAAAAGTGTGCAAGGCTTCACAGGAGGACAGGTGGTACGAGCCTGCAACAATTATAATTTCAGCAACAGGTGGAAATTATAGGCAATTAGCAAGACACCCCCAATAAAGGAGTGGTTCTGCAGGTGGTGACCACAGACCACTTTTCAGTTCCTATGCTTCCTGGCTGATGTTTTGGTCACTTTTGAATGCTGGCGGTGCTTTCACTCTAGTGGTAGCATGAGACGGAGTCTACAACCCACACAAGTGGCTCAGGTAGTGCAGCTCTTCCAGGATGGCACATCAATGCGAGCTGTGGCAAGAAGGTTTGCTGTGTCTGTCAGCGTAGTGTCCAGAGCATGGAGGCGCTACCAGGAGACAGGCCAGTACATCAGGAGACGTGGAGGAGGCCGCTACCTCCGCCTTTGTGCAAGGAGGAGCACTGCCAGAGCCCTGCAAAATGACCTCCAGCAGGCCACAAATGTGCATGTGTCTGCTCAAACGGTCAGAAACAGTCTCCATGAGGGTGGTATGAGGGCCCGACGTCCACAGGTGGGGGTTGTGCTTACAGCCCAACACCGTGCAGGACGTTTGGCATTTGCCAGAGAACACCAAGATTGGCAAATTCGCCACTGGCGCCCTGTGCTCTTCACAGATGAAAGCAGGTTCACACTGAGCACATGTGACAGACGTGACAGTCTGGAGACGCCGTGGAGAACGTTCTGCTGCCTGCAACATCCTCCAGCATGACCGGTTTGGCGGTGGGTCAGTCATGGTGTGGGGTGGCATTTCTTTGGGGGGACGCACAGCCCTCCATGTGCTCGCCAGAGGTAGCCTGACTGCCATTAGGTACCGAGATGAGATCCTCAGACCCCTTGTGAGACCATATGCTGGTGCGGTTGGCCCTGGGTTCCTCCTAATGCTAGACCTCATGTGGCTGGAGTGTGTCAGCAGTTCCTGCAAGAGGAAGGCATTGATGCTATGGACTGGCCCGCCCGTTCCCCAGACCTGAATCCAATTGAGCACATCTGGGACATCATGCTTTAGTCCAGGTCTGGGAGGAGATCCCTCAGGAGACCATCCGCCACCTCATCAGGAGCATGCCCAGGCGTTGTAGGGAGGTCATACAGGCACGTGGAGGCCACACACACTACTGAGCCTAATTTTGACTTGTTTTAAGGACATTACATCAAAGTTGGATCAGCCTGTAGTGTGGTTTTCCACTATAAATTTGATTTCCATTGATAATTTTTGTGTGATTTTGTTGTCAGCACATTCAACTATGTAAAGAAAAAAGTATTTAATAAGAATATTTCATTCATTCAGATCTAGGATGTGTTATTTTAGTGTTCCCTTTATTTTTTTGAGCAGTGTATTTATTTTTCGAGTGGCGCTCAGGGTTCCCTAAGGAGATCTTCTTAAACTTTTTGATGCCTTTCAGACTATCCTTATCCTGTATGCGGTGGCGACTGACGAAGATGGCATTGTCAACTTTAGCATACAACATCTGAAGCATGGTAGATGTGTCAACGGGAGGTTTGAGTCTGCTGAATACAACGGCGAAGTTAGTCACTGGCAGCCCCGGCTCTCAGTCAGGTCGCTCACAACCTGGGCGCTCGCGATTGAGTTGTTAGAGTTGTTGTCGACTAGGCTGTTGTTAGCAGCCTCAGCACTCTCTCCTTTCCCAAACGCTATGGTCATCCACCATTGATCAGACCACGCCGCGCACGGCTCGCTAGTGATCTTGGGGAGATTCACGTGTCCCATGTCGAGCCACCAGTTATCGGCGTGTCGATATCCACACAGGTCTTCACGGTGTCGTTCATTGGGCTTCTCTTTCAAAAGGTTCATCCACCAGCTGTCCTCCTCAAGACAATCCATTCCTCGTCAAGATCTCGAGTCGTCTCGCTGGTTACTCAACTATGGCGATGGTATGGAAACACAGTCTAGCGAACCACAGGCCAATGTTCAATAGGACCAGTATGCATAGGATTACAGTAATACACGATTCTCCAGTGAAACAGATACACTTTGTCTTGAGCTGACTTTTGGCTCTCTTTGCTGATCTGGGTAGCCCATGTCCTTTGGCACCTAGTGAGACGGGTTGCCTCTTTCCTTAATACAGTATAATAAAAAGAAAACGTGTTCAACTTAACATCATCTGGGTCATTCACATAGCTCCCCAGTACAGCACGTAAGCGGGCGCACCGTAGAATAGAGGCGATGTGTACGAGAAGTGAACTAGAGCAAGATGGGCCGTGTTGTAGAGGACCAAGAATGCCATGAGACTGCAGCAGAAGACCGGAGCCGGGTTGTATTGGTCATGACGGTTAAATAGTATCTGCACGCCATGTCCAAAAACTCGCTTGCTGTAGCACGCCTCGGCGCTGTCAGAGTCAGACAGTCTCTCCTCCCTGTACAGAGCGAGCACCTCACCTTTGTTGGTACAGAGGGCCGAGCACTGCAGCTGCCTGGTCCTCTCGAGTAGGGTGTTCAGTTCCAGGCATACGTACGATGTGACGGTGGTCGAAAGGGCCGAGCACTGCAGATGCCTGGTCCTCTCGAGTAGGGTTTTCAGTTCCAGGCATAAGTACGATGTGACGGATTTGACAGTCGCAACCAAGAAGATCACCTTGTACCCGGCGAGCCAGATGGAGTTTCTTTGCGTCAGATCACCCCGTGCCAGGTCGTACGACAGGTAGAAAAGAACAGAGAGTATAACCGAGTCCCTTGGTAAGATGACATGAGTTCAATTGGATCGAACTAATCTGACGAAGCCGATCGCGTTAATGCAGACAAACACGAACGCCCTCCATCTTAGAATCGGGAACAGAGAGGGACCTCGTCTGACCGAGCATTCGATCCACGAGACGATGACCTCCTTCCCGCCGCAAAATGTGTGGTATAACCAGATGTAAATGTAGGCGGCTAAGAAGAAGATGAATATGACGAGTTTCTGAGAGACGGATACACCCAACATTGGGTCAACGATCACGCTGGTGTCACTGCGACTGCTTTGTCTTTTTGAGCTCAGGATGGAACCTCCAATCAAGGTGATGCAGACCATCAGAGACTACAGGGTTCCCAGCAAACCCCATGCGAACAACTTCCACAATCTGATTATGTGCACAAAGATAGTGGCGAAAACTAGCACCCTCGAGATAACCTTGAGTATGTTGAAAACGACACCCTTGATACGCTGCACTTGCACACATGTCCGATTGAGCCAGCACACGATGGGAGGCATGTACAAAGGGTCAACGTTTGTTGTCAACATAGTCCTGTTCAGAGAGTCACACAGGATCAAGTCATGATCAGGTAAAAACGTTCTGGGTAACATGTCCCGTAGATAGAGATAGCGAAAGGGACAGGCTGTGGTATCTTTAACTTTAAATTGTGCTAAAAACGAAATGTTGGGCCGCTAGGCTTGGTTTACCAATCTAGCGGGGTCTCCCATGTTACCGGCCAGCGTCGTGCTCTCAAACTTCGACACGATCTCCTGTCCGATTGTAGTCATCCTATTGAACACGCTGTGGTTATAATAGCGCCATTCACAAAACCCATTGCACCTGAAGGTGTTCCCAGTCTCCGTACCTATATGCACGTAGTAGCAGTTTTGGCTGTTTCGCAGGTGGTCGTGCAGTTCCTCTTCGTCATCAACCCAGATGAGACCTAGTGTCACACCGGCTTCGTCTCCCAGAATGGTGACATTGTTTCCCTATCAGGTACAATTTCACAGCGTCCTCACCCGGAACTGTGGTGTTTCGACTTCGCTTGTGTGGTACGACATTGACACGATGGAGCCCACCAGCTGCACAAATTGCCAGACCAGGAACGGCTTTGACACCACAGTCATGGCCAAAAGTTTTGAGAATGACACAAATATTAATTTTCACAGTCTGCTGCCTCAGTTTGTATGATGGCAATTTGCATATACTCCAGAATGTTATGAAGAGTGATCAGATGAATTGCAATTAATTCTCTTTGCCATGCAAATTAAATGAATCCCCCAAAAAACATGTCCACGGCATTTCAGCCCTGCCACAAAGTCAGTGATTCTCTTGTTAACACAGGTGTGAGTGTTGACGAGGACAAGGCTGGAGATCACTCTGTCATGCTGATTGAGGTCGATTAACAGACTGGAAGCTTCAAAAGGAGGGTGGTGCTTGGAATCATTGTTCTTCCTCTGTCATCCATGGTTAACTGCAAGGAAACACGTGCCGTCATCATTGCTTTGCACAAAAAGGGCTTCACAGGCAAGGACATTGCTGCCAGTAAGATTGCACCTAAATCTACTATTTATTGGATCTTCAAGTAGAGCGGTTCAATTGTTGTGAAGATGACTTCAGGGCGCCCAAGAAAGTCCAGCAAGCGCCAGGACCGTCTCCTAAAGTTGATTCAGCTGCGGGATCGGGGCACCACCAGTACAGAGCTTGCTCAGGAATGGCAGCAGGCAGAAGTGAGTGCATCTGCACGCACAGTGAGGCGAAGACTTTTGGAGGATGGCCTGGTGTCAAGAAGTGCAGGAAAGAAGCCACTCTCTCCAGGAAAAACATCAGGGACAGACTGATATTCTGCAAAAGGTACAGGGATTGGACTGCTGAGGACTGGGGTAAAGTCATTTTCTCTGATGAATCCCCTTTCCGATTGTTTGGGGCATCCGGAAAAAAGCTTGTCCAGAGAAGACAAGGTGAGCGCTACCATCAGTCCTGTGTCATGCCAACAGTGAAGCATCCTCTGACCATTCATGTGTGGGGTTGCTTCTCAGCCAAGGGAGTGGGCTCACTCACAATTTTGCCTAAGAACACAGCCATGAATAAAGAATGGTAACAACACATCCTCCGAGAGCAACTTCTCCCAACCATCCAGGAACAGTTTGGTGACGAACAATGCCTTTTCCAGCATGATAGAGCACCTTGACATAAGGCAAAAGTGATAACTACGTGCTCGGGGAACAAAACATCGATATTTTGGGTCCATGGCCAGGAAACTCCACAGACCTTAATCCCATTGAGAACTTGTGGTCAATCCTCAAGAGGCAGGTGGACAAACAAAAACCCACAAATTCTGACAAACTCCAAGCATAGATTATGCAAGAATGGGCTGCCATCAGTCAGGATGTGGCCCAGAAGTTAATTGACCGCATGCCCGGGCGGATTGCAGAGGTCTTGAAAAAGAAGGGTCAACACTGCAAATATTGACTCTTTGCATTAACTTCATGTAATTGTCAATAAAAGCCTTTGACACTTATAGAATGCTTGTAATTATTCTCAGTATTCAGTATTCCATAGAAATATCTGACAAAAATATCTAAAGACACTGAAGCAGCAAACTTTGGAAATTAATATTTGTGTCATTCTCAAAACATTTGGACAAGACTGTAGAGTGTAGCACGAACAACAAATGGTTACTGAGAATGGGTACATTATTGAGAGGAATCTCTGTCACGTTGGAAACCACGGTCAGGCGACGCTGACGCTGGGTCTGACGGCCACTTAAGCCGTCGCACCTGATCATATCGTGAAACTGGGTGAGCGATTTGTTCCACTCGGAGACGAAAGTGTGGATAGGGATCGCGGGTTCTACAGCTCCTCGGTGCCGTTGTAGCTGTTTATATACCTCTTGGCTATCAGAGATCTCCCTTTCGCGATGTACGTGTTGTACAGGTCCACGATTGATGAGTATTCCTCCGATTGACTGATGATAGGCATGAGTCTGACACACACATCCCCAACTCGAGGACTGTGTTTGGTAGTCGAGTCGATCAGTTGAGAGGGTACGTGCTTGAAGTCGAGATTACCCAGGGCTAGGTTGTTCCATTCACCCTTATACCCGTTCAACCCTGATCCCACCACGTCATTATCGCTGCGGTCATCATTCATCATGCGCCTCTGAATCGACCCTTGCTGTTGAAGGGCCACTCTCACGGGTGTTTCATTGAGCATGAAACAGATCGACTTCTGCGAAGCCATAGTAAGAGGCGGCGGAGTCTCGGCGATTGAGTGTCAGATTGTAATACACTGTTGGAATGTGTGTCGTTAGTGGCTTGCTTACTGGAGCGTAAACAGTTGATCCCTCATCACAACCCATTCTCAGTACAGCAACTAGCATGACTATTTCTTAAAAGAAAACAAAGACATTTAGACCGACGTATGGTTGTAATACTTTATTTTGTGCACACGATACATCAACACGCATAATAAAAAAATTCCTCAGGGTGTACAACGAGTATGCTCCCAAGACCTTGCAGTACGTTGTCAGGGTAACGCCATGTGGAGTTTTCTTTACATCTTTGTGACAACCGCTGAGATGAAATCTTCCATGGTCGAGGTCTTCAGGGAGCTTCCTCCACCCGAGGGTACCAAGTATCCAGCTTGTTGTTTGTTCATCACGGTCGTATTGGACTGCTGTGCGGGCGGCTGAGACTGTTGGTTGTTGGACGCGGAGGTTGTGGGTCCCCCCACGTCTTCCGTGTCCATCGTGACCACTTCGCAGCTCTCCTCGCTTGAGCTGCTACTGCTGCGTTTTGAGATCTGCTTCGTAAGTTCGCGTAGTTCGTTCATCAATTTAGAGATATCCCCGGGATCCTGATCATCCTTGGCTTGTTTGCGCACACGCTTATACGGGGTGTCTCTCGCCAAACTCTGCAACGTATCCATATTGGACAGGTTAGACGAGGACTCTTGTGACACCGAGCTGCGCTGTTGTTCTAGTATGTCTCTTATGCTGGCCTTGATCGAATCGATGCTCTTTCTGGGAGGCTGCCTGTCTCTCAGATTCCTCCTTGTTATACTCCATAGCTATCTTCCTCCTCTGCTCCTCGGTCAGAGTGTCGCTCCTGCAAAAGCTTGATCAGATTATCCATTTGGGTCTGAGTAACGGCCATTGTATCTTCCATCTGTTTGTGTTTAGGCGCTGCAGTATCTCCTGTAGGGTGTTACTCCGATGTTAGTATCTTCGTCAGTAGGTTTAATACCAGCGCAGAGTTTAGTTTTCACCCCGGTACGTCTGGTGAAATCCTTAGCTCCTTGCACCGTGAACAGGCTGTCCGTATTGTCAGGACATTTCAGTCTCTGAGTTAGTACGCTATTCTGAACCTTGATGGCCTCTAATACATCCTTCAGCACTCGCACCTCGGCAGCTTGGTCTAGCATGGTCTTCCTGAGTGATTTAACAGTCTCCGTGATACTCTGCCCCTCGGAGCTCTCGTCCGACACATCAGAGGGAGTTTCGGTCTGGGCATAGACAACCCCGGCTCTCTCATTCAGATTGATGCCTGCGTCAAGGACCGAGTCCTTCAGGGTGGAAAATCCCATCCTGGTCATTGTCTGGGCCAGATCCTTACCTGTCACCAGGGTGCAAAAGCAGCCCGGCCTCATGGGCACGGAGACTAACCTACACTCCTCCGTCATGGGGCCGCTCTTGTTATCTCCCACTGTGCCTAAGCCAATGCTCATCTCCGGCTTCACCACGTGGTTGGTGTACTCATTGTCGTCGCACGCGACACAGCAGTACAGGGGGGATTTGTCAACAGACCTGCCGTGGACGTGCCAGTAACAATTGACTCGACCGTTGTCCTTCTTGACTTTGTGTAAGAACACAGCTTTGCTGGGTTCAGGGTGACCGCTCCGGAGTACGACATGTTGTTCCCCACAATGAAATCTTTCCTCGACTCTGGGTACACCTCACCCTGCGACACTCTAAACACGCTACACATCCCCACGAGGAGCTTGTCACTTTCGCACAAAATGATACTAGCCAACGCCTCGGGGGAAATCCTCCTCGTTGGTGACGTAGCACTCTTTGCAGTAGATCGGCACAAATGAGACTGGTCCGAATGCAGAGTCGCTTGGGGGTCCTCGCATCTATCGCCATAGTCGACTAGATTCATGCTGATCATGTTTACGACGGCTCTCTTCTTGTCCTCGTTCAACACTTTCACAAATGCGAATTGATCTTTTGTGCAGAACACGGGTCCTACCCTGGACCCTTTGCTCACCAAGGGGGTTACGTCGCTGGAGGACATCGCGACTCTATCCTTTATCCCGCGGAAGACGCGAAGACCTAGGGCTCTGTCACCTATCCTTTAGTGCGAACCCGACTGGGATCGTTCCACCTTGGTGTTGAAGATCAGACTGTCTCCCCAGACAAACTCCTTGTCAAACTCGATCACTTTTTGGAGCACGAGACTAGAGATGTGTGTTATGTTCTCCACTGTGCATTAGGAAGGGGTGCAGGTGAACGGGAAGCTGCAACTGTCGTCGTTTGTTTGGGTGCGCGTGAGCTCGGATAGCTTCATAGAGTCCGACAACTTGAGTTGGAACATCCCCCGTAAGTACGCCCTAGTCCTGACTTCATTAAATTCGCTCTCTTTCACATGTGTAGACAAAGCACCTTTGCACCATTTACAATGTTCACTGTTTACTATGGCAATTACGTGCTTGGAACTCATAAGGAATACGCAGTGGCTACCCCAAAGTAAGCCGCAGCAAGTCCTCCGCAGACCGTGAATTTATCACTCTCGATAAATCCAGCAACAGCCTTAGAAAAGTCTCCGCTTTTACCAGCAGCTGAGGATGAGTGAATGCGCCTCTTCTTCGACTTCTTGTTATTTTTCTCCATCTGGGTCTTACTCTCAGCAGCTTTCATCATCGCATGAAGTTGTTCGAGCCAGCCTCCCAGAGAGAGGACACCGGAATAAGAGGGTAAGGGTGAGAAACGAGCCGGACGACTAACAAACTCCTAGTAAGAGCCGAACCACTTTCAGCTGTGGTCACGAACAGGTTTCGCAGGGAGAGATGCGAGGAGCCGTTTCTATTAGTAATCCTAACATGACCTGCAATGGGATCTCCCGGCACCTCAGAAGATCGGGCCCTGGACTCGAGAGCTGCATCAAAGGAAGGATATTCCTCCGCCATGGCAGCGGACGCTATGTTCCCCGAGCCCGGGGAACAACAGGACCGGGAGTTGTACAAGATCAGCGAGAATGATCGCTTCGTACAAAAACAGTACCCGATGCTGTACATGAACCTGAACGTTAACGAGCACCCCTCCATAGTCGACTTGCAGTACGAGAATGAGGGTACCAGCTGTCCCTTGTACAAATTAGACAAGCACTTTGATGGAGTCCAAAGTGTTCCTAAGTCCCACGAGGTGAAAGGCTACCTCGACTCTTACAACCACAGGTTCACAGAGCAACAAGTCAACATTCATCTAGGCCACAGCATGAGGGATGACAATGTCATAGATGTTTTACAGAACATGTCCGTGGACCTGATCAGCAAATCCTACTCGCTAGCGAATGCCGCTTCACTTCGCATCATGAACCACATCAGAACGAACATGGGTAGACCGGTATTCATCCCCGACCAGGATGTGGCTAAGGTTCACAATGATGCCGTTAAACAGTTCATCGGTCTTGCGTCTACATGTCAGGCGTTGATGAAATACAAGCACAACGATAACGAAAGGGTTCCCGCGACTAATCCTCTGTTGTAACTCTTACAGCAATAACAAGGTACTATATAACCTTACCATATCATAGTATCACAGACATTGTTATCATAGTTTACTTTATGCATCAAAAGCGTTGTCATTGTATCCTGCGTGGATTCGTTTACCACCACCTCAATCCGCACCCATGAGGCTCCTGATAGCCTTTTCACTCTCATGGCTCCCGTACCTCATGGGCTCCCCTGTCAACAAAAACGACTCTTACGGCTATGCTCCCTACGTTTGGATTGCCGTCAGCACATGCAGTGCCCAGAAAGGCTGGTTTAAGGGCAGGAGTCACAGCGGCTTCGCTTTGACCGTGGACAACTACAACCGCACGAGCGACATGTGCACTCACTACTGCCCGGGGACGATCTACGCTCACTCGAGACTCAGCGGGTGATCTCACCAAGCACGAGACTGAAGGCTCCATACTCGGCGCCTATGTTAGCAGGGTGGACAAGTCGTCCTGTCTCGTGATCCCCGGAGGGTTCAAGTGTTCGGACCGCGTTGACGCAAACACCCCCTTGAACAAGATATCGATTCTTCTCCACGCCAGGCCTCGCAACAGAGACTATTACTTCGGCGAGGACCCAATGGCTGACTGCGGACCCGATCCTCAGTGCGCAGCTTTCAAGCTCTTGAGGAGGACGCACCCGCTGTGAGCAGAAACTGACCCGAGACACATGATGTCCTGACCCCCAGTACACGTAACAAGGTCGTGTGTCCCGAGCTCATAGCCGCTCACGGGGCGTAGTTTGATGAGGATGCTCCCGGATCCAGGATGGGTAGCAATGAAAGGTTAAGAACTCGTACATCTCGGTGTCGAATAGCTTAGTCGAAGTGAGCAACAAGCTTGACACCAACATAGCCCTTGTCAATGGTAGGATCGGCGACCAGGAGAAGAAGATACAGAAGAATAACGAGATCGTCAACAGCAACTTTGCCATGATGAGGGACACGGAAGCGCGTGACACCAACATCAAGTTCTCGGTCATGGCCAGTTATCAAATGTGGTACGTTCAGATGCAGAGCGTCACCCATCAGATGATGCAGGCCGCCATACACAAAGACTGTACAACGACTGAAAGCTTTTCATTGTACACTCTATCCCGTTGAGAAGACCGTATTCAGAGGGGTCATACCCATGCCCAAGATGAGCACCGACGGAGTCCCTTTCTGGCCCGACTACAAAGTGTGGTTGATAGATGGCAGGTATTACGAACTGTCCGACTGTTTTTATTTTACCTTTATTTAACCAGGTAAGCTAATTGAGAACAAGTTCTTATTTACAACTGCGACCTGGCCAAGATAAAGCAAAGCAGTGCGACACAAACAACAACACAGAGTTACACATGGAATAAACAAGCGTACAGTCAATAACACAATCGACAAAAAGAAAGTCTATATACAGTGTGTGCAAATGCTGTGAGGAGGTAGGCAATAAATAGGCCATAGTAGTGAAGTAATTACAATTTAGCAGATTAACACTGGAGTGATAAATGAGCAGATGATGATGTGCAAGTAGAGATACTGGTGTGCAAAAGAGCAGAAAGGTTAATAAAAACAATATGGGGATGAGGTAGGTTGATTGGGTGGGCTATTTACAGATGGACTATGTACAACCTGCAGCGATCGGTTAGCTGCTCAGATACCTGAAATTTAAAGTTATTGAGGGAAATATAAGTCTCCAGCTTCAGCTTTAGCCAGGAGGAAAGCATGGCCAGCTGTAGAGAAATGCTTATTGAAATGTTCGATTATCATGGATTTATCGGTGGTGACCGTGTTACCTAGCCTCAGTGCAGTGGGCAGCTAGGAGGAGGTGCTCTTGTTCTCCATGGACTTTACATGTCCCAAAACTTGTTAGAAATTTGCATCCTGTAGCTCTGTTTGAAAAAGCCACAGCAATTACTGTCACAAGCCCGAGCCTCACGAGAGTTACCTCAGATGCGTGAAGGATCCCAGCGAGTGCAAGACAGTATGCGCCCCTTGTCACCGAGGTATTTTGCTACCAGGATAAGAAAGTCTGCTGGATGGAGGGTTCAGCCTCGGTAGAGATCGAGTCTCCTCCGCTCAAACTGTTCTCCAGACCGCACATATCGGATGGACCCGTGTCTTTCTCAGATCTACTGAAAGATCCCGGAAATATACGAAACAGAGTTGCTGCAGGCCATAAACACCAGCGTAAAGCTCATCGACATGCAAGAAGACCTGGAGAACATCACAAGAAGCCTAGAAGAGTTTGACAAGCGGTATGATGAGATTACGGCTAGCAGGGCTACGTTCGGAGGGTGGCTTTCGGGATTCGCAAGTGATGCGGCCCTATGGGGGCGGCAGGGTAGCCTAGTGGTTAGAGCGTTGGACTAGTAACCGAAAGGTTGCAAGTTGGGGGCGGCAGGGTAGCCTAGTGGTTAGAGCGTTGGACTAGTAATCGAAAGGTTGCAAGTTCAAATCCCCGAGCTGACAAGGTACAAATCTGTCGTTCTGCCCCTGAACAGGCAGTTAACTTCTACTTAGTACTCATCCTGGATCCGGGAGCACCCTCATCAGTAAAAAAGCTGACTAGCATAGCCTAGCATAGCGCCACAAGTAAATATCATGAAATCACAAGTCCAAGACACCAGATGAAAGATACACATCTTGTGAATCCAGCCATCATTTCTGATTTTTAAAATGTTTTACAGGGAAGACACAATATGTATTTCTATTAGCTAACCACCATAGCAAAAGACACAACATTTTTTTCCTGCATAGGTAGCTATCACAATTTCGACCAAATAAAGATATAAATAGTCACTAACCAAGAAACAACTTCATCAGATGACAGTCTGATAACATATTTATTGTATAGCATATGTTTTGTTAGAAATATTTGCATATTTCAGGTATAAATCACAGTTCTACATTGCAGCTGCAATCTGAAATAGCGCCGAAGCAGCCAGAATAATTACAGAGACCAACGTCAAATACCTAAATACTCATCATAAAACATTTCTGAAAAATACACAGCGTACAGCAAATGAAAGACCAACATCTTGTGAATCCAGCCAATATTTCCGATTTTTACAGCGAAAACACAATATAGCATTATATTAGCTTACCACAATAGCCAGAAACACAAGCCCATTTACCAGCAGCAAAGGTTAGCGATCCTAACAAACCAGCAAAAGATATATAATTTTTGACTAACCTTGATAAACTTCATCAGATGACAGTCCTGTAACATCATATTACACAATGCATACAGGGTTTGTTCGAAAATGTGCATATGTAGCGGCACAAATCGTGGTTATACAATGTGATTAGTAGTCAAACTTAAAGCAATCTGTCCGGCGCCATCTTGGAGAGGCACCTCATCTAATCGATAACTAATCGTAAACTTGACTAAAAAATACAGGTTGGACAGCAAATGAAAGATACATTAGTTCTTAATGCAACCGCTGTGTTAGATTTTTAAAATTAACGTTACTACGACATACAGCGTGAGTTACAGCGAGACCGTGCCGAAATTAATGGCGGACTAATAATTTTACATTTTTCCACAATAGCTCTTAATTTTTGATGAGCTTCCATCAGAATCTTGGGCAAGTGGTCCTTTGTCCATAATAATCGTTGCTCGGCTGTAGAATGTCCTCTTCAACTTTGGAACTAGCAGCAAACATTAGCTATGTGGCGCAGAGGTGTCCAACTCTTCATAACGCAGAACTAAGAAAATTCAGAAAATCGCAATATACTCATGTAAACTGATATAACTCGGTTTAAAATAACTATATTATGATGTTTTTAACACCTATATCGAAGAAAATCAGAGCCGGATATATCTAAGGCCGATAACGTGAGCTTTTCAAAATGCCATCTTGAGGTCTGTCTTGCGTCATGGCGAACAATGAAAAGAGTGCACCACCCCGTTCCATGAGGCTTTATACGGCCTCAGATCTGCCCAGCAACACCATTCCAATTCTCATTGGTTACTGACATCCAGGGGAAGGCGCATGCAGTGCATGTAGCCCCATAGCTTACATGGGAATTTATAAACTGACCCTAGAACAGAGACCTCGATTTCAGAAATCTCACTTCCTGACAGGAAATGTGCTGCAGAATGAGTTCTGTTTCACTCAGAGAAATAATTCAAACGGTTTTAGAAACTAGAGTGTTTTCTATCCAATAGTAATAATAATATGCATATTGTACGAGCAAGAATTGAGTACGAGGCAGTTTAATTTGGGAACGATATTTTATAAAGTTGAAACAGCACCCCCTATATTGAGAAAAGGTTAACCCACTTTTCCTAGGCCGTCATTGAAAATAAGAATTTGTTCTTAACTGACTTGCCTAGTTAAATAAAAAATGGACATCTGTAGCTATACTCATGGCTTGGTGCACCGCGCTATCAGTGGGGATCGGGTACATGTTTGTCTTTGGAGGGGGTGGTGGTGGCGGAGGAGGAGTTGCGCTCACAAACTATGCAGAGTCTACATTGTTATACACACCAACAGCCTTGTAAATGTGTGTATAATTGTATATCCCTTTGCCTTTGGATGCTTGAATAAATGTCCTATATGTCAAAGAGTTTGTGTCGTTGTGATTGTGTGTTTGTATGATATGAAACTAGGATCGTGGGAGAGCCAATGGGGTTAGAAACACACTGATTTCGGTCACGGTGATGTAATTACACAACTTTGTTTATTTCACCGTACACAATGTATAGACATAAACTGCAACGTGTGTAGGTTAATCTTGTAACGTCCTGACCAGAGTTATTATGTGTTTTGCTTGTTTAGTGTTGGTCAGGACGTGAGCTGGGTGGGAATTCTATGTTGTGTGTCTAGTTTGTCTGTTTCTATGTCCAGCCTAATATGGTTCTCAATCAGAGGCAGATGGTAATCGTTGTCCCTGATTGAGAATCATATATAGGAGGCTTGTTTTGTGTTGGGATTTTGTGGGTGTTTGTTTCCTGTCTCTGTGATTGTCTGCACCAGATAGGTCTGTCTCGGTTTTTGCACATTTTGTATTGTTGTTTGTAGTGTTTCACTTGTTCTTTATTAAACATGTTTAACACTAGCCGCGCTGCACTTTGGTCCTCTCCTTCACCCCTGGAAGAAAACCGTTACAAATCTTCTTGATATTTCAAGGTTCGACCTTGGTTTATACAATCATACCAATGCATTTTAATTATACACTTTCTTTCTGTAAAATTGACATTGGGTCACAGGTGATGTATATTCAGATCAGACACTCATTGAAAGACGAAAACACTCTTGGTCTTGATATTATGCTTATCTCCTGAATGACTGTAATGAACTGGCATCAGTAAAACTGCCACAGCCCCGGAAGCGACAACTCCTCCACCTGAGCACAACAACACAGAGGCATTTCCCCTCGAGATCACCAGGTTCAACAATCCCAAGTTCAGTGTGCTTCTCAGGTATCACCATCTCCTTGGGTGGTTGGAACCACTCATCCGAGTGTTGCCCAAAGAACCATCCTCCCGGGTAGCCTGCCATGCATTTGTTCAAGCGAATGTAGCGGACGATGATCATGGAGCCCTTGACATGTATGTTGCGTATATCCACGTTGTCATTAGGTTTGATCTTGGTATAACCGCTTCTGTTCATACTCAGGACTGGGGTGTCTTCTTTGTCTTGGGCCAGTGTAAAGTTAGGAGCCACAACCAATACACCGTGCGAGCTGACGTCGGGGTCATCCTTCTCGGTATAGACGACCATGTTGGCATTAGCCTCAATGTCATAGTGTAAACCCAGGCCGTCTCCGATGTCTTCGCCAAATTTAACCGAGGCACCCCTGGAAATGAACACTCTGCCCTTTGATGTTATATGGTCATACTCCCCAAAACAAACACTGGGTCCATCTCTGGATGTGACCACATCCGTGCTGAATGATTCCAACTGGTCATCTGGGTGCACTGGTAGGCTTGTGTTTTGTGTAGGTTTGGATGGATTACGTTCGTGAGAGTACCTTAAATTTTCATATTCTCGTACACCTCTGACACGACCGAGCCCTCCTTGCTGTTCATGTTGGTGAGCAGCACGTCCATGGACACTGAACCATCATAGACAGTGACTTTGGAAGGATCACATTCTTGAGTTGCCTTGGTGTTGCTCATGGCTGTAGCAGACTGTGTGTTGTCAATCTGTATTGGTATGGGATCCTAAGGATCTAACAGCGTGTTAGGTTTCCAGTGAGCTCTCTTGCTCCCACATATCTAAACGTAATATCCACCAAGGGTCTCCAACCGTGGCTAGAATATCCAATCAAGTCTAGAATATCCAGCCGAGGCTAAACTATCCAGCCGTGGCTAGAGTATACAACACACCATTCAGTGTTTTGCCAGTTATCCCATTGACTTAACAGTGGTTGGATAAAGCAGCCGTAGTTGGATGTTTAGCTACGGTTGGATAAATAGGGTAGCTCCGCCCACCCTAGACTCCCGGATCTAAAAATCTTCTCATTCTGTCAGTGACCGTGCTAGGGTGAACATCGCCCGTGACTCTTGTTGTAAATTTTCAAGTCTTGAAGTTCTTTCGATTGAGGTCAAAAACTTGGAGCCCCACGAGCTTCTCCTATGCCAACTTGGAGCCTCCTGAGGGTTTGTGAGCCATTGTTGATCACGGTTGGATAATACAGCCATGGTCAGATATATCAGCCATGGTTGGACATCCAACCAGTGTTGAGGTTACGGTGGTTCAACTTTCTCTTATCCAACCAATGGCAGGTGATCTCATTCGAAGTCTGGCATGTAAAGCCCTTACACAAGCCACATCAACATTAAAGCCTGCGAGGCTTCGAGAGGTGTGTGACTGGCTCACATTTTACACCGTAGACTACAGTGCGCTTAGTGTTGATTTAAAACACAATACTTTATAGTCCCATTGGAAACCGAGTGACTGTATTCATCGATCTACAACAACATGGAGGATAAAACACTGACATACATTGTGACAGACCACCCTCCGTGGTATTTGACCTCTGATTAGAAAGATGTTTTCAGCTGTGGAAGTACACAAGGACTGTTCGTTAAAGTGGTCGACCTGATGATGTGCAAGCAAGAGGGACTATCTGACAGAGGAAAAACAATACAAAGCGAAAAACATCTACCAGGAGTATGGTGATCCGG
The DNA here is from genome assembly GCF_045679555.1 of Salvelinus alpinus. Lineage (NCBI taxonomy): Eukaryota > Metazoa > Chordata > Actinopteri > Salmoniformes > Salmonidae > Salvelinus > Salvelinus alpinus. The sequence continues at coordinate 4,135,835 of NC_092109.1, forward strand.
GACGCTGACACTATACAGCAACATCCTTCGCGCTCCCTGCTACTTGCGCTGATGGACCTAGTGGACATTGATGGTGGGAACGACTTTGAGTCTATGGCAAGTGTAGACAAGGCTGGTCTCAAACATGTGCTGCTGGCATACTGTAACTACACAACCTTCTATATACTGAATGAAGACCTAATAAGTACCAACGGTAAGAAGGTGATTCCAGTGGTCACGCAGTACTCTGAAAAACACAACTTTGTCTACTGCGACAGGAACAGGTCCATGATTGGAACCTACACCGTTGGCTTCCCGACAAACGGGAAAGTCAATGGCAAGTCATACTTCGTCCAAGAGGTACTGTTTGTCCCGGGACTCGGGAGCCTGGAGTTGCTGAAAAGTGTCACTGGTAGCATGTTCGAGTTTTGGGACTTGACCCTGGAGGTGCCCACTCACTCCACAGCACTCACGCCTTCCTTTCAACAAATCCAGCCTTTCCAGTTGTTGCGCACCGAGGACAAAACCCTGTCTACCCAGAACAACAACGAGGCGCTGGTCTCTCGCATGGAAGAGATAAACCCCATGTGCTGCATGCTAGGCACGGCTTCGGCATACATGTTGAAGAAAAAGCGTGAGGCCAGCGTGGATTGTTTCACCGAAAACCAAGTGATATGTGATCTGAAGCACTTCCACTATGAGAACGGTGGCACTCGTACTGTCTACTTCAGAAGGAGCGGTACGTTACTGGATGGCAAGCGGGTGAACCTGGTACCGGTTGTCGCTTTGAGAAAGGGTCAGGCTCAGGCTCCTGAGTTGTACGTGTCTACCACGGTGAGGTTTTGCAGGGCCGTGAAGCAATGTTGCGTCAAGGGCAACGGGGAGCTAGTGAGCTGTTGGAATGACACAATAAAGGAATTGGAGAGGGAGACTTTTATCACCGGAACCGACATTTATCAGGAGATACACCATCCTGCCTTGACAGCGTTCATCAAGCATGTGAATCCAAACAGCTGGTGCAATTATATACCAAAGCACGTGGAGAGTATGATTATGGACCCTATCATGGTCGAGGTGGTGGAATCGGCCATTAAATTCATTGACAGCAAGATTCCCAATGCGTCCGCAGTGGCATAGCTGCTATATTGCCCGACTGAGAAAGTGCAAGAATACCTGAAGTTTTGGAATATGTATTCCTCTGACAATATCATTCACACGACCGTAAAAAAGAAGCGTATCAGTATGGTGGAGCAGCAGATGAGAATGGCCTGGGTGGCGTTGGCCCAAATCGCCTCCAGTTACAGTCAAAAGAGATATGGAACATTGAAATGGTCTCAGAGGAATTAAATATTGAGTATAGACTGGACTGTGTTACAACTCAGGCCTCCTGATCGTCGAAAAACAGTCCGCTGTACGTGCTCATCGAGTCTACGAGAAAGCTCGGTCGCATGGTAACGGGTTGTCTTTGGTTATCTCGTAGATGAGACGCGTGAGGGGGAGATACTCCTTTCGTGAGTTACACGTACCTTTCCCAGCTGCTCCAGGAACACCCCCCTCTTGTTCCGCTTACGAGGCATCCAGCTAGGGTTGATCTCTCTCCGTATGACAAAGGAATTGTAGGAGGAAACATCAATGATGTTGTGGAAGGTGACCAGGGGCCAGCGGGCAGTCATCCTACTGCAGCTGTATGTTCCAATCACCTTATCTAGGTTGTCCACACCTCCTTTGTTGCAATTGTAGTCTAGGATGATGGCTGGCTTCCTGTCCTGACGATCGCTAATTTCAGCCTCTGTGTGCTCAGAAGTAACACATTCCTGTTTTTCTTTGGGAGGTAGGAAACTAGAGTGGTGGTGGGCGTGAAGGCAAACCTTGATGAGAATACCTCTCTTTCCTTTGACACAAGCAGTGCAGGTGGGAGCTCTTGTTCTTTCGAACCGTGCCAACCATGGTGACGTTCCTCTTCAGGAGCTGCCGTCCGAGTTCATAGAGGTGAAGAAATTTTCACGTGACATTGTGACCCCTCAGTCCCTCTGTCACATCAAGCACAACCGGCCTCCCCTGGTTCTTCTCTGGGCCTCCACTGGTCGGCTTCCCGGTGTAGACTTGCATCTTCCAAGCGTAGCTGGATTTGGCGTCGCAGGCCACCCATGACTTGATCCCATATTTTGCTGGCTTGCTGGGCATGTACTGCCGGAAAGGACAACGAACTTTGGCAAGAAGAGATTAGCATCATCGGTAATTATTAGTATCGGTGTCGGCAGAAGCAGTCACAGAAAGTCACAGATGTCAGTAGTGAAAATCACTTTTATTATATACAGTGGGGAGAAGAAGTATTTGATACACTGCCGATTTTGCAGGTTTTCCTACTTACAAAGCATGTAGAGGTCTGTAATTTTTATCATAGGTACACTTCAACTGTGAGAGACGGAATCTAAAACTAAAATCCAGAAAATCACATTGTATGATTTAAGTAATTAATTTGCATTTTATTGCATGACATGAGTATTTGATACATCAGAAAAGGAGAACTTAATATTTGGTACAGAGATCATACGTTTCCTGTAGTTCTTGACCAGGTTTGCACACACTGCAGCAGGGATTTTGGCCCACTCCTCCATACAGACCTTCTCCAGATCCTTCAGGTTTCGGGGCTGTCGCTGGGCAATACGGACTTTCAGCTCCCTCCAAAGATTTTCTATTGGGTTCAGGTCTGGAGACTGGCTAGGCCACTCCAGGACCTTGAGATGCTTCTTATGGAGCCACTCCTTAGTTGCCCTGGCTGTGTGTTTCGGGTCGTTGTCATGCTGGAAGACCCAGCCACGACCCATCTTCAATGCTCTTACTGAGGGAAGGAGGTTGTTGGCCAAGATCTCGCGATACATGGCCCCATCCATCCTCCCCTCAATACGGTGCAGTCGTCCTGTCCCCTTTGCAGAAAAGCATCCCCAAAGAATGATGTTTCCACCTCCATGCTTCACGGTTGGGATGGTGTCTTGGGGTTGTACTCATCCTTCTTCTTCCTCCAAACACGGCGAGTGGAGTTTAGACCAAAAAGCTCTATTTTTTTCTCATCAGACCACATGACCTCCCATTCCTCCTCTGGATCATCCAGATGGTCATTGGCAAACTTCAGATGGACCTGGACATGCGCTGGCTTGAGCAGGGGGACCTTGCGTGCGCTGCAGGATTTTAATCCATGACGGCGTAGTGTGTTACTAATGGTTTTCTTTGAGACTGTGGTCCCAGCTCTCTTCAGGTCATTGACCAGGTCCTGCTGTGTAGTTCTGGGCTGATCCCTCACCTTCCTCATGATCATTGATGCCCCACGAGGTGAGATCTTGCATAGAGCCCCAGACCGAGGGTGATTGACCGTCATCTTGAACTTCTTCCATTTTCTAATAATTGCGCCAACAGTTGTTGCCTTCTCACCAAGCTGCTTGCCTATTGTCCTGTAGCCCATCCCAGCCTTGTGCAGGTCTACAATTTTAGCCCTGATGTCCTTACACAGCTCTCTGGTCTTGGCCATTGTGGAGAGTCTGTTTGATTGAGTGTGTGGACAGGTGTCTTTTATCCAGGTAACGAGTTCAAACAGGTGCAGTTAATACAGGTAATGAGTGGAGAACAGGAGGGCTTCTTAAAGAAAAACTAACAGGTCTGTGAGAGCCGGAATTCTTACTGGTTGGTAGGTGATCAAATACTTATGTCATGTAATATAATGCAAATTATTTACTTAAAAATCATACAATGTGATATTCTGGATTTTTTAGATTCCATCTCTCACAGTTGAAGTATACCTATGATACAAATTACAGACCTCTACATGCTTTGTAAGTAGGAAAACCTGCAAAATCGGCAGTGTATCAAATAATTGTTCTCCCCACTGTATACATACACATACCTATATAGACATACATACTTTTTTAAAGAATATACCTTTATTATTATTCCCCGCAAACCCTACCACCGATCCCCCAATTGGAGTAAACTAATAAATACTTCGGCTTTTACCTTCAATCTATACATCTTATACACATTTTACAGACACAGTCTACTTTACATTAGTTCTCTCTTGTGTGTTCTTAGTCCTTCCTCTATTTCTGATGTCCATCCAGTTTGATTTGTAATTGTGCTATTCCACAAAAGTTCCGAACCTATATACATTTTACAGATCCCGTATGTTTTACATTGTTTATCTTGTTATTAGTCCCACCCTTCAGCTCCATTCAACCCCTCCCATCTATCTCTCAACATCATCCATTTCGGATTTCAATTTGCCATATATTTTTCAACTGTGCTGTGATGCTTCACAAAATAATTGAATCTTCCTATTCTCATAGCTTCTACAGATTGTAAATTAATAAAAAAAAATTGCTAAAGTAATTATTATATTATTGATTGATTGACTATGGCTTTTCAAATCACCCAGTATTGCTATCTGTAGCGTTAGTTCTAGGCAAATGTTGCAATTCTTCAGCAATTCCTGGACCTGTGACCAAAAACGAGCTACATATGGACAATACCAAAATAAATTATCTAATGACTCTGCCTCCTCACAGGAGAATCTGCCGAGCTGGGAAGATTGTATCCCCCATATATATAATATTCTATTAGTTGCAAGAATTTTGTATAGTAATTTAAATTAAATTAAAGTTTGGAATCCGGCGTTGTTTTGCGTATCCATTCATAAACCATGTGCCATGGAATGGGTACATCGAAAATCTCTTCCCAACTATTTTGCAATTTATATGGCACAGCTGTCAGTTTTTTGGTCCTTAAATGAAATTGGTATAAGTTTTTATTTATCACACTTTTCTTTAACCTTTTATGTTCTTAAATATAGGGCCGACATACAAGTTCCTTACTTTTTCCCCTTCTACTTGCCTCTTCCATTTTTGTGGTAATGCTGCAATTAATTGTTTATAATTTTGGGTAGAGCAGACATTTCCATATGTCTGTGTTAGCTGCATGTGTGACATACTGCAACTCCACCAGTCCTATTTATGATATCATTCACTAAAATTATACCTTTTGTTTTTAAATTCTTCGGAAAATAGTTTTTTTAATAAATTAGTATATTTAAATTTAACTACAATATTTGTTGTATTGTTTGTTCTGTCTTTTCAGATGGATTAAACTGAAATTGCAACCAACTTTCTAAGGCTTGTTTAATTTTCTCAATACAGGGGGTGCTGTTTCCACTTTGGAAAATATCGTCTCCAAATTAAACTGCCTCATACTCAATTCTTGCTCGTACAATATGCATATTATTATTACTATTGGATAGAAAACAATCTCTAGTTTCTAAAACCGTTTGAATTATGTCTGTGGGTGAACCAGAACTCTTTCTACAGCGAAAATCATGACAGGACATGCGAAGGTCAGAAAAATAGTCTCTGTTCTCAGATCAGTTTAAAGCTCTGTGTGTGCCCTATGGATCGAAATGAACTGCACCCGCCTTCCCCTGGATGTCAGTAACCAATGAGAAGTGGAATGGAGTCTCTACGTATTTCTCAGAGTTTATAAAAGGCAATGGAGTGACATGTACGTTCTTTTGGACGCTCGCCAAGGCGCAAGAGAGGACATCAGAATGGCATGTTGAATAGCTCTTGTTATCGGCCTAAGATATATCCGTCTGTGATTTTATTCGATATAGGTGTTAGAAACATCATAACGAAGTTGTTTGAAACCGATTTATATCAGTTTATGCGAGTATATTGCTATTTTCGTAGTATTGCGTTTGAGGATTTGGACATGTGTGTGCCACGTAGCTATTGTTAGCTGTTAGTTCCGAAGTTGAAGAGGACGTTTTACAACAAAGCAACGATTCTTTTGGACAAAGGACACCTTGCCCAAGATACTGATGGAAGCTCGTCCAAAAGTAAGAGCTATTTATGATTTTATTCCGTATTTATGTGGAAAAATGTAAACGCATTTGTCGGCCATTGTTGCGGCACTAGTCTGGCTGCAACGCACACTGTATGTCTAGTAACGTTAATTTTAAAAATCTAACTCAGCGGTTGCATTAATAACTAATGCATCTATTATTAGCTGTCCAACCTGTATTTTTTTAGTCAATCTAATCGATAAATAATCGTAAACTTAGGTGCCTTTCCAAGATGGCGCCGGCCAGAATGCATGCCATGTTTTGACAGATTACATTGCATAACCACGATTTGTGATGCTAAATATGCAAATTTTCGAACAAACTCTATATGCATTGTGTAATATGATGTTACAGGACTGTCATCTGAAGAATTCTGAGAAGGTTAGTGAAAAAATTAATATATTTTGGTGGTGATAACGTTATCGCACTTTTTGCCTCGAATCAATGCTGGGGTGATGTTAGCTCATGTGGTATGCTAATATAACGATATATTGTGTTTTCGCTGTAAAACACTTAGAAAATCGGAAATATTGTCTGGATTCACAAGATCTGTGTATTTCAATTGCTGTACGCTGTGTATTTTTAAGAAATGTTTTATGATGATTAATTAGGTAATACACGTTGCTCTCTGTAGTTATTCTAGTCGCTTTGGTGAGTTTTGTGATAGTGGCTGCAATGGTAAACTATGATTTATACCTGAAAAATGCACATTTTTCAAAAAAAACACATGCTATACCATAAATATGTTATCAGACTGTCATATTATGAAGTTGTTTCTTGGTTAGTGGCTATATATATCTTTATTTAGTCGAATTAGTGATAGCTACTGATGGAGTAAAAAACTGGTGGAGTAAAAAAAGTGGTGTCTTTTGCTAACGTGGTTAGCTAATAGATTTACATATTGTGTCTTCCCTGTAAAACATTTTAAAAATCAGAAATGATGGCTGGATTCACATGATGTTGGTCTTTCATTTGCTGTATGCTGTGTATTTTTCAGAAATGTTTTAGGATGAGTATTTTGGTAATTGACGTCGGTCTCTGTAATTATTCCGGCTGCTTCCAACGCTATTTCAGATTGCAGCTGCAATGTAGAACTGTGATTCATACCTGAAATATGCACATTTTTCTAAAAAAACATATGCTATACCATAAATATGTTATCAGACTGTCATCTTATGAAGTTGTTTCTTGGTTAGTGGCTATATATATCTTTATTTAGTCGAAATTGTGATAGCTGCCCATGCAGGAAAAAAATGGTGGAGAAAAAAAAGTTGTGTCTTTTGCTATCGTGGTTAGCTAATAGATTTACATATTGTGTCTTCCCTGTAAAACATTTTAAAAATCAGAAATGATGGCTGGATTCACAAGATCTGTATCTTTCATCTGGTGTCTTGGACTTGTGATTTAATGATATTTAGATGCTAGTATTTACTTGTGACGCTATGCTAGGCTATGCTAGTCAGCTTTTTTACTGTGGGGGGTGCTCCCGGATCCGGGATTGGGAGGAACTAGAAGTTAAAAAATAAAGATATTTTGGAGATAATTTCCTTTTCAAACAACCGAAAGTGAGCAGGTGTAACCTGAATAAAGGGAAAAAGACCCTTCTTGAACATAGGATGAGACATTCGTACCAATTTACTAGAGAACCAGTTTGGATTTAAGTATAACTTTTGTATGACTGATGCCTTTAGTGAGAGGTCTAATGCTTTAATATTTAATCATTTCTGCCCTCCGAATTCATATTCGTTATATAAATAGGCCCTTTTATTTTATCTGGCTTTTCGTTCCAAATAAAATTGAATCTTTTATGTTCATATAATTTAAAAAGCAGGTCACTAGGTGTAGGCAAAAGCATAAGCAAATAGGGCAACTGTGATATGATTAAAGAGTTAATCAGGGTGATTTTTCCACAAATAGACAGGTATTTTCCTTTCCATGGTAGCAAGATCTTATCTATTTTTGCTAACTTTCTATAAAAATGTATTGGAGTGAGAATTTCTTTCTTTTGAGATTTGTATACCGAGTATGTCCACATCTCCGTCCGACCATTTATTTGGTCAACTACATGGTAATGTAAAATTTGCATTTTTTTGTGATCCAATACGTAATATGGTACATTTATCATAATTTGGTTTTAATTCAGAGAGGATAGCAAAAGTATCTAGATCCTCTATGAGGCCGTGGAGAGACTCTAATTGTGGTTTTTAAAGAAAACATGAATCATCAGCGTACAATGACACCTTAGTTTTTAAGCCAAGGATTTCTAATCCCTTATTATTATTATTTGATCTAATCTTAACAGCTAACATTTCGATGGCAATAATAAATAGATATGCCGAGCAGCCTTGTTTTACTCCTCTAGATAGTTTAAAACTATTAGGAGATTGTAACGAACGTCGTAATCCTCCTCATCTGAGGAGGAGCAAGGATCGGACCAAAACGCAGCTTGGTATGTATCCATATTTATTTGAATACTTTTAAACACGAACAAAAACAAAAAACAAGGGCCTCCAGGGTGGCGCAGTGGTCTAGGGCACTGCATAGCAGTGCTAGCTGCGCCACCAGAGTCTCTGGGTTCGCGCCCAGGCTCTGTCGCAGCCGGCCGCGACCGGGAGGTCCGTGGGGCGACGCACAATTGGGCTAGCGTCGTCCGGGTTAGGGAGGGTTTGGCCGGTAGGGATATCCTTGTCTCATCGCGCTCCAGCGACTCCTGTGGCGGGCTGGGCGCAGTGCGCGCTAACCAAGGGGGCCAGGTGCACAGTGTTTCCTCCGACACATTGGTGCGGCTGGCTTCCGGGTTGGAGGCGCGCTGTGTTAAGAAGCAGTGCGGCTTGGTTGGGTTGTGCTTCGGAGGACGCGTGGCTTTCGACCTTCGTCTCTCCCGAGCCCGTACGGGAGTTGTAGCGATGAGACAAGATAGTAATTACTAGCGATTGGATACCACGAAAATTGGGGAGAAATGGGGATAAAATTAAATAAATAAATAAACAGAAAGAAACCAACGACGCTACAGTCCTGAACTTGAGAACATAAAAACATGAACGCACGAACAGGAACAATCACCCACAAACAAACAGTGAACACAGCCTACCTAAATATGGTTCCCAATCAGAGACAACGTAAAACACCTGCCTCTGATTGAGAACCATATCAGACACACAACATAGACTACACCCACCCAGCTCACGTCCTGACCAACTAAACAAAGACTAAACAAAGGCAATAAGGTCAGGAACGTGATAGTACCCTCCCCCAAGGTGCGGACTCCGGCCGCAAAATCTGAACCTATAGGGGAGTGTCTGGGTGGGCGTCTCTCCACGGTGGCGGCTCTGGCGCTGGACGTGGCCCCCACTCCACCATCGTTAATCCCCGCTTCCGTGGCCTCCTCCTAATGACGACCCACCAAAATAACCCCACTGTACTGATGGGCGCCTCTGGACAGAGGGGCAGCTCTGGACTGAGGGGCGGCTCTGGACTGAGGGGCGGCTCTGGACTGAGGGGCGGCTCTGGACTGAGGGGCGGCTCCGGACTGAGGGGCGGCTCATGACCGGCGGGCGGCTCCGGACGTTCCTGACTGGCGGGCGGCTCCGGCGGCTCCTGACTGGCGGGCGGCTCCGGCGGCTCCGGACTGACGTACGGCTCTAGTGGCTCAGGACAGACGGGCGGCTCTGACGGCTCAGGGCAGACGGGCGGCTCTGACGGCTCAGGGCAGACGGGCGGCTCTGACGGCTCAGGGCAGACGGGCGGCTCTGACGGCTCAGGGCAGACGGGCGGCTCTGACGGCTCAGGGCAGACGGGCGGCTCTGACGGCTCAGGGCAGACGGGCGGCTCAGACGGCGCTGGGCAGACGGGCGGCTCAGAGGCAGGCGGACAGCGCAGACGGCGCTGGGCAGGCGGACAGTGCAGACGGCGCTGGGCAGACAGGCAGCCGACTCTGACCTGCTGAGGCGCACAGTAGGCCTGGTGCGTGGTGCCGGAATTGGTGGTACCGGGCTGGAGACACGCACCACAGGGCTAGTGCAGGGAGCAGCAACAGGGCGCACAGGGCTCTGGAGACGCACAGGAGGCTTGGTGCGTGGTGCCGGGCTATGGACACGCACCTCAAGGCTAGTGCGGGGAGGAGGAACAGGACGTACTGGACTCTGGAGACGCACAGGAAGCTTGGTGCGTGGTGTTGGCACTGGTGGTACTGGGCCGAGAACACGCACCTCAGGATGAGTGCAAGAAGCAGGAACAGGACACACCGGGTTGTGAAGGTGTGTATAGCCGGCATCAAATCTTCTGGAACTTTAACACAAGTTTCAGGCTGAGTACGAGGAACTGACACAGGTGGCATCGGACAGCTAACACGCTCCTCAGGGCGAATGCCATGCATACTCTGCCAAACCAACAGCTCTCGCTCTTCACTCTCCTCCAATTTAGTCAACAACTCCTCGAATGTCTCATAATCTCCCCTTCGTTCACTCTCCTCCAATCTGTCCAATAACTCCTCGACAATCTCAGACTCACCCCTCAACTTCGCCGACTGCTCCAAGTGCCCCCCCCAATAATTTTTTTGGGCTGTCTCTCCGGCTTCCTACCGTGTCGCCGTGCTGCCTCCATTCGCCGGTATCCCTCCGCACATTGCTCCATAGAATCCCAGGCGGGCTCCGGCACTCTCCCTGGGTCGACCGACCACCTGTCTATTTCCTCCCAAGTAGTGTAACCCAGATCCTCATTCTGCTGCCGAGCTAGCTCCTCAAAACGCCGCCTCTCTGCTTTCGCTGCCTCCAGCTCTGCCTTGGGGCGGCGATATTCCCCTGGCTGTGCCCAGGGTCCTCTCCCGTCTAGGATTTCCTCCCACGTCCAGGAGTCTTGACATCGCTGCTGCTGCTTTTTACCACGCTGCTTGGTCCTGGTTTGGTGGGTGATTCTGTAACGAACGTCGTAATCCTCCTCGTCTGAGGAGGAGCAAGGATCGGACCAAAACGCAGCGTGGTATGTATCCATATTTATTTGAATACTTTTAAACACGAACAAAAACAAAAAACAGAAAGAAACCAACGACGCTACAGTCCTGAACTTGAGAACATAAAAACATGAACGCACGAACAGGAACAATCACCCACAAACAAACAGTGAACGCAGCCTACCTAAATATGGTTCCCAATCAGAGACAACGTAAAACACCTGCCTCTGATTGAGAACCATATCAAGCAAATCAGACACACGTAAACCAATGAGACACATAACATAGACTACACCCACCCAGCTCACGTCCTGACCAACTAAACAAAGACTAAACAAAGGAAATAAGGTCAGGAACGTGACAGAGATGTAGCCATTATTTACTATTTTACACCTAGGGTTACTATACATAACTTTAACCCATTTTATAAGAGATTCCCCAAGATTGAAATATTCTAGGCATTTATATATAAACTCCAGTCGTACTTTATCAAAAGCAGCTATGAAAACCAGGCCTGGTGTCCCCGATATTTCATAGTATTCTATTGTTTCCAGTACTTGTCTTATATTATCTCCAATGTACCGTCCATGTAAAAAACTGTCTGATTAGGATGAAAAATATCTGACAATACTTTTTAAATTCTATGCGCCAAGCATTTTGCTAGGATTTTTGCATCACAACACTGAAGTGTAAGAGGTCTCCAATTTTTTTAATGGACTGGATCTTTATATATACCACTTGGGTCTTGTTTCAGTAATAATGATATCAGACCTTCTTGTTGCGTGTCTGATAATCTACCATTTATATAGGAGTGGTTAAAACATGCTAATAATGGTCCTTTGAGTATATCAAAAAAAGTTTTGTATACTTCCACTGGTATGCCATCCAGCCCTGGAGTTTTCCCATCCTTAAAGACCCCAATTGCATCAAGCAGTTCCTCCTCTGTAATTTGGCCTTCACGTGAGTCTTTCTGTACAGATGTTAATTTTACATTATTATTAGGGAAAAAATCCATACAATTAGTTTCAGTTAGTGGTGATGGAGGAGCCTGAAACGAAAACATATTCTTAAAGTACTTTACTTCCTCTTTCAAAATATCATTTGGTGAATCATGCGTGACAGTATTTGTAACAAGTTTTAATTTAAAAAAATTGGTAGCATTTCTATATTAAAGATTGAAGAAGAATTTGATGCATTTTTCCCCATATTCCATCCAGTTCGCTTTATTTTTATAATATATTACACTGGATCTTTCTTGAATAAGTTCCTCCATTTCTTTTTGTTTTTCCTCTAACTTATTCTGTGCCTCTGGTACAGTTTCTATTGCTATCTAACTGTACTGTTAGTCCTTCAATTTCCTTTGTTAATATGGACTCTTTTGATCTAAATTGCTTTTGTTGTATAAGATGAGTACTGAATTGCATGGCCTCTAAAGGCACACTTATAAGTGTCCCATACAATACGGGGATCTGCAGTACCTATGTTATGTCTGAAAAAGTCAGTTATAAATTCTTCTGTCCTAGTTCTAAACAATTTATCATCTAGTAGGCTTTGATTAAATTTCCAATATCCTCGCCCACGTGGAAATTCTGTAAGAGTAATATATATGCCAATTATGTGATGATCCGACCGCATTCTGTCCCCTATCAACACTTTCTAAACTTTTGGTGCCAAGGAGAATGGCACAAGAAAGTAGTCAAGACGACTAGCTTGATTAAGCCTCTGCCATGTATATCTCACTAGGTCAGGGTATTTAAGTCTCCATATATTCACTAATTCCAATATATCCATGACATTCATGATTTCCTTAAGTGCCTGAGGGTGATAGTTTGTAGTGTGATTTCCTTTCCGGTCCATAGAGGTATTTAAGACCGTATTAAAATCTCCCACCATAATAATAGAGTTGCTTGTAGAGTTTATAAATTCTTATATATATTTTCAAAGAAGCTTGGATCATCATTATTCGGACCGTATAGGTTAATAAGCCATATCTGTTTATTGTCCAATAACATATTTAAAATAATCCATCTACCTTGAGGATCTGTTTGGACAATTTGCACATTTGGATCAAAATTATTGTTAATTAAAACCATCACCCCTTTTGAATTTCTTTGCCCATGGGAGAAATATATTTCGCCCCCCCCAGTTCTTTTTCCACAAAACTTCATCTAAAACTGTTGAATGGGTTTCCTGTAAACAATAGATATTATATTCCTTCTCTTTTAGCCAGGTAAATACTGATCGTCTTTTCTTATTATCTGCTAGGCCATTACAATTGTAACTGGCTATACTTATTTCACCACTTACCATAATGAAACACAACTTTCAATTATTTTTATCAAATGATATGTTTGTAAACGTACCATTAAAAAGTAACATGATGATTGAGTGTCTATATAGCTGTAGCATGATATTTGCATTTCTACTAAGTAAACCTCCAATTGGTCCCTACTATTCCACCCGCTAAAAGCCCTCCTCATCCCGTCATCCCAATGCCCGGCAGACCACCCTCAACCCCCTGTATCCCATAGCCCTGAACCGACTGGGATCCATCCTTTGAAAAGAACACACAGTGCCATTTACCGAATTGAAGTAGATCAAATGCATTTCCATTGCCCTCACCTCGATTTGTATTATATATAGCTGTGGATCATCCTCTATTGTCCCTAACATCTTTTACTCCTTCGCAGCAGTTGTGGGATACACACACTCAACCCTTACCCCCACACAACCATAAGCTCACTTTCTCAACAATTGCACCAACCCAGAGCCCAACTCAAGATAGGTCTTGAGTTACAAATGTACTTGCAGTTGCAGCTGCATGAGAAGGCCTGCAAGACCACGCAAAAATTGAGAGATTTTATTTACCATTGTCACATCCTAGATGATGGAGGTCAAATGTACACCTTTTTCCTGAAACACCCACAATACGGTCACCCGTATTGACCATATTCCCAAGCATCTCCATGCAGTCCGACATTGATTTTGTGCCACCAGGGTCACAATAATATACCCCCTCTCTGAATGTCCGAGTGTGACCCCATCCCCATGGGTTACTGCAGCTAGTGTTGCCAGCACTGCCACTGCCTGGGTGGGGGCACCCCACCGGCTAGGTACAAGGTCGTCAAGGTTCTCATTAGCAGCTTTGAGAATGTCATTGTGTAGTATGCTCTCTAGGGGGCTTTCGCTTTGCAGGACCAACCCTGCCAAGCAGGCTCAGAATCTTGTGCTGCTCTTGGTCTCTGACCTCATTTTGGCTGCATACAGACCGCTTACAGCAGGCACATAAAACAGTTAGGGACTTCTCCTTAGTATCTGGGTCATTCAGGTGGGTGTCTAGGGTATAGGGTCATGGACCATACCATTAAAATAGGATCATAAATAATTAGATATCATTTGTTTTAAAAATGTAGTTCCCCATGATAGGACAATAATAAATCAAATGTATCATTTATTTTAAAACTGTTCCACCATGATAGGACAATAAATAAGACGTATAATTCATTATAAAAGTATATCCATCATCTGAACAACATTGAAAGCTCTCTCATACCCCGGCTCACAGCAATACCCCGGCTCTGGGATATGCAACCATTTCATTACTCACTCATTCATCTTTCCCAAACATAAAATAAAAACTAAACACACACCACACCATCCACACATACTGTGCCTTCTGTTTACTTAGTTTTTATCTTCACTATGTTGAATTAGTGCTTGTGTGTTCAATTAGTTATATGTGAAGATTTATAGAAAAGCTATATTTTGTATTGTATTGTTACAATCCATAACCGGGCTAGCATTGTGTTTATTTTCCTCATATATGAGAACTTTGTAATTTTTTAAAATAACCATGGAGTAGTCTTTGTGTCTCTGAACAACTGGTTATCAATATATAGTTTATCAACGACGAGAGCTACTCGTTTCGCTTTTAATCTATTTTCTTTGAAAATTGGATACAGAACTTTACGCCGTTCTGCAATTTCCTTCGGAAACTGGTCATTCATGCCAATTTTGGTCCCAGCAAGTCTTTTACCCAGGCTTTTAACCATTATTTTATCTTTAAATGAAGCAAATTTGGCAACGATTGGGCGTTCATACCTTTGGCCTCTCTGTCCGAAGCGGTGTACACGTTCAAGTTGGATTTTGTCGATAGCTTCGCATGGGATCTGAAGCACTGTAAGGAGGAACTCTCCAACTACAGATTCAGGAACTTCCCCTTTCTCCTGGATACCTGTAAGTACCAGAATCTCTCTCATGGATCTAGTTTGTATGTCCAGTAAGGCTTCCCTCAGAACGGTGTTCTCCTTTTTAATTTCATTCATTTCGGTTTCAATCTTATTGACTGTCCCTTTTAGCTTGTGTGTTTCCTTCTCCAATGTTGCAGCTTTTTCATCACTCATCTCGAGGCTTGCTTTCAACTCTTTTATATCCTTACTAACTAATTAAAGTATACTCAGTTTGTAATTTATTGATTTTAACAGATCGGTTTCGACCTTTACCATTCCCGGTGGTGAAAATATTAAATCGTCTGTGTCTGTAGAAGAGTCACGTTTCCGTTTTGAAATCGGTTCCCCTGTCTTACTCTCCGTCATGTTTGGGTGTTGCTTGTTTTCGTAATATTTGTCGATAAATGTCTCTAGTCTTAAAATTTGTTTTGTGTTATTATCCAGATTGAAGGTTATCACCCACCAGATTATGTTGTGCTAATATTTTAGTCTAACTTGCCGATATTGAATATTACGTTTTATCTTGAGGTGCTCTACATAACTTTGTTCAGTCCGCCTGTCACGATATGAATACATCTTCTTTAATAAATGAAGATGAAAACGAACACGAACACTAATACACACTAAACAAAAACAACAAACGAATGTGCAGACACAAGCTACTAACGTCAAACATAGACAATTACCCACAACCTACCTAATGCCTATGGCTGCCTTAAATATAGCTCCCAATCAGAGACAACGATAGACAGCTGTCTCTGATTGAGAACCATTCCAGGCAACCATAGACTTACCTAAACACCTACACTGAACACAACTCCATGAACTCTACAAAAACTCCCTAGACAATACAACCACCCAAGACGAGACAAACACACACAAACATCCCCCATGTCACACCCTGACCTAACAAAAATAATACAGAAAACAAAGATAACTAAGGCCAGGGCGTATCACCGCCGTTACCTTTACCCTCTACAGTATGGTTGTTATTGAGCCAGGATTCCTAGCTGTTTTGGCACTGTGTGTCACGACTTCCACCGAAGGTGGCTCCTCTCCCTGTTCGGTCGTCGTCGCCGATCTACTAGCTGCCACCGATCCTTTTTCCTTTTCTTTAAGTTTTCTGTTTGTGTTTCACCTGGTTTCATTTTGGTTAATTAGGGGGGTATTTAGTTCGAGATTTCCTTTGGGGTTTTGTGCGGGATTGTTTTCGTTTGAACTGTCAGTGAGTTTGGGTTTCGTTTTTATTAGCTCATGGTTTACAGGTGTTTTTCCCTAGACTGTGTCTGAGTGGGGTTTTCGTGGCTATTGCTGTAGTCCGGTGTTCCTGTTGTGTTTTGAGCTAGTTGAATAAAACACCCTTTTCTTTGGAACTTGTTTCTCCTGCGCCTGACTCCACACCCACATCTCCTTGGGGAGATCTGACACTGTGCCTATGTCAATGATAGTATAGCAAACAATTATTTAAACATCATTATTACCAGCCATTTTTTCTGTCCCCCAGGTCCCCTGGTGTACGATGGCAGCCTGTTGTCAGAGTGTCACAGAGACTGCTCCTGCTTGGCTGGGGAGTGGGACCCTGTGTGTTCAGACAACGGCATCACCTACACCTCCCCCTACCTCGCAGGCTGCTCCAGCTCTACAGGTTAAGGCAAGATCACGGTACCAATACTATTAATGTACTAAGTGTACAAAACATTCACAGGGATTCTGGCCCATGTTGACTCCAATGCTTCCCACAGTTGTGTCAAGTTGGCTGTATGTCTTTTGAGTGGTGGACCATTCTTGATACACACGGGAAACTGTTGAGCGTAAAAAAAACAGCAACGTTGCAGTTCTTGACACAAACTGGTACCCCTGGCACCTACTCCCATGCCCCGTTGAAAGGCACGTAAAAATTCTGTCTTGCCCATTCACCCTCTGAATGGCACACATACACAATCCATGTCTCAATTGTCTCAAGCCTTACAATATTTTTAAAACCTGTCTCCTCCTCTTTATCTACACTGATTTAAGTGGATTTAACTAGTGACATCCATACGGGATTATAGTGTTAACCTGGATTCACCTGGTCAGCATATGTCATGGAAAGAGCAGGTGTTCTTAATATGTTATACACGCAGTGGCACTGAAATAAGTTATTTTCAACCATTAACTGGGGCCTTGTTGAGGCCTTATCTAAGTAAGTAATTGCTGATTGACAATAAAGTATTATTTTAATGTATGGAAAAAATAAGGTATGCAATTCCTATGTAGAGAAGGTTCTCTCTGGTAGTTGTTCAATATGACTTCAACTTTTACAGAGCACTCTTGTAAAATAGATGTTTAATGTCAATGTGACTCCCTGTTTTAAATAAAAGTTAAATAAAATATTAAAAACACAAACACAGGATATGGGGTACACATGGTATCACATCATTACATACTAGGCCATACTGCACCTGCATTCCAGCATCTGACTCAACATGTTTGAGGTGGGGGATCAATACATGTGGGAGAAGAGGTGGCTGTCGAATGTATGATTCTGATATGTACAGGTAAGTTCATTGTGTGTATGGGCCGGTTGGCGTCCATGTTTGTGTCCGTACTCTGAGGTGTGTTTGAATATGAATGAGCAGTAGTGTTGTGATGTGTCCTATCCCGTCCTTGCAGAGTGATCTTCCTTGGCCTCACATCACATGTCTCAGTGGCTCCTCCTTAGGAGGGAGGGGGACACCACCACGGGACAGACCCCACACTCATCGCTAGAGATCGAACTTCAGACTCCCTCCAAAACCACTGAACCCCTCAACACACCGAAAGAGATTACGGTGCACACCCTTAGAGGGAGCCGGAACAGGATAACTCCCTCCAAACTCACAAAGACACAGAGGAGGAGGAACTATCCAACACCCAGGGAGAGAGAACGAGTGACCTCAGTCAAACACAGTCAGAAAGAGGAGGTGGAAGAGGCGTTAGATAAAGGAGGAGGTTACCCCAGAGGCAATTCCTCCTGTTCATGTGAGCAAGAAAGAGCAGAAGGCTTCTGATCAGCCAAAGGGAGAGGTCATAGTGATTCACAGCCACAGAAAGACGACCCACACAACCTATTGGTTGAGATGAACCACACAGAGGTAGAGGCAGAGGGCCTTCAGGGCTAGCCAGTCAGCCTGCCTGCTCTGATCTTCAAGTCAATTGTATTTAAATTCATGTTCATTAAAGATTTTTATTCAAGAATTGAAAAGTCCCATTTACTTAATGATCAATTTTCACTGTCTTTAACCCTCAAGAACCAGGGTGAGTCTGGGTCACCCTTTTACTGGGCAAACACAACTTGCTTATTGTCATAGACTAGGCCAAAATATTAATCTTTTAACCTTTCCTGTGAGCAAGAGCAAGAGTTGCGCTTTTTCCTTTACTATGATGATTCAAATGTTTGGTTGCACCTCAACTCAACGTTGGTTGAGCGCCCTCCGTTTTTTGTTGTCAAATAATATATATTCTTTTAAATGTACAAAGTAAATAATAAAAATTGGGATGTTTCCCATTATTTACACAAACTACTCCACACTTGCAAAGTGAAAGTTTATAGAAAAGTTCTGAAATTAAGTTGTAAAGAGAAGAAAAAGCAGAATTGAGTCCAATTATAATAGGAATAATTTAATGGTCTATGGTTCAATCCCATTTCTGAAGGTCTGTTGAATAATTAATATTGTTCCTCCTCTTCCTTGTGGCAGGCGCAGCAGCACACTGCCCTCCAAAGCCTGCAAAATAATCGCCGGACTGCCCCTTTCCTAGCTCTGCATGGGACATCCAGTGTCACGTCCTTGGTGACGTGTGGGGTGACATCCGGGATGACCACAGCAACATCCTCTGGAAAGGGAACAAAGAGGAACAGAATGTAAACAAATGCAAACCGTAGGTTCTAAACACTGGCCAGTTGAAAGGTTCTACTAAGATGTCATGACAAACGGCACCTGTCAGAGTGCTCTCTAAGTGTTACTCACCTGCTTGGATGTCAGCTGGCAGAGTGGCGAAGACGGCCATCGTGAGATAACTTTCTTCAGGTGTGACGTCCACAACCTCCAAGTGGGAAGAGATGGGCTCTGTCTCTGTATTAGGGGTGATGTCCACCACATTCAGGTGGGAAGAGATGGGCTCTGCCTCTGTATTAGCGGTGATGTCCACAACATTCAGGTGGGAAGAAGCCGGATCTGCCTCTGTGTTAGGGGTGATGGCCACCACATTCAGGTGGGAAGAAGCCGGATCTGCCTCTGTGTTAGTGGTGATGTCCACCACATTCAGGTGGGAAGAAGCTGGATCTGCCTCTGTATTAGGGGTGATGTCCACAACATTCAGGTGGGAAGAAGCTGGGTCTGCCTCTGTGTTAGGGGTGATGTCCACAACCTCCAGGTGGGAAGAAGCCTGGTCTGCCTCTGTGGTAGTGGTGATGTCCTCAACCTCCAGGTGGGAAGAAGCTGGGTCTGCCTCTGTTTTTGGGGTGATGTCCACAACCTCCAGGTGGGAAGAACCCACGTCTGCCTCTGTGTTTGGGGTGATGTTCACAACCTCCAGGTGGGAAGAAGCCGGGTCTGTGTTATGGGTGACAACAACAATCCTGATGAGCTCTACTACTACAAGGCACCAAGATGTCATCACAACAGGCATCTGTCAGAGTGCTCTCTATCATTGCTACTCACCTGCTTGGATGTCAGCTGGTAGTGTGGTGGAGACGGCCACCGTGAGGACAGGGGGGACTGGTAGGATGGCTGCAGGGGGCTGGAAGCAGCTCTGCACCTCGTCCGCCACAAAGGCACAGACAGAGCTCATATAAAAAGGGCTCTGGAGGTCATCCGTGGAGAAGGACTGACTGATTCTCCCGAGGATCGACCGCACAGAGTCAAATGCAGCAGCCCGGGAGAAAGGGATGTGAGGGGAAGGGTCCTTTAACATATAGGAGAGCTTCTCCACTACGGCCGCCACCATGCCCACGGCCATCCCGCTTATTAGGATTGGGTGCTCTGAATGGCCTTCCTCTGGCTGAAGCCACAGGGCCAGGAGGAGCCTGGGCACCACCTCCACCACCACCTGAGATGGGCTGAGCAGGTTGCTACGGGGCTCATTGGACTGCTCGCCCAGAATGCTCCTCACAGCTCTCTCCACGATGATGTGGACTTTAGGATCGCTGAAATCAACAAGAAGACAAAGCTAAACGATGTGCAATGTGCTCACAGAGAACACTGTCTTAGTCTGTTTCTGCGTAGTTACAGATGTGTAGATAAATGGATCAAGTCATATGCAGGGCAGTACATGGAACTCACATGTCAGCTGGCGAGGTGGAGTGCATGGAGCGGCGGAGCTTGCAGAAAGCCTCGTGCTCTATGTCCATCATTTTTAGGCAAGTGTTTACTTCCCAGGCCTGCAGTATGAAACAGGAAGTCCCATTAGTGTAATTTCACAACAGATCTATTCTGCTGTGCTAACTCGTTGTCGAAAGGCTAGTAAAGAGCTCACTGACTTGTAGTATGTCTCTAACTCTCATTCTCTTACCAGCCGAGCGAGGTCGTTTCCCTCCTCCAGGGTTTCCTTCCACACCCTTCAAATAAAACACAGAGCAATTCAACTTTCCTGGCTTCTGATTTTTCTGTTGTTTATTTTACCCACACCTCCTGCAGTGCTGCTGGTGGCAGGGAATGGCAGTGAAGCTGAGTACTGACGTGGTACTCACCTCTCCCTAAGGGATTTTTTGCCTTGAGACACCAGCCAGTTGCTCATGTGCTCCGTGGTGACATGGGGCGGGACCTGGCCTTGACTCTGGAGCAGCAGATAGTGGAACATGAGCTTCTTCTGCAAGATGAGGTAAGGTGTGAGACTGTGCCATGAAATACCATATCATGTGCTTTCAGAAGGGCATCTCGCAACATTTCACAACTGCTCATGCCTGACAATTTGCAAGTGATATTAAGAACTCTTATGACCAACTTCTCTAAACTGTCTTGAAATACAACTCTCTTTCTGTTGTTTATGTTGTTGTGGGATGAATCTTACCTGTTTATTGTAATATGTTTCCTCCCAGCAGGCTTGCAGAGTCTGAAAATAAAGGCTGCTTCTACAGAATTCCTTTGAAGATATTGAAAATAATGATGCTTTGTTATGCACATTATGCACAGGCATTTACAGTATGCTAAAATTAATTTCTCCTAAGATTACCTTTGTGGGACCATAAGTGAACTCCGGAATGCACCAAACCCTATCCATGGTAAGATGGGGAAGAAATGCAGCGTTATAGATATACGGGATGCTCTAGAGATAACAGGAATGACTTAAAGTCGCGAATGATCAATGACTGTGGAGTCATCCAATATGCTGCACTTAGAATGGAGTTGTAGGCGATATTTGGCGCAAAATAGAATGTTTACATTCTATTGCCATGGAGAAATGGAATGTGTAGAACCTGTATAAATGGGTATGCTTCTATATCTTTATTTCGTGAAAGATTAAGCTCATTTTATTATGTCATAATGTGTATATGAGGACGTTGGAGCCCGTCCCGATTCATGACCCGATTATCCAGATGCATGTTGCTTAGACCTACTAATCCAACCTTGGTTTACAAGTTAAATACATAGATTTGTATAGGCATATATAAACAATTGACCACATCCATTTAAAGCAATGATTGTCAATTGAAAATGTGGTTGTTGTGTTGTCCTGTTGTGCGCCTTGAGTGTCAGTCCCCTTAAGCACATTATTCCAATATTTCCGAGCTCTGAATTGACACAATGAAAACTTTTGCAAAGATATTCGGTTAAAAATAAGAGTATGAATGACAATAAATGTATGACTTGGATTGTATGCATAATAGTGTAGTAAACAATATCGCTCAGCGTGGGAACTTTTGGTGTTAGGAAAGTATCCGTTATTAGTCTCCGTGGCACGTATCACTTCGTTGTCTTGTTGGTAATAGTAAACATGCATGACAGTCTGCATTGTAATGGTCTAACAGGTGTTTTTCATGTTGTTTCTCACATTAAACAGACATTTGAGAACGGTATTGCTTACAGTTGTACCTATGATGCACAGACACACTAAAGTTGTACAGTGTAGTTTGAATAGTCAGTTTCAATTATTTGCAGATGTATTCCCTATTATTTACAAATCGAAAGATCTAACATTTGAAATGAATGTGGCAGAACAGTTTAGCATAGAGTTCCTGTGGGAGTCTTCTCCATCAGTCTTTTTGCCTCCTAGGCCTCGTTTCTCATTACATGGAATTTCCCCAGTGCCAACTTCACATGCGATGGCCTGTGTCTACTGTCATGTGGGGCTGGATGACAGATATTGCTATGCCGATATCGCTGCTGTCCATGGTCCTGAAATATACAATCTCGGCTATTTGCATATGTACGACCGTTCAAACTTGACCCCACACACATACACACACATTAATGCTAATCTCTCACACACTTTTGAACATTGCACAACCTGCAACAAGACACTGAAAGAGCATTTTATTCCAAGTGTGTTTGTGTTTGATTAAAGACCCGAAGAATGAAATCAATGTGTGGATGTTGATTGGACAATGTATATGTGCTTTGCAGAAGCCATTTCTTTTTGCATTCCCTGTTGCGTGTATTTTACTGGAGTATGATCAGAATGAAGATTTGGTCTGAGAAACTATGCCGATTATAGCATGATAGCAATTTTTTTTTTTTTAAATAAGGCAATGTATTGTAGCGACCCACACAGACAGCGGTGTGTTATGTGGTAGGCTATTAGTGGGTTGTGTTGTACCTACCAGTGTTCGCGGGGTCCGACATGCCAATCAACCTGCTATCTGCCAATCACGGGGATGCCTGGAATGTTCTGATGCCGGGCATCCTGGTGGTTGGTGGAGTGGCGTGGAGGGGGGTTGGGCAGGAGGATGGAGCGTTGGAAGTTAAGACCAGGTTTAGCCATTGTTCTCTCTCTTACGTCTGGGTTTCACAAGAGAAGGTCACAGTTGTCTTGTGGGGTATCTTTCGTTTATTTGGCGTGGGCTACTTGTAACGGCTGTCGTCGGAAGAAGGTGAAGACCAAAACGTAGCGTGGTAAGTGTTCGTCATGTTTAATAGAAACTGAACACTAAAAAACAACAAAGTGACAACCGAAACAGCTCCGTCAGGTGCAACACACACTAAACAGAAATGAATCACCCACAACTCAAAATGGGAAAACAGGCTACCTAAGTATGGCTATCAATCAGAGACAACGATAGACAGCTGCCTCTGATTGGGAACCACACCAGGCCAAACACATAGAAAACCAACAACATAGAAAAAAGAACATAGACTGCCCACCCTAGTCACACCCTGGCCTAACCAAAATAGAGAATAAAAAGCCTCTCTATATCCAGGGCGTGACACTACTGGGATAATAAACCGTCAATTCGTAAACTCAACCCTCTGTCTGCACAATTGTTCCTTTATGATCTAGTCAGGTCATTACATTGATGTCAGAAGTAAAAACGTTGATAAAAGTTAGCCAGCTAGCTAGCTGACTTCTGTGGCTAGCTACCGTAGGTGAGAACGGAGGTTGAAAATGCTTCGAGGAAATCCGAAAGTGAAGGTGGAGGAAGGGGACAATTATGGCCAAGGAGGTGCGTGTGCATGGACGTCAGAGGATCTGGCTGAGGAGATCGCCAGGGCGTCGGAGCCCAGAGGCCGCTTGAGGGGGGACGTTAGAGTGATGGCGGCTGAAGCGGGCATGAGTTCTTCGTCGACTGTGATTCGCGCGGATTCTGGTGGGCAGACCGAAGGGGTGACGTAGACGCGGTGGGACGAGGAATCTGGGGCTCAGGATGTAAACAAACATGGCGGCATCCAGTTTTATCTGTTAAGACCCCGAAGTATTCCGGATTGGGAAGCTTTTCATGCTCAGTTTGAACTGTTAGCTCATTTTAGGGGGTGGTCGAATGAAGATAGGGCACTTGCAGTTGGCTTTATGCCTCTGGCCTGTTTGATATTGATTAGCCCCGAGGACAGACGTGATTTAGTGGGAGCACTGAGGAGGCGCTATGGAAAGTGTGTACAGCCCGGGCTACTGCACTCCGAACTGAGTAATAGACGCAGGCAGCCTGGAGAGCCTCTACGGGCGCTAGCTAATGACATTGAGAGCCTCTCTCGGCGGGCATATGCTCACATGCCCCCCTCCGTGCAGAGCGAGCTAGCACGGGACCAGTTCATACAGGCGCTCTCTCCTACGGAGCTGCGCATACAGACCCAGCTGGCTCATCCTGAGTCATTGCAGATAGCCTTGGAGATGGCTTTGGAGAGGGAGCTGGTGTGGGCTGGGGCTTCAGCTGGGGCTTTGGTGGGGGTACAGGGAGACAGACCCTCTGTGCGAGCTGGGGGGCAGAGCAGCCCGGAGCCGGAAAAGCCTGCATGGGTGGCTGAAATGACAGAACTCATTCGTGCTGTGTCGCTACAGGCGGCACGAAACACACGCACTGGTCCCAGGGTCTGCTGTTGTTGTGGCCAGCCAGGCCATCTGCGCCGAGATTGCCCCATGTCCCCTAGAGCTCAGGGAAACGGCTCGGGGTCCGCATAGACCGGGTAGTGCGGACACCTGGCTTTCTATCCCAACCACCATCTCCTTCAGGAGGAGCCCACCGGCACAGACGGGGAAGCAAGGCTCCACTTCCCCCAGAAGCAGACGAGGGCAAGCGGATGGAGCCTGTTGTTGTGGTGGGCCGGACCTGTGTTGGGGACTTTTGTCATGTCCCTGTCACTGTGGAGGCGGTGCCCTGCTCTGCCCTGGTGGACACTGGGTCCACAGTAACCTTGGTGAGGTCAGATATTGTGCCAGGTTGGACTCGGTGTTAGCCCACAACTGTGCAGCTCCACACAGTCACAGGTGAGCTGGCACCCATGAAAGGGAAGGGAATAATGACTCTGACCGTAGGGGGCAGGTCTGTGCGTCATCCTGTGTGGGTGGCGGCTGTGCAGGACCCTTGTATACTGGGGTTGGACTTACTTAGGAGCACAGGCTGCCAGTTAGACCTAAATGGGGGCACACTGAGCTTCCAGGGAGGGCCGGCAGTCACCATGCCCCCCCCCTAATGTCACATTCACTCAACCCAACAAACCCTTTACTCCAACAGTTAAAGCAGCAGAGACTCATGGCTGCCCCCCCTCCCCCACATCTGTGTGTGACATTCCCCCAGCTACCTCCACGACAAAGCCCTCTGAGAGCCCGGGCCGCACCCCCCCAGCCCAGCTACCCCAGATGGGAGAGGAGAGGACACTGTCTGCAGTGAGAGAGATATGGGGGAGGAACTGTGTTGGTCTTGACCCCGAGCAGCAGGAACGGTTGTGGCAGTTGCTGTTTGAATTCAGAGACAGCTTTGCGCTGAGTGAGGAAGAGGTGGGTCAGACTCATCTGGTGCAGCATGAGATCGAAACAGGTGATATTCGACCCATCAAGATGCGTCCCCGCCGTATTCCGCTGGCACGCCAGGAGGCGGCAGACAAGGCTGTGTTGGAGATGCAGCGGGCGGACTTCATCGAGCCCTCAGACAGCCCCTGGGCGGCGCCAGTCGTCATGGTTCCGAAGAAGGGGGGCAAGCTGAGGTTCTGTGCGGACTACAGGCGGCTGAATGAGGTAACCAGGAAGGACTCATACCCCATACCACGTATCGATGAGTCGCTGGACCTGGTTAGGGGGTCCTCCTGGTTCTCCTCACTAGACCTCCGCAGTGGCTACTGGCAGGTGCCCCTCTCCCCAGAGGCCAGAGCCAAAACGGCATTCTCCACTAACAGAGGACACTGGCAGTTCAAGGTCCTGTGCTTCGGTCTGTGCAACGCTCCAGCTACTTTTGAGCGTTTGATGGAGAGGGTGCTGGATGGCATCCCCCGACAGCAGTGTCTGGTATACCTCGATGACATCCTGGCCCATGGCAGCTCCTTCCAGTCAGCCCTGGGGGCGCTACGGCGTGTGCTGGAGAGGGTGGCTGCCGCAGGTCTGAAGCTCCACCCCGAGAAGTGCCACTTCATGAGGAGAGAGGTGTCCTTCTTGGGCCACCGAGTGGGGAAGGAGGGGATCAGCACGATGGAGGACAAGGTGGGGGCTGTCAGAGACTGGCCCACCCCCACCGACCAGCGTCAGCTGAAGAGCTTCCTGGGCCTGGCCTCGTACTACAGGAGGTTTGTACGGGGCTTCTCAAGCGTCGCTGCTCCCCTGAACCGCCTGCTGCCGAAGGACAAGGCTTTCACTTGGACAGTGGAGTGTGAGGAGGCCTTCAACACCCTCAAACGTGCACTGATCGAGGCCCCCGTGCTCGCCCTCACCTTGCCCTTTATCCTGGACACAGACGCAAGCAATGTGGGCATGGGAGGGGTGCTGGCCCAGGTGGGGCCAGAGGGGGAGAGAGTGGTGGCGTACTTCAGCAAAACATTGTCACCCGGCGGGAGCTCGTGGCCTCCGTCAAACACTTCAAGTACTACCTGGGAGGCCTGCCCTTTACTGTAAGGACTGACCACTCTGCTCTCCAGTATTGGAGATATTTAAATATGTTTAAAATTCGTGACCAAGAAACTGTTTTTCCCGTCACCGTCACCGACCCATAAAAGGTGTCTACAGTCATGACGAACGATGGTGTGGTATAGAGAGGGCTGAAAACGTGATATTCGGCGATGTCCATAAAAATCATGTTTGGAATTTGTGACCCCGAAACGGTGTCTCCCGTCATTCAGAACAATTAGCTTGGTGGAGAGGGCCGAATGTTTTCGGCCATGTCCATGACAAAACTGCTTCAAACTCGTGACGATAAAGGTGTCTCCAGTCATGCACAACGAGCGATATGTTGGAGAGGGCCAAACACATGTTTTTCGGCCATGTCCATGAAAAACTGCTCAAAAATATGTTTCAAATTCGTGACCAAGAAAGAGATCTCCAGTTAAGTCGAACGAGCGGCGAGGTTGAGGGCCGAATACATGATTATCGTCCATGTCCATGAAAAACTGCTCAAAAATATGTTTCAAATTCTTCATCCAGAAACGGTGACTCCCATCATGCCGAACGAGAGGCGTGGTGGATAAGGCCAAAAATATGATTTTCGGCAATGTCCATGAAAATCTGCTTCAAACTCATGGCCCATTAAAGGTGTCTCCCCGTCATGCTGAACGAGCGGCTTGGTGTAGAGTGCCGAACGCATGATTATCGTCCATGTCCATGAAAAAGAGCAGTTTTGCATGGACATGGCCGAAAATTATGTTTTCGTCACTATCCAACATGCGGCTCGTTCGGCATGACTGGAGACACCGTTTCTGGGTCACGAATTTGAAACATATTTTGAGCAGTTTTTTTTATGGTAAGGGACTGCTGCATAGAGCAGCTCACAGGGCCAGGGAGCCCCACTCCCCTGCCCAGGGCTCATCTCCATGTAATGGCTTTTCTATAACGACAATATTCGTACAGCGATGCATTACCTTTGACATTAGATTAAGATGAGTATCCTGTAGTGGCAATTTTTAAAAACATTTGAGTCATTTAGCAGGCACTTTTATCCAGAGCGACTCAAGGGAACATGTACAGTCATGGCCAAAAGGTTTGAGAATGACACAAATATTAATTTCCACAAAGTTTGCTGCTTCAGTGTCTTCAGATATTTTTGTCAGATGTCACTATGGAATACTGAAGTATAATTACAAGCATTTCATAAGTATCAAAGGCTTTTATTGACAATTACATGAAGCTGATGCAACGAGTCAATATTTGCAGTGTTGACCCTTCTTTTTCAAGACCTCTGCAATCCGCACTGGCATGCTGTGAATTAACTTCTGGGCCACATCCTGACTGATGGCAGCCTATTCTTGCATAATCAATGCTTGGAGTTTGTCAGAATTTGTGGGTTTGTGTTTGTCCACCCGCCTCTTGAGGATTGACCAAGTTCTCAATGGGATTAAGGTCTGCGGAGATTCCTGGCCATGGACCCAAAATATCGATGTTTTGTTCCCCAAGCCACTTATTTATCACTTTTGCCTTATGGCAAGGTGCTCCATCATGCAGGAAAAGGCATTGTTCGTCACCAAACTGTTCCTGGATGGTTGGGAGAAGTTGTTCTCGGAGGATGTGTTGGTACCATTCTTTATTCATGGCTGTGTTCTTAGGCAAAATTGTGAGAGAGCCCACTCCCTTGTCTGAGAAGCAACCCCACACATGAATGGTCTCAGGATGCTTTACTATTGGCATGACACAGGAGTGATGGTAGCGCTCACCTTGTCTTCTCTGGACAAACTTTTTTCCTGGATGCCCCAAACAATCGGAAAGGGGATTCATCAGAGAAAATAACTTTACCCCAGTCCTCAGCAGTCCAATTCCTGTACCTTTTGCAGAATATCAGTCTGTCCCTGATGTTTATCCTGGAGAGAAGTGGCTTCTTTGCTGCACTTCTTGACACCAGGCCATCCTCCAAAAGTCTTCGCATCACTGTGCGTGCAGATGCACTCACACCTGCCTGCTGCCATTCCTGAGCAAGCTCTGTACTAGTGGTGCCCCAATCCCACAGCTGAATCAACTTTCGGAGACGGTCCTGGCGCTTGCTGGACTTTCTTGGGCGTCCTGAAGCCTTCTTCACAACAATTGAACCGCTCTCCTTGAAGTTCTTGATGATCCGATAAATGGTTGATTTAGGTGCAATCTTACTGGCAGCAATATCCTTGCCTGTAAAGCCCTTTTTGTGCAAAGCAATGATGATGGCACGTGTTTCCTTGCAGGTAACCATGGATGACAGAGGAAGAACAATGATTCCAAGCACCACCCTCCTTTTGAAGCTTCCAGTCTGTTATTCGAACTCAATCAGCATGACAGAGTGATCTCCAGCCTTGTCCTCGTCAACACTCACACCTGTGTTAACGAGAGAATCACTGACATGATATCAGCTGGTCCTTTTGTGGCAGGGCTGAAATGCAGTGGAAATGTTTTTGGGGGGATTCAGTTCATTTGCATGGCAAAGAAGGACTTTGCAATTAATTGCAATTCATCTGATCACTCACGCATATACTCTGGAGTATATGCAAATTGTCATCATACAAACTGAGGCAGCAGACTTTGTGAAAATTCATATTTGTGTCATACTCAAAACCTTTGGCCACGACTGTACAGATTTTTCACCTAATCAGCTTTGAGATTCGAACCAGCAACCTTTCAGTTACTTGCCAAACGCTCTTAACCGCTAGGCTACCTTCTGCCCCATCATCCACATGGCACAGTGTTGGAGAGTGTGTGTGTGTGTGGGGGGGGGGGTCTTAGGGGTAGGCTATGGTGAAGAGGTGGGTCTTTAGGAGGGACTGAAAGATGGTGATGGTGGAGCCTTGGAGCAACCCTGTAGAAGGCCTTGTCGCTAAAGCTCGGACTTGGGAACAGCAAGGTGGCCTGCTGTGGTGGAATGGAGTCAGAGTGTGGGTTTGTAGGGGAGAAGGTTGGAGAGGTAAGGGGGGGCAGGTGGTGAAGGGCTTTGTAGGTCTTGTATTTAATGCGTTGGGAGACAGTGCATTCACAGAGGACAGGGATGATGTACTGCCAGGACTTAGTGTGGGTGAATAGTTAGGCTGCAGAGTTCTGAGCCATTTGGAGCTTAAGGAGGGAGCTTGGATTGATGCCGGATAGCAGTGAGTTGCAGTGGTCAAGACGGGAGGTGATGAACGCATGGATGAGGGTTTCAGCGGCAGGACGGGAGAGGGAGGACTTGACTTTGGCACTTTCTGACTTTGCGGAGGTGGAAGAACGAGGATCGGACAGTCTGTCGGATGTGGTGTTCGAAGGAGAGGGTGGAGTCCAGGATGACGCCAAGGTTGGAGTGTGTGTGGGGGGGGGGGGGTAGGTAGGAGAGACAATGGTGACATCAATGCTGAGGGTAAGATTGGCAACTTTGCTGAGTGGTTTTGGTGCCTATGAGGAAGAGTTTGGGTTTTGTCACTGTTTAGCATGAGGAAGTTGTGTTGCATCCAGGGTTTCATTTCATAGAGGCAGGATTCTATGTGGGTCGAGGCGGGATTTGGTGCTGATCTGGAAGCCGAGGTTGAAGTGGTAAAGGATCTGACCAAGGGGGAGGATGTAGATGATGAAGAGTAAATGGCCTATCATTCAAAAATATTGTGCACTTGCCAAAATGTGTGCATCCTTGCATCACAATGGGATTTGATTAGCATCTGTTGCTATATCAACGGTGTGATGAACTACCGCTGAGAATTTTGGAGATCATTACAGCAAAAATTGTTATTTTCATCTCTGCTTTTTAAATAAAGCTGATTTCCGTGACAATTTCACTGGTAAAAACGAGTTTTGTTTAGCTAATAAGATAAATACATTACCTCAATCTACTTTTGACGAACATGTTAAAAATCGACCTTTCTACGATTTGAAGTGCACATCGACTTGGTACTGGTACCGCGTGTATATAGCCAATCGTTACTTATTGTGTATTTATTCCTCATATTATAATTGTTTTCTATATTTTTCTCTCTGCATTGTTGGGAAGGGCCCGTAAGTAAGTATCACTGTTAGTGTACACCTGTTATTTACGAAGCATGTGACAAATAAAAATGGATTTGATTGATTTGAAATATGAAAGAAAATGTGTAAATTGCACATTAACTTCCCTTTCAGATCACAAAGTGAGTTCCTATGCAGCTATTAACCCTTAATTCATGTGCAAATCAATTCAATTGATACACCGTTTTATTTTGAGCTCGTCTTACACTAAATGACGCTATTAGTTCTATTATAATTATTTTTTCCTATCTCTGGCATAGGCATTGCTCAGTACTACAGTAGTACACATGTGATTTAATATAATGCAGGACACAACAGACAATTTAATAATGTTGAACTTACAAAGAGCAAAAAGCTATTTATAATAATTCATTCATTCTTTCATGAAACGACCACCCTGTGAAAAACCAACCTAGCGATATTTAAGATTGAAATATGAAAACGTTGCTCTTTTTGTGGAACATGTGTCATTAACTTGTTTATTTAATTGAATATACCCACAAAGCAGTTGTAGACCGAAATACATGAGTGTAGGCTAACATCAACACAACAAATCAAATCGAATTTAGTTGAGAAAACAGACGTATGAATGACATGTAAAGTACTTCATACGAGAGAGGTGGATCCTCAAACCCTGTGGGGATCTCGTCAGTGGGGGCACAATTACATGTCACGATCCAAACCACTGGTGGCCAGAATTGGGAGGTGAGGGTGGGTCTCCAGGCAATTTACCTGGGAACAGAGGTTGAAAAAAAAGACTGACGTGACAGATTGAGATTAGTGAGTGAGAATAAAACTGAAGCGATACAGTTTTGTTTGAGCAGCGAGGCCCTTTTCGTCATCATTCATCTTCCCACACACCAAACATCCTTCCTTTCACCACTCCTCTTCTGTCTCCCTCCATAAACTGGACGATGCGAGAGGAGATGTATCCATTCATTGTTTTCTGAAGGGTTTACTGATCCCGGATCACCACTTCTACTCCGAGACACTTCATGAATACTGGCCCTGCTGTGAATGCTACAACTCCACAAAGTGGACAAAACACGTACATGATATCCTTCTATTCACAGAAACCTTCCCCACGAGGCAAAAGAAACTGGAGCATAAATCATGAATACACAATTAATTACAGTGGAGCTCAGCTCACATTAAGTTAACTTTCTCAAATCTCAAGGTTCCATTCTCTTTAATGCTCTCTCCCAATTATTAGATTTGCCAATGATAAATGACAGGAACACTATTAAACAAGAGGCATGTTTTTTTAAAATTGCTTTTGGCTGAAGCTTATGATTCATTCAAATCTGGGCCACAACTGGGCCAAGAGAAAAGAACCAGACAGCTTTTTAGGTTGGTATATGAGTATGACATTGTTTGTTAATAATTCTGAAGTTTTAAAGGATTACGGCAGAGGACAAAGTGTAAGGTAACATTTTACAACGGTGGGCTAAATCAGGGTCACACATAATGTTTCTTTGTAGTCATAAACAAATCTACTTTGAAACAAAAATATACACCTCACAAATGGTTACGGGCTTAAAGAAAATAGGACACCTGTACCATGTCAGCTGATGAGTTTCATCCCAATATTACACTTTATATAAATCACAGAAGACTGAAATATAACACAACCATTTGACATGGAAACACCAGATTCTCTGCAAGTTTATATTAATTATGAAAAATTAATGAAAATTAATGAAAAAAGAGGCCACGAAAGGGGAAATTTGGCCATTTGACTACGATGTTGACTACGATGTACGACGGCTACGATGTTGAAGCAGGTAGATCCTTACAGAGGGTGGTACATATCAGGTTCCAGATTCCAGCAATTTTTTTTTATCACAGCGCCAAAAATAACAATTCCATTATTAGGAAGACTACAAACAATTTTTTTTCAAATTTCATAAATATTTATTACATATCAATGAGCAGAATGTACTACTTTCACAGCAGTGGTCTACAGCACTTGTTCAAATAATTGAAACAAATTTTCAAATAATAATAGTTCAGTTTCATTTGAGGCCACATTTGAAACGCACACATTTACAAGTAGTACTTGGCATTAAAAACGATGGCGATACATTATTTTTAAGACACTTGGTGTTTTATTTCTTTTTTTTCTCCTTCCGTTTTCATATCACAGAGAGGTTGAGCAACAGCCTAAACAGTAAATATTGATTTAGATACAAAAACCACTGTGAAAACATCAAGGAGTCGGGCGGTGTGAACGTAACAGGGCCAAGGGAAACAAAGGGGAGAGAAACAGGGAGAACGATCAAAGTGATAGAAGCTGTATTATAGACCTTCAAACCGCCAGACATCCCACCCCCATTCACCCACACTCATGGTAAGAACCAGCATCATAAATAAGTACAATTCCATTGCAATAATAGTACCCCTATTTATTCCCTTTTTTCATCCCTCCAGTTTGACGTAATAGTGTTGAAGGAGGCCACATTGAGACAGGCAATTACAGAGAGTAACAGAAGAGAATGAGAGAGGGAGAGAGATAAAAAGGCGACAGGGGGGGGGGCTCATGCAAGATCAGAAGAGGGGTGCCATGTCGCAAGCCGACCACCCAGAGAGCACTCACGTAGCCCAACGGATACACATGCTTCAGCCAATAACTTTCCCTAACACGTGTACTTCTCAGCAATATCACCTTGACCTGTAGAGTAGTAACAACAACGTAGCCAAAACGGTACTTTAGCCAATGTCTCATCCCTAACACTGCTCAGGATGACACTGCCAAGACAATATCCTCCTGTATGTCAGGGTGGGATCTGAACCTGGTCTTCCACGGGAGAAACCAACGTCCAAACCTTTAGCCCGTCACCCCAATAGGATATACCCTCTAGGCCCGAGAGTGACATTGATTTTGAAGTCGCAGGCAGGGCTACCTCATCACGAGACCGTGAGACTGACTCAAGTACGCTACATATAGTGCACATTTCCCATGGTTCTCTAGTAACGAGTCACTTGAGTGGGTCGAGTCACAGACGTGATCTTCCTGTCCGGTTTTGCACCCCCTCGGGCTCCTGCGGTGGAGATCTTCGACGTGCTACCTTGTCCCGGACCTGCTGTTTTCGACT
Organism: Salvelinus alpinus; assembly: GCF_045679555.1. Taxonomy (NCBI): domain Eukaryota; kingdom Metazoa; phylum Chordata; class Actinopteri; order Salmoniformes; family Salmonidae; genus Salvelinus; species Salvelinus alpinus. The sequence goes on from NC_092109.1 coordinate 4,169,480, forward strand.
CTCTCTCTCTCTCTCTCTCTCTCTCTACTGCACCTACAGTTTCGACCTCTGAATGCTCGGCTATGAAAAGCCAACTGACATTTACTCCTGAGGCGCTGACCTGTTGCACCCTCTACAACCACTGCTTATTATTTGATCCTGCTGGTCATCTATGAACGTTTGAACATCTTGAAAAACAATCTGGCCTTAAATTGCCATGTACTCTTATAATCTCCACCCGGCACAGCCAGAAGAGGACTGGCCACCCCTCAGAGTTCCTCTCTAGGCTTCTTCATAGATTCCTGCCTTTCTAGGGAGTTTTTCCTAGCCACCGTGCTTCTACATCTGCATTACTTGCTGTTTGGGGTTTAAGGCTGGGTTTCTGTATAGCACTTTATGACATCTGCTGAAGTAAAAAGGGCTTTATAAATACATTTGATTGGTTGATTGATGTCTGACCGCTGACCTGTGTACTGATAGGCTGATATCACCCTAATCAATGGGCTTGGTTACTATATCTCTGGTACCAGAGGAGGTTAAGTGTTATGGCTTCCTCTGTGCTGTTTCAGCCGACTCGCTCTACATGCGTCATAACTCTTGTGTTTCATGTAAATGTTCCATTGCACTTGGTGAGTTATGCCTTGCTCCTAGTGAACAGCTGGAGAGAGATAATTCCTTCTACCAAATAGCTCATATAAGGACTCTTGAGGTAGGCTACAGTACCTACCATCTGTCTGGCCTCACATCCACTACCTGCATCCCAGATGGCGGCCTCTTCCCTATATAGTGCACTGTACTTACCCAGAGCTCTACGGGTCTTGGTTAAAATCAGTGCACTAAATAGGGAATAGGGTGCTATTTGGGATGTACCCTATGGCTGACTACGTTACCTCATTACATCACTCCTAAATGGAAGTAGTTGGCCACTTGATCAATTCTCCAACCCAACTAACAAGTGAACCACTGGCGGCTAAGAATCTGCATACCACTATAAAGCACATAAGCTGAGGGCGTCCTGTTGGCAGCCGATGCCACGAGCGGCCCAACAGTGGACAGACTTTAAAGGCCCACTGTAAAGGCGATGCGCTAACAGGCCATATGGCCCCTGACTAAACTGTGTTGGGCCACAGTAAACTAACTGTCTGGGAAGATTGTGATCTGTGTATAGGAGACTGTACATTCTGTGAGGACGTAGACCCCATGGATTCTCAGGTGATAGCCAGAGACAGGACAGTAGGTGCTTTTAGAGGCCCTAGAGGTGTGTTTGACTATATGCTTATTAAACCTAGCTCACTGTGGGATGTTATCTATAGAGGGATACATGATGATGACTGCTACTGTCAGACACCAGACAATTAGAGGAGAGGTGACTGGTGGCTGATGGGAGTTGTAGTTTAGTGGAGGATGTGGGGGAAATGGCACTTGTGGGAAACTCTGCCTCTAGTCCAGTCCTGTATACCTGCACACAGAGTTGGGAAGGAAATAGAACAAGACTGACAGACATGGAGAGCATAAAACATTGTACATTTACTAAATATGTGAATAAAATGTCTACTATAATATATCTATAAAGGTATTCATGACTGTCAATGTGTATGCATCTTAATGTATAAATAGATGTACACATAAATATGCATATATTATACTACATTTGAAAGTGTAATTGGAAATAATCACAGATTATACAATAAAAGGTAAGCCGTAGCCACTTCGCGAGGGTGCAGTTTCGAAACGATTTTTTGTCGTGCCTCGGTGCGTAGATTTACATTCAGTTTTCGTTTATAGAAGAAACCCTTCGCTGTATAATGACATCTGTACTCTGAACAAACCACACCACCTCAAATGACCTCGTTTTCTTTGGCTTACTCGCTGCGGTGCAACACACAGACACACATACTGACTGCGGGGACCGACTGCTTATGAAACACGCGCACACACACACACTTTACACTATTACTCCTCCTACCCACCATGTCTGAGGATGAAGACCCAGACAAAGGAGATAACAAAACAAAAACGAGAAATCGACCAACAAAAAACCCAACCAAAACAAAATGACCGAAGGAGGAGAAAAGAGAGGGGGATGAGGAGGAGAAGTGCATGATGGGATTGTCATCACTTTAGGTCCAGGACATCATCATCGAAGGATGTGGTGAGATTGAAGGGGCTGGCCAATGGCGGGCTCTCCTCTGGGAGCACTGCTTTCTCTTGCTCCGCATCCGAGCTGAACGAGCAGTGCCGTTGGACGTCTGAGTCCGTGTCGGCCGACTTCGAGCTCATCCTGATTGGACACAGAGCATGCCCATCAGATTGAATCATTACATCATAACATTTTACCCTCATATCACTTGCAATAACCGCATGAGACATGAATTTGTACGCAAATCTTCCGTTCACATGAATTAGAAACTTCTAGTTATGAGCGCTTTTTTCACGTTAGCAAATATGCCTTTAACAAATATATACACTGACATATTTTTGTAACCTTTTCCAGGTTTATGCAAGTCAACAATTCTTAAATCGAGACATGGGCCACATCAGGAAATGCTTGTTGTGAATAGCGAACTCACATTTTGTGAGTTTTTTTTATAGGGCAGTGCAGCTATAACCAACATCTCCAATCTCATCTCATTGATTGGACTCCAATTAGCTTTTGGAGAAATCATTAGCCTAGGGGTTCGCATACTTTTCCCAACCTAGACTGTGAATGTTTAAATTACGTATTCAACATAGACAGGAAATACAAGAATGTGTGTGTTATTAGTTAAAGCACACTTTGTCTATTGTTGTGACTTAGATGAAGATCAGATCACATGTTATGACCAATTTACATAGAAATCCAGGTAATCCAAAGGGTTCACATACGTTTTCTTGCCACTGTATACGACTTAACATTCTAATTACTGCTACTATCTAGGGTAATGAGTTGCTGACGAAGATATGGGTCACTCACCTGTCACTGCAAGTGGAGGTCAGTGCTCGTGCCTTTGGCTCTTCCTCAGTGGTCTTCTTGCTCGTCTTCCTCTGTTTGACAGTGCTGCTGTCGGACTTACTGCTCGGCTCCTCGGTTAGGCCTGAGCATGAGACACAGAAGACCATTCAGTAAGGAACATTAACCATAACTGCTCGGTAAGAACCGACCATAACACAGACATTCACTAAACCACTTCGAAGGAGTATATAGCATTACAATCACTGTGGTTCCAATGCTGAGATGGTTCCAGTGGGTTAGAACAGGTTATGGTGCTGGCAACACCAGGGTTGAAGGTTTAATTCCCGTGAGGGAAACATATACTAAATACACTGAGTGTACAAAACATTAAGGACACCTGCTCTTTCCATGACATAGACTGAACAGGTGAATCCAGGTAAAAGCTATGACATCAAAAACTGTAACATCTTATGTTTCACGGAATCATGGCTGAATGATGACATGGATATTCAGCTAGCAGGATATACGCTGCATCGGCTAGATAGAACAGCATACTCCGGTAAGACGAGGGGTGCGGTCTGTGCATATTTGTAAACAGCAGCTGGTGCACGAAATCTAAGGAAGTCTCTAGATTTTGCTCGCCTGAAGTAGAGTATCTTATGATAAACTGTAGACCACACTATTTGCCAAGAGTTCTCATCTATACTTTTCGTGTCTGTTTATTTATCACCACAGACGGACGCTGGCACTAAGACTGCACTCAGTCAGCTGTATAAGGAAATAAGCAAACAGGAAACCGCTCACCCAGAGGCGGCGCTCCTAGCGGTCGGAGACTTTAATGCAGGGAAACTTAAATCAGTTTTACCATCAACATGTTAAATGCGCAACCAGATGGGAAAAAAACATTCTAGATCAACTGTACTCCACACACAGAGACACGTACAAAGCTCTCCCTCCATTTGATAAAATCTGACCACAATTCTATCCTCCTGATTCCTGCTTACAAGCAAAAATTAAAGCAGAAAGCACCAGTGACTCGGTTTATAAAAAAGTGGTCAGAAGAAGTAGATGCTAAACTACAGGACTGTTTTGCTATCACAGACTGGAACATGTTCCCAGGATTCTTCCGATTGCATTGAGGAATACACCACATCATCACTGGCTTGATCAATAAGTGCATCGAGGACATCGTCCCCACAGTGACTGTACGTACATACTCCAACCAGAAGCCATGGATTACAAGGCAACATTCGCACTGAGCTAAAGGGTAGAGCTGCCGCTTTCAAAGTACGGGACTCTAACCCGGAAGCTTATAAGAAATCCTAATATGCCCTCTGACGAACCATCAAACAGGCAAAGCGCCAATACAGGGCTAAGATTGAATCATACTACACCGGCTCCGACGCTCGTCTTATGTGGTAGGGCGTGCAAACTATTACAGACTACAAAGGGAAGCACAGCCGCGAGCTGCCCAGTGACACGAGCCTACCAGACGAGCTAAATCACTTCTATGCTCGCTTCGAGGCAAGCAACACTGAGGTATGCATGAGAGCATCAGCTGTTCCGGACAACTGTGTGATCACGCTCTCCGTAGCCGACGTGAGTAAGAACGTTAAACAGGTCAACATTCACAAGGCCGAGGGGCCAGACGGATTACCAGGACGTGTGCTCCGGGCATGTGCTGACCAACTGGCAGGTGTCTTCACTGACATTTTAAACATGTCCGTGATTGAGTTTGTAATACCAACATGTTTCAAGCAGACCACCGTAGTCCCTGTGCCCAAGCACACTAAGGCAACCTGCCTAAATGACTACAGACCCGTAGCACTCACGTCCGTAGCCATGAAGTGCTTTGAAAGGCTGGTAAGGGCTCACATCAACATCATTATTCCAGAAACCCTAGACCCACTCCAATTTGCATATCGCCCAAACAGATCCACAGAGGATGCAATCTCTATTGCACTCCACACTGCCCTTTCCCACCTGGACTAAAGGAACACCTACGTGAGAATGTTATTCATTGACTACAGCTCAGCGTTCAACACCATAGTACCCTCAAAGCTCATCACTAAGCTAAGGTTTCTAGGACTAAACACCTCCCTCTGCAACTGGATCCTGGACTTCCTGACGGGCCGCCCCCAGGTGGTGAGGGTAGGTAGCAACACATCTGCCATGCTCATCCTCAACACCGGAGCCCCTCAGGGGTGCGTGCAAAGTCCCCTCCTGTACTCCCTGTTCACCCACGACTGCGTGGCCAGTTACGACTCCAACAACATCATTCAGTTTGCAAGACGACACAACAGTGGTAGGCCTGATCACCCACAACGACGAGACAGCCTATAGGGAGGAGGTCAGAGACCTGGCCAGGTGGTGCCCTAATAACCAACCTATCCCTCAATGTAAACAAGACTTAGAAAAAGATTGTGGACTACAGGAAAAGGAGGAGCGAGCACACCCCCATTCTCATCGACAGGGCTGTAGTAGAGCAGGTTGAGAGCTTCAAGTTCCTTGGTGTCCACATCACCAACAAACTAGAATGGTCCAAACACACCAAGACAGTCGTAAAGAGGGCACGACAAAGCCTATTCCCCCTCAGGAAACTAAAAAGAATCGGCATGGGTCCTCAGATCCTCAAAAAGGTTCTACAGCTGCACCATCGAGAGCATCCTGACCGGTTGCAACACTGCCTGGTATGGCAACTGCTCGACCTCCGACCGCAAGGCACTACAGAGGGAAGTGCGTACGGCCCAGTACATCACTGGGGCTAAGCTGCCTGCCATCCAGGACCTCTACACAGGGCTCCGGGCAGCCGAGCGGAAATGGAGGAAAACTCGCCTCCCTGCGGACCTGGCATCCTTTCACTCCCTCCTCTCTACATTTTCCTCTTCTGTCTCTGCTGCTAAAGCCACTTTCTACCACTCTAAATTCCAAGCATCTGCCTCTAACCCTAGGAAGCTCTTTGCCACCTTCTCCTCCCTCCTGAATCCTCCTCCCCCTCCCCCCCCCCTCCTCCCTCTCTGCAGATGACTTCGTCAACCATTTTGAAAAGAAGGTCGACGACATCCGATCCTCGTTTGCTAAGTCAAACGACACCGCTGGTTCTGCTCACACTGCCCTACCCTGTGCTCTGACCTCTTTCTCCCCTCTCTCTCCAGATGAAATCTCGCGTCTTGTGACGGCCGGCCGCCCAACAACCTGCCCGCTTGACCGTATCCCCTCCTCTCTTCTCCAGACCATTTCCGGAGACCTTCTCCCTTACCTCACCTCGCTCATCAACTCATCCCTGACCGCTGGCTACGTCCCTTCCGTCTTCAAGAGAGCGAGAGTTGCACCCCTTCTGAAAAAACCTACACTCGATCCCTCCGATGTCAACAACTACAGACCAGTATCCCTTCTTTCTTTTCTCTCCAAAACTCTTGAACGTGCCGTCCTTGGCCAACTCTCCTGCTATCTCTCTCAGAATGACCTTCTTGATCCAAATCAGTCAGGTTTCAAGACTAGTCATTCAACTGAGACTGCTCTTCTCTGTATCACGGAGGCGCTCCGCACTGCTAAAGCTAACTCTCTCTCCTCTGCTCTCATCCTTCTAGACCTATCGGCTGCCTTCGATACTGTGAACCATCAGATCCTCCTCTCCACCCTCTCCGAGTTGGGCATCTCCGGCGCGGCCCACGCTTGGATTGTGTCCTACCTGACAGGTCGCTCCTACCAGGTGGCGTGGCGAGAATCTGTCTCCTCACCACGTGCTCTCACCACTGGTGTCCCCCAGGGCTCTGTTCTAGGCCCTCTCCTATTCTCGCTATACACCAAGTCACTTGGCTCTGTCATAACCTCACATGGTCTCTCCTATCATTGCTATGCAGACGACACACAATTAATCTTCTCCTTTCCCCCTTCTGATGACCAGGTGGCGAATCGCATCTCTGCATGTCTGGCAGACATATCAGTGTGGATGACGGATCACCACCTCAAGCTGAACCTCGGCAAGACGGAGCTGCTCTTCCTCCCGGGGAAGGACTGCCCGTTCCATGATCTCGCCATCACGGTTGACAACTCCATTGTGTCCTCCTCCCAGAGCGCTAAGAACCTTGGCGTGATCCTGGACAACACCCTGTCGTTCTCAACTAACATCAAGGCGGTGGCCCGTTCCTGTAGGTTCATGCTCTACAACATCCGCAGAGTACGACCCTGCCTCACACAGGAAGCGGCGCAGGTCCTAATCCAGGCACTTGTCATCTCCCGTCTGGATTACTGCAACTCCCTGTTGGCTGGGCTCCCTGCCTGTGCCATTAAACCCCTACAACTCATCCAGAACGCCGCAGCCCGTCTGGTGTTCAACCTTCCCAAGTTCTCTCACGTCACCCCGCTCCTCCGCTCTCTCCACTGGCTTCCAGTTGAAGCTCGCATCCGCTACAAGACCATGGTGCTTGCCTACGGAGCTGTGAGGGGAACGGCACCTCAGTACCTCCAGGCTCTGATCAGGCCCTACACCCAAACAAGGGCACTGCGTTCATCCACCTCTGGCCTGCTCGCCTCCCTACCACTGAGGAAGTACAGTTCCCGCTCAGCCCAGTCAAAACTGTTCGCTGCTCTGGCCCCCCAATGGTGGAACAAACTCCCTCACGACGCCAGGACAGCGGAGTCAATCACCACCTTCCGGAGACACCTGAAACCCCACCTCTTTAAGGAATACCTAGGATAGGATAAAGTAATCCTTCTGACCCCCCCCCCCCCCCTTAAAAGATTTAGATGCACTGTTGTAAAGTGGCTGTTCCACTGGATGTCATAAGGTGAATGCACCAATTTGTAAGTCGCTCTGGATAAGAGCGTCTGCTAAATGACTTAAATGTAAATGTAAATGTACACCAGGCCGTGTCAGAGGAAGGCCCAAAAAATTGTCAAAGACTCCACCCACCCCAGTCATAGACTGTTCTCTCTACTACCGCATGGCAAGCGATACCGGAGCACCAAGTCTTGGAACAGGTAATCAAATGGCTACCCAGACGATTTGCACTGTCACCCTCAAACCCCTCTTTTACGCTGCTGCTACTCTCTGTTTATCATATATGCGTAGTCACTTTAATTATACATTCATGTACATACTACCTCAATTAGCACGACTAACCGGTGCCCCCGCACATTGGCTAGCTGGACTATCTGCATTATGTCCCGCCACCCACCACTCGCCCACCCCTCTTTTACGCTACTGCTACTCTCTGTTTATCATATATTCATAGTCACTTTAACCAACCCTACATGTACATACTACCTCAATTAGCCCGACTAACCGGTGCCTGTATATAGCCTCGCTACTGTTATTATTCACTGTCTTTTTACTGTTGTTTTCAATTTCCTAACTTATCATCTATTGTTCACCTAATACCTATGTTTTACTTCAAAATTGCACTGTTGGTTAGGGCCTGTAAGTAAGCATTTCACTGTAAGGTTGTACACCTGTTGAATTCGGTGCACGTGACAAATAAACTTTGATTTGATTACTTATTGATGTCACCTGTTAAATCCACTTCCAATCACTGTAGATGAAGGGGAGGAGACAGGTTAAATAAGGAATTTAAAGCCTTGAGACAATTGAGACATGGATTGTGTATGTGTGCAATTCAGAGGGTGAATGGGGCAAGACAGAATATTTAAGTGCCTTTGAGCAGGGTATGGTAGCAGGTGCACCGCTCGACAGTTTCCCGTGTGTATCAAGAATGTTCCACCACCTAAAAGACATACAGCCAACTTGACACAACTGTGGGAAGCATTGGAGTCAACATGGGCCAGCATCCCTGTGGAATGCTTCCAGCACCTTGTAGAGTCCATGCGCTGACTAATTGAGGCTGTTCTGTGGGCAAATGGGGAAGGGGGGGGGGGGTGAAACTCAATATTAGGAAGGTGTCCTTAATGTTTTGTACACTCAGTGTAAACTGTATATCTCATTGTCACCTGTAGGTGTATTAGATAAAAAAGTTGATCAAATAGCTAAATGACCATGAACACTGATGGGAAAGACTCATATTATTCAGTCCACTAAACTTTCTGAACGCCCTGTCAGGTGTGTGTGTGTGTGTGTGTAGTCAGGGGTGTGTATGTACATTCCAGTCTTGGTGTCTCACTCACCTAGCAGCTCTTTGCGGGTGCGGCTGGCAATCTCTTTGATCTCCATGCGGGACAGCGACAGGGTGTGTGAAGCCCCCTGCATGAGGGGCCCCGCGGGGGCCACACACATGCTAGGGACCTGTGCTGTCAAGCCCGTCACCACCTTGTTGACCAGTGGCGACTTGAGGGGCCTCTCGATGCTGCGGCCCACCAGGTTACTCAGGGGGATCTTGAAAATATGCTTACACTGTGCCTCACCTGGGAGATGGGTAAGATAGGGGGGGGGGGGGGGGGGTGTCATGAAATGGAGAACGAGAAAAGGATGGGGGAGAGAGCAAGACAGGGGCGATAGAGAGAAGGGTCGAGGAAGAACGGGTGGCAGTGATCAAATAAGAGGAACAGAGAGGGGGGGGAGACAAGAAGCGAGAGGCGCGGGGAGGGTGAGGATGGATGGAGAAATACAGAGTGAGGTATTGCAGTAAGAGAGAGACACAATTTAAACACCAGGCAACTTCAGGCAATGAAGAACTGGAGACATGCTTAGTTTGGTTAGTTTACCACGCACATGCACACACACACACACATTGGAAGAATACATGAACATGAAAAACAGGATCATGTCATGTTAAAATTAAGCCTTCTGTATCTAAACTGATTAATAACACTGTACTCAGTGGCACAGTGTGTGATCTCATTATGATTTCATCATCATATCAACACTCTTGTAATATAATATGACCACTAAATTACAGCCATTTACGGCTATATATTATTTATTCATAATTTGGAATAAATAATTAAACTGTTGACGTCAAATTAATTGAATGCACAACACTCTTGTAATTTAATAGGACCACTAAATTACAGCCATTTCCGGCTATATATTAAACTGTTTAAGTCAAATTAATTGAATGCTTAACATCTTGATAACAGCACTGCATTCCGCCTCTCTAGTCTGCTGTAATCCAGTCAGAGACACAACAAGGATGGGTTCATTAGGCACCAAATTTACGGACTGAATCCAGGAGGGACAGCTTGGATTTGGCCAACAAGAACTATAGTTATTTGATTTCCGTTGCAACATGTTTTGTTACGTTTAGCCCTAATGAACACGACCCAGCTGTATTGTTTTGCAATGACTAATGTAACCACCAGGTGGAAGTGAAGGGTCATATTCTAATGCAGCGTTCCCCTTGAGCAGGACAGGATGGCAATACTAGCACACACAGGCAGCTATGTGACTGTCTGAATCAATGGGAGGCTGCACTGCACCAAACAGACTGCCGTTCTGAAATGTCACAGGGTCAGAAGTGAAGAAAGCACCATTCTGGGAGACGGGGTCACTTATATTATTATTACAGGTTCACCGACTCACTGTCACCGCTTTACTGGCACTTCTCTCCAGGAACAATACCAGACACACGGAAATGTAAATAACAAACTAAATAGATATTAAATAATTATATCAAAACAAGCAAGCGACCATAATCACATGGATCTATATATCCCACATTTGTTTCTGCTCCAGGGTAAATAACCTTAAAATCAAAAAAACTAAGATCAGATTTCAATCAAATGTTGTACTGACAATAGTAAATGACCAAAAGAGTATTGAATATTTGGATTGTTATGCTTGTAACCGTCCGATCAGAATGGGATATGATTCCATGATTTAACATGGTTCAGGATTGGTCGAATACTACCAGATGTAGTTTGACAGTCCAATCAACACAGTCTCAGCATCCTTTATTCACGTTTACCTGATGTCAACAAATGTGATCTCAAACTGAGTAAATTCTCCACCAATTAAAAAGCACCTGTACCCATAGAGCAGAAACGGCAGGCATAGGCGGTATTTTTGGTATTTTTGTCAGCGCCCCCATCTTCCCTCCACTCCCTCCACCCCCCCAGATTGTGGCACCTCTATTTGGCCCACCACGCTGGATGGGAGAGGGGGCTTTGACAAAAGTTTCCATGGCGACAGTGCAATCTGTAAATCATGCTGCGGCAGACGTGTCTTCTACTCTCTCTCTCTCTTTCATTCGTCCCCTCTCTCTCTTCAGTCTCCCTCTCTCATTCTCACCTCTCTCACACGCATTACCTTTCCGAACCTGCATCCCTCTCATACTCTCTTCATCTCCATGAAATGTTGTTCTTTTAAACTGACTCACTCATTCTCACAATCGCTCTCCTCAGAGTGACAGAGAGCGAGGGGGATGGGGAAGACAAATAACGTTCACTTGACATTCAACCGAGGGTCAATCAAACGTGCCGCTTCATATGTAAAAAAATAAATAAATCAGAAAAGTTGTGTTTTTTCCCCCCCCGTGCATGTTAGTAGGGCAGCATGTGTAGCTAGATGAAGAGGGAGGGATGAAGAACAACTGAAGAGGGAGGAACGCATCCCAAACGGCACCCTTTTCCCTTTATCGCACGCCACTTTTGACGAAGGCCCACAAGGCTTTGGGAGAAAAAAAGTGCACTCTATAAGGGAAAAAGGTGCCATTTGGGACAAACCCGAGGAGTAGTGGGAAGACTACTTGAAGTACCTTCGGCATCCTTAGACATGTACAGGGAAAGCTTGGTACCGTACGGGATCCGTATGGAATCTGAACCAGGGATGAAGAAGAAGGTTATGTAACACACACACACACTCAAACACCGGTATGACAGAACACACACATTTAGTAGTCGCACCACCTCCAGAGCTGAAACAATCACTGTCACAGGGATGTGATTGGTTGTAGCAGTGTTCCAAGACTAGAGTTGACCAATAAAAAGAGAGGATGGACCAGGGGTGGGGTTTCATCTTACCCCACCCCTCCCCCAAATGTGACCCTTCACCTTAAAGCCCAGTACAGGTCCAATGCCAAACTCTCTGCCCAAAATAATACATCAGCACTCTGTAGTATGAGTGTGCATGTTTGTGTGAGGGTGCACATGCATACTAGCTACTGCAGTTCCCTGAGGAATAGAGGTGAGGTGACCCGAAATGACACACTCGGACTAACATAAATGTGTGTGTGTGTGTGTTCGTACCCATTTGAAGGACTGTGTGTTTCCACCCCACTTATGAGTCTATGGACCTCAGTGGTCATTAGATTTAGCGTCTATGTCTGATGTTTACTGCACGTCTCGTCCTTAGAGATAAAATACATTCTGTAATAAACGCAAAGCTGTCGTCACCTCTCTGTCTCTCTCCCCCTCTCTGTAATCACAGTAAATTACATCCTTGTGTATCATTAAAAACTGTCCCTCCTGGACACACAGTGCATCATAAATATGTTCCATTGCAGACGACAGCAATATACATTTAGAAGGATTGAGGGAGGAGTACCTTCATTGGAAAGAGAGTGGAAGTGTGGATGGGGGTCTTGGAGGGGGATGGGTAGTGTAGAAGGAGTGGAAAGACGGGAGGAAGGGAGAGAGAAAGAGAGAGAGGAGAGCGAGCGAGCGAGCAAAAAAGAGAAGGTGATATTGAGATCCCTCTGTCCTTGAGGGGAAACCCTGTCTTCATCTTGTGAGTTTTAGTTGGAGTCACAGAGACTAGGTGACTGCTGGTGGCTGGGTGGGTGGGATCACAGGTTCATGCACATTGACTGCTGTTCTCCCCTACTGTGTGTGTGTGTGTGTGTTCATACAGTATGTGTATGTGAAAGATATCACACTCCACTGGGAATGTTCCAACAAAGATTCAGAGGTGGCATTCTGCCTCAAGCTTTGGAGGAACATTTTCACAACTACAGCCTCAATTAAACTTCTCAACGGCATAGAAACAAACAAAAAATAGTGTAAATAATTTACCCTTGCAAGGGTTTCACAGTGTGTGGGTTGATTTAGTTCTTTGGGCCAGGCAAGTTTTTTTTTATATAAGGTTGCTTGTGTTATAAATCATACTACGCCCCCCCCACCAAATAATAACAAATAAATAGCAAAGACTCTTAGTCAACAAAGTGTGCATTTCCAATTGTACTTTGTGTCATTCTATATCATGTTTGGTTGTTATGTGAGGCTTACCGTCACCGAGCGGTGAGGGGAACACAGGCATTTCGTAGCCTGTGGGCGTCTGTGGCGAACTCTGGGAACTGGTGTCCCGGGAGCTGCAGTTGGAAGCCGAGTTGACCGGAGCGGACGACACAAAGTAGATGTCCGACTGCGTGAGCAGGGGATGGGGGGGAAGATGGAGGGATTGAATGAAATGGAGAGGGGCAGAAGAAGTGGATATGGGGAAAGATGAATAGAGAGAAATAGAGATTGAGAAAAATGAGAGGGAGATAAAGAGAAAGTATGACAGGTGATGGCATTATTTCCCTAACCAACACCTGCTAACACAACGATGTTGTATTTCATATTGCTAAATGGTACACTCGAGTCTGTGTACTGTGTAAGAGTTGTGTGTGTTTGATTGTTTTTGTACAGTTTATTGTCCCTGCTCGCGAAACAAATGCGAACACAGGCATATACACTCACCTAACCGTTTATTAGGTACACCACCCCATTCACGAAAATCGATCGCTCCTACAGAAAGTGAGTCACGTGGCAGTGGCTTGCGATATAAAGCAGGATGACAGGCATCCAGTTACTGTTCGTTTGGTTGCTAACAACTTTGAGCGTGATGTGATCGTCAGTGCCAGGCAGGCCGGATTCAGTATCTCAGAAAATTCTGCCTTCCCGGGCTTTAAGTATGACAGTGTCTGGGGTTTACCGAGAATGGCGCGACAAACAAAAAAACATCCAGTCGGCGGCAGTCCTGTAAGCGGAAAAAGCTAGTTGAAAGAGAATGGAAAGAATGGTGCAAGCTAACAGGAGGGCCACAAACAGACAAATAACGGCACGGTACAACAGTGGTGTGCAGAATGGCATCTTGGAACGCACAACTTGTTGATCCATGTCACGGATTGGCTATTGCAGCAGATGACCATACCGTTCCACTCCTATCAGCTAAAAACAAGAAGAAGGGGCTCCAGTACGCATGGGATCACCAACACTGGACAATTGAGTGGAAAAACATCACCTGGTCCAATGAATCCCGGTTCTTGTTGCATCATGCTGATGGCAGAGTTTTGGCATAAGCAGCATGGACCCATCCTGCATGGTGTCAGCTGTACACTCTTAGAAAAAAAAGGTTCCTAAAAGTATTCAGAACCCTTGACATTTTCCACATTATGTTACGTTACAGCCTTATTCTGAAATGGATTAAAAAAATGTTTTTTTATCCTCATTAATCTACAAACAATACCCCATAATGACGAAGCAAAAATAGGTTTAGAATGTATTAAAAATAAAAAACTGAAATATCACATTTACATAAGTATTAAGACCATTTGCTCAGTACTTTGTTGAAGCACCTTTGGCAGCGATTACAGTCTCGAGTCTTCTTGGGTATGACGCTATCAGCTTGGCACACCTGTATTTGGGGAGCTTCTCCCATTCTTCTCTGCAGATCCTGTCGAGCTCTGTCAGGTTGGATGGGGAGCGTTGCTGCACAGCTATTTTCAGGTCTCTGCAGAGATGTTCGATCGGGTTCCAGTTCGGACTCTGGCTGGGCCACTCAAGGACATTCAGAGACTTGTCCCGAAGCCACTCCTGCGTTGTCTTGGCTGTACTTAGGGTCGATGTCCTGTTGAAAGGTGAACCTCCGCCCCAGTCTGAGGTCCTGAGCGCTCTTGGAGCAGGTTTTCATCAAGGATCTCTCTGTACTTTGCTCCGTTCATCTTTCCCTCAACCCTCACTAGTCTCCTAGTCCCTGCCGTTGAAAAACATCCCCACAGCACGATGCTGCCACCACCATGCTTCACCGTAGGGATAGTGCCAGGTTTCCTCCAGATTTGATGCTTGGCATTCAGGCCAAAGAGTTCAATCTTGGAATTGCTCTACGGACAATTCCTTCAACTTCATGGCTTGGTTTTTGCTCTGACATGAACTGTCAACTGTGGGACCTTATATAGACAGGTGTGTGCCTTTCCAAATCATGACCAAATCAATTGAATTTACTAAAAGTGGCCTCCAATCAAGTTGTAGGATCATTTCAAGGACGATCAATAGAAACAGGATAAACCTGAGCTCAATTTCGAGTCTCATAGCAAAGGGTCTGAATACTTATGTAAATAAGGTATCTGTTTTTTATTTGTAATACATTATAGGTTATTGATTATAGATTGATGAGGAAAAACATTTATTTGATCAATTTTAGAATAATAATAATGTAACAAATGTGGAAAAAGGGAAGGGGTCTGAATACATATTTATGACAATACATACAGTGCAATGTATTGTCATAAATAATAAAATTGTAAAGGCTAATAAGGCTAACGGTCGGTCCTACCTGTCGATGATAAAATAATTATTGGTATAACCCTTCATAGAGGGTTCTAGGTAAAACCCTTCATAGAGGATTCTAGGTAGAACCATATACATTAGGGACTTTGAAGAACCCTAGATAGAACCCTCTGCAAAGTGTTCTACACAGCACCAAAAAGGGTTCCTCCATGGGGCAAACCAAAGAACTCTGTATGGTTTTACTTAGCACCTTTTTTTCAAAGAGTGTACAGGCTGGTGTACTGCCGTCCAATCTGCAGCAACTGCGTGATGCCATCGAGTCAGCATTGACCAACATTCCTGTGGAACGTTTCCGACTAGTATAATCCATGCCCCAAATAATTCAGGCAGTTCTGGAAGCAAAAGGGTGTCTGACCCGGTACTAGATGGTTCTACCTAATAAACTAGCCACTGAGTGTACATGAAAAAATATACACAATTGTGTACACATTTTCATTACAATCATGATCATGATTGGACACTTCCACCTGTCAATCAGACTCACCCTCGAGGCAGTCAGCTGCAGCTCTGGCACCACAGCTGTATAGACCAGGTTACCGTTGACAACCAGCCGGATCTCAATGGAGTCAGTGGTAAAAGCCAGGATGTAGGGGAACGCACACACTGTAACACAGCAACTTCCTGTTATTTGGTTGATAAAGGATGAACAAACTGCAACACAACAACAATAAGTTCCTGCTATGGTTTTACAATGGACAGGACAACCAATCTGCATTGACATTCATAATATGCTCCGCACAGCAGCATAAGAAAAAGTCAAGTTACAGGCAGAGCGGACAACCAAAGGTAACACGGAGTTCATGACAATTAAGTAAGTATGATAAAAAGCACAGCATCAACATTCAGAAGAAAGACACCTGGCTAAATGAAGTTGATATAAATGGTTGGGATATGTGATAGATAATAGACAATAGACAATAGGTAATGATAGTTTCTTAATTCATCCCAAGGAGACAATTGGTTTGTCAAAGCAGCATTACAGTACAAATGTAGAAGAGAAACTGTAGTTCATGTCATATTTATTTAAATCAAAAAGTAATGTCTCTTTAGTCGGCCATTCTCTGCTTTCATCAGTCATCAGGAACAAACACACAGAAGCACAGACACGGACAAACGCACTCGACGACCTAGCCTCAGTAGCCACCCGCTGCATGTTACCATGGCGACGGGGCTTAGGCCAGGGCCGGAGGCTGGGCTGACCGCAGGAGCGGGGAGGGGAGGGGTGAGACTGCGGGTTGCTATGGTTACCAGTACCACTCACCGATGGCATTGGGCATCTGGTTCCAGCTGAAGTGGAAGTCAGACGCGTTGGACTGGATCATGGGGGTGGAGCCGTTGAACGGACACACCTTCTTATAGGAACAGATATCTGTGCAGCAGAGCGAGAGAGACGGAGCTAAGACATCTAATTTCAGTCGTTAAACCATGTCCCAAATGGCACCCTATTCACTTTACAGTGCACTACTTTTGACCAGAGCCCATAGGATACAATAATTTGGGTCATTTGGGACGCATCTTACGTATTTGTAAAGTAATCTTATACGAACAGATATTTGCGGGTTGACGACAATGGACAATAGACACTGAGTATACCAAACATTAGGAACACCTTCCTAATATTGAGTTGCACCATATCAAGAAAGGACCATTCTTGATACACATGGGAAACTGTTGAGCGTGAAAACCCCAGCGGCATTGCTGTTCTTGACCCAAACCGGTGCGCCTGGCACCTAATACCATACCCTGTTCAAAGGCACTTAAATATTGTGTCTTGTCCATTCACCCTTTGAATGGCACACATACACAATACAAGTCTCAAGGCTTAAAAATCCTTCTTTAACCTGTCTCCTCTCCTTCATCTACATTGATTGAAGTGTATTTAACAATTGCCATCAATAATGGATCATAGCTTCCACCAGGATTCACCAGGTCAGTCTATGTGATGAAGAGTGTTCTTAATGTTTTGTATAGTCAGTGTATATTATAATATTACTGTATATTAGAATGTAGAAAGACCCCAGATAAATATTTATACTTTGATGTAAAATAAGGGATAAATAGAGACTCACAATTGTAACACAACAAAAGACCAGCCTCCCCATCCTCGTACACATCGATGGCTGCCACAAAGTTGACCTGTGTGCACACGGCAGAGAAGAACACAGTATTGAATTGATTTGATTCAATTATGAAGAAAATACATTCATTTATTCTATTCAATTATCATTCACTGGCCCGTCTTCAACTCGTCTCCCCCTAAACTGTAACTCTTCCATTGTTGAGCTCTGTTCCCAGTTAACCAACCAGGTACACTGAAGATAAATGAGCGGTAAATGGTCAGAGGTCTCACCCGGTTGGCGTCTACGTGGTGCAGCCTGTATGCGTCCCCGGTGCTCTCGTTGATCAGGTCAAACTGGTGTTTGTAGGCCACGCAGATCATGTTGTCGTTCTCCCCTGTAGGACCATCCACCAAAGCCATCACCACCGGAGTTTCACACAGACAGATTTCCTAGAGGACAGGGCGGCAGGTAGCCTAGCGGTTAAGAGCGTTGCGCCACTAACCAAAAAGTTGCTAGTTTGACTCCCTGAGCTGACTAGGTGAAAGATGTGTTGATGTGCCCTTGAGCAAGGCACTCCGGATAAGAGCGTCTGCTAAATGACTAAATTGTAACGGAGGGGGACTTATCAGGAGGATGGGGCTCCCACATGGGGCTCCCACAGGTCTCACACAGTCAGCGTGCATGTAGTTTTGGCTATGCGCCTCTCCTCATCCACTAGCCCCGTTCCTCATTGGGTTTAGCTGTGGTGACACACTCCCGCTGGTCCACGATGAAAGTTTACTCTAAAATACTGATTGTTACGTTGAACTCATCCAGTCATTCAAAATGGTTATGGTAAAGACCTACTGTGCACGATAGTGGAAAGTGTAGTCTGTGTGTTTCTGTGTAAACCGTGTGTTGTGTGTGTCCGCTTGTGTGTAAAAATGACCCCACCCGTATGTACTGGAACTGGTCCACGGGCGAGTCGGTTGCGGTGCCCATGCCATCTGGGCGGGGCTGTTTCCTGGTGATGAGGAGGAGCTTGTTTCTGATGGCTGCCACGATCCTCAACTCTGACCCGTGGTGGGTGTTGATAGAGTACAGGTGACACCCTGGGGTAGGGGCAGTAGGGGAGGGAAGGAGAGAGGGGGAGGGTGATGGGGAGACAGAAGGGTGATGGGGAGACAGAAGGGGGGATAGGGGTGAGATAGAGAGAGAGTTTTCCCTCTCTGTCTCTTTCTCATTCATTGTCTAAGAAGTGCTTCCCCTACCTGAGTGGCATATTGGATCTGGTCTGGTCCTTACATATCGAAATGCAGCAGGTTCTATTCCTCTAATCTCTTTTCTGAGACACACACACTCATGCTCACCCTTCCTCCCCCTCCAAAACCCACACCCCAAACACACCCACGTACTGTGGTTGTATTGTAGAGGCCATACAGTGTGTAGTAGGGGGGGTGTTGTCCTCTCCTCAGGGACTGTTCCACAGATCAGTGCTGTGGCTGTGGCCGGACGCTCTACTCTACTACACCTCACTGAACTGGGACACTGCCTGGGAACGGGACCGTGCGCTGAGTGTGTGCGTTTTTAGTTTTAAAACAAGGAAAATTCGGACAAGTGGGGACATTTTGCCAGTACTCCACAAGGAAAAAGGCTATTTTAGTCTTAGGTGTTAAGTTTAGGGTTTCAATTCGGATTAGGGGTTATGTTTAGGAGTTTGGGTTAGGAGTTAAGGTTAGGATTTTGAATGGGAATCATTTGTTTGGTCCCCACAAGGATAGTAAAACAAATATGTGTGTGTGTGTGTGCATGCGTGCGTGCGTATGCCTGCTTGTGTGTGTACCTTTGGTCTTCTCCAGTTTGTTTTCTCGGCTGTCACACTTGGTGCGAACCAGCTGCCTCTCCTCCAGGCCTCTCTTGAGCATGCTCAGTCTGAACACATAGAGACGAGCATCCTTCCCTGGAAAACAACACATCTTCAAAAACCAATTTATAAACAACACAAATTCCGTGATTCTATAGTAGTATTCCACAGTAGTCCACAGACCTACTCTACATCGACTTAGTGGGTTTTGTCCAACATGTCTCGGGACCTACGCATTGCCACAATCATACCCTGGAACTTGTTTTGTCCCATGGAAGAAATATTGGGGATCTAAATGTTTTTTTCTCATAATCCTGGACTATCGGACCACCATATTATTACGTTGGCAATCGCCACAAATAATCTGCTCAGACCCTAACCAAGGTTTATCAAAAGTTGCGCTATAAATTCTTGGGACAACCTTCCAGACTCCTTCCACCTACCCAAGGACGTTGGAATACAAAAATCTGTTAACCACCTAACCAAGGATCTAAACCTAACCTTGCAGTCGCACTTCTAAAAGCAAAACACATTTGACACAAAAAAATTGCTCCCCGGTACACAGGAAATACCCGAGCCCTGAAGTAAGCTTTCAGAAACTGGAACGGAAGTCCAACTAGCTTGGAAAGACAGTACCGTGCAATATCAAAGAGCTCTCACTGCTGCTCAATCATCTTACTTTTCCAATCTGATTGAGGAGAATAAAAACAAATCGAAAATGTATTTTTGATACTGTCACAAAACTTACTAAAAAGCAGCATTCCCCAAGTGAGGATGGCCTTCACTTCAGCAGTGAAGAAATCATTAACTTCCTCAACGAAAAAAATATTGATCATTAGAAAGCAAATTACGGACTCCTCTTTGAATATGCATATTTCTCCAAAACTCAGTTGTCCTGAATCTGCACAGAACTGCCAGGACCTAGGATCAATGGAGACACTCAAGTTATATATAGTTTTTTTTTTAAATATCCGAAACATACAATATACTTGCAGTGAAGCCGCTCAACAATTACACCACACCAGTCATCCAACAGACTCCCATTTAGAGCGACACACAGAAGCATCCAGGGTCAATGCCCTGCAGAAGGGCACGTTGACAGATCTCCCACCAGGCCAAAAAACGTGAACCCAAACCCTCCAAGATCCCCCCCACAGTTCCCCAATAGCTGACCCTCAACCATCCGAGACCACTCCCACAGTCCCCACCCAAGAATAAAAAAGAAAAATACATACAATTAATTCCATTCCCCACCCCCAAGAACCCCTCAACCAAGAAAATTAATAAAAGAGAAAAAAGAAAAAGCAAACAATACAATACAAAAAAACAAAACAAAACAAAGGACATCAAGGACAACTAAAATCATAACAGCAATGCCAACTGTATATGTTTGAGTGCATGTCTGGCACCATTACATGTGTGTGTCCGTGTATGCGTGTATTTGAATGAGAGTGTGTGTATATGCATGTGTACAAACACCTGCACGGCATCAGCCTCAGACAAACCGGCATTAGCTGTAAAAACACTGCCCCTCAAAGTTACTTTCTATGTTTTATTTTGACTTTAATATTTGTTGTAATATTTGTTCTCTTTTCAGGGGGATGAAATTGAAATTGTAGCCAGATCTGCAATGCTTGTTTGAAAAAGAGACATACTTCGAAAAAGTATCATTTTCAATTAATCGAAAATGAGACATGGCAATCTGCACAAAGGCAAAAAGGCCATTTTAAACAGTGGATGAGCTTTTATTAGTAATCTACTTAAGAACCATTTAGGGTTCAAGTAAAACATTTGAATAAGTGAAGCTTAGAGAGAGGTTTAGTGATTTTATATTTAATAATCTCAACCCATCCAATTCATATTCATTAGATAGATAGGCACGCTTTATTTTGTCTGGTTTAGCGTCACAGATAAAGCAAAATATTTTTTGCTCATTTCATTTGAAAAACGAATAAGCAGGAGTAAGCAGCACCATAAGTAACTGAGATATGACTAAGGAGTTAAAACAGGGCAATTTTTCCATAAATAGACCTCTCCATGGTTGCAGGATCTTGTCTATTTTTACAAGTTTTCTATTGAAATTCATTGTGGAGAGCTTATTTATATCTTTTGTGATATGAATACCAAGTATGTCTACTTCACCATCAACCCATTGTATTGGTAAACTGCAGGGTAATGTAAAAGTTGTATTTTTTAAAGATCCAATACGTAATATTGTACACTTATCATAATTAGGTTTTAGTCCAGAGAGTACAGAAAAGTTATCTAGATCTTCAATGAGACATTGCAGGGATCTAGCTTGCGGACTTAATATAAAACTTTTGTTTTTAGGCCTTGGATTTCTAATCTGCTAATGTTGTTATTGGATCTGATTTTGCTATACTGTTGCAACCTGGGCTTGGTATACATTATTTTTACCCATTTTATAAGAGAATCACGAAATTGAAAAAATCCAGTCTTACTTTAATCAAATGCCTTTTCAAAATCCGCTATAAATACCAGGCCTGGCTTCTTACAGAATATTGAAGTGTAAGAGGCCTCCAGTTTTTTAGATAGACTGAATCTTTATATTTGCCATCTGGGTCTTGTTTTAATAATAGAAAAATCAGACCTTCCTGCTGAGTACCTGACAGACTACCATTTCTATAGGAGTAGTTAAAACAATCTAACAATGGAGCTTTTAGTATATCAAAAATGCTTGATATACCTTTACCAGTATGCCATGAAGCCCTGGGGTTTTTCCAGACTGAAAGGATTTAATAGCCTCAAGAAGTTAATCCTCTGTAATTTGGCCTTCACACTGACCTTTCTGTACATTTGTTAATTATATTTTTTATTTGGAAATAATTCCTTACCGTAATCTTCATTCAGTGGGAGAGGATGAGATGGAAAAGAGAACATCTGTTAGCGTATTGGAGATTCAGGAATAATTTTGTGCATTTTTCTCCATATTTCATCCAGTTTGCTTAATTTTTGTAATAGTTTACACTGAATAAGTTCAAGTTCTTTTTGTTTTTCCTCTAACTTATTTTGTATCTCTGTAGTATCGTTTTTATTGTCATCTACCTGTACTATTAGTTAATGTTTTTCCCTTGTTAGTCTTGTCTCTTTAGCTAGAAACTGCTTTTTTAATTATTGATGAATATTGAATTGAATGACCTCCTGAAGGTATTTAAAGGTATCCCAAACAATAACAATTCAGTTAGTTATTTTGTCTTAGTTAAAAATAAGTTGTCCTCCAGTAAACTTTGATTAAATTTCCAATATCCCCGTCCACGTGGAAATTCTATGAGAGTTATGTGAAGGCCAATTAGATGATGATCCAATCGCATTCTGTCTACTATTAAAACTTTTTTAACCTTTGATGCAAGAGAGAAAGAGACAAGAAAGTAGTCAAGATGACTAGCTTGATTAAGTCTCCTCCATGTACTGTATATCTCACTAGGTCGGGGTTTTTAGTCTCCAAATATCCACTATTTCTAATGTGTCCATAATATTTGTGATTTTCTTAAAGGCACGGTTATGATAGTTTGTAGAGTGACTTCCTTTACGGTCCATTGAGGTACTTAACACTATGTTATAGTCTCCTACCATTATGATTTGATCATTTGTTGCCTGCAAGTTCAATAAATTGGTATAAATATTTTCGAAGAAGTATGGATCATCCTGATCTGGGTCATATAGATTAATGAGCCAAATACATTTTTCATCCACTTTCATATTAGAAAGTCATTCCTGACTATTTGCATATTCAAATCAAAATGTTTGTTAATTAAATCACACCTTTTGAGTTATTTTGTTCATGACAGAAAATTATTTCACCACCCCATTCCTTTATCCACACAACTTCATCTAAGGATGTAGAGTGAGTTTCCTGTAAACAGTAAATGTTATATTCCTTTTCTTTTAGCCCTGTAACGACTGATCTTCGTTAAAACTTCTTTGGGATAGGGGGCACTATTTTCACTTTGGGATAAAATCGTGCCCAATTTAAACGGCCTCGTACTCTATTCTAGATCGTACAATATGCATATTATTATTACTATTGGATAGAAAACACTCTCAAGTTTCTAAAACCGTTTGAATTATATCTGTGAGTAAAACAGAACTCATTTTGCAGCAAACTTCCTGTCAGGAAGTGAAAAATCTGAAATCGAGGCTCTGTTCCAGGGCCTTCCTATTCATTTGCTTGAAATCTATGGATATACATGCACTTCCTACGCCCCCCACTAGCTGTCAACAGGCAGTGGGAGGTGGAATGGGGTGTCTAGCTTGATCTGAGGTCGAACAAGAGCTCTTGGAATGACGTGACCCCAATTTCCTTTGTCCAGCAAGGCGCGGGAAGGACATCGACATTGGCTTCTGAAAAGCGTTCGGTATAGACGTCTAATAACTCCGGCTTTGATTTTATTTGATACATGTGATAATATCATCGTAAAGTATGTTTTTTCAATATAGTTTTATCAGATTATTGAAAGTTTATCGGGAGTTTTGGCTTTTTCCGTTCTCTGCGTTTGGTGACGATGGACAGCTTCGCGCCACTTGGCTAGCTTTGGTTGCTAATTCGACAGGATAAGAGGAGATTCTAAAACCAAACAACGATTGTTCTGGACAAAGGACCCCTTGTACAAGATTCTGATGGAAGCTCAGCAAAAGTAGGAACCATTTATGATGTTATTTCGTATTTCTGTGGAAAATGTTTAGTACTATTTTCCGCCCTCATTGCAGGCGCTGTCTCGCTATAACGTAAGCTGTATGTCGTACTAAAGTTATTTTTAGAATTCTAACACGGCGATTGCATTAAGAACTAGTGTATCTTTCATTTGCTATCCAACATGTATTTTTTAGTAAAGTTTATGATGAGTTATTTGGTCAGATTAGGTGAGTGTCAGAAATATATCCGGAGATTCTGGGGAAAAGTTGCTACGTTTTCACAATGTATAACCACGGATTTCAGCTCTAAATATGCACATTTTCGAACAAAACATAAGTGTATTGTATAACCTGATGTTATAGGACTGTCATCTGATGAAGTTTGTCAAGGTTAGTGAAAAATGATATATCTTTTGCTGTTTTTTTGCGATCGCTAACTTTTGCTGCTGATAAATGGGTTGTGTTTTTGGCTATTGTGTTTTCGCTGTAAAACACTTAAAAAATCTGAAATATTGGCTGGATTCACAAGATGTTTATCTTTCATTTGCTGTACACCATGTGTTTTTCATAAATGTTTTATGATGATTATTTAGGTATTTCACGTTGGTCTCTGTAATTGTTCTAGCTGCTTCGGTTCTATTTGTGATTGTAGCTGCAATAACCTATGTGCATATTTCATACCTGAAATATGCACATTTTTCGAATAAAACATAGATTTATTGTATAACATGTTATAAGACTGTCATCTGATGAAGTTGTTTCTTGGTTAGTGACTAATTCGATCTCTATTTGGGGGTTTTGTGCAAGCTACCTGTGCTGTGAAAGAAATGTCTGTGCTTTTTTGTATTTGGTGGTGAGCTAACATAAATATACGTGGTGTTTTCGCTGTAAAACATTTAAAAAATCGGACATGTTGGCTGGATTCACAAGATGTTTATCTTTCATTTGCTGTATTGGACTTGTTAATATGTGGGGGGGGGGGGGGGGGCTAGACAGGTTAAGTGGCCAAGTTTTTTAATCCCGTATCACTACACATTCGCGAAAATAGTCATGGCCTCTAAACCTTCCAGCTACCTACTGGACCCTATTCCCCAGCCCTACTTCCTGTTCTTGGCTCTATGTTGACCATAATAATTGCTCCCTATCCCCCGGATGTGTACCAAATAAAGTAATAAAGCCTCTCCTGAAAAAGCCAAACCTTCACCCGAAAAAATTAAAAAGTTGGCCTATATCGAATCCTCTATTCTTTTCAATATATAAAAAAAGCTTTCGATACACTCGACTTGAGTGG
Source organism: Salvelinus alpinus (assembly GCF_045679555.1). NCBI lineage: Eukaryota > Metazoa > Chordata > Actinopteri > Salmoniformes > Salmonidae > Salvelinus > Salvelinus alpinus. Next base: position 4,194,679 of record NC_092109.1, read on the forward strand.
GTTGATTTACTGACATGATCTTCCTGTCCGGTTTAGCTCCTCCTCGGGCTTGTGCGGTGGGGGAGATCTTCGTGGGCTATTCTCAGCCTTGTCTCAAGGTATTAAGTTGGTGGTCCCTCTAGTGGTGTGGGGGCTGTGCTTTGGCAAAGTGGGTAGCGTTATATCCTGCCTGGTTGGCTCTGTCTGGGGGTATCCTCGGACCCCGCCACAGTGTCGTCCCCCCCCCCCCCGTCTCAGTCTCCAGTATGTGCCAGGGGGCTAGGGTCAGTCTGGTGTAATTCTCATGTCTTATCTAGTGTCCTGTGTGAACTTAAGTATGCTCCCTCTAATTCTCCCATCACTCTCTCTTCCCCCTCCCAGAGGACCTGAGCCCTAGGACCATGCCTCAGGACTACCTGGCCTGACAACTCCTGGCCTGTCCCCGTCCAACCTGGTCGTGCTGCTGATCCAGTTTCTGCTATTTTGCCCGTGGCTATGGAACACTGACTTTTCCCCAGACATACTACCTTGTTGTACTGCTGCTTCAGTTTCAACTGATCTGCCTATGGCTATGGAACCCTGACGTGTTCATCGGATGTGCTTCCTTGTCCCGGACCTGCTGTTTTTGACCCTCTCTCCCGCTCTACTGCACCTGCTGTCTCAACCTTTGAATGATCGGCTATAAAAAGCCAACTGACATTTACTGCTGAGGTGCTGACCTGTTGCACCCTCTACAACCACTGTGATTATTATTTGACCCTGCTGGTTATCTATGAACGTTTGAACATCTTGAAGAATGATCTGGCCTTAAAATGGCCATGTACTCTTATAATCTCCGCCCGGCACAGCAAGAAGAGTACTGGCTATCCCTCAGAGCCTGGTTCCATTCTAGGTTTCTTCCTAGGTTCCTGCCTTTCTAGGGAGTTTTTCCTAGCCACTGAGCCTCTACATCGGCATTGCTTGCGGTTTGGGGTTTTAGGCTGGGTTTCTGTATAAGCACGTTGTGACATCTGCTGATGTAAAAAGGGCTTTATAAATACATTTGATTGATTTGATAGATATTCACCTACAAACCACCAGTGTTCATCAAATCATCTTCATCAAATCCCTTTTTCTTTTATTCTTCTGTTCTTCCTCGTTTCTATTATAGTCTTCCTCCATGGTCTATCGGCAGCATATCAAACCACAGTTCTATGACAAAACTGGAAAAATTCAAGAAAGTTGACTGTTTACATGTTTTTATAACATCTGTCTGTACCCACTCACAAACCACCCATGTGCTGATACATTGAGAACATAACCAGGCAATATTGCCAATATTGGACTATTGTCACAGCATTGTGTGAGATGACAGCATGGCGCTGGAAAGAATAGCGGTTGTTTTACAGGCTCCTGACTAATTGTGCTATTTTGTGCATTTTACCTACGTGAAAATGCTGTTCATTTGACTACAGCTCAGCGTTCAACACCATAGTGCCCTCCAAGCTCATCACTATTTTATTTAAATATTTAACCTTTATTTTTACCAGGTAGGCTAGTTGAGAACAAGTTCTCATTTACAACTGCGACCTGGCCAAGATAAAGCAAAGCAGTGCAACACAAACAACAACACAGAGTTACACATGGAATAAACAAACATGCAGGCAATAATACAATAGAAAAAGTATATATACAGTGTGTGCAAATGAGGTAGGATAAGAGAGGTAAGGAAATAAATAGGCCAAAGTGGCAAAATAATTACAATATAGCAATTAAACACTGGAGTGATAGATGTGCAGAAGATGAGTGTGCAAGTAGAGATACTGGGGTGCAAAGGAGCAAAATAAATAACAGTATGGGGGATGAGGTAGTTGAATGGGCTATGTACAGGCGCAGTGATCTGTGAGCTGCTCTGACAGCTGGTGCCTGAAGTTAGTTAGGGAGATATGGGTCTTCAGCTTCAGTGATTTTTGCAATTCGTTCCAGTCATTGGCAGCAGACAACTGGAAGGAAAGGCGACCAAAGGAGGAATAGGCTTTGGGGGTGACCAGTGAAATATACCTGCCAGAGCACGTGCTACGGGTGGGTGCTGCTATGGTGATCAGTGAGCTGAGATAAGGCGGGGCTTTACCTAGCAAAGACTTATAGATCACCTGGGTTTGGCGATGAATATGAAGCGAGGGCCAGCCAACGAGAGTATACAGGTCGCAGTGGTGGGTAGTTCATGGGGCTTTGGTGACAAAACGGATGGCACTGTGATAGACTGCATCCAATATGCTGAGTAGAGTGTTGGAGGCTATGTTATAAATTACATCGCCGAAGTCAAGGATCGGTAGGATAGTCAGTTTTACGAGGGTATGTTTGGCAGCATGAGTGAAGGATGCTTTGTTGCGAAAAAGGAAGCCGATTCTAGATTTGATTTTGGATTGAAAATGCTTAATTTGAGTCTGGAAGGACAGTTTACAGTCTTACCAGACACCTAGGTATTTGTAATTGTCCACATAGTCTAAGTCAGAACCGTCCAGAGTAATGATTCTGGACGGGCGGGCAGGTGTGGGCAGCGATCGGTTGAAGAGCATGGCGAATAATTTTAGAAAGAGAGGGTCCAGTTTGTCTAGCCCAGCTGATTTGCAGGGGTCCAGAATTTGCAACTTTTTCAGAACATCAGCTATCTGGATTTGGGTAAAGGAGAAATGGGGGGGGTGCAGGGCTGTTGACCGGTGTAGGGGTAGGGGTTTGAATGATGTCTGTGAGTATAACAGAACTCATATGGCAGGCGAAAACCTGAGAAAAATCCAACCAGGAAGTGGGAAATCTGACGTTTGTAGTTTTTCAAGTGATTGCCTGTCCAATATACTGTGTCTATGGGGTCAGATTGCACTTCCTAATGCTTCCACTAGATGTCAACAGACTTTAGAACTTTGTTTCAGGCTTCTACTATGAAGGGGGAGCGAATAAGAGCTGTTTGAACCAGTGGTCTGGTTGAAAGCCTTTAGTTTAGTGGCCATGAGCACGAGCTCCGTTCCTTTTCATTTCTAAAGACAAAGGAATTGTCCGGTTGGAATATTATTGAAGATTTATGATAAAAACATCCTAAAGATTGATTCTATACATCGTTTGACATGTTTCTACAAACTGTAATAGAACTTTTTTGACTTTGTCTAGACATTTTGGATTACTGGACTAAACGTGTGAACAAAAAGGAGGTATTTGGACATAAATTATGGACTTTATCGAACAAAACAAACATTTGTTGTCTAACATGGAGACCTGGGAGTGCCATCAGATGAAGATCAAAGGTAAGTGATTCATTTTAACTCTATTTCTGACTTTTGTGACACCTCTCCTTGGTAGGAAAATGGCTGTATGGTTTTCTGTGGCTAGGCGCTGACCTAACATAATCGCAAAGTGTGCTTTCGCCGTAAAGCCTTTTTGAAATCTGACACAGCGGTTGCATTAAGAAGTTTATCTTTAAATGTATGTTAAACACTTGTATCTTAGATCAATGCTTATGATTAATATTTCTGTAATTTGATGTGGCTCTCTGCACTTTCACTGGATGTTTGTTTGAGACAATGCATTTCTGAACATAACGCGCCAATGTAAACTGAGATTTTTGGATATAAATATGAACTTAATCGAACAAAACATACATGTATTGTGTAACATGAAGTCCTATGAGTGCCATCTGATGAAGATCATCAAAGGTTAGTGATTCATTTAATTGCTATTTCTGACTTTTGTGACACCTCTCCTTGGTAGGAAAATGGCTGTATGGTTTTCTGTGGCTAGGCGCTGACCTAACATAATCGCATGGTGTGCTTTCGCTGAAAGCCTTTTTGAAAATCGGACACTGTGGTTGGATTTACAATAAGTTTCTCTTTAAAATGGTGTATAATACTTGTATGTTTGACAAATTTTAATTATGGGATTTCTGTTGTTTTGAATTTGGCGCCCTGCAATTTCACTGGCTGTTGTCGAGGTGGGACGCTACCGTCCCACTTGTACCAGAGAGGTTAACTAAATATGCAGGTTTAAAAAAATATACTTGTGTATTGATTTTAAGAAAGGCATTGATGTTTATGGTTAGGTACACATTGGCATGCAACAACAGTGCTTTTTTCACGAATGCGCATGTTAAATCATCACCTGTTTTGCGAAGTAGGCCGTGATTCGATGATAAATTAACAGGCACCGCATTGATTATAAGCAACGGAGCACAAGCTAGACAAACTAGTAATAACTACACATGGTTGATGATAACTAGTGATTATGTTAAGATTGATTGTTTTTTATAAGTTAAGTTTAATGCTAGCTAGCAACTTACCTTGGCTCCTTGCTGCACTCGCGTAACAGGTAGTAAGCCTGCCACGCAGTCTCCTCGTGGAGTGCAATGTAACCGGCCATAATCGGCATCCAAAAATGCCGATTACCAATTGTTATGAAAACTTGAACTTGGCCCTAATTAAATCGGCCATGCCGATTAATCGGTCGACCTCTAGTTCACACACACCAACAGTCATGAAGATGTCACGAAAACATGTTTTTCTCCTCAGGAGGCTGAAAAGATTGGGCGTGGGCCTTAAGATCCTCAAAATGTTCTACAGCTGCACCATTGAGAGCATCTTGACTGGCTGCAACACCGCTTGGTATGGCAACTGCTTGGCATCCGACCGCAAGGCGCTACAAGGGGTAGTGTGTACAACCCAGTACATCACTGGGGCCGAGCTCCCTGCCATCCAGGACCTCTATATCAAGCGGGGTCAGAGGCAGTCCCTAAAAATTGTTAAAGACTCCAGCTACCCAAGTCATAGACTGTTCTCTCTACTACCGAACAGCAAGCGATATTGATGCACTAAGTCTGGAACCAACAGGACCCTAAACAGCTTCTACCCCTAAGCAATAAGACTACTAAATAGTTAGTTAAATAGTTAACCAATAGCTACCCAGACTATCTGCATTGACCTTTTTTAACAAACTATTTTGACTCATCACATATGCTGCTGTTACTGTTTATTATCTATCCTGTTGCCTAGTCACTTTATCCCTACCTATATGTAGATATCTACCTCAATTACCTTGTATCCCTGTCTACTAGACGTCGCCGGTCTACTAACCACCGGTCCTGGTAACCCATCATGACACACCTGGACTTCATCACACCCTGATTACTTCCCCTTTATCTAGCGCTCCGTTGTATCCCCCATTAGGCAGTGTTTTTCATCTTTAGACGCTATTCCTGGTTTTGTGTTCACTCTGTTCGTTCCTATTAAACTCACCGACTGCAGCTGCTTCCCGACTCCCTGCGTCTCCATTGCAATAGCCAAGTTTTCATTACTCATTGTGTATTTATTCCTTGTTACTATTTCTCTTTTTTTCTCTCTGCATTGCTGGGAAAGGCCCGTAAGTATTTCACTGTTAGTATACACGCACCTGTTTATGAAGCATATGACAAATAACACTTGATTTGAGGTTAAAATAGGCTTAATTAAATCATTATGGAATCCTATCACTGGTAGAAGCTAATCTAGGGGATGCTCTGACATATGTCACAATTTAGTGAGGTCTGTCAATGGTTATGGTGAATACATTACCGTGTATGGAAATACAAGACTGGCTTTTGTGATTGGTGCTAAAACAACTATATGATAGACATAACCTGGAATGTTCTCTTTACATTATATTGGGATAAGCATTTCTTCTGTTCTGTCTGACTGTGTGTCTCTCCCTCACTCCCTTCCTCCCGAGTGTCACAGTGGTCTAAGGCACTGCATCTCAGTGCTAGAGGCGTCACTACAGACACCCTGGTTCGAATCCAGGCTGTATCACAACCGTCTGTAATTGGGAGTCTCATAGGGCGGCGCACAATTGGCTCAGCGTCGTCCGTGTTTGGCCGGTGTAGGACGTCATTGTAAATAAGAATTTGTTCTCAACCGACTTGCCAAGTTAAACAAAGGTTAAATAAATAAAAAATAAAAGTTTGCCCCCCCTTGTTCATTCTCTGTTTCATTCTCTCACTCTCTCTCTCCTTATCTGAAGAGTGATAACAGCGGAAAGTGTAGGTGGGAAGTGTAAGTGTATCTCAGTAGGTCAACCCAGAACCTGTTCCTGCAGGATACACACAAACAAACACACAAACAGCAGTCTACAGAGAGTGGATGTGTATAGGTCAGCCTCCTCAGCCCAGAGAGGAAGATCAATGTGTTTGCTGGAGTGACAGAGAGACGGAAAGAGCCTAAAATACTCAGAGAAAGAGGGATGGAAGGAGAGAGAGAGAGAGAGAGAGAGAGAGTGGGAGGAAGCAAAACATGAGAAATAGAAAATAAGTGAGGGAATGAGGGAGGGAGGAGAGAGAGAGAATAAGAGACTGAAAGAGAGTCAGAGATGAAGAGAGACAAAGAGACCATCACCCACCTTTGTCAGTCCTGGTGATGAGGAGATCCTGAGGCTCTAGAACATGCATCTGCTTCACCACCATGGTCTTATCAAACACCTGCACCGGGGGCAGGACCTGGGCGTCTACCAACACAACACAATGCATTGGTCTACTGGTCATTCCCTATGCAGCGCACAGGATCTTACTAACTATTGATGAAAGCACTGACTGATGTCGTTGCTGCAATAATGAAAACATTGCCTGAAATAGTAGGCTGAATGAAATGATTTAGGTCTAATGAACACTAAGAAGTTGTAGCACTGAATGGGGAGAATTGACCGTGCTACACTCACCTGGGTTTGAAAGAAGTGGATCGACAGCTGAAATATAGGGAAAGTAGAATGTTAAGAGTTGAATTTTCCGATTACATCAATGCTGATTGAATAATTAATATTCAAGTGATAATTGAATAATGCATATGACAGCTATAATAAAATAGTCCACTAATTATAAAGCGCATTTCATTCTATAAGCTCAAAGTGTGTGTGATGACCTCACCATCTATCATCATGACCCCTGCTGCTTCCGTGGCGACCAACAGAGACTGACCCCAGGAGTCAGCACACACTGTCTCATAGGAAAACGTACTGCAGAACGACTGGGACTCCCAAGGCTGCAGCACACACACACACACACACAAAAAGGACATCACAGGATAACCACAAACACGTAGTTACCAGTATATCAACTGGCGTCTACATTATGTTACAATGCATGCTACAACAGAATATGTCACAGTTAGTAAATATGTTATTATGGCATGGTGATCCACTAGGCCTCAGTGAGAAAAAAGTAGTGCATGGTAAAGGTTGACAAGGAAACAGGGCTCCCGCGGGTCTTGTCCCAGGGGATTATGGTAGGAAAGGGAGTAAAGTTCTAGAGTCATGTTCGGGACAGGATCAACAGTCCACAGGAACGGGCAGTACAGGAATAGTTCAAAACAGATTTTTTGGGGTGGAAGTATGTCACGTGTGGAGCATTTCATAAAAATCAACAACTGTGTAGGCTAGGCCTAATATACACTACATGACCAAAAGTATGTGGACCTCGCTATGTGCACGGGGGCAGTGTCATGCTGAAACAAACTGTTGGAAGCACAGAATCATCTATAATGTTATTGTATGCTGTAGTGTTATAATTTCCCTTCACTGGAGCTAAGGGGCCTAGCCCAAACCAAACAGCCCCATTATTCCTCCACCACCAAACTTTACAGTTGGCACAATGGTGAAGCGTGATTTATCACTCCAGAGTCCAATGGCGGAGAGCTTTACACCACTCCAGCCGATGCTTAGCATTGCGCATGGTGATCTTAGGCTTGTGTGCGGCTGCTTGGCTGACGTTGCTTCCAGAGGCAGTTTGGAACTCTGTAGTGAGTGTTGCAAATGAGGACATGGGTTTCGTGCTTCAGCACTCGGCTGTCCCGTTCTGTGAACTTGTGTGGCCTACCATTTTGTGGCTGAGTCATTGTTGCTCATAGACATTTCCACTTCACAATAACCACACTTACAGTTGACTGGGTTAGTTCTAGCAGGGCAGAAATTTGACAAAACTGACTTCTTGGAAAGGTGGCATCCTATGACGGTGCCACGTTGAAAGTCACTGAGCTCTTCAGTAAGGCTATTCTACTGCCAACGTTTGTCTATGGAGATTGCATGGCTGTTTGCTCAATGTTATACACCTGTCAGCAACGGGTGTAGCTGAAATAGCCCAATCCACTAATTTGATGGCGTGTCCACATACTGTTCTACGTCAGTAGGCTAGATGATGAAGCCTCCAATAGATGAATTGCAACGTCTTGTTGCAGCCAAGGACCCATCACTAACATTAGAGCCAAGGAAAGAGCGGTGTTTTAGCAACATTTTATGGAGTTGTCTTTGACAACGTAGGAACCGAGTTACACGTGACAATGAGTTGTCATAATGCTGCATCAAATGTACATGATCTTAGGGGCATTGGCAAACACAATGTAAGTCATTTAATTGATGTACCCCTAATTGCACCAAATACATCTGTTTATCCTACAGCTATTGTAAGCAGTAATCATGAGCCTATAAACCAGAGTTACACTGTTAGCACTGAGGCGGTGTGCAATAGTAGGAAGACCACTTTATCCAGCTCACCCTGCACTCCAATGTAAATAACATGAGTAAGCCTACCTCTGATGAGCTTCCCAGTAAAGCATCAAAAACAATCAAGCAAATCAGAAAAGTGCTAAAGAATAGCCCATATTAACATATGTAGCCTAAGAAACAAGGTCCATGAAGTCAATAACTTTGTAACAGATGACATTCATATTCTGACATTAGTTTCTATGAAACTCACTTGGATAATACCGTTGCAATACATGGTTATAACATCTACCGAAAAGACAGAAATGCCAACGGAGGCGGTGTTGCGGTCTATATTCAAAACCACATTCCTGTAAAGCTTAGAGACGATCTAATGTTAAATACTGTTGAAATAATATGTCTCATCTACCTCACCTAAAGCCCATTCTTGTGGGAAACTGCTATAGACCCCCAAGTGCAGTCAGTATCTGGATAATATGTCTGAAGTGCTTGATAATGTATGTGATATAAATATTAACTGGCTATCATCAAGCTGCCCACTCAAGAAAAAACTTCAAACTGTAACCAGTACCTGCAACCTGGATCAGGTTGTCAGTCAGCCTACCAGCAACAAACACTGACACTACACATCCAAGTATATCGGACCAAATTATGAAAGACAAGAACTGTACTTTTGAATTCTGTAAAGTCAGTGTGGAAGAGGTGAAAAAAGTATTGTGGTCTATCAACAATGACAAGCCACCAGGGTGTGACAATCTAGATGAAAAATTACTGAGGGTAATAGCAGACGATATTGACACCTATTTACCAAATCTTCAATTTACGCCTACTAGAGAACGGGTGCCCTCAGGCCTGGAGGGAAACTAAAGTCATTCCGTAATAGAATAGAATAGCCTCCTTTACTGGCTCAAATAGCCAACCAATCAGCCTGTTACCAACCCTTAGTAAACTTCTGGAAAAAATTGTGTTTGACCAGATACAATACTATTTCACAGTAAACAAATCGACAACAGAATTTCAGCATGCTTATAGGGAAGGACACTCAACAAGCACAGCACATACACAAATGACTGATGATTGGCTGAGAGAAATTGATGATAAAATGATTGTGGGGGCTGTCTTGTTAGACTTCAGCGCAGCTTTTGACATTATTGATCATAGTCTGCTGCTGTGAAAACATATGTGTTATGATTTTACACCCCCTGCTATAATGTGGATAAAGAGTTACTTGTCTAACAGAACACAGAGCGTGCTCTTTAATGAAAGCCTGTATAATCAAGTTAGAATCAGGAATTGCCCAGGGTAGCTGTTTAGGCCCCTTGCTTTTTCAATTTTTACTAACATGCCACTGACTGAATAAAGCCAGTTTCTATGTATGCGAATGACTCAACACTATACACGTCAGCTACTACAGCGACTGAAATGACTGCAACACTTAACAAAGAGCTGCAGTTAGTTTCAGAGTGTGTGGCAAGGAATAAGTTAGCCCTAAATATTTCTAAAACTAAAAGCATTGTATTTGGAACAAAACACTCACTAAACCTCAATTAAATCTTGTCATAAATAATGTGGAAATTGAACAAGTTAAGATGACTAAACTGCTTGGAGTAACACTAGATCGTAAACTGTCATGGTCAAAACATATTGATGCAGTAGTAGCTAAGATGGGGAGAAGTCTGTCTATAATAACGAGATGCTCTGCCTTCTTAACATTATCAACAAGGCAGGTCCTACAGGCACTGAGCTGTCTGTCTAAACTACTGGCACACAGCTCGGACACCCATCCATACCCCACAAGACATGCCACAAGAGGTCTCTTCACAGTCCCCATGGGATGCACACAGTACTACATAGCGCCATAACTTCATGGAACTCTATTCCACATCAAGTAACTGATGCAAGCAGTAAAATTAGATAAAAAAAACAGATTAAAAACACACAGCGGGGACTGTGAAGCAACACAAACATACACACACACACGATAACATACGCACTATACATAAACATGGATTTAGTCCTGTAGATATGTGGTTGTGGTGGAGTAGGGGCCTGAGGGCACACAGTGTGTTGTGAAATCTGTGAATGTATTGTACCGTTTTAAAATTGTATAAACTGCCTTAATTTTGCTGGACCACAGGAAGCTAATGGGGATCCATAATAAATACAAATACAAATGTTAATGTGTTGTAAATGTTAAAATGTGGCAGTGCTCAGCTCTAAGCTACAGAATTATGCCGGTTCTGAGCCGACCATCTTGCTGGGTCTCTGTCCTCATCCTCCAGCTTAATCTATCTACATTCAGGTCATTTAGAATAGGCCTACAGTCAGTGCATTTAACTAAAATAGGGAAGACGATCGCATTTCACAGTCGCAAATTGCATTACGAAATAAAACAATAGCCTACATATTTCTGCACATAAAAATGAGCACTGGACGGGAGTACTTTTTACCAGGAAGGGACAGGAAAGTTCCAGGGTTATAGAACTTTTGCGGGATCAGGACTGGAAAGGAATGAATATTCACTCCCGTGTCAACCTCTAGTGCATGGTGCTGAGTGTGTGTATGTGTGTTGGTCTTCTCACCTCTTTTCTACACAGGCCCGTAGTGACCAGACTGGTGGGGGCATCTCCTCTGACGATGGTCTTCAGCTTTAGTGCCTGGACAACAGAGAGAGAGAGCGTGAGAGTGTGTGCATGAGATAAAGAGTGTGACTGTGCTACTCTGTTTGTTGTCTGTCCCTGTGTGTCACCTGTCCTATCCTGACGAACTCGGCCTGTCGTGCCTCCTCCTTCTTGCGGGCGGACTTGGGCGACTCTGGAAGCACGTCACTGAACGAGCGTCTGTTGAGCATGTTCTGGGGAGAGAAGGGAACCTGCACATGGGACGCAAGTGCACACACACACACGGACACACATACGGGCAAACGCATGCACGCGCACGCACACACACACACACACACACACAGAAAGAGAGATAGAGAAGCGGGCTTCGGAGTTAGTGGGAAATACAGCAGCATAGCATAGAACTGAGTCATATGAGAAACAATAGACAGGAGTGGGAGGATGGGCGAGGGAAGGGGGGAAAAGAGGGGGAGAAAGTAAAGGACAGAAAGAGTGAGCGAGAAAGAGTGAAAGTGTGTCAGAGAGAGAGGGAGAGAGAAACAGAGAAAAACAAAGAAAGTGGGATGGGGAACAGAGAGAGGGAGGAGAGTCCACCCACAGAATGTGCGCATTGTAGCAGTATCCAGTAGTCCCAGTGTTATGCAGTCTGCAGTGGTTAGAGCCGAGAGAGATAGACAGGGCTGCAGTGGTTCAGAACAGTGGGCAGCTCAATTGGCTGTGGTGCAAACCGTGACCAGAGAGCCTAGATCAGATCAGTGGTTAGAAGCTGGTGCAAAGGGAAATGTACAGAGTACTGTCACTACCTCATATTCCAATCAAGATGCATGAATTAAGGCGCAAACCCGTGGACTATGGAAGTTTGAGGACTATAGAAAAAGACCTTGTTTTTAGAAGCAGGAGCAGAACCAGAGGAAAGGAGAGCCCCATACCCTTTTCACACCATCGTGTCAACCTGAACCACGCTGGCACAGATAGCTTATTTTACTCACGGTCACCACAGTTCCTGCAACTATAGCGGCTGGGTGCATAACCAAGCCCGCGGAGGACAACTCAGTGTAGCTCAGCTCGGTTTGGCTCAGTCGTGTGAAAAGGGTAGGGAAGGCGGCTCAACAGGACTAGACCAGGCTGGGTTAGTTAGTGTGTGGCAGAGCTGTACCTTGTGGAGGTCAGGGATGAGGTCCTGGTAGAGGGAACGGATCAGCATGTCCAGGGTTCGCTGGCGCTTCTGGGCAAACGTGGGCGTCTCCAGGGTGGCCTTCTCGCCATTGATCACTGCAGGACAGAGAGAGGGGTTCATTAGGAGAACACACCCACATGTACGTATACACTTATGTGATCACCATAAAAAGACAATACAAAAGCGTCAAAAATTCCAACTCAAACATTCTTTGGTCACGTTTAAACGATCAACGTCTTGTAAATGCTTAATGAATGCCTCTATAAATCCTTTATAATGTCTACATACTGTAGATGTTTTTACTAATAATTCATGTCCTACTATGGTTATGCCGCATGTGGCAAAGCACGAGGAAAGGGCCTTTATAAATGTGACACTTGCTCATGAACGTGACCGATTAGTCACTGCAGTGCATTAGCTCATTGCACACAGTAGAGCTGTAAACAGTCTGTAAACTAAACAGTGTGTGAGAGTAAGTCACTGATCTTACGCTTGACTAACAAAAAGTCCCTGAATTCTTGGTGGTCTGTAAACACTGGTGGTGAGGGAAGGGGCGGTCCGAACAGTGGCACACTCTCCTCAGAGAAAATCTTCAATCTGGAACACACAAAGCACTGTTATATTTAACACACACACACACACACACACACACACACACAGACACACACACAGGATCTTAATTTGAGGCAGTGTGCTACAGCCGGAAAATAATCCTGCAGCAACAGGAAATGTGAATTATTATGTGGATTACTGTTCATCAATATAGGGGTTGATCTATTTTACGTTAGGGCAAATCATGTCTCACATTTTAAAGTGGAAATTACAAACGTTAAGCATTTCTAAACCTTGAATACACTAAGTTTGCATTTTCTGCCGTGCAGGACAATTCTCAAACAAAAGAGTCATCAAATTAAGATCCTACATCTGTATGCATGCAAGTATGCATACACACACACACACACACACACGCACAAACACACACACACCAACGACGTGCCGTGTACCTGAAAAATACTCATGAAAAAGCACCTCCACATACCTGTAACTGTCGTTTTGACTGTTGTATATAACTAACGCAAAGATATCTTGCAGAGAAAATGAAGGAAATAGCCTGAACACATACAATCTATCAAGCTAGCAGTGATGTGTATGGCTTCGTCCAAAAACAGCCCCCTACCCCCTAGACCCTTACCCTATCCTCTACCCCGTAGGCACTTGTGAAGATATGCAATGTTAGATACTTAGGTACACAATAAGCAATATGATGAAAATGCCAACCTAGCTGCCTATGCTATGGTGCTACTATCATACTGCTTATACCTAATCAATTCTTTCAGATGTACATTAAATTGCCAAGAGAGTACGGGCTAGGCAATATTTCTGGACAGGGCCTACGATTCTGGCTGCTCAAGATCGTAGAAATGTGTACAATGTCAGAGATATTTCCCGCCTGTAAAAAAAGGATACGTGTGAAATGTGATCTGATCATGGAGGGTTTAAATGACGGAGATGTGTCCTCCCCTTCCTGGAACTGGAACACTATGGTGACAATGTCATTCCCAATGTGTCTTTTCCTCTCCACCTGTTGGACAAGAGAGACAGAGAGGCAGACAGAGACAATGAGAAAAGTCATACATTACAAATACTTGGAACAAACAAGTGAAATAACTCATATCGTATTGATTTAGACTAGACAGTTCATGCATCAATCTCTGGCCTAAAGCATTAATGCCTCTTTTATGAGCATCTAAAATAAAAATGTAGAGCTTCCATTAATTATTATAATCATATTTCTTTGTACATTGTCTATTGCTGGCAGCCCCTATTCACTAAAAAGTCTAATTTTCCGGGAATGTGTAAATGTACTTTGTGAATAAAGTGACTCTGAAGCAGGCAGAGAACACACACAAAAGAAATCAATCAAATGTTCTTATAAAGCACTTTTTACATCAGCAGATGTCACAAATTGCTTATACAGAAACCCAAACTAAAACCCCGGAAAGCAAGCAATGCAGGTGTAGAAGCACGGTGGCTAGGAAAAACTCCCTAGAAAGCAGGAACCTAGGAAGAAACCTAGAGAGGAACCAGGCTCTGAGGGGAGCCAGTCCTCTTCTTGCTGTGCCGGGTGGAGATTATAAGAGTACATGGCCATTAAGGCCAGATCGTTCTTCAAGATGTTTGATCGTTCATAGACGACCAACAGGGTCAAATAATAATCACAGAGGTTAAAGAGGGTGCAACAAGTCGGTACCTCAGGAGTAAATGTCAGTTGGCTTTTCATTGCCGAGCACACACAAACACACAGGCTTGCAAAGAGAATGTGTTTGTATTCATTAGCAACTTCGGAATCTGTTTTAGATGGAATCCAATTATGAATGTAACCCTCTATGTCCTTTCATATCTCGCCCACAGATATTGGCTTTTCCTGAGTGGGTTCACACTAACGTCAAACTGTCTTTGTTCTCTTCTGCCTTTTTTCTCCCAGTCACACACACACACATTCCAGTCACACACACACACACACACACACTCCAGTCACACACACACACACTCCAGTCAAACACACACACATACACACTCCAGTCACACACACTCCAGTCACACACACACACTCCAGTCCAACACACTCCAGTCAAACACACACACACACTCCAGTCACACACACACACACACACACACACACACACACACACACACACACACACTCCAGTCACACACACGTCTGAAACTAGGGGGCTTTTAACAGTAGGTCATAAGGTACAAATGTTGTGGTGTAGAATGTCAATACTTCGTTTTTTGTTTTGTACTGTTTCAATAAAGGTGTGTCTGACTCAGTGGTGTTTAGGTGTTTAGGTGTGTGTGTGTGTGTGTGTGTGTTTGCGTGCATGAATGTGTGTTTTCTCTAGAGTGACTGAATGGAGATTGAAAGATCAAGGACTTGGGAGTATTTCACATTTCCTTGGCATCTCAACAACTCTGACATTGAACAGATAAAAGACTAACTGGCTGTTGTGTCTCTGAAATGACTGTAAAGCATTCGGTATGGTCATAGTTAGTCAGATTGACAAGAGGTTAGCAATGAGAGAGACAGCGAGAGAAGGAAATGACAGAGATAAAGAAGAGTCAGGGAGAGAAAGATGGGAGAGGGGGGTGAAAGGGTTATATGGGGGAGAGAGGGATGGGTTAAGGGGAACGAGCGACAGAAAAGAGAGTGACAAGGGCACGAGAACAGACTTCAGCACCCAGCCTCACTCTACTAGAATCAGAAGTCAAATGTATACTGTTTGCTGATGATCTGGTACTTCTGTCTGCAACCAAGGGGGGCCTATAGCAGCACCTAGATGTTCTGGACAGTTCCTGTCAGACCTGGGCCCTGACAGTAAATATCAGTTAGACAAAAATAATGGTGTTCTAAAAAAAGATCCAGTCGCCAGGACCACAAATACAAATTACATCTAGACACCGTTGCCCTAAAGCACACAAAAAACTATACTTACCTCAGCCTAAACATCAGCACCACAGGTAACTTCCACAAAGCTGTGAACGATCTGAGAGACAAGCCAAGAAGGGCCTTCTATGCCATCAAAAGGAACATAAAATTCGACGTCGCAATTAGGATCTGGCTAAAAATACTTGAATCAGTTATAGAACCCATTGCCCTTTATGCATGCTGAGCAGAATTACGCTGATACCTGCTAATGATCAAAATCCAGAAAAGAGCTGTTCTGTTCTACAATCACCTAAAAGGAAGCGATTCCCAAACCTTCCATAACAAAGCCATCACCTACAGAGCGATTAACCTAGCAGAGTCGCCTAAGCAAGCTGGCCCTGGGGCTCTGATCACAAACACAAAAAGAGCCCACAGAGCAACACAATTAAACCCAACCAAATCATGAGAAAACAAAAAGAAAATTATTTGACACATTGGAAATTTACCAAAAAACAGAGACTACTGGGATGGTATTTGGCCCTAAACACAGAGTACACAGTGGCAGAATACCTGACCACCGTGACTTACCCAAAATGAAGGAAAGCTTTGAATATGTACAGACTCAGAGGCATTGCTACTGAGAGAGGCCGCCATAGCCTGTCTTCTCTTGAGATCCAGGTCTGACTATGTGCACACTGCCCACAAAATGAGGTGGAAACTGAGCTGCACTTCCTAACCTCCTGCCAAATGTATGACCATATTAGAGACATATAGATTTGATTTGAGTAGATTTGTGTAGATTTGAGTCCCTGGCGGCGTAGTGTGTTACTGATGGTAGGCTTTGTTACTTTGGTCCCAGCTCTCTGCAGGTCATTCACTAGGTCCCCCCGTGTGGTTCTGGGATTTTTGCTCACCGTTCTTGTGATCATTTTGACCCCACGGGGTGAGATCTTGCGTGGAGCCCCAGATCGAGGGAGATTATCAGTGGTCTTGTATGTCTTCCATTTCCTAATAATTGCTCCCACAGTTAATTTCTTCAAACCAAGCTGCTTACCTATTGCAGATTCAGTCTTCCCAGCCTGGTGCAGGTCTACAATTTTGTTTCTGGTGTCCTTTGACAGCTCTTTGGTCTTGGCCATAGTGGAGTTTGGAGTGTGACTGTTTGAGGTTGTGGACAGGTGTCTTTTATACTGATAACAAGTTCAAACAGGTGCCATTAATACAGGTAACGAGTGGAGGACAGAGGAGCCTCTTAAAGAAGAAGTTACAGGTCTGTGAGAGCCAGAAATCTTGCTTGTTTGTAGGTGACCAAATACTTATTTTCCACCATAATTTGCAAATAAATTCATAAAAAATCCTACAATGTGATTTTCTAGATTTTTTTTTCTAATTTTGTCTTTACAGGCCTCTCTCATCTTTTTAAGTGGGAGAACTTGCACAATTGGTGGCTGACTAAATACTTTTTTGCCCCACTGTATTTCCCTCAGATTTCTCAGATCCACAAAGAATTCAAAAACAAATCACATTTTGATAAACTCCCATATCTATTGGGTGAAATACCACAGTGTGACATCACAGCAGCAAGATTGGTGACCTGTTGCCACAAGATAAGGGCAACCAGTGAAGAACAAACACCATTGTAAATACAACCCCTATTTATGTCTATTTATTACCCTTTTGTACTTTAACTATTTGCACGTCGTTATAACACTGTACATAGTCATAATATGACATTTGAAATGTCTCTATTCCTTTGAAACGTTTGTGAGTGTAATGTTTATTGTTCATTTTTGATTATCTATTTCACTTGCTTTGGCAATGTAAACATATGTTTTCCATGCCAATAAAGTCCTTTGAATTGAATTGAGTAAAAAATATGTATGCACAACTGACCGGCTCTGGAGGTCTGAGATGTAGAGATAGAGACGGGGGTGCTGTCAACATAACAAAGCAAGCACATTCACACACACACACACACACACACACACACACACACACACACACACACACACACACACACACACACACACACACACACACACACACACACACACACACACACACACACACACACACACACACACACACACACACACACACACACCTGTTGCTTGTTCTCCTTGGAGTAGGGCAGCATGGTGGAGACGTGGAACATCAGCTCATGGCCCTGGTACACTGTGTAGATGGAGTTCATTCCTGTAGTGTCATCTGGAGAGAGAGAGTAGGGATAGAGCAGTGGGAGTATAAAAGGATGGGGGAGAGGGAGGAGTGTGTAGGCAAGAGAGAAAAAATATATTTTTTAAATAGAAAGAGGGAGAGAAAGATCAAAAGAGAGAATGTAATTGGAAGACATCTCCATAGTCTGCAATATGATGGAAAAACAAGAATTAATTGCAGAACCCATGGTGTGTGCGCGCTTGTGTGTGTTTGGCGACCAGGTCTTACTTTTGGTATCCAGTCCACCGCGGTAACCCGCCCAGCCCTGCAGAGAGACTGTGTCCCCTAGCAGGTTGAGGAACTTATCGAAGCTCTCGCTTCCTGTTTCTGAAGAAACAGAAGAAAGAGCGGGGTTGAAAGTACTATTCACAGAACATGGATACTTCAAATTGTGTATGTGACACTTACTACCCACAATATTAGTGACGTACCGTTGCTAAACATCTCATCATCTGTGAGCTGTCCATCTTTGGCATACAGGACACCGAACTTGAAGTTAACAGAACCCTAAGAAAATACAGCTTAAAGGTCACTTTCATTATCTGCCAAAACCAGATAAGCAACCTTAGTAGAGAGCAGAGGGAAACCTCTAGTAAGATAGTGGTCAACACTAGTACCTATAGTATTCACTTGAAAGAGTGACATTCATGACAGAATAAATAAATACTCTACCTCTTGCTCCTCCAACACCAGTAGGTCCTGTGGATAGAACACAAAGCACAATTAACATCAGTTTGCCTCGCCAATGACTCACATATCTGTTACAGTACGCAACAGTTCCTTTTGTAGGGACAGCCGGAGGCAAAGTCATTATCTGTCAGGCGATTTATTGAGCCTTCTTGGGTGTGTGACGTCACTCCGAGTCCTTACCAAAACATGGTGGATAATTTCTCTCGCCTCGGATCTGAAACCAGCAGTAACCACCAACTTCAATGAGCGTTATCTTAAAATTGAAAGACATCTAATATTCCTGCACCCCAATAACAGTAGCTAGCTACAGAGTTTGAGTCACCTCAGCCAGCTAGCTAACATTAGCTAGGCTGTGTCTAGACTCAGGAGCTCATTGGCACATTGGCTTCAGCTGGTTAGATAGAGGAAGACAGGTTTAAACGTTTGAACGCGTTCAGGCCTTGATTCCACCATAACAACAATTGGCTACTTGCTCATTTCCCGCCAAATGTGTTATAAATATGTTAATATAAACTCATAGTTTATCCAGTGACCACAGCATTTAGAAGGACAGCTACTGACTGAAATGTAGCTAGCTAGCATTCTGCATTGCTGGTTCACACTGGTCAGGCAGTAGCCAACTAGCTAGCTAACAGCTAATTATGGACGCCAAACAATGCAGCTAGCTAGACTCGGGAGCTCGTCAGCACATGGCCAACTGGTTAGACATGATAACACCATGTGCAACAATGTCTGAAAACAAACTAGTTGGCAGTTAAATATGTTCAACTCACAGTTAGATTATCCACTGACTACCACATTTAGGAGGATAGCTAAATTACTGAAATGTAACGTTAGCTAGCTCACTGGCTGACTAGTCGTGGATGACCTATTCTTTGATAAGGTTAACTTACTCTTATCAAGCAACAGACAGTTTGTGGAAAGGTAAAAATAACAATTAGTTTGATGAATTATCGGACAGTGAAACTAAAATCGATTGGTAACTAGCTGGTAAGGCTTTTATTTATTTCCCAATTAACTAAGCTGAAACTGGGTTTCCCAAATTGTTCGATGCTTATACTGCTCATGCCGACAAGCAAGCTAAACAGATGGCTCTTTAGCGCATCTGTGTGACGTCACACACCCAAGAATGGTCAACCAATGATCCGACGTATCTCATGAACATGAATTACAAAGCCTGTGGCTATCCTACGAAAGGAAATTTCGCTTAAAGTATGGGGCTGATACCATAGAAATAGAATTAGAACATGACTATTATATATAATTATAAAGCGGGTAGTTTGGGTCCTGGATGCTGATTGGCTGAAAGCTGTGGTATATCAGACAATATATCACCGGTATGATGCAAAAGTACTTGTTTACTGTTCTAATTATGTTGTTAACCAGTTTATAATAGCAATAAGGCACCTCTGGGTTTGTGGTATATGGCAAATATACCACCGCTAAGGGCTGTATGCAAGCACTCTGTGTTGTGCCTAAGAACAGCCCTTAGCCGTGGCATATTGGCCGTATACCACACCTCCTCGGGCCTTATTGCTTATATCTCTGTGGCTGATAGAGTGTAATCTCACCTTCTGTATCTCTGGGTTGAGAATCTCCCTCGGGCCCTTCTCAAACCTGTCCAGGTTCATCGCACTGGAGGAGGGGTGGGAGAGGGAGGGAAAGGAGCGGAGAGAGGGAGAAGAGGGAGGGAGGGAGGAGAGGAGGGAAGGGAGGGAAAGGGGCTAAAAAGTCAAGTTTACATGCAGTAACATGTTTCACTTCCATTCTTATCTTTAAAGCAGAATGTTCCTGTTTCTGAAGTAAATATCTATTTGGCTTGTTTTTGAGAAACTTACCCCGATTAACTTCCTCATTGCTCATTGAGCAGTATCAGGGCATGCAAAAGACTTGACCAAAAGCTCCAAAAATAAACAAATACGTTATTTTAGAAACGGACGCACTCAGTATAGTGATGTAGGTCTTTAGATGTTGTACACAGGAAATTGTGTCGTTCCGAACTTTATCCGCAACGTTATGTTCCCTTTTGTGCGAACCAAGATGTTTCTTCTACTAGCTGTGCTGCACAGGCTGTGTCCATGTACTATAGGGACACGCTCGGCCTGCACAGCTGCGTAGAGAAAACAGCGCAACATGGATTATAACGTTGCAGATAAAGTTCTACAATTTCATGTGTACAACATTTAAAGACCGACATCAAATCAAATTGTATTAGTCACATGCGCACAATACAACAGGTGTAGGTAAGACCTTACAGTGAAATGCTTACTTACAAGCCCCTAACCAACAATGCAATCCAAAAAATACGAATAAGAATAAGAAATAAAAGTAACAAGTAGTTAAAGTGCCGCAGTAAAATACCAGGCAGTGATGCAACTAGTCAGGATGCTGTCGATGGTACAGCTGTAAAACCTTTTGAGGATCTGAGGACCCATGCCAAATCGTTTCAGTCTCCTGAGAGGGAATAGGTTCTGTCGTGCCCTCTTCACGACTGTCTTGGTGTGCTTGGACCATGATAGTTTGTTGGTGATGTGGACACCAAGGAACTTGAAGCTCTCAACCTGCTTTACTACAGCCCCGTCGATGAGAATGGAGGCGTGCTTGGTCCTCCTTCTCCTGTAGTCCACATTCATCTCCTTTGTCTTGATCACGTTGAGGGAGAGGTTGTAGTCCTGGCACCACACGACCAGGTCTCTGACCTCCTCCCTATAGGCTGTCTCGTCATTGTCGGTGATCAGGCCTACCACTGTTGTGTCATCAGCAAACTGAATGATGGTGTTGGAGACATGCCTGGCCGTGCAGTCATGAGTGAACAGGGAGTACAGGAGGGGACTTAGCACGCACCCCTGTGTTGAGGATCAGCATGGCGGATGTGTATTCACTATATCTATCACTCATCACACTATAATGAGTGTGTGTCAGTTTCTAAAAAGACGTATTTGGGTGTTTTTGGAGCTTTTGTTCATGTCTTTTGCATGCCCTGATACTGCACAACGAGCAATGAGGAAGTGAATCGCGGCTGGGGTATGTTTCTCAAAAACAATCAAAATCACAAAAAAAGTGTCTGGACATCTTCTATAACATTCCATTACATCAAAAATCGAGATTTACTGCAGAAATAGGAACATTCTCCTTTATTAAGATGCATATGTTCATTTAAATATAACAGAATAGATGCATACAATAATGCTACATATCCATAGTCAATGTGAAACAGTGTATTGAATAACATCCTGAGCAGTGCTTACCTTAAGATGGACTTGACTGATAGTGTTTTAGTGGGGCTGTATGGCAGACTGATCTTCAGAGTTCCCTGGGGGAGATAGACGAGAAGAGGACCGGATGTGGAGAGAAAGTATTCATCATCTATCTGAACAGAAGGCAGAGGGCCATCCTAATCAGGTGTGGTGTGGTGCTTGAATCTGAAACAGGAGCTCAGTGAGGAAGCTAGTTAACTCTTCTGAATGACTCACACCCCTCTATCTCGCTGCCAAACGAGCGAGCGCGCACACACACACACCTCACAGCTGAACCCCCTAACTCCCCCACCCCACACACAGAAGCTATGACTCATGGATAAAGTATAAAGTTGCCCATAGACACTAATCTAAGGTCTATACAGTATATGCATTTTTCACCTTAATGATCAATTTTTGGCATTGGGAAAGGTTGAGCTGATCCTAGATCTGTGCATAAAGTCAGACTTACTGTCTTCCTCCAGAGGATGGCTCTATACTGAGGGACCCGTTGGTTGTTCTGGTCAGACAGAACCACAGACAGGTAGAAGGGGTTCTTCTCTGCATCCGTGCCAATGTAATTCTGGTGGACTGGGGGGAGAAAACACACACACACTGTCACACACTCTGCTGTGTAGGACCCTTCGGTCGTGTTCACTAGGCAAGAAACGGAAGAAAATGTTCCGAATCGGAGTGAAACGAGGACGCACTATCCAAACTTGTCCAATAAGACATTTTGCAACATTGTGCTCTCCGATCATGTGACGCATCGTAACACCTGTATGCTTCAATTTGTAAGTTACCGGCAGGTACTTTTTTTCCTCTCCCTTTTTAGACTTCACAGTGACTGCTGTTTAGAATTGCAATACAGCAATGAGAGATCTGTATTTAAATATGTATATTTGACATATTAGTCATTATCCAGAGTAACTTACAGGTAGCGCATTCATCTTCAGATAGCTAGGTGAGACAACCACATATGTGACTCGTTTCAGGAAACTAGGCTTATGTCGCACGTTACTACTTCACAAGAGAGCCATTTGAGCGTAAAATAAAAAAATATATACATCATTTTTTGGCAGAAATGTCTTCTGGAACATGTACACTTTTATGTGCCTTAATATCAAACTTGTATGCCATCTGAAAAAATGAATACAATTGTTAAATTGTGAGTGTAGTTGGTTTAGTCACAGACAAAGTAAGTCACCTTCCCGCTTGCCATGATTGGCTGAGATAATGCTGGATGGATGAGTTCGAATTGGTCTGCCATGTAGCACGCTGACACGGTCGCTAGTAGGACAGTGTTCCCTCCGACACATTGGTGCGGCTGGCTTCCGGGTTAAGCGAGCAGTGTGTCAAGAAGCAGTGCGGCGTGGCAGGGTCATGTTTCGGAGGACGCATGGCTCTCGACCTTCGCCAAGTCCATACGGGAGTTGCAGCGATGGGACAAGACTAACTTCCGATTGGATATCACGAAAATTGGGGAGAAAAAGGGCAACAACAACAAAAAATACGAATAATAATTGTACTCCACTATGGAAGTAAACATTTAAATAGAATGTTATGATGTCACTGCAACAACTGTCGATAGATGTAGCTGGTAAATTTGCTTTGGCTATCTACTCCAATTTCAGAGCACTCTCGTCTGAGTGAGCCAGAGCGCAGAATAACTGATGAATTTACGAACGCTCAACACCCGTTGAAAATGACCGGTGTCGGCAAAAAAAAAAGAAAATAAATCGCTGCCAGCAGCACAGTTGCAGTCACCAACGCTCTGGATAACATAAAACAGCTTAACCAGCTCTGCTAGCGCGAGTAAAATGATCAGAGTAAGCTGTTCTCTCATTTGTGTCTGGAAGTAGCTAGCAAGCTAGCCAACGTTAGCCAGTTAGCTTGGGTGCTTGACCGCTGTTGTTAGGGAGAGAACGCTCGGATCAACCCTACTCCTCGACCAGAGCGTCCAGTGTGCGATCTGAACGCTCCGAGAGCGAAACGCTCTGAATCTGACAACGCTCTGAGTTCACGAACGCCCAGAGCATACTCTGGCACTCCTGATTAAATTTACGAACACACCGGTAGTATAAACCAGCCTTTAGGCTTGACATCTTTGGTTGTTTAGTATATGGCCTTATGTGAATCCTTAAAGAGATGGGTGGGGTTAAAGCTTAAGAGGGTGTGAACGATGCTGAATGGGTGTAGACAAAGAAGAGCTCTCCAGTAGGTGTACCAAAATATTCAAGGTCCATTTTCTCAAAAAGTGAGGTTACAAGTTTATCAACTTTCAAAGCAGAATTACTTTCACATTGTTCCTCAACTGTAGTGTATGATATACCATTTTCTAGCTCTGAGTCTCTAATTAAATTAAATTTAAAAAAACACAATTTCTAATTTTGCTACATAAATCTTAAATCGAGCCAGTTGGTCACATATCACAGTAAAAGATACAGTATACAAACATTCCATTCCAGCTAAACAATGGATGTATATAATTTGCCCCCAATCTATGAATCAAATGTCTGAGAGCAGTCATATTTTACACACACATGAAGGTACCCATAAGCAATCATTTCTGATAAAAAAAACACAAATGAGAAAAATTTGTGAATATAGTGTTTTGGAACAAAACTCTTAAATTGTTGACTTTTGTTGTGTGGTCATAAGAGTTCATTACAGTGTCTGTTCATTTCTGGCAGAAATTAGTTGTTGCCACCACAGTGAGGCCTAGTGTTTCCTATGTGGAATGTTGAGTAGGGTGTGTTTGCCTGCGTGTGTTCTGCTTGAATATATGTGTGTTTGTGCGTGTGAGACAGACATAACAAAACCCTTAGACAACACCAATCGGCATTCAGCTCCCTCTCTGTCCGGTTGACACGGCAACATATTCAGACATAACACTGACCAGACCCAACAAACCTAATTAAAAACAAGAACTCCGCTCTCCCTCTCTTTTTCTCTCTCTCTCTCTTGACTCCATCCATTTCTCTTTATCTTCCTCTCGCTCACTCTCCTCTCTCTCCATCCCTCCCTCTCCTTCAGTCCCTCTATGGTATTCATCCTGATTTGTTAACAGTTCACTTAGGCCTGGGGTCTTGTTGTCTTGTGCTTGAATAACCCGCACACACGCACACACGCACACCGACACCTGTCCAAGAAGCGAGGGCTCTGAAGAAGAGAGATGGAAGGAGGAGGAGGGTAACGCTTTTTTAACGACCGTCACGACTAGGTTCTCCGGAGGCTGCTGGCCGCTCATGTTGACTACGGAGCCAGTCAGATGTTAATGTTGTTATCCCCCTGCATGTGTGCATGTGTGTGTGTGTGTGTGTGTGTGTGCTTGTGTGTTTTTGGTTTTACAATCCTTGTGGCGACCATAAGTCCTCACAAGGATAATAAAAGGAAAGTGGGCCACAAGGGAAAAAAATATTTTAGGCTTAGGGGTAAGTGATACAATTAGGTTTAGGGTTAGAATTAGGTTAGGCGTGTGTGTGTGTGTGTGTGTGTGTGTGTGTGTGTGAGACAGAGAGTTGTGGAGCAGAACGGACCTTTTCCCAGGAAGTATTTGAAGAACCATCTGGTGTGGTACTCTGGGTTCTCCAAATGGACATCGGTTCTTCTCCAGATTCCCGGGGTGTAGTCCATCGGCTACACACACACACATACGCGCACACACGCACCACGCACAAATGTACGCACACCCACACAGAGACACACTCTGGGTTAGTGAAACGCACACGCATGCACGTACGCATATTTCACCACACGTCAGCATAAATGGTCACAGCATGACTCATCAGGGTCTCTGTACCCAGGGGCCACACACACGGATTTACGCCAATAAACGCATACATTGATCTACAGACTGACCTTTAAAACACACACACATCATTGTTTAGTCTGGCCACAGAAGAAGAGTTCCTTTGTCATCAGTAGATCCCCCTGTCATCAATATTAACATTAAGCCCTCTGCCCACTGATCGATGCACCTCCTCCTCATTGAGTGGCTGTCCCATTGTGGATTCATCCTATTGAAGCTAAGCCTCACAGACACCCACAGACCACACACACGTATGTACACAAAAGCACACTACACACACACACACATATCATTGACGAACTGTCAAGTGTCTTCACTGACATTTTCAACCTCTCCCTTCTGTAATACCAACATGTTTCAGGCAGACCACCATAGTCCCTGTGTCCAAGAACACTACGATAACCTGCCTAAATGACTACCGACTCGTAGCACTCACGTCTGTAGCCATGATGTGCTTTGAAAGGTTAGTCATGGCTCACATCAACACCATTATCCCAGAAACCCTATACCCACTCCAATTTGCATACCGCCCCAACAGTTCCACAGACGATGCAATCTCTATTGCCCTCAACAGTGCCCTTTCCCACCTGGACAAAAGGAACACCTACGTGAGAATGCTATTCATTGACTACAGCTCAGCATTCAACACCACAGTTCCCTCAAAGCTCATCACTAAACACTAAACTAAAAACCTCCCTCTGCAACTGGATCATGGACTTCCTGACAGGCCGCCCGTAGGTGGTAAGGGTAGGTAACAACACATCCGCCACGCTGATCATCAACACGGGGGTCCCTCAGGGGTGCGTGCTCAGTCCCCTCCTGTACTCCCTGTTCACTCATGACTGCACGGCCAGGCACGACTCCAACACCATCATTAAGTTTGCTAATGACACGTAGGCCTGATCATCGACAACGACGAGACAGCCTATAGGGAGGAGGTCAGAGACCTGGCCGTGTGGTGCCAGGACAACAACGTCTCCTCAACGTGATAAAGACAAAGGAGATGATCGAGGACCACAGGAAAAGGAGGACCGAGCATGCCACCATTCTCTTCGACGGGGCTGTAGTGGAGTAGGTTGAGAGCTTCAAGTTTTGGCATGGGTCCTCAGATCCTTAAAAGGTTCTACAGCTGCACCATCGAGAGCATCCTGACTGGTTGCATCACTGCCTGGTATGGCAAATGCTCGGCCTCCGACCGCAAGGCACTACAGAGGGTAGTGCGTATGTCCCAGTACACCACTGGGGCCAAGCTTCCTGCCATCCAGGACCTCTATACCAGGCGGTGTCAGAGGAAGGCCCTAAAAATTGTCAAAGACTCCAGCCACCCTAGTCATAGTCTTTTCTCTCTGCTACCGCATGGGAAGCGGTACCCGAGCGCTAAGTCTGGGTCCAAGAGGCTTCTAAATAGCTTCCACCACCAAGGCATAAGACTTCTAAACATCTAATCAAATGGCTACCCAGACTATTTGCATTGCCCCCCCCCCCCCCCTCAATTTTACACTGCTGCTACTCTCTGTTATTATCTATGCATAGTCACTTTAATACCTCTACCTACATATACATATTACCTCAATTACCTCGACTAACCGGTGCCCCCACACATTGACTCTGTACCGGTACCCCCTGTATATAGTGTCGGGTTCACCTAGGGGTCATGATAAGGGCTGTAGCAAAATGCTTGATTTATTAGAATAATTGATTATGCGTATGTTGTATTAATAGAAGGAGCGGTTATAAGACCCCTCCCTCCTTACATTTATAGGGTCCTAGACTACAGATTAACAATATATATATTCATTATAGAGGTTTAGAATTGTTCCACAGTTGTTTTCTAGTTCTCTTGCTCTCTCTCTTGTAAAGAGACCCCTCTGATAAATGTGTGACTGAGACAGAACTCTGCAGGAGAGTGTAGGAGATAAGACTAGTCAAACATTCCACAATAAATCCACTTTGGGGAGTGGACATTTACCGCTAAGTTTTTAGATAACACTAAAAGCCTTGTTTATATAGCTTTGTAGGCACGGTTTTGGTCTCAGGAGTAAAAAGGTAATGACGTAGGTAGTGACATCACCAGGGCTGGACTTAGGGTTTAACAAAACAACTTGAGACCTTTTGTTTGATGCAGAACTTACCCGGGAAACACGCGTGCTACGTTCCTGATTGTCAACTTCTGCCTGCAATTGCATTAATAAAGGTTTTTGAATGATTTAATGAAATATCTTGTCATAATGCTAATTTCACCAATGATTGACGGAACAAGGAAACGGACGCTAACAGCAGCCTCGCTATTGTTATTGTACTGCTGCTCTTTAATTATTCGTTACTTTTATCTCTTATTATTTGGGGGGTGTTTTTCTTAAAACTGTATTGTTGGTTGAGGGCTTGTAAGTCAGCATTTCACTGTTAGGTCCACACCTGTTGTATTCGGCGCAAGTGACAAATAACATTGGATTTGAACCCCAGAGAAAAGAGGACAGGGAAATCCCAATTCTTCTAGGTTGTTATTAACCATCTTGCCCAAAACACCAGACTACACTGAATGTACAAAACATTATGAACACCTACTTTTTCCATGACATGGACTGACCAGGTGGATCCAGGTGAACGCGTTGACTACTTATTGATATGACCTATTAAATCCACTTCAATCAGCGTAGCCGAAGGGAAGGAGACGGGTTAAAGAAGGATTTTAAATGTGTTTGTGTATGTGTGCCCTACAGAGGGTGAATGGACAAGACAAAAGATTGACGTGCCTTCGAAGGAGGGGAGGTAGTAGGTGCCAGGTGCACAGGCTTGAGTGTGTTAAGAACTGCAACGCGGCTGGGTTTTTCCCATTCAACAGTTTCCCAGAGTCATTAAGAATGGTCCACCACCCAAAGGACATCCAGCCAACTTGACACAACTGTGGGAAGCATTGGGAGTCAACATTGGCCAGCATCCCCGTGGAACGCTTTTGACACCTTGTTGAGTCCATGCCCAAGAGTCCGGAATTTTTGGATCCCTTAATAAAGATCAGCAAAAAAAAAAGACTGTATAAAGTAAATAATACAAAATACTGACCTATATTGTATGCTAAAAAATATATACAAATTATAGTATTTTATACTAGGGGAAAGAGGTAAGTTGATCCATTTCAGGATGTCAAAACCACCGCTGGTGAGCATGGCCAAATACCTCTATTTTCCTGTCACATGACCATAGTACTGGTCCTCCATGGGGATCAAAACAGTGCCATGCTCTACTACCTGAGCCACACGGAACTATACTGTATATCTACACTATATATACAAAAGTATGTGGACACGCCTTCAAATGAGTGGATTTGGCTATTTCAGCCACACCCATTGCTGACAGGTGTATACAATAGAGCACACCGCCATGCAATCTCCATAGACAAACATTGACAGTAGAATGGCCTTACTGAAGAGCTAAGTGACTTTCAACGTGGCACCGTCATAGAATGCCACCTTCCAAGAAGTCAGTTAGTCAAATTTCTGCCCTGCTAGAGCTGCCCCGGTCAACTGTACTGTTATTGTGAAGTGGAAATGTCTAGGAGCGACAACGGCTCAGCACGAAGTGGTAGGCCACAGAACCTGACAGAATGGGGCCGCCGAGTGCTGAAGAGTTCCAAACTGCCTCTGGAAGCAACATCAGCACAAAAACTGTTAGTCGGGAGCTTCCTGAAATGGGTTTCCATGGCCGAGCAAGCCTAAGATCACCATGTGGAATGCCAAGCGTCGGCTGTAGGGGTGTAAAGCTCGCTGCCATTGGACTCTGGAGCAGTGGAAATGCGTTCTCTGGAGTGATGACTCACGCTTCACCATCGTGCCAACTGTAAAGTTTGGTGGAGGAGGAATAATGGTCTGGGGCTGTTTCTCGTGGTTTGGGCTAAGCTCATTGGTTCCAGTGAAGGGAAATCTTAACACTATGCCAATGACATTCTAGACAATTCTGTGTTTCCAACTTTGTGGCAACAGTTTGGGGAAGGCCCTTTTCTGTTTCAGCATGACAATGTCCCTGTGCACAAAGCGAGGTCCATACAGAAATGGTTTGTCGAGATTGGTGTGGAAGAACTTGACTGGCCTGCAGAGAGCCCTGATCTCAACCCCATCGAACACCTTTGGGATGAACTGGAACACCGACTGTGAGCCAGGTCTAATCGCCAGTGCCCGACCTCACTAATGCTCTTGTGGCTGAATGGAAGCAAGTCCACACAGCAATGTTCCAACATCTAGTGGAAAGCCTTCTCAGAAGAGTGGAGGCTGCCATAGCAGCAAAGTGGGGACCAACTCTGTATTAATGCCCATCAGATTTTAGATGAGCTGTTGTCCACATACACTATATGACTGAAAGTATATTTCTATGGGATGAGCACTGTCTGTGTCTGACTGTATTCAAAGAGATTCTACCTGTCTGTTTACTGTTAAGGATACAGACCATTTTGAATATTGAAGTTCCTTATTTCCACTGTGGTTGAACTCCCCTTCTGGTGATTCCTCAGAGCACTGAGTAACAGATGCACAAACACACACACTGTGATCATCATGTCCCCACTGGGCCCAGCCATATGTCCCATGACTGTGTGCGTGTGTGTGTAAGTGTCATTCCATGCGTCATGTACTGTTTAGGTCATTGAGGATCCAAATAAAGAACTGAGTATCCATGCATTTACTTATGTCCATAGATTTCTCAAATGCAAATGTGTACGTGTGTTCGTGTGTATGTGTGTGTGCGTGTGTGTGTGTATAGGGGTCCTCACCTCATCTGATGAGCCATTCTCCACTCGAAAGCGGCCCGCTCTCTGTATGGCTCCATCTGCATCACTGGAGATCAGCTAGAGGGGAAGGGGGGAGGGAGGGAGAAAGAGAGAGAGACAGAGAATGAGACAGAGACAGAGACAGAGAGAGAGAGAGAGAGAGAGAGAGAGAGAGAGAGAGAGAGAGAGAGAGAGAGAGAGAGAGAGAGAGAGAGAGAGAGACAGAGACAGAGAGGCATGCAGGGCAGAATTAGGCCAATATCCACTAATAAATACATCTCAAAAAAGAGCAATTAAGTTTTGGAAACAGCTAAAATACAGTGACCCCCTCTCATATCATTACCAAGCCCTGCAATGCCAAGAGCTGAGCAAAGAAAAGAGTCCCCTCATCCAGCTGGTCCTGGGGCTGAGTTCACAAACCTGTTCTACTAACATACTGAAGCCTCAGGACCAGAACATACAATCAATCAGAATAAACCAAATTACAACACAGTCAAAACAAAACTACATTACTTATTGGGAAACAAACACAAAGCAAAATGCAGTGCTATCTGGCCCTAAATCGACAGTACACCGTTGCTAAATATTTGACGGTGGTTACTGATCAAAACCTTAGAAAAACCTAAACAAAGTACAGGCTCAGTGAGCACAGCCTTGCCATTGAGACGGGTAGACACAGGAAAACATGGCTCCCTGTAGAGGAAAGGCTGTGCAACCACTGCACAACAGCAGAACCTGAAGACAGAGCTGCATTTCCTGACAAAATGTTAAAAAAAATATAAAACAATTAGAGTGTCATTTCCACAAATTTGAAACCGTTATTCAAGGTTTCAAAGATCTCTCTGATGAGATTAGGCTTCCCGTCCTGTTGGGGGAGGATGCAGAGAGCTGTGGGTTGGCAGCGCACTACATTGCTGTCTGCCATAAGATGAGGGACAGTGTCTGACAGACCAATAAACCTGCACATGTCCTCTACTGTATGCTTATTGTTATTGTTCAATGTATGGTTATTTTGACCTTTGATTATTGTTGTTACTGTTGTCCCATTGACAATTTTGATTCTTATTATTTTCATATTGTAAATATCCAAAGCAAGAATTGGCAATATGTACATTGTTACGTCATGCCAATAAAGCAAATTGAATTTAATTGAATTGACAGAGAGAGAGACAGACAGAGACAGAGAGAAAGAGATAGACAGAGAGAAAGAGACAGACAGAGAGACAGAGACAGAGAGAGAGACAGACAGAGACAGACATAGACAGAAAGAGAGAGGCAGACAGAGAGAGTGAGTCAGAGAGACAGAGAGACAGAAAGACAGAGAGACAGAAAGACAGAGACAGACAGAACGAAAGAGAGAGAGAGTCAGAGAGAGAGAAAGACAGAGAGACAGACAGAGACACAGAGAGAGAAAGACAGAGAGACAGAGGGAAAGAGACAGAGAGAGAGAGCCAGAGATAGAGAGAGAAAGACAGAGGCAGAGAGAGAAAGAGAGAGACAAAGAGAGACAGAAAGAAAGAGAGACAGAGAGAAAGAGAGACAGAAAGAGAGAGAGCGGGAGCAGAGAGAGCAAGAGAGACAGACAGAGACAGACAGAGAGAGAGGCAGACAGAGAGAGACAGAGAGAAAGAGAGAGACAGAAAGAGAGAGCGGGAGCAGAGAGAGCAAGAGAGAGAGAGAATGAGATTTTAAAAAAATGTACTGTATAGTGAATTCAAACACAAGTTATCAAATAAAACACTGCAAGCAATACTTAAAGCTCACACAATGTCCCATTCCATATACCACAGGGACAGAGACAGAGGGAGAGAGAAACAAAGAGAGGAAGGGAGTAATAGGTCAGACACATTAACATGAGACCATAAAACTACGCCGAACAATAAAGAGGAACATATGACAGCCTTCGTTTACATTTGCCAACAATAGCAGCTAGCGGCTAGCTAAAGAGAAACTGCAAAGCATAGGCGAACAGAGGCTAACTGACCTTTGAGATTACTGCAAGGGCTCTGACACAAATTCAGGTTTATAGGGCAGTGCCTACAGTACATTTCTCTAGCCCTATCCCCCAGCAGATTACCGAACAAGTTATGGTGTGACCGCTTGTTGTTTTTCAATTCCTGGATTTCCTCTTCAAGGGGGGCAACATTAATAAACACTATCAGACAGAAAAAGGACTAATCATGAGTTAATGAGTAATACGCATGCTTTTCCATGACCAGTTCCCGTGACACAGATTAAGCCTCGTCCTGGACTAAAAAGCATGCTCAATGAATGACCTCCGTGTTGGGGAAATTTTATTAATCCGATTGCGTTTTGTGGACAATGTGCCATTTAAAGATGCAACCCCTCCAAGTTTGATGACGAGTTGGTTATTTGAATCAACTGTGTAGTAGGGCAGAACTAAAACGTGCACCCAGGGGCCCCCCCAAGCCCGAGTTTGGGAAACCCTGGTATAGAGAATCATTGTACCATCTAAACTGCTATGTAATATCTTTTCCCATAACCAAAAATAGTAATTCCAGCTGTTTGAAGCTGGTGTACAAAACCGAAAGTAAAAAAGCCCCGCTAAAACGAAATTTAAGAATGGGACGCATAGAAATAGAGCTCATAGAACAAATCTACCGCTTCTTAGATCCGCTTTCAATGAGAGTGAATATTAGCCATAGTAATTCCTCCTCTTCCTCCCTGGTGTTGATGTCTGGTGTTCTTGGTACTAAAATAATGATGGGCGTATGTGTATCTTTGAATATGTCTACGAGTTTGCACGCCTGTATGCGTGTGTGTAAATGTGTCTCTCTATATTTGGGTGCAGTTCACTACTCTCTATCGACAGATATAGAGGAAGTAGCCATGATGCCAGTATCACCTGTCCGTCGATCACCCTGACATCTCTTCTCACAGTGGAAACATGACATCCCTCTCCCCTCTCCTCCCCCCATCCTCTACGCTCATCCCCCTTGCCCCTCAGACCGCACAATGCCTGGTTGCCTGGCAACCCAACACAGAACCTCTCCTCCTCCCCCTCTTCTTGGTTGCTCTTTTCCTCCTCCGTATCCTCTCCGATCCCCCTCTCCTCTGTTGCTCTGTTTCCTCTTAACTGTCACTCTATTCACTCTTCACTCCTTCCTCTGTTGCTCTATTCCCACTCGTATCTTTCAACGTCTTCTCCATCTCTCTCCCCCCCTCTCTCTCCCCCAGTCTCCCTCTTTCCTCTCCTCTCTCTTCTGTCATTCTCTGACCAATAAAGGGTTGTTTTCTGCCAAAGTGTCACAAAACGCAGCACAGTTCTGGCGCACCGGACTCTCTCTGCAGGCATGGTGTGTGTGTATGTTTGTGTTCTGCAGCAGATGGTCTGTAATGGTTAGATGGAGCCAAAAGGAAGACAGGAAGTCCAGGAACATGTGAGTGTGAGAGTGTGTGTGCATGGGGGATTGGGGATCATGCGGTCCTAGCAGCTTTCAATGTCTATAATTCCACGCTGCACTGCACCTCTAAGAGACTAGGAAATTGTATCCAACTCTTACACACCATATGTCAGGGCTATTTAACTACAGTATATTCTTACAGGGGCCAGATTTGAAAAAGGTTATTTACAGGAGGGCCAGACATTTTCTACATGGGACTACTTTGCCTAAGACCGGTATAAAAAACAATGTACAAACACAATTATAGTCATAAAGCACTTTTTTAAATGTATTAAATGTTATCAAAAGAAAATGTTAAGTGTTTTAACATTAGCCCGATTCAGTGCATCAAATAATGGAACACATTTGCACTCACAGTGCATCTGGAAAATATTCAGACCCCTTGACTTTTTCCATATTCTGTTATTTTACAGCCTTATTCTAAAATGGATTACATCGCTTTTTCCCTCATCAATCTACACACAATACCCCCTAATGAGAAAGCAAAAACAGGGTATAGATTTTTTAACAAATTTATACAAATTAAACAAATGAAATATCACAAGCAGTTTCTCTCCCCCCGCATCAGTAGAGAATACGCATATCGGACTGTTAGCTGAAGAGGCCCATCGGACAAATTCTTTGGCCACTATACCTATTTTGCCAATTGGCCTGGACCCTTTTTACCACACGGAGCCCTGCTGATCCATCACGACTAGTCTGCCGACGCAACAGCACGAGGGGGCTACAACAGACTTATTCCGTTGCAACGTCCCTCTAAGGCCCTCCTGCTAGCTTGCTATCCCCGGCCCGCTAGCTGTCTGAATCGCCGTGTCTCCAGCCCGCCGAGCTACTGACTGGACCCCTATGATCACCACACATGCGGTGACCTCACCTGGTTTAAATGATGCTTCTAGAGATGATATCTCTCTTATCGTCACTCAATGCATAGGTTTACCTCCACTGTATTCACATCCTACCATACCTTTGTCTGTACATTATGCCTTGAATCTATTCTACCGTGCTCAGAGACCTGCTCCTTTTACTCTCTGTTCCAAATGTACTAGACAACCAGTTCTTATAGCTTTTAGCCATACCCTTATCCTACTCCTCCTCTGTTCCTCTGGTGATGTAGAGGGTCATCCAGGCCCTGCAGTGCCTAGCTCCACTCCTATTCCCCAGGCGCTCTCTTTTGATGACTTCTGTAACCGTAATAGCCTTGGTTTCATGCATGTTAACATTAGAAGCCTCCTCCCTAAGTTTGTTTTATTCACTGCTTTAGCACACTCTGCCAACCCGGATGTTCTAGCCGTGTCTGAATCCTGGCTTAGGAAGACCACCAAAAATTCAGAAATTTTCATCCCTAACTACAACATTTTCAGACAAGATAGATCGGCCAAAGGGGGCGGTGTTGCAATCTACTGCAAAGGTAGCCTGCAGAGTTCTGTCTTACTATCCAGGCCTATGCCCAAACAATTTGAGCTTCTACTTTTAAAGATCCACCTTTCCAGAAACAAGTCTCTCACTGTTGCCGCTTGCTATAGACCACCTTCTGCCCCCAGCTGTGCCCTGGACACCATATGTGAATTGATTGCCCCCCATCTATCTTCAGAGCTCGTGCTCAATGAACCTTCCAGGTACAACCCCAAATCCGTAAACATGGGCACCCTCATAGATATCATCCTAACCAACCTGCCATCCAAATACACCTCTGCTGTCTTCAACCAGGATCTCAGCGATCACTGCCTCATTGCCTGCGTCCGTAATGGGTCTGCGGTCAAACGACCACCCCTCATCACTGTCAAACGCTCCCTAAAACACTTCAGCGAGCAGGCCTTTCTAATCGACCTGGCTCGGATATCCTGGAAGGATAGAGAGATTAAAGTAGATGTCACGCGTCAAAATTTTGATTGATGACCCTATGTGAACCTATGTGAACTCTATGTGAACCCTATGTAGTGATGACGTGTGCATGTCTTCTGGTCAGGCAAGCCTGGTTAGGTGGGGGCTATGGGGTGAGTAAGGGCCCAGTTGACAGGTCAACCGTTAATGATTGATGACCCAAGCCTGATTTATGACCCTATGTAATGATTTATGACCCTATGTCATGTAGAAGGGTGCATGCCCAGGGGGGTTGGGGGTTGAGTATGTGACCTGGTGTCAGGTCAACCTGTTACTGTTTCTCACGGTTTGGGGGTGGTTAATGCCCCTTATAAAGCGCCTGAACAATTCCTGTTTAAGACTGTACAAGATAACCCCCCTGAATATTAAACAAAAATTACACCTATGCCAATTTTCAGTCAAATTTAAACGTGCTAGCAGATAGGACCCTCGAACTTGTAGTACAATTAGTACGTCAACCACAAGGGGGCGGTGGTCAGAGAAGGAAGCTCGATAGCCTAATGCAGTCAGAAATCATAAGCAATAAAAGGGCCTACCTCATAATCGTTCCCAATCCTGGTAATAAGCTATGCTTTGCCCTAGGTCTGGCCCACTTACTCAGCCCAGGATGTACAGATCTAGCCGCGTTACAAAAAGCTCGAGAGCTACAAACTGCTGTGGGTCTCGGTATACAGGATGCTGTGGCTTTCTCAGACATAGTCAAATTTGAAAACTTTCTGAACATCAAGATTGTGGTTTTGTACCACAGTAGGGCTAATGACGCTCTCTTAAAGTTCCAAAATATACACGAACCACACCCTAAGACTATGTATTTTTATGTGCAAAATGAGCATTACTATGCCGTAACTAACATCACAGCCTTTTTAGGCGCCCCATATGTCTGTCCAGCCTGTCATACCGGCTACACACGCATGGGGGGGCACTCGTGCCGTTATAACTGTTCAGTATGTCTGGATAAACATTGCCCTATGCAAATGCTAAACTTGACACCCTGTGAGGATTGTCACCGCACATGTCGTTCGGCCTACTGTTACGAAAAACACAAAACTGAAACATGGCACCCCAAGGCCTGTAAATCTGTAAGCAGTTGTGACATTAACAAGAAATGTCCAAAATGTCATTGCAATTACAACCTTAAAATAGACAGCCCTAAACCCCATGTTTGTGGAATTCTACATTGCCCAATCTGTAAAGGGCCTTTGAAAAGCAGAGACGCGGAAGTGCTTCAAGAAGTACCACATGAGTGTTACATTCAGCCCTTGGCTGAAGATGAACATACAGAGAAATATGTTTTTTATGATTTTGAGACAAATCAGCAATCAGGGGTTCATTTGCCTATTTTTGTATCTACCATGACTTTCAAGGGTGAAAAGTGGTCGGCCGAGGGGCCCAATTGTGCCCGGCTCTTTCTAAAACATTTTAGAAAGGCCCAGTACAGAAACTTCACGTTTATAGCTCACAATGCTAGAGCCTATGACTCCTATCTGCTTCTGAACCCTTTGATACAGCAAGGCGTTGCGCCAAGTGTTATTGCTCAAGGGAGTAAAATCTTATGTTTTGTTGACCCAGCCTTCAAACAGAGATACATTGACAGCTTAAGCTTCTTACCCATGAGATTGGCTCAAATGCCAGAGGCCTTGGGTTTTGAAAACTCTGTCAAAGGCTATTTCCCTCATTTCTTCACAGCTGAGGAGAATCTACATTATATAGGCTCTTATCCATCCCCCGAAATGTACGGGTGTGATCAAATGTCTCCCAAAGAGCGTGAGAGATTCATGACATGGTACGAGACCGTAAGACATGGCACTTTTGATTTCCATAAAGAGATGGAATCATACTGTGACAATGACGTTGTTATACTTCGTGAAGGATGCCTCAGATTCAGAGAAGAGGTAATCAAAGATGCGGGCATTGACCCCTGGAGCTGTACAACTATTGCATCAGCGTGCATGAAAACCTATCGTACACACTATCTAACTCCTGCATCTATAGCTATCCCATCGCCAGACAACTACCGACGCCAATTCAAGGCCTACTCTAGTGGTTCCATTCAATGGTTGGAGTACTTGGCCCAGGATAAAGATATTTTTATCCAACATGCTTTGAATCGGGGGGAGAAGGCGTTTGGGCCTTACCATGTAGATGGATACACACAGATTGACGGGGTTGAGACAGTGTATGAGTACAACGGTTGTTTCTTCCACGGTTGTAAATTATGCTTTGTCCCCCAGGCCATGTGTGTCCTAACCCAAAAGACTTTTGGGGAAATGTACCAAGAGTTTCAAGACAAACTGAATTCTTTAAAGGCTACTTACGGGTTAAAAGTTGTGGTTTTGTGGGAGCACGAATGGACAGCCCTCAAAAAGGCGGATCCTAGTGTTAAGGCCTTCCTTACCCATTATGACCCTCCAGAGCCCCTGGAACCGCGACAGGCCTTGTTTGGAGGCCGGACCAATGCTTTGACATTGCGTTATGTAGCTCAACCCGACGAGACAATAGGCTATGTAGATTTTACATCCCTATATCCTCATGTAATGAGTTCCTCATTCTATCCTATAGGGCATCCTGAAATTATTCACAGCGACTTTGACGAACCCCAAAATTATTTTGGTTTAATCAAAGCGACTGTCTACCCTCCTAGGGGGCTGTTTATACCTGTGTTGCCTTACAAGGGTCCTAAAGGAAAACTTTTCTTTCCCCTTTGTCGCACATGCAGTGAAAACAACAACCAGGAAAACCCCTGTGATCACTCAGATCAACAAAGAGCCCTGACCGGTGTATGGGTCACTGTAGAATTCTCTAAGGCTTTAGAGAAGGGGTATCGTGTGGCCAAAATCTTTGAAGTGTGGAACTTTTCCAGGAAATCAGACACACTTTTTAAAGAGTACATCAAAACCTTCTTGAGATGCAAGCAGATGGCTTCAGGCTATCCTGCATCGGTCACAGATCAAGAAAGTAAAGACAAATACATTCAAGACTACCATGACAGAGAAGGCATACTTCTTGACCCTGACAGAATAGAGGTCAACAAAACCAAAAGAAATGTTTCGAAATTGTACTTGAACTCCCTTTGGGGGAAATTAGCGCAGAGATGCAATATGCTAACAACTTCGATCATTAAAGACCCCGAAGAATTTTTGGAATTTGTTTTTTCGGACCAATACGAAATTTCACATTTTTCCTTCTTGAGTCAAGACATTGCCTTGGTGCAATGGCGGCGCCACCAAAAGTGGGTTCTACCCCCTGGTAATGTAAATGTGTTTCTTGCAGCATTTACCACAGCCTATGGCCGACTTGAACTGTACACCCTCATGGAACAGCTTCAGAGGCGGGTTCTTTACCACGACACAGACTCTGTGGTCTATGTAAGCAAACCGGGGGATTGGAACCCCCCACTTAGCAACTATCTTGGGGGTTTAACTAGTGAACTCGAAGAGGGTGACCATATTACAGAATGGTCCTCATGTGGTCCAAAAAGCTATGCTTTTAGGACTAAAGCCAATCACGTGGTGTTGAAAGCCAAAGGCGTGACTCAAAACTACGAAAATGCCCCGCGTGTAAACTTGGAATCAATCACGCGCTTGGTCGAGGGGTTCGTAAAGGACAGGAATAGTGACTTGGAGATTTTTGAGCTCTTACAACAAAATAGTGAGGGATAAAAAGGGGTTCCATCTAAGAAACGCACCACTCACTAAAAGATTCAGGGTAGTCTATGACAAGAGACAGCTATTGCCTGACGGTACCACATTGCCCTTTGGCTACTGACTTATGCTACAAGCCCCCAGTGTGTCTTAAAGCTTAAGATATTATGACTGCTGTCGAGGGTTTTGACCCCCGTCTACAATTGCCTTTTTCAGCATTAATTGCAGGCCCTTCAAACAGTGGTAAAACTTTTTTTGTAAAAAGTATTTTAGAGAATTCTGAACATGTGTTATCTCAAAAGCCTGACAATATTGTATGGTGTTATTCATGTTACCAACCTCTGTATGATGAATTATTGAAGACAATAAAAATCAAGTTTGTTGAAGGAATACCCGAATCTCTGTCTGATGACGAACTTCTCCCCCCACATAAATATAATCTGCTGGTTTTGGACGATATGCTATTTGCTGGTAGCGAACACCCCGAAATTGCACGAGCTTTTACCCATTATACTCATCATAGAAACCTGTCCGTGCTTTACTTGGTCCAGAATGTGTTTCACCAAGGTAAAAATAGTCGGACCATTAGCTTGAATGCCAACTACATGGTATTGTTTAAAAATCCTAGAGACAAACTGCAAATTAGCACTCTAGCTCAGCAGATGTACCCTGGACGGAAATCATACTTTATGGAGAGCTATGAGGACGCTACCAAAGAGCCATTTTCTTATTTAATCGTGGATTTAAAAGCAAATACTCCAGAACACCTTAGGCTACGTACAGGGCTGTTTCCGGGGGAGAGGCCTGCTGCATACCTTCCTAAAAAGTAAACGCTATGTCTCTGCGTTTAAAAAGAAACCTGCCCCTCTTGAGAAGGCTAGTTGGGTCTACAGCTAAAGAACGGAAGGCCATCTTGGGTCGCTGTTCTTCAGATCTCATATTAGCCCTATGTGAGATTGCTTTGAATCTTCTCAAAGGACGCATTCCACTCACCCTGAACCAATTGAAAAAATTAAAGAGACAAAAGACAGCGATCAAACTCTTTGCCAATAAAAGGGCCAGTCTTCAAAAGAAAAGACATAGTATACAACAGTCTGGGGGTTTTCTTCTACCTTTACTCAGTATAGCCGTGCCCTTCATCACCAGCCTTATTGCGGCCAGACGTGGGGGTTGATCACG
The DNA here is from genome assembly GCF_045679555.1 of Salvelinus alpinus. Lineage (NCBI taxonomy): Eukaryota > Metazoa > Chordata > Actinopteri > Salmoniformes > Salmonidae > Salvelinus > Salvelinus alpinus. The sequence goes on from NC_092109.1 coordinate 4,235,206, forward strand.
TGGTGTGATGGCCACTAAAATGTACTTGGTGCCTCAACAAGAGTTGGATAGACTTAAAAAACAAATGCAGGGTCCTGAAGATATCAGACAAACAGCGGAAAATGATTTGGATACGGCCATGAAGGATGTTTTGAACCGAAAAGGATTGAACCCCTATGATAAGATTCAAAAATACACAAACCTAATGCAAAGGTATTTGACTCGGGTAAAGCAAGGGGAGAGAGAGACTAACCATTTAACCCTTTCCCTCCCGGACCCTTTAACAGATGTCGAACCTAACGATAGCCATGCCCCTGTAAGGCCTGTACCGGCGATCTTACCTAGTGGAGATAATATGTCGGGTGAAGCTCAAATGCCATTTGAAGATAAAGTTATGCATGACCTACTGACACATGTGCCTTTACGTAACAGGAAGAATGTTAAATACATTATGAACAAGATAAAAGACTCCAAGGGGATAGCTGCTTGGAACGACTCTGGAGAGTTTATCCTTCAGGGCTCTGTGGTCAGGGGGTCACATATGCTGGACTTGCTTAAAAGTACCACGGCTGCCCACAAGGTTGCTGATGACCGAAGGCCTCCCGGCTGGCGTCAGTTTCTTAAGGCCCTGGCAATCCTCAACATCCCCCTCTCCGGTGTACCCAACCATAAGCTTCGTCAACAGATTCAAGCTTTAAAACAAAAGCCTTCAACGAGATACAGCACCCCTAAAGATGCCCCAACGACACCGTCCCCCTATGAAAGCGATGATGCTAACTCATTTACTCCCATGAACGTCTCAGGACCTTTTCCTAATCCCGATCTCTCGGGGTGGTTAGACTTTTGAAAATGACTTTTGAATGACTATGATTAAATTCAATAAATTTTTTATTTGAAAAATAAGCAAGTTAACATTTGTGGCATTCTTGAAACATATGACGTGAGCATACGCCTTGATTACGCGTTCTTAAAGGACACACATTTTAACACTTTTGATATTTTCTAACAAAACAAGATACAAGGTTATCATTACTTCTTAAATCATCCTTATAAAGAGACATAACATCTTCAAAAGAAACTCCCCGGGCTCTTTGGCACAGGTAAAATACACAGTGGTGACCGCATGTAGTGGAAAGGTTATCTTGCACTTGTTTGATGCTGTAGTAGATCTTTGTACCGTTTAGGGTCAAAAAATCTTTAATAGATTTAGGGAAATGTGAAAAACCGGGGGGAAAGCCATAGGAATCAAAAAAAGTTGAGATTTTTCGTCCACCTTCCTGTTCTAATGTCATAGCTAGCCAATGTTCACCAGGCATGTGTTTAGGATGGGTATTGACAATAAACATTGCAGGCCTCTCAGGCCATATCTCAATAGGTAATTCATCACAAGCCAACACTCCACAAAATTGTTTTCCAATCAAGCGGCTCATGAGCCCGTCCAACTCTTGGGTATTCATGTCTTTGCTCAAAGGTTCTTAATAATAATCCACTAAGACCTGTCTTCGGGCATTCACTTCCAAGATTGAATCAGAGCATGCGTAAACAATCATGCTAACTGTACAGGCTAAAGGTGTACGGAAACGCATTTCCAGCCTGAGGTTACCTTGGGACACCACAGACAGATTTCCTGAGGTGTCATCATCAGGGGATAAATTGAAAGCATACAACGTGTAACCCTCTGCAAAATCATTTCTGTCAATAGGTAAAGAGAGATCTTTTAGATGTCGCCCTGTAGCCAGGAATAGATTGTAAAATTCTCGCACAGATATGTTGTTATTAAATTGGGGTTGGAAAGCCTTCGCCGGAACCTGACGTCCGTCCTGACAGAGAGCTACATACTCTGCATTGAAGTGTTGAAAATTAAAGGGGTTTTTATCTAAACTGCCCGTATTAGAGGCGTGATCAACCAGACCTATAACCACATATCTAGGTAAAGGGCCTAGAAATAGGTTTTCTTGACTGCAGATTCTACTGCCCACAGGTATGCTAAAGGTTTTCATGGTAATTCTTTGGAGAGGGTAAAGGGCATTTCCTTTCATCAAAGCATGTGAGTGACCCAGGCGTACGGCCGGAGATACAGATACTTTTTTAATAAAAAGGGTTGCCCCCAACACTTTCAAACTAAAATCCCCGTCTTGGGGAGACATCAGGCAAAAATCATCCTTGGCCCTGGTTAATTTTAATCTTAAATCAACCGAATTTAAGAGTAACCGTTCTTGAAAGAAAATGTCAGAGTGTATAGGGCCTAGCAAATGAAACTCTCGAGATTCGGCGCAGTAGCGAGCTCGTGCCGCTAGTCCTTTGTTTGCACCGGTGGAAGGGTCTGTCGATTCCATAGAGGCTCCTGCAGTATCCTTGCTAAACAGCCCGGCGCTAAATTGGGTTTTGAGAGTGTCTTCGGAGTAAACACTCCATGATGGCTCTATAAGGGTATGTAGCGCTGCTTTGACTGATTAGGCGTTCACCCAAAGTCACATCAACTTGGGAGAAAATGGTGGCCAAGGGGTAATTAATGAGACTCACTTTGGCATCGCCTGCAATATTAGACCCATCTCTTTTGGTCACTTTTAGACGTAAATGCACCAAGGTGTTGTTGAGGTCCAGATAGTTGTCACCATGGCCTGGTATGAAAAATTCGATAGGCCCGTTATCGGTAATAGCAGAGAGAGGGGCTATCTCCACATAACTGGATCTATCTATTGAATGCTGCGTTAACGGGGCCGTGAAAAGATCGAGTTCTGTCTTTATAGCTTCAGAGGACATTCGATGTAAAAGAGCCATGTCACTTATTCTTTTAGAAAATACTTCCTAGTATTCTTTTAGCCTGTTTTGGTACAGACCTCCTCACTTTACCCCGTCTTTGACTTACTGAGGTTCTTTTAACAGTTAACCGCCGCTTTTTAGGTGCCGGCCTGCGTCTTAAACCTGGGGGTCTCTTTTTTGGTCTTCGAGACAATATCATAAGCCCCGAGCCTTCTTGATGCTCCACCTCTGGTGACGCCCTTCGGGTCATAGCATTGGCTACAACCTCACTTACTATATTTTTAGCCGCTGATTTTAAATGTGGTTTGGCTATGCTGAAGCCTCTCTTCATAAACGGTAAAACCATCCTGAAGAGGTTACGGAATATACCTCCTATCCCCGAACCATACATTGTCGGCGCTCCATGATATCCTGGTAGTCCATTACCCACTTGATCCACATAGTATGAAACATAACGGTTAGGGTCGAGCTGATGGTGCTCCATAACTCTTTTATTTGTATTATGTTTATAAATATACAGTGGGGAGAACAAGTATTTGATACACTGACGATTTTGCAGGTTTTCCTACTTACAAAGCATGTAGAGGTCTGTAATTTTTATCATAGGTACACTTCAACTGTGAGAGAAGGAATCTAAAACAAAAATCCAGAAAATCACATTGTATGATTTTTAAGTAATTAATTTGCATTTTATTGCATGACATAAGTATTTGATACATCAGAAAAGCAGAACATAATATTTGGTACAGAAACCTTAGTTTGTAATTACAGAGATCATACGTTTCCTGTAGTTCTTGACCAGGTTTGCACACACTGCAGCAGGGATTTTGGCCCACTCCTCCATACAGACCTTCTCCAGATCCTTCAGGTTTCGGGGCTGTCGCTGGGCAATACGGACTTTCGGCTCCCTCCAAAGATTTTCTATTGGGTTCAGGTCTGGAGACTGGCTAGGCCACTCCAGGACCTTGAGATGCTTCTTACGGAGCCACTCCTTAGTTGCCCTGGCTGTGTGTTTCGGGTCGTTGTCATGCTGGAAGACCCAGCCACGACCCATCTTCAATGCTCTTACTGAGGGAAGGAGGTTGTTGGTCAAGATCTCGCGATACATGGCCCCGTCCATCCTCCCCTCAATACGGTGCAGTCGTCCTGTCCCCTTTGCAGAAAAGCATCCCCAAAGAATGATGTTTCCACCTCCATGCTTCACGGTTGGGATGGTGTTCTTGGGGTTGTACTCATCCTTCTATTCCTCCAAACACGGCGAGTGGAGTTTAGAGCAAAAAGCTCTATTTTTGTCTCATCAGACCACATGACCTTCTCCCATTCCTCCTCTGGATCATCCAGATGGTCATTGGCAAACTTCAGACGGGCCTGGACATGCGCTGGCTTGAGCAGGGGGACCTTGCGTGCGCTGCAGGATTTTAATCCATGACGGCGTAGTGTGTTACTAATGGTTTTCTTTGAGACTGTGGTCCCAGCTCTCTTCAGGTCATTGACCAGGTCCTGCCATGTAGTTCTGGGCTGATCCCTCACATTCCTCATGATCATTGATGCCCCACGAGGTGAGATCTTGCATGGAGCCCCAGACCGAGGGTGATTGACCGTCATCTTGAACTTCTTCCATTTTCTAATAATTGTGCCAACAGTTGTTGCCTTCTCACCAAGCTGCTTGCCTATTGTCCTGTAGCCCATCCCAGCCTTGTACAGGTCTACAATTTATCCCTGATGTCCTTACACAGCTCTCTGGTCTTGGCCATTGTGGAGAGGTTGGAGTCTGTTTGATTGAGTGTGTGGACAGGTGTCTTTTATACAGGTAACGAGTTCAAACAGGTGCAGTTAATACAGGTAATGAGTGGAGAACAGGAGGGCTTCTTAAAGAAAAACTAACAGGTCTGTGAGAGCCGGAATTCTTACTGGTTGGTAGGTGATCAAATACTTATGTCATGCAATAAAATGCAAATTAATTACTTAAAAATCATACAATGTGATTTTCTGGATTTTTGTTTTAGATTCCGTCTCTCACAGTTGAAGTGTACCTATGATAAAAATGACAGACCTCTACATGCTTTGTAAGTAGGAAAACCTGCAAAATCGGCAGTGTATCAAATACTTGTTCTCCCCACTGTAATACAGCTATTATATATGTAGAGAGGTTTTGGTGGGTCTAAAGTGGAGTTTTACAATCGTTTTACCATAAGTAAATTCAATGTTTTCGTTCTGATCCGTTTTAAGCTCAACCAGAATGTTTTCAATATAGTTCTTGCTGACATGTACGTAGTGCGGCTTGTCATAATTGACAGTGACTATGTCCCCATCCTTACCGTCTATATGAACTGTTCGCAGGAGGGGCACACATGTGTCTCCGACCCTTTGATAGGTTATGATGTCGGTATACACAAATATGTTGTAAAAGCCTGCATGTACAGTGGGGAGAACAAGTATTTGATACACTGACAATTTTGTAGGTTTTCCTACTTACAAAGCATGTAGAGGTCTGTAATTTTTATCATAGGTACACTTCAACTGTGAGAGAAGGAATCTAAAACAAAAATCCAGAAAATCACATTGTATGATTTTTAAGTAATTAATTTGCATTTTATTGCATGACATAAGTATTTGATACATCAGAAAAGCAGAACTGAATATTTGGTACAGAAACCTTAGTTTGCAATTACAGAGATCATACGTTTCCTGTAGTTCTTGACCAGGTTTGCACACACTGCAGCAGGGATTTTGGCCCACTCCTCCATACAGACCTTCTCCAGATCCTTCAGGTTTCGGGGCTGTCGCTGGGCAATACGGACTTTCGGCTCCCTCCAAAGATTTTCTATTGGGTTCAGGTCTGGAGACTGGCTAGGCCACTCCAGGACCTTGAGATGCTTCTTACGGAGCCACTCCTTAGTTGCCCTGGCTGTGTGTTTTGGGTCGTTGTCATGCTGGAAGACCCAGCCACGACCCATCTTCAATGCTCTTACTGAGGGAAGGAGGTTGTTGGTCAAGATCTCGCGATACATGGCCCCATCCATCCTCCCCTCAATACGGTGCAGTCGTCCTGTCCCCTTTGCAGAAAAGCATCCCCAAAGAATGATGTTTCCACCTCCATGCTTCACGGTTGGGATGGTGTTCTTGGGGTTGTACTCATCCTTCTATTCCTCCAAACACGGCGAGTGGAGTTTAGAGCAAAAAGCTCTATTTTTGTCTCATCAGACCACATGACCTTCTCCCATTCCTCCTCTGGATCATCCAGATGGTCATTGGCAAACTTCAGACGGGCCTGGACATGCGCTGGCTTGAGCAGGGGGACCTTGCGTGCGCTGCAGGATTTTAATCCATGACGGCGTAATGTGTTACTAATGGTTTTCTTTGAGACTGTGGTCCCAGCTCTCTTCAGGTCATTGACCAGGTCCTGCCGTGTAGTTCTGGGCTGATCCCTCACATTCCTCATGATCATTGATGCCCCACGAGGTGAGATCTTGCATGGAGCCCCAGACCGAGGGTGATTGACCGTCATCTTGAACTTCTTCCATTTTCTAATAATTGTGCCAACAGTTGTTGCCTTCTCACCAAGCTGCTTGGCTATTGTCCTGTAGCCCATCCCAGCCTTGTACAGGTCTACAATTTATCCCTGATGTCCTTACACAGCTCTCTGGTCTTGGCCATTGTGGAGAGGTTGGAGTCTGTTTGATTGAGTGTGTGGACAGGTGTCTTTTATACAGGTAACGAGTTCAAACAGGTGCAGTTAATACAGGTAATGAGTGGAGAACAGGAGGGCTTCTTAAAGAAAAACTAACAGGTCTGTGAGAGCCGGAATTCTTACTGGTTGGTAGGTGATCAAATACTTATGTCATGCAATAAAATGCAAATTAATTACTTAAAAATCATACAATGTGATTTTCTGGATTTTTGTTTTAGATTCCGTCTCTCACAGTTGAAGTGTACCTATGATAAAAATGACAGACCTCTACATGCTTTGTAAGTAGGAAAACCTGCAAAATCCGCAGTGTATCAAATACTTGTTCTCCCCACTGTATATCCGCAGGGAATGGGAATAATTTATCGTTCACATACGTCCATTTATTGGGACCCATCCCCAACATGTAGGATAAATTACCGCTGGTCTTTATACCTCCGTTAGCAGGCCCTGAGATTTGTATCCTTTTATGGATTGGATTGTAGAATAGGAATATTTCCATCTTGTTCAGGGTTAGGTGTTCATTCAACTCTGAGACGATCCTGTCGACGGTTCTATAGAAACCTTTTTTAAGCTTAATAAGTTTCGCAGGTTCCGATAACCTTTTGCAATAAAAATCACGGTCCTTAGCTTTGATATTATACCAACTATGGGGGTATGTAATCTCGCTGAGACCTACCTCCCAAGCCTCTGATAACTCTATAGGCTTTGGAAAATTGGTTGTATACTTCGAACTCTGATTATTACGATATATCTGTGCCGACGCATTACTGGGGAGAGTCAGGTAGAAGCCGCTGTGTTCCATGATGCCCAACTGTGTACACGCGAATGATGCGCTAGTTATCATGACTAGGGGTTTAAATTAATCCCCGTTGCCTCCACCACATCCTGCTCCAATACCCAACTGTTGAACTTTTGAGGCCAGTTTTTCCAGCGGACCAGCAACCATTTTTTACCCTTTTCTCTCTTCTGATCTAGAATCTCCTCCACGTGAAAGACTTTGTCTTTACCCAACTGGACCTTCTGTAATTCCTTCTCATAAAAAGATCCCTCTATAAGATCCACGTCATAATCTTTTAATTTGTAGACCGGCGGAATGCGTGGCAGACATTCGGTAACGGTAAACAACTCCGAGCTAAAGCCTTGTTCGTATTTTTTGTCGAAAACACCCCTCAACTTTGATATACGCACCAAGTCACCCACTAGGAATTTAAAAGTCATTTTTTTCTTACGGCGAAGTGGGAACAAACCATACATATTTTTAAAGACTTGAAAAGAGTTTTCCGAAGAGACCTCCGAGGGCTTCATACGTATAGTCTTATGGTAGCTGTGGTTGTACCCGTTTACTAAATCCTGAACTATGTCTGTATATCTGTGGGTGTTGTGAGCTGTAAAATATCTCCACATCCGCTCTTTCAAAGTCCTATTAAAGCGTTCCACAACCGAAGCTTTCAAATCAGAGCCTGTAGCAAAATGTACTATATTATACTTATTCATTAGCTTCTGAAATGTTTTATTAAAAAATTATTTTCCGCCATCCGTCTGCACTTTCTTGGGTGCGCCTCCTGCCTTCAAGATCGATTCAAAGGCCCTGGTCACCTCTGCCCCGCTCTTATTTTTTAACACCCTTACATAGACTAATTTAGAGAAAATATCTATAACCGTTAGCATGTAGCGATTTCCATCATTTTTATCGGCAAGGGACTGCATGTCACATAGATCCGCCTGAAATTGTGATAATGGATGCGTAGAAAAAACTCTATTTCTTGGAAATTGTTTTCTTACAGGTTTATGTAGAGTGTAGGCATCTTGCTCGGATAACCATTCATTCACTTTAGCATCGCTTAACAGACTACCTGTTTCTTCGACTATAGCTCTCTGTAAACGCTCTTTACCCCCATAAGACCCGGGGTTAGCGGGATTATAATATATGTTTTTCAACAGCTGCTCAGCCATCCTTCTTGCCTCTCTGAGGTACAATAACGTTAATGAGCCACTTTCATATAACGACAACATTTCAGTTTGTGAATTTTTATTTTAAGAATGCAACAATTATTACGTATACAGACAATTCAGGATTTGTTGCAAGATACAAGTCCCCGTTTTCTCAACAATCACCGCATGCAACACCCTGTATATATTGTTTAGATTTACAGGTTTGTTTCGCTGAATTTTTAAAACACACACGTCTGCTATATAAGTATATAAACAACAAATATGATACACATTCACATTAAAGGGTGGTTCAAACAAATAATGTAAAATCTTAGCCAAAGTTTTTTCTAGTTCTTCAGAATCCTCAACAAGCCTTGATACCATATGTGACCATTGTAAACTCTCGCCCGTATGTCGGACATGTTTCATGATTTGCTCCATTTTCAGCAAACGCTCTACATTAGCCCAGGTATTGTGTGTCGTGTAGAACGATCCCTTGTTCACTTTATTTTCAATAATCTGATGCATAACATATGTAAGGTCTCTCAAAAGAAAAAAGGTATTTATTCGCTCAAACATCGTAGACACATAGTTACCCATAGCTCTAAATAAACAAAATGTCACTCGGTCTCTTGGGATTTATTGAGCCAGAAAAGCATCACATCAGACACCACAGCTTCCCTGTATTTGTTGTCGTCCACCAGGGTGTGTCGGATTTCTTTGAGTTTCTCGTGGATGAAGATGGCCTCCTTCAGTTCATGTAGGAAGGCTTCGGTTACCCCGTAAACTCTAGGGATAGACGGCACCATACCCATAGACTCCAGGGCGATGACCAGCGCGGGTATAAAACGGCAGGACCACAGTCTTTTCACCAGCTCCTCAAAATGATTGAAAAAGTAGTATCTAGGAGGGTCGTAGAGGCAAGGATGACGACGCTGGCTGGGATGATTGATCTCACAGCCGATGCATTTTTCTCGTATATATTCGCCAATCACCACGTCTAAAAGTGTAGCTACAGAGGCCTTGATTGTATCCACAAAAATAGTACTGGCCACCCCATCAAACACATCCTCAGGCTGGGTAAATGTAGGGGGTGTCACGGGTCTTGCCAGGGGTGCGTAGAGTGTAGGGCTTCGTGGCATAGAGTCTTTAGTGTCGGGCCCCCATGACGTAGTGGCTTCCTCGTAGATGGTCTGGAGATCCATGGTGTATGCTGAAATGAAGAACTGGCTGCTTTTTTATTTTTATTGTAGAACAAGGCCATTGGGTATCTGGGGGGGGGGCGGGGTTAAAGCATCCGCTTACTTAGTTTTCTTCTGACGCTGTATCTTCTTGAGGCTCTTTTGCATCGTAATCTTTACGATTCGTATATATTATGCACTTCTTTAAATGAACAAGGCTCTGACGCTGTTGGCTCTGTACAAAGAGAGCATCCAACGGTTGCAACATTTTCAATTCCATTACATCCCAACTCTTAAAAGGAATAAGCAGACGCAGTCGGGTATCCCCAGTCAGGCCACCACCCCTAAGGTTGTGGTTTCGGATTGCCTCGGTGCCGATATAGAACTCCACGCTGCCGCACGGTCGGCCATTCTGTCTTTGTATTTTCACCCTGTGAAATATTTGTCCTGAGGAGTCAGGGGTACCTTCCCAACGGGTCTCGTGGCCCGTGAACACACTATACCCCTTGGTGATAAGGCTCAGTTCAGGACACACAACCTTGCGAAAAACCGACCAGTCTTCAACACCATATTCCAAGCCTACAGTCTGGTCTGTATATTCTTCTCCTTCATCTACCGTATAGAGGGTCACTCTACAGGCCAGGTAATCAAACCGATACCCCCACTGCTGGCCATTAGACATCAACACTTGATCTGTCAGAGCATTTGCTGGCGGTATTTGGGTTCTATACACATTTAAAAAACGTTTTTTTGGCGCATCATATATTGCTGGTTGATACTTTGCCCTTGCTCTATGGGCAACCCGAGGGCCTGCTTCAGTTGTTACCGTCATCACTTCTTTGGTACCGATCCCAAATTCCATGGTTATTCTTAAGATCTTGTGCACTCTTAAACAGGAATTGTTCAGCGGCTTTATAAGGGGCCTTAACCAACCCCAAACCGTGAGAAACAGTAACAGGGTGACCTGACACATGGTCACTTACTCAAACCCACCAACCCCCCTGGGCATGCACCCTTCTACATGACATAGGGTCATAAATCATTACATAGGGTCATAAATCAGGCTTGGGTCATCAATCATTAACGGTTGACCTGTCAACTGGGCCCTTACTCACCCCATAGCCCCCACCTAACCAGAAGACATGCACACGTCATCACTACATAGGGTTCACATAGAGTTCACATAGGTTCACATAGGGTCATCAATCAAAATTTTGACGCGTGACATCTACTTTAATCTCTCTAAGGATATTGACCTCATTTCGTCAGTAGAGGATGCCTGGTTATTCTTTAAAAGTGCTTTCCTCACCATCTTAAATAAGCATGCCCCATTCAAAAAATGTAGAACCAGGAACAGATATAGCCCTTGCTTCACTCCAGATCGGACTGCCATTGAAACAGCACAAAAACATCCTGTGGCGTACTGCATTAGCATCAAATAGCCCCTGCGATATGCAACTTTTCAGGGAAGTAAGGAACCAATATACACAGGCAGTTAAGAAAGCAAAGGTTAGCTTTTTCAAACAGAATTTTGCATCCTGTAGCACAAACTCCAAAAAGTTCTGGGACACTGTAAAGTCCATGGAGAATCAGAGCACCTCCTCCAAGCTGTCAACTGCACTGAGGCTAGGAAACACTGTCACCACCGATAAATCCACAATAATTGAGAATTTCAATAAGCATTTTTCTACGACTGGCCATGCTTTCCACCTTGCTACCCCTACCGCGGTCAACAGCCCTGCACCTCCCACAGCAACTTGCCCGAGCCTCCCCCATTTCTCCTTCACCCAAATCCAGATAGCTGATGTTCTGAAAGAGCTGCAAAATCTGGACCCCTACAAGTCAGCCGGGATAGGCAATCTGGACCCTCTCTTTTTAAAATTATCCGCCGAAATTGTTGCAACCCCTATTACTAGCCTGTTCAACCTCTCTTTCGTATTGTCTGAGATCCCCAAAGATTGGAATGCTGCCGCGGTCATCCCCCTCTTCAAAGGGGGAGACACTCTAGACCCAAACTGCTACAGACCTATATCTATCCTACCCTGCCTTTCTAAGGTCTTCGAAAGGCAAGTTAACAAACAGATCACCGACCATTTAGAATCCCACCGTACCTTCTCCGCTATGCAATCTGGTTTCCGAGCTGGTCATGGGTGCACCTCAGCCATGCTCAAGGTACTAAACGATATCATAACCGCCATCGATAAAAGACAATACTGTGCAGCTTTTTTCATCGACCTGGCCAAGGCTTTCGACTCTGTCAATCACCACATTCTTATTGGCAAACCCAATAGCCTTGGTTTCTCAAATGACTGCCTGGCCTGGTTCACCAACTACTTCTCAGACAAAGTTCAGTGTGTCAAATCGGAGGGCCTGTTGTCCGGACCTCTGGCAGTCTCTATCGATGTGCCACAGGGTTCAATCCTTGGGTTGACTCTTTCTCTGTATACATCAATGATGTCGCTCTTGCTGCTGGTGATTCTCTGATCCACCTCTACGCAGACGACACCATTCTGTTTACATCTGGCCCTTCTCTGGACACTGTGTTAACTAACCTCCAGACGAGCTTCAATGCCATACAACTCTCCTTCCGTGGCCTCCAACTGCTCTTAAATGCAAGTAAAACTAAATGCATGCTCTTCAACCATTCGCTTCCCACACCTGCCCGCCTGTCCAGCATCACTACTCTGGACAGTTCTGACTTAGAATATGTGGACAACCTCAAATACCTAGGTGTCTGGTTAGACTGTAAACTCTCCTTCCAGACTCACAATCCAAAATTAAATCTAGAATCGGCTTCCTATTTCGCAACAAAGCATCCTTCACTCATGCTGCCAAACATACCCTTGTAAAACTGACTATCCTACCGATCCTTGACAACTCTACTCAGCAAATTGGATGCAGTCTATCACAGTGCCTTCCGCTTTGTCACCAACGCCCCATATACTACCCACCACTGCGACCTGTATGCTCTCGTTGTCTGTCCCTCGCTTCATATTCGTCGCCAAACTCATTGGCTCCAGGTCATATATAAGTCTTTGCCTGGTAAAGCCCCGCCTTATCTCAACTCACTGGTCACCATAGCAGCACTCACCCGTAGAACGTGCTCCAGCAGGTATATTTCACTGGTCACCCCCAAAGCCAATTCCTCCTTTGGCTGCCTTTCCTTCCAGTTCTCTGCTGCCAACGACTGAAATGAACTGCAAAAATCACTGAAGCTGGAGACTCATATCTCCCTTACTAACTTTAAGCACCAGCTGTCAGAGCAGCTCACATATCACTGCACCTGTACATAGCCCATCTGTAAATAGCCCATCCAACTACCTCATCCCTATACTGTTATTTCTTTATTTATTTTGCTCCTTTGCACCCCAGTATCTCTACTTGCACACTCATCTTCTGCACATCTATCACTCCAGTATTTAATTGCTATATTGTAATTATTTCGCCACTATGGCCTATTTCTTGCCTTACCTCCCTTATCCTACCTCATTTGCACACACTGCATATAGACTTTTTCTATTTTATTATTGACTGTATGTTTGTTTATTCTATGTGTAACTCCGTGTTGTTGTTTGTGTCGCACTGCTTTGCTTTATCTTGGCCAGGTCGCAATTGTAAATGAGAACGTGTTCTCAACTAGCCTACCTGGTTAAATAAAGGTGAAAAAATATATATAAAATAACTACTAGCACACAGCTTGGACATCCATTAATATCCCACAAGATATGACACCAGAAGTCCAGAACAGACTATGAGTTCACAGTAATACATAGAGCTTTGGCTACGTGGAATTCTATTCCACATCAGGTAACTGATGCAGAAGTAGAATCAGATTTATAAAACAGATTAAAAAATACACCTTATGGAACGGTGGGGACTTTGAAGAAACACACACACAAGGACAGACACACACATACACACACAAGCTAACTCCTTACACACACACGTACACATGGATTTTGTATTGTAGATATGTGGTAGTATAGTAGTGGCCTGAGGACACACACTTAATGTGTTGTGAAAAGTGTTATGAAATGTAATGTCATGCAATGTAATATTTTTTATTGTATATAACTGCCTTAATGTTGCTGGACCTCAGGAAGAGTAGCTGCTGCCTTGATCATTAATAAATACAAATACATATACAAAAAATGATGACAGATAGTTGCACAGTGTAGGGAAATGGAGCATTTTGTTTGCGTGTATTAGGGAAGTTTTGTTTGGCTTCAAATCAACAGAGAAAATAACACATTTATTTTGAAAATAATTCTGTTTCACAATCATGTCAATAACTGTTTCATCCCTCCCCTCATCAAGCATTTTCGCTAGATATGTGTAGGCTTTCCTGTAGCCGTAATCGCGGAGAAAAGCAACTATGTAAAAGTAGATCATGATGCTCAGCAGACTACGAAAGAAGCGATGTTGCAGTCTAGATGTTGATCGGATAAAGTTTATGATAGCCATAACTGAGTCAAAGCACGCTCTGGTGTTTCAGGCAGTGTAGTGATCTCATCTGCAGTGAAAGAGCCGATAGGCAGGCAGACAGACCCCATACCCCTGTTGACAGCTCTGATTGGTATGTTGGCACTTAATGGGTGGGACTATGGGAAAACAGATTCTCCAATTGTAGAATATTGAACAAGGGCTGCCATAGCCCTGCCATATGTAATGGAATTAACATAGCAATGTGCAGTAGGCCATGTACATTCCATTCCAGTGACTGCAGGTTTAAACACTAGTGTGTGAGAAGTGATTGACACTGGGCCTATAGGGATGAACTGGAGAAATCATAGCTTCTCTACTCCAACAACCAAATACAATGTGTGTGGTGTGTGTGTAACATATCTGTTACCAAACGTTAAATCTGTACTGTTCTTCAAGTAAATGTGTTTTTGTAAAATGTTCAGTGGAAATTGTTTAAAGTAGTCATTGTGCATAGAGTTGTAATGGTTTGTTTAACTTTGCAATCATTGGTTTTTGTTTGGCATACATTGTGAAAAAAGTCTCAGCATAATTCCGTTACCTTGGAATTGCCCATCTCTGTGTTTATTTGAATGCGAGCATGCGTTTTTAATATTCGTGTGTGAATTTGTATGTGTGCATGTATGCGACCTACAGTGGCAAGAAAAAGTATGTGAACCTTTTGGAATTACCTGGATTTCTGCATAAATTGGTCATAAAATTTGATATGATCTTCATCTAAGTCACAATAGACAAACACAGTGTGCTTAAACTCATAACAAATACAAATGATTGTATTTTTCTTATTTATATTGAATACATCATTTAAACATTCACAGTGTAGGTTGGAAAAAGTATGCGAACCCCAAGGCTAATGACTTCTCCAAAAGCTAATTGGAGTCAGGAGTTAGCTAACTTGGAGCCCAATCAATAGGACGAGATTGGAGATGTTGATTAGAGCCCTATAAAAAACACACAACATTTTAGTTCGCTATTCAGAAAAAGCATTGCATGATGTGAACCATGCCTCGAACAAAAGAGATCTCAGAAGACCTAAGATGAAGAATTGTTGACTTGCATAAAGCTGGAAAGGGTTACAAAAGTATCTCTAAAAGCCTTGATGTTCATCAGTCCACGGTAAGACAAATTGGCTATAAATGGAGAAAGTTCAGCACTGTTGCTACTCTCCCTACGAATGGCCGTAAGGGAAAGACGACTGCAAGAACACATAGCGTAGAATGCTCAATGAGGTTAAGAAGAATACTAGAGTGTCAGCTAAAGACTTACAGAAATCTCTGGAACATGCTAACATCTCTGTTGACGAGTCTACGATACGTAAAACACTAAACAAGAATGGTGTTCATGAGAGGACGCCATGGAATAAGACACTGCTGTCCAAAAAACCATTGCTGCACGTCTAAAGTTTGCAAAAGTGCACCTTGATTTTCCACAGTGTTACTGGCAAAATATTCTCTGGACAGATGAAACTACAGTTGAGTTGTTTGCAAGGAACACACAACACAATGTGTGGAGAAAAGAAAGGCACAGGATACCAACATTAAAAACGTATCTCAACTGTAAAGACTGGTGGAGGGAGCATCATGGTTTGGGGCTGCTTTGCTGCTTCAGGGCCTGGACAGCTTGCTATCATCAACGGAAAAAACGAATTCCCAAGTTTATCGAGACATTTTACAGGAGAATGTAAGGCTGTCTGCCAATTGAAGCTCAACAGAAGTTGGGTGATGCAACAGGACAACGACCCAAAACACAGAACAGAATGGCTTCAACAGCCTTCTGGAGTGGCCCAGTCAGAGTCCTGACCTCAACCCAATTGAGATGATGTGGCGTGACCTCAAGACATGAAAAATGTATAATTGTTTGTGTGTTATTAGTTTAAACAGACTGTCTATTGTTGTGACTTAGATGAAAATCAGATCAAATTTTATGACCAATTTATGCAGAAATCCAGGTAATTCCGAAGGGTTCACATACTTTTTCTTGCCGCTGTGTGTGTGTTCCTCTCAGGAAAGTGATGTCCCTGGTAGAGTGATGTCCCTGGTAGAGATCCCTCAGACGGTATACGTCACGCCCTGACCATAGAGAGCTTCTTATTCTCTATGTTGGTTAGGTCGGGGTGTGACTAGGGTGGGTCATCTAGGTGTTTATATGTGTATGTTGGCCTGTTATGGTTCCCAATCAGAGGCAGCTGTTTATCGTTGTCTCTGATTGGGGATCATATTTAGGCAGCCATTTCCCCTTTGTGGGATCTTGTCTAGGTATAGTTGCCTGCGAGCACTACTCTGAGCTTCACGTTTCTTTTGTTTGCTTTATTGTTTTGTTCTTTTAGTTTCTCTTCCTAATAAAAGGATGGAAACATACCACGCTGCATCTTGGTCTACTCCTTGTAACGATCGTGACAGTATATTTAGACAAACACTTTCTCTCCATGGGAATCTTTCTCTCTGACCACAACTTGTGTGTGCGTGCTTGTGTACATATACAGTTCAAGTCGGAAGTTTACATACACTTAGGTTGGAGTCATTAAAACTCGTTTTTCAACCACTCCACAAATGTATTGTTAACCTCTTGACGTAAGGGTTCAGATTTTTTTATATTTTTTAAATAACGTTCCCAAGGTAAACAGATTATTTCTCAGGTCCAGATCGTAGAATATGCATATAATTTACAGATTATGATAGAAAACACTCCAAAGTTTCCAAAACTGTCAAAATATTGTCTGTGAGTATAACAAAACTGATTCTGCAGGCGAAAACCTGAGAAAATCTAACCTGGAAGTGTTTTTTTTTTTTTATCTGTGTTTCCTGGCCCGTATTTCATCCATTTAAAGGGGTATCAACCATATTCCTTTTCCAATGGCTTCCTCAGGCTGTGATCAGGGTTTTATTTTGAAAAATGAGCGAGATTTTTCAAAACTAGTCAGGTGTCTTCTGATTAGTTCCTGCGCGCGAGAGGGTAGCTCTCCATTTTCTTTTTCTCTCTTATTGAATAGGTTACGGTCCGGTTGAAATATTATCGATTATGTTTGTTAAAAACAACCTGAGGATTGATTATAAAAAACATCTGACATGTTTCTACGACCATTACGGATACTTTTTGGAATTTTCGTTGAACGGAACGAGGCTTTGGTTTTCTGAACATAACGCGCAACCCAAATGGCGTTTTCTTGTTATATTTATCGAACAAAAATAACATTTGTTGTGTAACTGGGAGTCTCGTGAGTGCAAACATCCAAAGATTATCAAAGGTAAACGATTAATTTTATTGCTTTTCTGACTTTCGTGACCCAGCTAATCAAGCTAATATAAGGCTAACTGTTCTAACATTGATTGATACACTCACAAAAGCTTAGATTGCTTTTGTTGCAAAGCATATTTTCTAAATCTGACACGATAGGTGAATTAACAACAAGCTAAGCTGTGTTTTGGTATATTTCACTTGTGATTGCATGATTATAAATATTTTTTGTAATATTTTTGAATCTGATACGTTTGGGAATTTTCTTCTGCCTTTCAGGACCGGAACGAGACTGTAGTTTTCTGAACATAACGCGCAACCCAAATGGCGTTTTTTTGTTATAAAAGTAATATTTATCGAACAAAAATAACATTTATTGTGTAACTGGGAAGCTCGTGAGTGCAAACATCCGAAGATTATCAAAGGTAAACGATTAATTTTATTGCTTTTCTGACTTTCGTGACCAAGCTAATTTGGGGCTAGCTGTTCTAGCATTGATTGATACACTCACAAAAGCTTGGATTTCTTTCTCTGTAAAGCATATTTTCAAAATCTGACACGATAGGTAGATTAACAACAAGCTAAGCTGTGTTTTGGTATCACTTGTGATTGCATGATTATAAATATTTTTAGTAATATTTTGCGCCCTGCAATTCAGCGGTTGTTTAGGAAAATGATCCCGTAAAAGGGATCCGTAGCACAGAGAAGTTAACAAACTATAGTTTCGGCAAGTCGGTTAGGACATCTACTTTGTGCATGACACAAGTAATTTTTCCAACAATTGTTTACAGACAGATTATTTCACTGTATCACAACTCCAGTGGATCAGAAGTTTACATACACTAAGTTGACTGTGCCTTTAAACAGCTTGGAAAATTCCAGAAAATTATGTCATGGCTTTAAAAGCCTCTGATAGGCTAATTGACATCATTTGAGTCAATTGGAGGTGTACCTGTGGATGTATTTCAAGGCCTACCTTCAAACTCAGTGCCTCTTTGCAAGTCTGGTTCATCCTTGGGAGCAATTTCTAAATGCCTGAAGGTACCACGTTCATCTGTACAAACAATAGTACGCAAGTATAAACACCATGGGACCACGCAGCCGTCATACCGCTCAGGAAGGTAACGCGTTCTGTCTCCTAGAGATGAACATACTTTGGTGCGAATAGTGCAAACCAATCCCAGAACAACAGCAAAGGACCTTGTGAAGATGCTGGAGGAAACCGGTACAACATTATCTATATCCACAGTAAAACGAGTCCTATTTCAACATAACCTGAAAGGCCGCACAGCAAGGAAGATGCCACTGCTCCAAAGCCGCCATAAAAAAGCCAGACTACGGTTTGCAACTACACTTTTTGGAGAAATGTCCTCTGGTCTGATGAAACAAAAATAGAACTGTTTGGCCATAATGACCATCGTTATGTTTGGAGGAAAAAGGGGGATGCTTGCAAGCCAAAGAACACCATCCCAACCGTGAAGCACGGGGGTGGCAGCATGTTGTGGTGGTGCTTTGGCCATAATGACCATCGTTATGTTTGGAGGAAAAAGGGGGAGGCTTGCAAGCCAAAGAACACCATCCCAACCGTGAAGCACGGGGGTGGCAGCATGTTGTGGTGGTGCTTTTCTGCAGGAGGGACTGATGCACTTCACCATATAGATGGCACCATGGGGAGGAAAATTATGTGGATATATTGAAGCAACATCTCAAGACATCAGTCAGAAAGTTAAAGCTTGGTCGCAAATGGGTCTTCCAAATGGACAATGACCCCAAGCATACTTCCAAAGTGGTGGCAAAATGGCTTAAGGACAACAAAGTCAAGGTATTGGAGTGGCCATCACAAAGCGCTGACCTCAATCCCATAGAAAATTTGTAACCAGAACTGAAAAAGCGTGTACGAGCAAGGAGGCCTACAAACTTGACTCAGTTACACCAGCTCTGTCAGGAGGAATGGGCCAAAATTCACCCAACTTATTGTGGGAAGCTTGTGGAAGGCTACCCGAAGCATTTGACCCAAGTTTAAATTGTTTAAGGCAATGCTACCAAATACTAATTGAGTGTATGTAAACTTCTGACCCACTGGGAATGTGATGAAAGAAATAAAACTGAAATAAATCATTCTCTCTACTATTAATCTGACATTTCACATTCTTAAAATAAAGTGGTGATCCTAACTGACCTTAGACAGAGAATTTTTACTAGGATTAAAATGTCAGGAATTGTGAAAAACTGAGTTCAAATGTATTTGGCTAAGGTGTATGTAAACTTCCGACTTCAACTGTACGTAAGTGTGTGATTGTGTACATGTCTGTGTGTTATCATCTGTCTGTGTGTCAGTCGTGTTGAATCCTGTCTGGTTGTGTGTGTGTGAGTGATGAATGGGGAGTGAATATCTGAGCGGTGCTCTCTCGTCTCTTCTCTCCTCCTGCAACATTAACCGTCCAATCGCAGGATAATGGAGGGAAAACCAATGCAGCGTGCAGGGAGAGCACCGCACCATCTCCTCTGAGTGTGAGTGAGTGAGTGAGTAGTAGGTGTATGAATCGGTAAGTGTGTGTGTGAGTGATGCATATGCACCGGCTTCTAAATCATACAACAGCAGAATGGCAGAGGAGGAAAAGCCTGCACTCTCATAATTCCCTGTGGACCTGCTGTGTGTTCGATTTAGAGCAGGATGGAGGGAGGGAAGAGGGGTGGAAGCGGGGGAGGCCTCCCTGCTACACTTTAGCAAACAATCAACCACTGCAAGAGATGGGTAGATAGTGAAAAATAGAGAGAAAGATAAGAAAAAGAGAGGAGAGGAGAGAAAGAGAGAGAGGGGAGAAAAAGAGAGGAGAAAGAGAGCGAGAGGAGAGAGAGGAGAGAAAAAGAAAAATAGAAGAGAGCGAGAGGAGAGAAAAAGAAAAATGGAAGAGAAAGAGAGAGGAGTAAAAGAGAGGAGAGAGGAGAGAAAGAGGAGAAAAAGAGAGAGGAGAAAAAGAGAGGAGAAAGAGAGAGGAGAAAGAGAGAGGAGAAAGAGAGGAGAAAGAGAGGAGAAAGAGAGAGGAGAAAGAGAGGAGAAAAATAGAGGAGAAAAAGAGAGAGGAGAAAGAGAGGAGAAAGAGAGGAGAAAGAGAGAGAGGAGAAAAAGAGAGAGGAGAAAAAGAGAGAGAAGAGAAAGAGAAAAGGAGAAAAAGAGAAAGAGAGAGGGAGGGGGGGAAGTGGCGGTGCATGAAAATAGAGAGTGACATATACAAAAAAGAACTGGACAGAGAGAGAGAGATGGGGGGCACCAGGCGAGAGAAAGAGGCGCATAATAAGCAACAAAAAGCAGAATGATAAAAGAATAATAGCTGTCTATACAGTGGGTAACCCCATGGGTGAGAGTGCAAGGATTATTAGGAGCCTGCATGGACACACACACACACACACACACACACACACACACACACAGAGTAGACCACTTAAGTAGCTCCCATTTTGAGACGTGGCTCAAACATTTCACAAACACAATTGAGCCCTCAGCGTACTAAGAGGGGCTGATTTCCCCCTAGGTCTGCAGGAGAGAGGAGAGGACTGCAGTGGTGATAGAGATGGAAGGGGGGAGGGAGGGAAGGAGGGGAGAAGAGAGAGGGGGAGTTGTAGAGAGGGGGAGAGTGAGTGAGGAAGGGATGGAGAGAGGGGAGGAGACCGAGAGAATAAGAGTTGAGGTCTTCTCGGGTCCAAGAAGTTGGACCAGGACCCGAATGGATCCGAGGTAAATCCGGCACGGACGCAAATTAATCCGATCATTTAAAAAAAAAAAGGGGTGACCAGGACGTGAACTGACCAGAGAACAATCAGACCCGATGACAACCAGACCGAGTGACCAAAAAAACATGTCAAACAGGACCTGACCCAGACCCGAGGGAAAAGTTTGAATATTGGACTGCTCGGGTCCCGGGTCTTCGGGTGGACCCATGAAGACCTCTAGATGAGAGGGAGGGGAAAAGAGAAAAAGGAAGGGAGGAGGGACAGAGAATAAATCAATGCTATTGTGACTGCTGACAGATAATTGATCTTAGAGTGGTTGTTTATGCACACTTACGCGGGTCAGTAGAGAGAGAGAGAGAGAATCAGCAACAGTAAGACAACAGGTGCTATTGACAGACAAGAGACGAGCAGAGACTTCCCATTTAGTCGAGCGCCTAAGAAGCTACACACCACTGTCTCTCCTCACAATGGCCAATCTACACAACACATACTTCATTTGCAACTAGATCGCACATCTTTTGACATTTTCCTATGTTTTTTCCTATGTGTTTGAATCATGTCGTTCAGTGCATAGGGATACACAGATACAGTGATCAACCTTATAGTGATCAAATTGTCCTGTATGGATGACTAGAGGACTACACTGTTATAAAAAAATAAATGTATTGAGTTGTGCATATGTCCAAGCACACAGTATACACAGCATATTCTGTACATATGAAATGTCAGATGTCAACATTCACATGGAGTTGAGTTTACCCAAAGTTCAAAGCAGGTGCGGTTGCTGTGCAAAGGTCAGAGGGCAAAGGGGGGGGGGGTGAGCCGGTGGTTTGATTTATTAGGATCCCCATTAGCTGACGCCAATGGTGACAGCTAGTCTTACTGGGGTTCGACAGATAACAAAAAATACATTACAGACAATTTACATACAATTAAGAACATTAGCATGTAGTGTGTGTGTCTGTGTGCATCTATCAGTTACACATACATGTCAGTACATACACACAAGTTGGTCACATGGGGAGAGGCATTGTGCCGTGAGGTGTTGCTTTATTTGATTTTTTAAACCAGGTTTGCTGTGCACTTGCGCTACATAAGATGGAAGGGAGTTCCATGCACCCGTGGCTCTGTATAATACTGTACGATTCCCTTGAATTTGTTCTGGACATGGGGACTGTGAAAAGACCCCTGGTGGCATGTCTGGTGGGGTAAGTGTGTGTGTCAGAGCTGTGTGTAAGTTGACTATGCAAAGAACTTGGAATTTCCAACCCATTAATGTTTCTTATAAAAACAAGAAGTGACACAGTCAGTCTTTCCTCAACTCTTAGTCAAAATAGACTGGCATGCATAGTATTAATATTAGCCCTCTGATTACAATGAAGAGCAAGATGTGCCACTCTGTTCTGGGCCAGCTGCAGCTTAACTAGGTCTTTCTTTGCAGCACTTGACCATATCTTGATTATTGTCCAGTCATAAGATCAAACTAGAGCCTGCAGGACTTGCTTTGTGGAGTGTGGTGTCAAAAAAGCAGAGCATCTTAGTACGGACTGACCTCTCCCCATCTTTACAACCATTGAATCTATATGTTTATATCATGACAGTTTACAATCTAAGGTAAAACCAAGTAATTTAATCTCCTCAACTTGTTCAACAGCCACACAACTCATTACCAGATTCAGCTGAGGTCTAGAACTTAGGGAAGGCTTTGTACGATGCTCTAGAGATGTTCAGTACCAGTTTATTATTGGTCACCCATTCCAAAACAGACTGCAACTCTTTGTTAAGAGTTTCACTTAGCTTTGGTTGCTGATGCGTAAACGGTTTAATCATTTGCATACTGTACTTGGGCACACATGCTTTGTTTAATGCCAGTGGCAGGTGTTAAAAATATAAATAAGTAGAAAGCCTAGAGAGGTTCCCTGCGGTACACCACACTTTACATGTTTGACATTAGAGAAGCTTCCACCAAAGAAAACCCATATCATGGATTCAGAGCTGAGGTTGAAAAGCCATATCACCTACATTTTCTCAACAGGTTATGGTCAATAATATCAAAGGCTGCACTGACATATAACAGTACAGCTCCCACAATCTTCTTATTATCAATTTCTTTCAACCAATCATCAGTCATTTGTGTCAGTGTACGATGGCTCACTGTTTGTTGTTGGCATTTTCTGCCCAAGTTTGCCCACTTTGCCAATGAAGTAATCATTAAAATAAAATAATTGGCAACAAATGGTTTTGTGATGAATAACCCATCTGATTCGATGAAAGATGGAGTTGAATTTGTATTTCTTCCGATAATTTCAGTTGACCTTTTCACACGTGAGTTCCAAATATCTCTAACCGTCACCCCTGCGTGACTTTTTTCATGCGCGTGATGTCAGAATGCTCTCACTGTTCCAACATGTGATTGTTACACAACAGGACAGTTAACCCACGCTGCCCTCAAACCAAGGTACACTGCCTGCTAATTATCTATAGGCTGTGTTTAAACTTGTGAATTTCAAATGATTTTCTAACAAGTTTTATTTTCTAACAACAGTTTGAATTGAGGTGTGTTTCACCTCCTCGTTAAATCACATAGAAGTAGCGCATTTCATTTCACAGACAATTTATGTTTGAGGCTTTACTGAGCTGGACAAACTTCTCTCTTCAATGAGAGCCCAAGCACTTCCTTAGTGTTTCCCCAGATCAAGTATAAAGACATTCAGAACAGGCCTTGCACAAATGTTTTGCCCCAGCATTCCTTTGTCAGCAAGAGCCTCTCGGTGGATGCTGCAGTGTACCCAAGTGGCGTCGGGAGAAACTGCTTCCACGCGCGTTAAGACTACACTCTGTCTCCCTGTCATGGCTTTTGCGCCATCAGTACAGATACCAACATGAGCAGCAGCTACGTTTGGCTACATTCGGACCGTTAGCGGAATTCCTGCGAGAGAGCAACGGTTAATGTGATTGGATGTTAATTATTTGACCAGGCTACCTGTATTTGACATTGTGTTGTTATTTCGCTGAACAATAGATGGTTTAATTTTATTTTTGGGCAGTGAAACGAGGCTACTCAGGCGAGGAAAAAAAAAATCTCCGAAATGTGTAGTCCCGTTGAAAAATATAAATGGACTGTTTGAAATAACTTTTTTTTTTATATGAATCACATTTTTATTTAATACCTGATGTAGACCATCATGGCCCTATCAGTGGGGAACGAGGAGGACTGTAGCTCGAACACCAGAGAGCACTGAGTGAGGATCCCCTTGCATCCTCCTGGGTGGCCATCATACCGCTCGGGGGCAGGGATTCCCAGTGCAGGTTCCCTGGAGGAACTACCTGCGACGCCTGTAGCACTGTGCGATGAGACTTGGGCATTGGCTCCTCCTGGGTTGAGCCATGGTTAGGGGGAATCGGTAAGTGCCCGGAGGGTCTCTGATATTTGTGAGAGTTGTTCTTGCTGCCGCCCCAGCAGTGCTCCAGCGTTCTGGATCTGGGTGATCTCTGCTGCTGTGACATGGTAAGGTTGGACCCAGGTGCAGAGAAGAGACCAGACGAGGAATCAATGGTTAAGGAACATAATACTTTACTGGGAAACGGTAGCCGCAGGATCACAGTACACTTGAAAAACAACAACCACTAAGTCTCAAACTCACTCAGGAAACGAGCACACACACACACACACACACACACACACACACACACACACACACACACACACACACACACACACACACACACACACACACACACACACACACACACACACACACACACACACACACACACACACACACACACACACACACACAGCAAACAATTCAAGCTTCTGCAAAGGACAACAGAAAACACACCTCTTTTAACAGGGAAATCATAATGAGTACATAGGACACACCTGAGTGTCGTTAATGTCTCTAGGACGGTCTCTGCCACCCTCTGGTGATAGGTGGAACCATGACAGTGTGTGGTACAGTAGTACTTCGACCACCATGGGCCAAGGTCTGTAGCCTGATGACAGAGTAATGTTTGAACTCCAACACAGCAAACACTCAATTCAATAAACTTTATTTATCCCCACGAGGACAACACAGCCTTTAGGTAAAATATACAAATGGCAGGTCTCTAAATATGCTAAGTCACCTTGAAAAACAACAATGCTAACAGTAAACAACACCAGGAAAGATACCAAACTGCTATTGGCACCAGTGACAAGATTCACCGGTGACAAACTAAAGCCATAGAAAGATGTCTTTACAAACCGTTTTCTGACTCAGTTTGCCTGTTGTTACTGTACTTTTGAGCCCACTAACAGCCAATTTTGTGCGGCCAAACTAAGTGCACGGCGAAAGAGAAGGTAGAAGCAATAAATGGTCGATTTTAGCCTTGAGACCTTTAGCATTGGGCTACCTGTGGAATGGTCATACCCAGTTAGGTAAGTTTTATAATAGCATATTAACCTAACATAAAAGCAATCTTTTGTTCCCCGATAATAACTCTGCACTTGAAGCGGCCTTTTTAACTGTCGTGCCACAAAAGCCATGGCCCTTGGCAAGGTAAAGAAGTACTTCTAGGTATCAGAGCAGGTGACGCCACCGATGGATTCGACTAGCGCATACACCGCTAACCAGATAACCATTCCACATTGGCTACAAAGGCACACACTCATACGGTACAGTGTTCATGTGTGTGTGTGAGAGAGAGAGATGATGTGTGTGTATGGATGGTGTAGGTTGTTAAATCGGGGCCCTGTGTGTGCTGTGCTGACAGACTATGACTGAGAGTGTAATGGAGGTAGATTTCCTGAAAACTCTACGGTATATGGAGGGGTTATGAGAAGGTTATAGAGATTGGATAAGGAGGTTATGGAGGTTGAGAGGGGTGTAGGGGGGCTGACAGGCAATGTGTCAGAATCACATGGTGGATACTGAAGAGAGGACGGCTCTACTCCAAACCTGTCTGTTTGTGTCTAGGCCTGCCGGACTTTTGACTGCCCTGTCACATCTCATTCCCTTCCAACTGAGGTGGGTCTATGCGCATGCGCGTGTGTGTGTGTGTGTGTAACTTTTTGCATTCAATAAAGCTGGTCAAATAAACATTATAAAAAAAAAAGAAAGAAAGAAATAGTCAGTAATAAATGTGAAGTGATGTTCTGACCTTTGGTTTGGGAAACGCTTCTAAATGGTCTCTACATGAATGACCAGGTCTGGATCAAACGGAAGGCCTTTCATTAAGGCTGGGGAGAGATAAATGCTAAGCTGCTCATATGCTTAGTCATCCTGGGCATAAGTGTGTGTGCACACGCACACACACACACGCACAAAGCCACAAACACAATTGGGCGCAGACATATGCACAGTCACACACGTGTGCGTACAGACATGCACGCACGCACACAGGGCTGATTCACCTGAAAGATAGAGAAAGAGACAAGGGGAGTGAGGAAGCAAGATGGATGGCGAGAGAGCGAGAGAGAGTGTAACTTTCCAATACTGTTTGTGTGGGAGGGGGGGGGGGGGCACGGTGGGAGGGGTGGCCGAGGGGTTGCCCTCCTCATCCTGTCAAGGGTGTGGCATCATGCCATAGCCTGAGAGGCAGTGAGGACCAAGGAGTCAAAAGCATTTCCTCATTCTATTCTCCTCTATTTGTATTTCATCTGTGGGTCTTTGTATAAAATGCTATTAGCTTAATTTGTTGTCAATTCAATCTGTGATGGTTTTATCAAAGACTGCCAGGTTTGGGTGAGATGAGTTTAATTATCTCTTGCTTTGGCTATATTGTACATTACACAATCAGGCTTTGAACTGCTTTGAATGGAATTGCTACTGGCAGACAGAAAAGAGAGAGAAAGAGTGAGAAGGAGAGGGAGAGGGAGGGGAGGCAGATGCTTTCGTGTCTCTCTCTTTATGTAAAGCTCTGTAAGTTGTGTATGTGCACGTGGACATGTGTGTGTGTGTGTGTGTGTATGTAAAGTAAACTTGTCAGTTGACTTCCTGTTGTACGCGGAACGAGGAAGAGCTCGGTTTTGTTTGTTTGTAAAGTTTGTTGGTTAAAAGTATATTGGAAAGTTCTTGGTAGCTACCTAGCTTCTTATGTTGGATCCCGCGATGCATTTTGCATCAGTTGCTGGGACTGCTTGTATCTTTCCAGTGATCCTGCCGACCAAGGACGTGTCTGGTAACGTAAAAGGTAACGTAAAGGTAATGGCGGACTGAACGAAGTTATGTAGAGCACCTCAAGATAAAACATAATATTCGAAATATCTGCTAAATTAGACTAAAATATTAGCACTAAATAATCTGGTGGGTGATAACCTTCAATCTGGATAATAACACAAAACAAATCCTAAGACTAGAGACATTTATCGACAAATATTACGAAAACAAGCAACACCCAAACATGACGGAGAATAAGACAGGGGAACCAAATCAAAAACGAAAACGTGACTCCTCAACCGACACGGATGATCTAATATTCTCAACACCGGCAATGGTAAAGGTCGAAACCGATCTGTTAAAATCAATAAATGACAAACTGGGTATACTTGAATTAGTTAGTAAAGATATAAAAGAGTTGAAGGCAAGCCTAGAGATGAGTGATGAAAAAACTGCGGCTTTGGAGAAGGAAACACACGCGCTAAAAGGGACGGTCAATAAGATTGAAACCGAAATGAATGAATTTAAAAAGGAGAACAACGTTCTGAAGGAATGCTTACTGGACATACAAACTAGATCCATGAGAGAGAATTTGGTACTTACAGGTATCCAAGAGAAAGAAGGAGAGGTTCCTGAATCTGTAGTTAGAGAGTTCCTTTTTGCAGCGCTTCAGATACCGCGCGAAGTTATCGATAAGATCCAACTTGAACGTGTACACCGCCTCGGACAGAGAGGGCAGAGGTACGAACGCCCAATCGTTGCCAAATTTGCTTCATTTAAAGATAAAATAATGGTTAAAAGCCTGGGTAAAAGACTTGCTGGGACCAAAATTGGCATGAATGATCAGTTTCCGAAAGAAATTGCAGAACGGCGCAAAGTTCTGTATCCAATTTTCAAGGAAAATAGATTAAAAGCGAAACGAGTAGCTCTCGTCGTTGATAAACTATATATTGATAACCAGTTGTTCAGAGACACAAAGATTACTCCATGGTTATTTTAAAAATTACAAAGTTCTCATAGATGAGGAAAATAAACACAATTCAAGCCCGGTTACTGATTGTAACAATACAATACAAAATATAGCTTTTCTATAAATCTTCACATATAACTAATTGAACACAAGCACTATTTCTATATAGTGAAGATAAAAACTAAGTAAACAGAAGGCACAGTATGTGTGGATGGTGTGGTGTGTGTTTATTTTTATTTGTTATGTTTGAAAAGTTGAGTGAGTGAGTAATGAAATAGTTGCATATCCCAGAGCCAGTGTATTGCTGTGGGCCGGGTATGAGAGGGCTTTCAATGTTGTTCAGATGATGGATATACTTTTATAATGAATTACACGTCTTATTTATTTATTGTCCTATCATGGGGAACTACATTTTTAAAATAAATTATATTTAATTATTTATTATCCTATTTTAATGGTACGGTCCATGGCCCTATACCCTAGACACCCACATGAATAGCCCAGATACTAAGGAGAAGTCCCTAACTGTTTTATGTGCATGCTGTATGCGGTCTGTATGCAGCCAAAATGAGGTCAGGGACCAAGAGCAGCACTGCCCCCTCAAGATTCTGAGCCTGCTTGGCAGGGTTGGTCCTGCAAAGCCAAAGCCCCCTAAAGGGAGAGCATAATAAACAAGGAAATTCTCAAAGCTGCTAATGAGAACCTTGATGACCTTGTACCTAGCCGGTGGGGATTCCGGTGGGGTGCCCCCACCCAGGCAGTGGCAGTGCTGGCAACACTAGCTGCAGTAACCCATGGGGAGGGGGTCACACTCGGACATTCAGAGAGGGGGTATATTATTGTGGCCCTGGTGGCACGAAACCAATCGGACTGCATGGAGAGGCTTGGGAACATGGTCAAAATGGATGACCGTATTGTGGGTGTTTCAGGAAGAAGGTGTACATTTGACCTCCATCATCTAGGATGTGACAATGGTAAATAAATCTCTACATTTATGCTCATTTTTTGCGCGGTCTTGCAGGCCTTCTCATGCAGCTGCAACTGCAAGTACATTTGTAAATCATGACCCATCTTGAGTTGGGCTCTGGGATGGTGCAATTGTTGAGAGGGTGAGCTTATGGTTGTGTGGGGGTAAGGGCTGAATGTGTGTGGGTGTATGTGTGTATCCCACAACTGTTGCGAAGGAAGAAGTAAAAGATGTTAGGGACTATAGAGGATGATTCACAGCAATATGTAATAAAAATCGAGGTGAGGGCGATGGAAATGCATTTGGCAATGGATCTGCTTCGGTTCGGTGGATGGTGCTGTGTGCACTTTTCGAAGGATGGATCCCAGTCGGTCCGGGGCTGTGCGATGCGGGGGGTCGGGGGTGGTCTGCCGGGCATTGGGATGACAACCCAACTCGAGATGGGGGCTTTTGGCGGGTGGAATAGTGGGGACCAATTGGAGGTTTGCTTAGTGGAGATGCAAATGTCATGGTACAACTATATAGACACTCAATCATTATGTTACTTTTTAATAGGACGTTTACAAACATATATTTTGATAAAAATAATTTAAAGGTGTGTCTCATTATGGTAAGTGGTGAAATAAGTATAGCCAGTTACAATTGTAATGGCTTAGCAGATAATAAGAAAAGACGATCAGTATTTACCTGGCTAAAAGAGAAGGATTATAATATCTACTGTTTACAGGAAACCCATTCAACAGTTTTAGATGAAGTTTTGTGGAAAAAGAACTGGGGGGGCGAAATATATTTCTCCCATGGGCAAAGAAATTCAAAAGGGGTGATGGTTTTAATTAATAATAACTTTGATCCAAATGTGCAACTTGTCCAAACAGATCCTCAAGGTAGATGGATTATTTTAAATATGTTATTGGACAATAAACATATATGGCTTATTAACCTATACGGTCCGAATAATGATGATCCAAGCTTCTTTGACAATATATATAAGAATGTATCAACTCTACAAGCAACACTAGACTCTATTATTATAGTGGGAGATTTTAATACGGTCTTAAATACCTCTATGGACCGGAAAGGAAATCACACTACAAACTATCACCCTCAGGCACTTAAGGAAATCAGGAATGTCATGGATATATTGGAATTAGTGGATATATGGAGACTTAAATACCCTGACCTAGTGAGATATACATGGCGGAGGCTTAATCAAGCTAGTCGCCTTGACTACTTTCTTATATCATTCTCTCTGGCACCAAAAGTTAAAAAGTGTTTGATAGGGGACAGAATGCGGTCGGACCATCACATAATTGGCATATATATTACTCTTACAGAATTTCCACGTGGGCGAGGATATTGGAAATTTAATCAAAGCCTACTAGATGATAAATTGTTTAGAACTAGGACAGAAGAATTTATAACTGACTTTTTTAGACATAACATAGGTACAGCAGATCCCCATATTGTATGGGACACTTTTAAGTGTGCCTTTAGAGGCCATGCAATTCAGTACTCATCTATAAAACAAAAGCAATTTCGATCAAAAGAGTCCATATTAACAAAGGAAATTGAAGGACTAACAGTACAGTTAGATAACAATAAAAACGGTACCATAGAGGCACAGAATAAGTTAGAGGAAAAACAAAAAGAAATGGAGGAACTTATTCAAGAAAGATCCAGTGTAATATATTACAAAAATAAAGCTAACTGGATGGAATATGGGGAAAAATGCACCAAATTCTTTTTCAATCTTCAATATAGAAATGCTACCAAAACAAACGTATTAAAACTTGTTACAAATGATGGAGTCACGCATGATTCACCAAATGATATTTTGAAAGAGGAAGTAAAGTACTTTAAGAATATATTTTCGTTTCAGGCTCCTCCATCTCCACTAACTGAAACTAATTGTATGGATTTTTTCCCTAATAATAATGTAAAATTAACATCTGTACAGAAAGACTCATGTGAAGGCCTAATTACAGAGGAGGAACTACTTGATGCAATTGGGGCCTTTAAGGATGGGAAAACTCCAGGACTGGATGGCATACCAGTGGAAGTATACAAAAAAATGTTTTATATACTCAAAGGACCACTATTAGCTTGTTTTAACCACTCCTATATAAATGATAGATTATCAGACACGCAACAAGAAGGTGTGATATCATTATTACTGAAACAGGACCCAAGTGGTATATATAAAGATCCAGTCCATTAAAAAAATTGGAGACCTCTTACACTTCAGTGTTGTGATGCAAAAATCCTAGCAAAATGCTTGGCGCATAGAATAAAAAAAGTTTTGTCAGATATTATTCATCCTAATCAGACAGGTTTTTTACATGGACGATACATTGGAGATAATATAAGGCAAGTACTGGAAACAATAGAACACTATGAAATATCGGGGACACCAGGCCTGGTTTTCATAGCTGATTTTGAAAAGGCTTTTGATAAAGTACGACTGGAGTTTATATATAAATGCCTAGAATATTTCAATTTTGGGGAATCTCTTATAAAATGGGTAAAAATTATGTATAGTAACCCTAGGTGTAAAATAGTAAATAATGGCTACATCTCAGAAAGTTTTAAACTATCTAGAGGAGTAAAACAAGGTTGTCCACTATCGGCATATCTATTTATTATTGCCATTGAAATGTTAGCTGTTAAAATTAGATCAAACATTAATATTAAGGGATTAGAAATCCAGGGCCTAAAAACTAAGGTGTCATTGTACGCTGATGATTCATGTTTTCTTTTAAAACCACAACTAGAATCTCTCCACGGCCTCTTAGAGGATCTAGATACATTTGCTATCCTCTCTGGATTAAAACCAAATTATGATAAATGTACCATATTACGTATTGGATCACTAAAAAATACACATTTTACATTGCCATGTAGTTTACCAATTAAATGGTCTGACGGTGATGTGGACATACTCGGTATACAAATCCCAAAAGAAAGAAATGATCTCACTCCAATAAATTTTTATAGAAAGTTAGCAAAAATAGATAAGATCTTGCTACCATGGAAAGGAAAATACCTGTCTATTTGTGGGAAAATCACCCTGATTAACTCTTTAATCATATCACAGTTTACCTATTTGCTTATGGTTTTGCCTACACCTAGTGACCTGCTTTTTAAATTATATGAACAAAAAATATTCAATTTTATTTGGAACGGCAAGCCAGATAAAATTAAAAGGGCCTATTTATATAACGAATATGAATTCGGAGGGCAGAAATTATTAAATATTAAAGCATTAGACCTCTCACTAAAGGCATCAGTCATACAAAAGTTATACTTAAATCCAAACTGGTTCTCTAGTAGATTGGTACGAATGTCTCATCCTATGTTCAAGAAGGGCCTTTTTCCCTTTATTCAGATTACACCTGCTCACTTTCGGTTGCTTGAAAAGGAAATAATCTCCAAAATATCTTTATTTTTTAAACAAGCCTTAGAAAGTTGGTTGCAATTTCAGTTTAATCCACCTGAAAGGACGGAACAAATAGTACAACAAATCTTGTGGTTAAATTCAAATATAGTAATTGATAAAAAAACTGTATTTATCGAAGAAATGTTTAAAAAAGGTATAATTTTTGTGAATGATATCATAAATAGGACTGGTGGAGTAATGTCACACATGCAGCTAACACAGACATATGGAAATGTCTGCTCTACCCAAAATTACAACCAATTAATTGCAGCATTACCACAAAAATGGAAGAGGCAGGTGGAAGGGGATAAAAGTAAGGAACTTGTATGTCGGCCTAATATTAAAGAACATAAATGGTTAAAGAAAAGTGTGATAAATAAAAACATATACCAATTTCATTTAAGGACCAAAAAACTTACAGCTGTGCCATATAAATTGTAAAATAGTTGGGAAGAGATTTTCGATGTACCCATTCCATGGCACATGGTTTATGAATTGATACGCAAAACAACGCCGGATTCAAAACTTAGAATTTTTCAATTTAAATTATTGTACAAAATTCTTGCAACTAATAGAATGTTATATATATGGGGGATACAATCTTCTCAGCTCTGTAGATTCTGCTGTGAGGAGGCAGAGTCATTAGACCATTTATTTTGGTATTGTCCGCATGTAGCTCGTTTTTGGGTCACAGGTCCAGGAATGGTTGAAGAATTGCAACATTTGCGTAGAACTAACGCTACAGATAGCAATACTGGGGGATTTGAAAAGCCATATTCAATCAATCAATAATATAATAATTATTTTAGCAAAAATGTTTATTTTTAATTTACAATCCGTGGAAGCTATGAGAATAGGAAGATTCAAATCTTTTGTGAAGCATCACAGCACAGCTGAAAAATATATGGCAAATAAAAATCCGAAATGGATGATGTTGGAAGATAGATGGGAAAGGTTGAGTGGAGCTGAAGGGTGGGACTAATAACAAGATAAACAATGTAGGGCATACGGGATCTGTGAAATGTGTATAGGTGCGGAGCTATTGTAAAATAGCACAGTTACAAGTGGAAATCAAACTGGATGGACAACAGAAATAGAGGAAGGACTAAGAACAAACAAGAGAGAACTATTATAAAGTAGACTGTGTCTGTAAATGTGTATAAGATGTATAAATTGAAGGTAAAAACAGAAATGTTTATCAGTTTACTCCAATTGGGGGATCGGTGGTAGGGTTTGCAGGGAATAATAATAAAGGTATACTCTTTAAAAAAAGTATGTATGTCTATGTAGGTATGTGTATGTATATATGTGTATATGTATGCATACGTGAATGGATATATATATTTACCCAAAAAAATATGGGGGATTGGAAATGATGCAGACAATTACATTGGAAACAACATTCTTTCCGCAATATTAAGCTGATCCACCCCCCAAAAAAAAAAAAAAAAAAAAAAAAACTTGTCAGTTGAAATGTGTTTGTGTATGTGTGTGTGTGTGTGTGTGTGTGTGTGTGTGTGTGTGTGTGTGTGTGTGTGTGTGTGTGTGTGTGTGTGTGTGTGTGTGTGTGTGTGTGTGATTCATCAGGTCCTGCTTGTTGGTTGGTATTGATTCTGGTTACTCCGGGGTATATTTATGTGAATTAAATGTCCTCCTTTGTCTTTATCTCTTCTCCCTGTAATGAGGGACCCCTCAGGCACAGTGTAAGGCTTGGTCTGCTTACACACGCTCTCTCTCAGCAGTGGTGAGTGGTGTATGGTCCTAGGAGGCCTTGTCTGCCTAATAACTGGGGCTGCACTACAGACATAGAGGTAATATTCCCTCTTGCACAGAATAGACAGCCTTGCCCAATGGACTTTCCTGTACAGGCCAAGAAGACTGTGGCTGCGTTCCAAACTGTGCTACAGTTACACACTAGAACAGGGTTCCCCAATAGGCGGCTTATTAAAATAAACATTTGCTCAGAAAACTTGGGGGGCCAAATAAAATCACCCGCGGGCGAAGTTCCCCCCCCCCCAAGTTTTCTGTTTTGTTATTTATTTTAAATGATTTATGTTGTTGAACATAAACTAGTGTACAATCACCAGTAAATCAGCTCAAAGTTATTTTAATTTAGGAACTCTGTTACACTCTTAGAAAAAAGGGTTCCAAAGGGGTTATTCAGCTGTCCCCATAGGAGAGCCCTTTTTGTTCCAGGTAGAACCCTTTCATGTAGTAATGTGCTACATGTACTACATGGAACCCAAAAGGGTTCTACTTGGAACCCAAAAGGGTTCTACCTGGAACCAAAAAGGGTTATTTCTACCTGGAACCAAAACGATTCTACATGCATCCAAAAAGGGTTCTTCAAAGGGTTCGTCGGCCCCTGCACTACTGGGGATCCCTGCACTAGACACTAGAGAAAAGTTCAACCCTAGATACTCATATAATATGCGCCGCAATACACTTTACTGTACATGCCAAGTAGACTGTAGCTGCATTCCAAACATGTTTACACATGTCAAAAGTTCAGTTCATCCCTATATAATATGCAGTTCCAAAACACAATTATGCAACAGCATCTCTGGGTGGACTCCAGTATGTGCTTGCTTGGGTGGATAGTGGATGCACTCATGCATAAAATAATGTGCTACATACAGTCAACGGCCTTCTAGGCGTCACTGAACTGGATCATTACCACCAAAACGGGACTGTCTTGTCTCATTACGCACACCTGGTTCCCATTCCACCTGATTAGTATGTGTATATATATGTGCCCTCTGTTCCCCATTGTCCTTGTTGATTATTATTCCATGCCTGTTGGTCTTGTGAGCACATGTGCTCTGTTGTATCGGCTTGCGTGTTACCGTGTTAGGGTGCACTTGTTATTACGGGTCTCGTCCTGTGTATTTTTATAGAGGTTTACACCTAGCTCTTTGTTTGGGTTACAGCCATAAATATATATATATATATATGCCTGCTTGTTTTGGGCTTCGTCCCCGTCATGTTCCAGATGTACGCTATTTTGGGTAGAGAAATAAAAAAAACTATTTTCATATTCCTGCGCCTGTCTCCTATCATTATACAGTACAATGTGACATTGGATGCATTTGCTGTTTTTTTTGGTTGTGTTTTAGATTATTTTGTGCCCAATAGAAATGAATGGTAAATAATGTATTGTGTCATTTTTGGGTCACTTTTATTGTAAATAAGAATAGAATTTCTAAACACTATAGTTTCTAAACACTATCACATCCGGCCGTGATTGGGTTCGGGTTTGGCCAGGGTAGGCCGTCATTGTAAATAACAATTTGTTCTTAACTTCTTATGGCTGGGGGCAGTATTGAGTAGCTTGGACGAATAGGGTGCCCAGAGGTGCCCAGAGTAAACTGCCTGCTCCTCAGTCCCAGTTGCTAATATATGCATATTATTATTAGTATATTTGGATAGAAAACACTCTGAAGTTTCTAAAACTGTTTGAATGATGTCTGTGAGTATAACAGAACTCATATGGCAGGCAAAAACCTGAGAAAAAATCCAACCAGGAAGTGGGAAATCTGAGGTTGGTCGATTTTCAACCCAGCCCCTATTGAAGATACAGTGGGATATTGGTCATGTTGCACTTCCTAAGGCTTCCACTAGATGTCAACCATCTTTAGAAACTTGTTTCAGGCTTCTACTGTAAAGGGGGCTGAATGAGAGGAGATTGAATCAGAGGTCTGGCAGAGTGCCAGGAGCTGGTCACGCGCATTCACATGAGAGGTAGCTCCCGTTCCATTTGCTTTTTCTGAAGACAAAGGAATTCTCCGGTTGGAACATTATTGAAGATTTATGTTAAAAACATCCTAAAGATTGATTCTATACATCGTTTGACATGTTTATACGGACTGTAACGGAACTTTTTGACATTTCGTCTGCAACTAGTGAAGGCGCTTCGTGAGTTTTGATTTGTTTACCAAACGCACTAACAAAAGTAGCTATTTGGATATAAATGATGGACATTATCGAACAAATCAAACATTTATTGTAGAACTGGGATTCCATTCTGATGAAGATCATCAAAGGTAAGTGAATATTTATAATGGTATTTCTGACTTCTGTTGACTGCACAATATGGCGGATATCTTTTTGTCTTGATTGGGCTCTGAGCGTCGACCTCAGATTATTGCATGGTTTGCTTTTTCCATAAAGCTTTTTTGAAATCTGACACAGCGGTTGCATTAAGGAGAAGTGGGTCTAAAATTCCATGTATAACACTTGTACAGTGGGGCAAAAAAGTATTTAGTCAGCCACCAATTGTGCAAGTTCTCCCACTTAAAAAGATGAGAGAGGCCTGTAATTTTCATCATAGGTACACTTCAACTATGACAGACAAAAATGAGAAAAGAAATTCCAGAAAATCACATTGTAGGATTTTTAATGAATTTATTTGCAAATAAAACATACATGTATTGTGTAACATGAAGTCCTATGAGTGTCATCTGATGAAGATCATTAAATGTTAGTGATTCATTTTATCTCTATTTCTGCTTTTTGTGACTCCTGTCTTTGGCTGGAAAAATGGCTGTGTTTTTCTGTGATTTGGCGGTGACCTAACATAATCGTTTGTGGTGCTTCCGCTGTGAAGCCTTTTTGAAATCGGACACTGTGGTGGGATTAACAACAAGATTATCTTTAAAATGGTATAAGATACTTGTATGTTTGAGGAATTTTAATTATGATATTTCTGTTGTTTGAATTTGGCGCCCTGCACTTTCACTGGCTGTTGTCATATCGATCCCGTTAACAGCCATAAGAAGTGTTAACTGTCTTGCCTAGTTAAATAAAAATAAAAAATACATTAATGTGGATGCTACAATGATCCTGAATGAATCATGAATACTGATGAGTGAGAAAGTTAGACGCACAAATATACCCCCCCCCAAAAATGTTAACCTTCCCTGTTATTGTAAGGCTGAGAGGATAGCATGTCTTGGAGTATGGTATTTGTGGGTCTGAAACTTTCAATACTTTAATACACATAAGTGAATTTGTCCCAATACTTTTTGTCGCCTAAACTAGTGGGACTATTAACAAAAAGTGCTCTAATTTCTAAACGGTTCAACCGATATGTATGAAAATACCCTCAAATTAAAGCAGGACAGTATGCACCTTAACCTCATAGTCATCATATCATTTCAAAGGCAACGTGCTGGAGTACAGAGCCAAAAAAACAAAAACATCACTGTCCCAACACTTTTGGAGCTCACTGTATACTATCTAAGGAGTCCCTGAGTACATCAAGATTGACATAGAGAGGTAGGAGGTGAAGGTATGAATCCATGTTTTCTCAGCCATAGAAATGTAATAAGAGTGTCCGTTCTAGTAATTCTATTTCTATGTTCTCAGCCTTCTGTTAGAGCTGAATTGTCACACAGTTGATTGATTGTGTTACATTATTTGTACACTATTTTCTTGTGTGATTGGTGAGAACACTTTCATTAACAGTTCATTCTCATAGGAACAAGTGGTAATTTTTGTGTTTTCACATTTTAACGCTTTAAATTCAAATAAGAGAGCTACTTTAAACAGCACTCCTCTCTCTTAGAATAAGGACGTTAATTACAAATATGATGAATGCGGTATGAAATGGACTTCAAGCATACAGTTGCTTAGACTCCATTGACAAATCTCCACAGCATCTACCGTTTCTACCTCTTCAATATCCCAATTAAAGCAGTGGAGTGAAATTGGGCTGGGTCCAGGACTCCTCTAGTCCCATTTGGCATGTGTATGTATGTGTGTGCACATGTGCGTGTGTTGCGTGCCTGTGTGTGTTTCAGCCTAGTTAAGCTACAGGGTGGGTGCCATGCCAACCCCTCTCTCCACAGAGTGAGTGACAACAGAAAGTCTGCCACACAAAAAAGACCCATCCACAGATTATACCCAAAATAAAACAAACAAGAATGATACAATGTCTATTTGGGAATAGGGTGCCATTTGGGATGCCGCCATAGTACCTTTCCTAACTGTAAAATGTTAGGTCACATGTGGCTGGAGATATAGCAGACGGGCACACTCATTCTCTTCTATCAATCCAATGGCATTTGTACCGAATACTGCTTTATACAAATACATTGGTCACATAGTGCTTTACAGCAACAGCAGGCCTAAACCTCCAGGGGGGAGACGTGACAGTGGCAAAGACAGCCTCCCTACTTCTAAACCTAAGAGACATTCACTGAACAAACTCTGATAATACAGTCGTGGCCAAACGTTTTGAGAATGACACACCTATTAATTTCCACAAAGTTTGCTGCTTCAGTGTCTTTAGATATTTTTTGTCAGATGTTACTATGGAATACTGAAGTATAATTACAAGCATTTCATAAGTGTCAAAGGCATTTATTGACAATTACATGAATTGGTGCAAAGAGTCAATATTTGCAGTGTTGACCCTTCTTTGACCTCTGCAATCCGCCCTGGCATGCTGTCAATTAACTTCTGGGCCACATCCTGACTGATGACAGCCCATTCTTGCATAATCAATGCTTGGAGTTTGCCAGAATTTGTGGGGTTTTGTTTGTCCCCCGCCTCTTGAGGATTAACCACAAATTCTCAATGGGATTAAGGTCTGGGGAGTTTCCTGGCCATGGACCCAAAATATCAATGTTTTGTTCCCCGAGCCACTTAGTTATCACTTTTGCCTTATGGCAAGGTGCTCCATCATGCTGGAAAGGGCATTGTTCGTCACCAAACTGTTCCTGGATGGTTGGGAGAAGTTGCTCTCGGAGGATGTGTTGGTACCATTCTTTATTCATGGCTGTGTTCTTAGGCAAAATTGTGAGTGAGCCCACTCCCTTGGCTGTGAAGCAACCCATCACATGAATGGTCTCAGGATGCTTTACTGTTGGCATGACACAGGACTGATGGTAGCGCTCACCTTGTCTTCGCGGGACAAGCTTTTTTCCAGATGCCCCAAACAATTAGAAAAGGGATTCAGAGAAAATGACTTTACCCCAGTCCTCAGCAGTCCAATCCCTGTACCTTTTGCAGAATATCAGTCTGTCCCTGATGTTTTTCCTGGAGAGAGTGGCTTCTTTGCTGCCTTTCTTGACACAGGCCATCCTCCAAATGTCTTCGCCTCACTGTGCGTGCAGATGCACTCACACCTGCCTGCTGCCATTCCCGAGCAAGCTCTGTACTGGTGGTGCCCCGATCCCACAGCTGAATCAACTTTAGGAGACAGTCCTGGTGCTTGCTGGACTTTCTTAGGCACCCTGAAGCCTTCTTTACAACAATGAACTGCTCTCCTTGAAGTTCTTGATGATCCGATAAATGGTTGATTTAGGTGCAATCTTACTGGCAGCAAAATCCTTGCCTGTGAAGCTCTTTTTGTGCAAAGCAATGATGACGGCATGTGTTTCCTTGCAGGTAACCATGGTTGACAGAGGAAGAACAATGATTCCAAGCACCACCCTCCTTTTGAAGCTTCCAGTCTGTTTTTCAAACTCAATCAGCATGACAGAGTGATCTCAGCCTTGTCCTCGTCAACACTCACACCTGTGTTAACGAGAGAATCACTGACATGATGTCAGCTGGTCCTTTTGTGGCAGGGCTGAAATGCAGTGGAAATCTTTTTGGGGATTCAGTTCATTTGCATGGCAAAGAGGGACTTTGCAATTAATTGCAATTCATCTGATCACTCTTCATCACATTCTGGAGTATATGCAAATTGCCATCAACTGAGGCAGCAGACTTTGTGAAAATTCATATTTGTGTC
The DNA here is from genome assembly GCF_045679555.1 of Salvelinus alpinus. Lineage (NCBI taxonomy): Eukaryota > Metazoa > Chordata > Actinopteri > Salmoniformes > Salmonidae > Salvelinus > Salvelinus alpinus. Next base: position 4,275,454 of record NC_092109.1, read on the forward strand.
ATTCTCAAAACTTTTGGCCACGACTGTGCAGTTTGCCACAACAATGTGTTCCAGATAGGAAATTGGAACAATCATGTCACAGTTCTAGGTGACACACACACCCAACACACACAAACACACACTGCTCATTGTGTTTGTGTGTTCTCATCATCTAGGCCCTCTCCTATTCTCGCTATACACCAAGTCACTTGGCTCTGTCATATCCTCACATGGTCTCTCCTATCATTGCTATGCAGACGACACACAATTAATCTTCTCCTTTCCCCCCTCTGATAACCAGGTGGTGAATCGCATCTCTGCATGTCTGGCAGACATATCAGTGTGGATGACGGATCACCACCTCAAGCTGAACCTCGGCAAGACGGAGCTGCTCTTCCTCCCGGGGAAGGACTGCCCGTTCCATGATCTCGCCATCACGGTTGACAACTCCATTGTGTCCTCCTCCCAGAGTGCTAAGAACCTTGGCGTGATCCTGGACAACACCCTGTCGTTCTCAACTAACATCAAGGCGGTGACCCGTTCCTGTAGGTTCATGCTCTACAACATTCGCAGAGTACGACCCTGCCTCACGCAGGAAGCGGCGCAGGTCCTAATCCAGGCACTTGTCATCTCCCGTCTGGATTACTGCAACTCGCTGTTGGCTGGGCTCCCTGCCTGTGCCATTAAACCCCTACAACTCATCCAGAACGCCGCAGCCCGTCTGGTGTTCAACTTTCCCAAGTTCTCTCACGTCACCCCGCTCCTCCGCTCTCTCCACTGGCTTCCAGTTGAAGCTCGCATCCGCTACAAGACCATGGTGCTTGCCTACGGAGCTGTGAGTGGAACGGCACCTCCGTACCTTCAGGCTCTGATCAGGCCCTACACCCAAACAAGGGCACTGCGTTCATCCACCTCTGCCCTGCTCGCCTCCCTACCTCTGAGGAAGTACAGTTCCCGCTCAGCCCAGTCAAAACTGTTCGCTGCTCTGGCACCCCAATGGTGGAACAAACTCCCTCACGACGCCAGGTCAGCGGAGTCAATCACCACCTTCCGGAGACACCTGAAACCCCACCTCTTTAAGGAATACCTAGGATAGGATAAAGTAATCCTTCTAACCCCCCCCCCCTTAAAAGAGTTAGATGCACTATTGTAAAGTGGTTGTTCCACTGGATATCATAAGGTGAATGCACCAATTTGTAAGTCGCTCTGGATAAGAGCGTCTGCTAAATGACTTAAATGTAAATGTAAATGTAAATGTGTGCTGTGCCAGTCTGGTGCTGCTGATAGGCAGCATGTGGTGCTTCCTCTGTGTTAATCTGACATGGTGTGGCGTGGCATTAGCGTGGCGGTAGCGCCGACAAGACAGAACCACTACTGTGTCTCTGGGAAGAAGTTACAGTCAACAGAGGCCCTAGCCACTTCCTGTCCACCCGGGGGCTATCAGCACGCGCAGACAGGACTCACACACACCCAGCCAATGACTATTTATAACCCCCACTGCACTAGACAACATACAGTAGGCTACACACACTAACAGCATGGAAGTGACTCATCAACTTAATAAAAGCACAAACACAGAGCTGGTTAATAGCATTACCACCATAGTACAGTAACATGACACACTTCCATGAAACTAAAATAGTTTTTATAGTAAACTTACATCTGAGTAAAGTAAATGCAAAAACATTGCGCCCTATGCCCTGATTAGTGCACTACTTTTCGTAAAAGCCCTGCCCTATATTATAGGGAATATGGTGCCATTTCAGACACAGCCCCAGCCAGTTTACAGTGAGGTAGATGATGATGTCATAACGTGGCCCTGAGCATAGCTGTGACCTGTATCTGTTTCTCTGTTTCTCTGTAACTGACCACCCTATTATTGTGAGCCATGCTACAGGGTGCTACGCACTATTACACTGGACCAATGAACCACACCCAGACAGTCATGACTCACCTCTCTCTCTCTCCCAAACCCCCCCTCCATCCATCCATTGAGGGGTAGAAGAAGATAGAGAAGGGGAGCGGGCACGAAAAGGAGGAGAAGAGGGAGAGATAGGAGGGGAGATGGGGGAGGACGGACACAGAAAGGAGGAGAAAAGGGAGAGAGGAGGTGAACAAGGTGGGGGGTTGGACACATGAAAAGCAGGAGAAAAGGGAGAGATAGGAGGAGGGAATAGGGGGTGGACACAGAAAAGAGGAGAAAAGGGAGAGATAGAAGGGCAAAAATAGGAATAGAATGTCATTGGAAGTGGGTTACTCACCAGCTCGACAGAGCCATAGTGTTTTCGGCTGAAGTCTCCACGCCTGCAGCCCAAGTCCTCCGAGGCAGAGCTGCAACACAGATGCATGGTGGTCAGTCTCTCCTCTCTCTCCTCCTCCATCAGGAGATTGACACACTCACTGACTCGCTCACTCACTCCTACAGGTGGCTGCTTGGCTCTACCTCTCTCTCTCTCCATATATCTTTCTTTTTCTCCTTACTATCCTCCTCCTAGGTATCTCTGACACTATTTCTATCCTTGTCAACGTATCACTCACTGTCTTTTGCTCTCTCTTTTGTTGTCGTCCATCTTTCTCTGCTCTCTCCAATTCTAGGTACCTCTGTTTCTCTTCATGTTCACTTCCCTCTCTCATTCTCTCTCTTGTTGTTGTCGTTGTGTCTCCCTTCTGTTGACTCTCTCTCTCTCTCTCTCTCTCTCTCTCTCTCTCGTAGGACTAGCTATCCAGCAGTAGCAGCAAGGTCCAGCCCCAGTCCTGATTGAGAGGAGGGTCCGAATTAAGACAACCCCCCTCCTTCATGTTCCAATTAAGCCTGTCCAACCACACACAAAAAAACATAGTGATCCAGAACCACACTCAAGAAACCATAGTGAATCACAACCACACACCCCCCCCATATACAAAGCTATTTTTCAATCTGACCATTCAAAAGACATTCCGCCACTGTCTCTGAATCATATTTGATTTCACATACTGTTCCGAATAGCATAGTTTCCATAGGGGAAATGATTCTGCTCCACTAAGAAGTACAGTACAGACAAAGCATCAAACCCTTGAGAGCAGAGCAAGAGTGATGTAGTCTCACAAGTCAGATATGGGCAATTCCATGATAACAGAATGATGCGGAAACTCTGAGATTTTTCACTTCCAAATTTGACCAAACGAAAACCTTTCAAATGTAAGTTTAACTATACAACTTTATGCACAGTCACACATTTTTTAAATGTCTACTTCGACAAAAACACATTTACTGGAAGAACTATGCAGATACAAAGTTTGGTAACATAATTTTTGAGGTTATTGAACTACAGTAAGTGAAGTGGATTTACAGTTGAAGTCTACATACACCTTAGCCAAATACATTTAAACTCAGTTTTTCACAATTCCTGACATTTAATCCAAGTAAAAATTCCCTGTTTGAGGTAAGTTAGGATCACCACTTTATTTCAAGAATGTGAAAGTGTGACAGGTTAAAGGAAATACTCATAGCCTGTTATACATTAAAAGGTTAAAAGGTATTAGTAAGTTCATAGTATGTGAGGATCTTAAAACATCTAAGGTTAAAAAGATCATGCATTCAGTATTAGTTGATAGAGATTGATAACATTCATATAATTGTGTTAAAAAGTTAAAATCCGTCAAGCGTACAAAGGGTACGAATTGTGAGAGGAATGTGTAAACGTTATATTGATTACTTTATTTTGTGGTGCCTAATGGAAGGGTAAAAGTGTTAATCTGTGATCTACTAAATGCTCTTAATCTATGAGCCTGAGATCGATTGCTCTGGTCTCCACCCAAGTTCCCGGGGAAATCGCGGTCTTTCCTCATTTCACTAAAAGTTCTCATTGAGGAAACAATACCGTATCACTCTCGTAATTATTTAGTTAGCTGGGGTTTACCTTCCAAGTAGCTGCGTAGCTGTGAGCCTGGGGAAATAGCCCTGACTACTGCGTCTACTATTTCTACCCCAGGATAGCCTCTGGATAGCCTAAGTCCACTCTCGATCTGATGGGCAAGGCTGGAAAAAATCTGTTTATCTTTCTGGCCCGGTTCACCTATCTGACCAGACATTTTAAACTCTTTGCACCAGTATGAGCTGGGCTGTGCATTGGTTGAGAGCGGCACGCTCCCCTGAAGATTGGCATGGGGTTGGGGCTGGGGCTGACGCAGAGAATCACTGGCTTTGGCTGCAGTAATCTGCTCAGTTCCCACCCCTTGTTGTGGGGTTACAGTTCTCAGTTCCTCTATTCTGTGATGTGTTCCGGCTGTTTCAATATCATGGTCAGTTTGCCCTGTTTTGTCATCTATGCCACTGATCATCTCTGTCATTTTGTCTTTAAGTAGCAACAATTCCGACATGCCGCCATCTTCTAACTCTGCAACTTCCTCTCTTTCAAGGAACATCATAATGTGAGTCATTAATGATATGCGGGATTTGTCTTGAACATCTCTTCTCTGTTCGCCTGATATGTCAAGGAAATCACATATCTCTAGTAACTTGTCTTTAGTCAGGGTGTGCAATGGTGTCTGGTGGAAGCTCCTCAGAACATTCTCTCATCAGTGACTCTACATCCAGTGGCATCCTTGACAAAGCATCTGCATCACCGTTCTCTCTGCCTGGCCTGTACTTTATTGTAAAGTGGAAATCAGCCAATTCTGCAACCCACCTGGAAGTGGTTAGTTCAGTTTTGCAGTAGACAGAATGTAGCTGAGCGGGTTGTTATCGCTGTATACAGTGAAGGTCGGAGCATAGTACAAATAATCATGGAACTTATGATTGCCCATTTTAGAGCTAGAAATTCTAGCTTGCCCGAGTGGTAGTGATAGTTCTTCTCAGCTGCTGTTAAGGGTCGAGAGCCATAAGCAATGACCCTAAGCTTCCCATCTTGCTTTTGATAAAGAACTGCTCCCAAGCCTTGGTGTGACGCATCAGTGTGTACAACAAATGGCTGAGTGAAATCAGGGAAACCTAAAACTGGCTACCTGAAACGTTTCACCCAAGTTAAACAATTTAAAGGCAATGCTACCAAATACTAATTGAGTGTATGTAAACTTCTGACCCACTGGGAATGTGATGAAAGAAATAAAAGCTGAAATAAATCATTCCACAAGCTTCCCACAATAAGTTGGGTGAATTTTGGCCCATTCCTCCTGACAGAACTGGTGTAACTGAGTCAAGTTAGTAGGCCTCCTTGCTCGCACACGCTTTTTCAGTTCTGCCCACAAATTTTCTATCGGATTGAGGTCAGGGCTTTGTGATGGCCTCTCCAATACCTTGACTTTGTTGTCCTTAAGCCATTTTGCCACCACTTTGGAAGTATGCTTGCAGTCATTGTCCATTTGGAAGACCCATTTGTGACCAAGCTTTAACTTCCTGACTGATGTCTTGAGATGTTGCTTCAATATATAGACAATTTTCCTTTCCTCATGATGCCATCTATTTTGTGAAGTGCACCAGTCCCTCCTGCAGCGAAGCACCCCCACAACGTGGTGCTGCCACCCCGTGCTTCACGGTTGTGATGGTGTTCTTTGGCTTGCAAGCATCCCCCTTTTTCCTCCAAACATAACGATGGTCATTATGGCCAAACAGTTCTATTTTTGTTTCATCAGACGAGAGGACATTTCTCCAAAAAGTACAATCTTTGTCCCCATGTGCAGTTGCAAACCGTAGTCTGGCTTTTTTATGGCGGTTTTGGAGCAGTGGCATCTACTTTGCTGAAAGGCCTTTCAGGTTATGTCAATATAGGACTTGTTTTACTGTGGATATAGATACTTTTGTACCTGTTTCCTCCAGCATCTTCATGAGGTCCTTTGCTGTTGTTCTGGAATTGATTTGCACTTTTCGCACAAAAGTACGTCCATCTTTAGGAGACAGAACTCCTTCCTGAGCAGTATGACGGCTGCGTGGTCCTACGGTGTTTATACTTACGTACTAGGTCTTGGCTGATTTCTTTTGATTTTCCCATGATGTCAAGCAGAGGCACTGAGTTTTCAAGGTAGGCCTTGAAATACATCCACAGGTACACCGCCAATTGACTCAAATTATGTCAATTAGCCTATCAGAAGCTTCTAAAGCCGTGACATCATTTTCTGGAATTTTCCATGCTGTTTAAAGGCACAGTCAACTTAGTGTATGTAAACTTCTGACCCACTGGAATTGTGATACAGTGAAATAATCTGTCTGTAAACAATTGTTGTAAACATTACTTGTGTCATGCACAAAGTAGATGTCCTAACCGACTTGCCAAAACTATAGTTTGTTGACAAGAAATTTGTGGAGTGGTTGAAAAACGAGTTTTAATGACTCCAACCTAAGTGTATGTAAACTTCCGACTTCAACTGTATCTCTAATACCTTTCAAGACTTTTTCTGGTAGATTTTTAAGATGTAACATTTTTTAGGGCAAAAATTTACACTGAACAAAAATATAAAAGCAACATGTGAAGTGTTGGTCCCATGTTTAATGAGCTGAAATAAAAAATCTCAGATTTGTTTACAACCATTTTAGCGAGCATTTCTCCTTTACCAAGACAATCCATCCACCTGACAGGTGTGGCATATCAAGAAGCTGATTAAACAGCATGATCATTACAAAGGGGCACTTTGTGCTAGGGACAATAAAAGGCCACAAAATGTGTTTTGTCACACAACACAATGCCACAGATGTCTCAAGTTTTGAAGGAGCGTGCAATTGGCACGCTGACTGCAGGAATGTCCAGCAGAGCTGTTGCCAGGTAATTGAATGTTCATTTCTCTACCATAAGCCACCTCCTTCATCATTTTAGAGAAGTGGGCAGTACGTCCTACTGGCCTCACAACCGCAGACCATGTGTAACTATGCCAGCCCAAGACCTCTATATCCGGCTTCTTCATCTGCGACCAGCCACCGGACAGCTGATGAAACTGTGGGTTCTGCACAACCGGTCAGAAACCGTCTCAGGGAAGGTCATCTGTGTGCTCGTCGTCCTCACCAGGGTCTTGACTTGACTGCAGTTCAGCATTGTAACTGACTTCAGTGGGCAAATGCTCACCTTTGATGGCCATCGGCACACTAGAGAAGTGTGCTCTTCACAGATGAATCCCGGTTTCAACTGTACCGGGCAGATGGCAGACAGCGTGTATAGCGTTGTGTGGGGCGTGCGGTTTGCTGGAGTGTCAATGGGGTTATGGTATGGGCAGGCATAAACTACGGACAACGAACACATTTGCATCTTATCAATGGCAATTTGAATGCACAGAGACAGCGTGACGAGATCCTGAGGCCCATTGTCGTGCCATTCATCTGCCGCCATCATCTCATGTTTCAGCATGATAATGCACGGCCCCATGTCGCAAGGATCTGTACACAATTCCTGGAGGCTGAAAATGTCCCAGTTCTTCCATGGCTTTCTCACCAGACATGTCACCCATTGAGCACGTTTGGGATGCTCTGTATCGACGTGTATGACAACGTGTTCCATTTCCCGCCAATTTCCAGCAACTTCGCACGGCCATTGAAGAGGAGTGGGACAACATTCCGCAGACCAAAATCAACAGCCTGATCAACTCTATGAGAAAGAGATGTGTCATGCTGCATGAGTCAAATGATGGTCACTCCAGATACTGACTGGTTTTCTGATTCACGCCCCTACATTTGTTTATAGGTATCTGTGACCAACAAACGCATATCTGTATTCCCAGTCATGTCAAATCCATAGATTAGGGCCTAATGAATTCATTTCAATTGACTGATTTCCTTATATGAACTGTAACTCAGTAAAATCTTTGAAATTGTTGCATTTTGCGTTTATATTTTTTGTATATATGCCTTAATACATTTTTAAAAAGAGACTCTTAGCTTTCATTTGACAGCCAATTTGTTATGCTCTTATGAACTTCACATGTTGGTGCTCATGGGTCCTTTTACATGGAAATGCCTATATATTGCATAGTACCGGTATTCCTACAACTATACTTTCCAGAGAAATACTAAGAGATGCAGCAAGGATTTCAGTACAATAGTGTGGTGGATGACAATGAGAGCCAGTCACAGGGTGGATGGTGTCTATGTTGCTGTGCTGTCATCCTACTGTGTTGGATAACATCAAAGTGCTGCTAGGTCTACTTAGAGGTTGAAGAGGACAGGATAGTGTGAGATAATCTCTCCGTCTGACAGTTTGTGTGTGTTTCTCTGTACTGTATGAGTGTTTGTCTAGCTGCACAGAATGTATGTGCGTGTGTCCTGTATGAGTGTTTGTCTTGCCCTCTCAGTGAGTAGCCGATCATTGCTGTTCCATTACCATGCACTACAGTGAAAGGTCTGATTGCAGTGTTGACACCATGGACAGGCCTGCCTATTATCTGCATTATGCTGTGTGTGTATGGTAACGGTGAGTGAGTGATTATGTTATGTATGTGTGTGTGTGTGTCCCTTTCAACAGCATCTCTCTGGCGGTGTGTGTGTGTGTGTGTGTGTGTGGCGAGAGATATGACCTGTTGGTGACACAACAGTGATACAATTGGGGAGATGAGTGTATCTGTGAACATAAACATAATGTTATGAGTATGTCTGAGTTGATTTGTCAACATCTCTCCTACTGGTGGATATGAATTTAGAATAGGGGTCATAATGGTTGTGTGGCCATGCTTATGGGTAAATATATTCAGTATGTGTCACCCCCCCCCCCCTCCCCCTCTGTAGAAAAGGGTGGGGTCTGCTTCTAAAGAAAATACCCTTCATCTGTAATAGACTCATCCAACATCCTCTCTTGTTTTTTTCTCATGTCTACTCTTTCCTGTCCTTCACCTCTCCTCTGAGAGAAGGAGGGATAGTGGGATGAAAAAAAGCAGGGAGAGCGGGTGTGTCCTGGAGGGGGATGATAAAGGGATGGGGCCCAACCAATTGCCCTTCACTCATCCACTTTAGGTTAATGAAAAAAAGCTCATCCTTCCATACCTCTATCCTGCCATCCCCTCATCACTGGGTTTACGGTAAATTGGAAAATGCAGCATAAAACATGTATTTTATGGAGGTTAGAGGTAAGGGTTAAACTGTGTTTGTATGTGTGTGTGTGGAAAACGTACAAAAACAGATAAAACATTTATGTTTTACTGTCATTCTGTTACCAAACTTTACAGCTGCAAACACAAACAGGGTTTAATCCCTACCTGTAACCTCCATAGAATACACGTTTTATGCTGCACTGCCCAATTTACTGTTTGTGTGTGTGTCTGTGTGATGGGAAGGACGTCCACCTCCTTAAATCGGGACACAGTCAGCAATGTTACGAGTGTGTTGTTTATGTGTCTAAGGGGTGTAGATGGCACAGCACAGCACAGTGTGACCTGAATTGATTTCTGTTCGAAAAAAACAAAGATTGGAAATTGGATCCTTTGGCAGAAGCCCTGGTTTTTCAGATGGGCCTGTTACAATCATGTTGGGACTACTGATCATAGACTGACAGTAGGATTCGTTTTGTGACGAAGGCCTACTCAACAGTGACTGTGATTATAATGATGATGAAAACCTAGAAAAATAATGACTAGAATAATCTTGAGTAAATAGATTATATTTCTATCAATAAAACAAATACAATTATGATGGTGGTTGTGATGATGATAATGATGATGATGACACCTTGGTCCCTAACCCTATACCCAGACCAGGACTAGAAATGTAGTGTTGTTGTCATGCCCAATCAAACCCACTGCTGTAACGGCGTTCCTCCTCCTCTTCATCCGAAGAGGAGGAGCAGGGATTAAACCAAAATGCAGCGTCTTGATATGACATGATTTATTTTAAGTAAAGACGAAAACACGAACTTCACTTGAAACTAAACAAAACAACAAACGGAGTAGACGAACCTGAACATAAGAACTTACATAACACGATGAACTCACGAACAGGAAAATGACTACACAAAACGACGAACGAACGAAACAGTCCCGTATGGTGCAAACAAACACAGACACAGGAGACAACCACCCATGACAAACAAAGTGAAACTACCTACCTTAATATGATTCTCAATCAGAGGAGATGAAAACCACCTGCCTCTAATTGAGAACCATATCAGGTACCCAAAACCAACATAGAAACAGAAAACATAGACTGCCCACCCAAACTCACGTCCTGACCAACTAACACATACAAAAACTAACAGAAAACAGGTCAGGAACGTGACATAACCCCCCCCCTTAAGGTGCAAACTCCGGGCGCACCAGCACAAAGTTTAGGGGAGGGTCTGGGTGGGCATCTGACCACGGTGGTGGCTCAGGCTCTGGGCGAAGTCCCCACCCCACCATAGTCAATCCCAGCTTACGTTTCCCCCTACGACTGACCACCCTCCTATTCCACCCACTTAATTTTTTGGGTAACATCGAGACAAGGGGCAGCACCGGGACAAGGGACAGCACCGGGATAGAGAGATAGCTCGAAACAAAGAGGTAGGTCAGGATAGAGAAGTAGCTCAGGATAGAGGGGCAACTCCGGACTGAAGGGCAGCTCCGGACAGAGAGACAGCTCTGGACTGAGGGGCAGTTCTGGATTACTAGCAGCTCTGGGCTGAGGGGCAGCTCCGGACTGGATGGCGGATCCTGGCTGGCTGGCTCTGGCGGATCCTGGCTGGCTGGCGGATCCTGGCTGGCTGGCTCTGGCAGATCCTGGCTGGACGGCTCTGGCGGATCCTGGCTGGACGGCTCTGGCGGATCCTGGCTGGACGGCTCTGGCGGATCCTGGCTGGACTGCTCATGGCTGGCTGACGGATCTGGCTGCTCATGGCTGGCTGACGGATCTGGCTGCTCATGGCTGACTGACGGATCTGGCTGCTCATGGCTGGCTGACGGATCTGGCTGCTCATGGCTGGCTGACGGATCTGGCTGCTCATGGCTGACTGACGGATCTGGCTGCTCATGGCTGGCTGACGGATCTGGCTGCTCATGGCTGGCTGACGGATCTGGCTGCTCATGGCTGACTGACGGATCTGGCTGCTCATGGCTGGCTGACGGATCTGGCTGCTCATGGCTGGCTGACGGATCTGGCTGCTCATGGCTGGCTGACGGATCTGGCTGATCCTGTCTGGCGGAAGGCTCTGGCTGATCCTGTCTGGCGGAAGGCTCTGGCTGATCCTGTCTGGCGGAAGGCTCTGGCTGATCCTGTCTGGCGGAAGGCTCTGGCTGATCCTGTCTGGCGGAAGGCTCTGGCTGCTCCTGTCTGGCGGAAGGCTCTGGCTGCTCCTGTCTGGCGGAAGGCTCTGGCTGCTCCTGTCTGGCGGACGGCTCTGAAGGCTCATGGCAGACGGGCGGCTTTGCAGGCTCAGTACAGACGGGCGGCTTTGAAGGCTCATGGCAGACGGACAGTTCAGACGGCGTTGGGCAGACGGGCAGTACAGGCGCCGTTGGGCAGACGGGCAGTTCAGGCGCCGTTGGGCAGACGGGCAGTTCAGGCGCCGTTGGGCAGACGGGCAGATCAGGCGCCGTTGGGCAGACGGGCAGTTCAGGTGCCGTTGGGCAGACGGGCAGTTCAGGCGCCGCTGGGCAGACGGGCAGTTCAGGCCGGCTGAGGCGCACTGTAGGCCTGGTGCGTGGTGCCGGAACTGGTGGTACCAGGCTGGGGACACGCACCTGAAGGCTAGTGCGGGGAGAAGGAACAGGGCATACTTGACCCTGGAGACGCACATTAGGCCTAGTGCGTGGTGCCGGAACTGGTGGTACCGGGCTGGGGACACGCATCTCAGGGCTAGTGCGGGGAGCAGCAACAGGACACACTGGGCTCTCAAAGCGCACTGTAGTCCTGGTGCGTGGTACCGGCACAGGTGGTACCGGGCTGAGGGCACGCACCTCAGGGCGAGTGCGGGGAGAAGCAACAGTGCGTACAGGGCTCTGGATACGCACAAGAGGCTTGGTGCGTGGTACCGGAACTGGTGGTACCGGGCTGAGGGCACGCACATCAGGAAGAGTACGGGGAGAAGGAGGGCTCTGGAGACGCACAGGAGGCTTAGTGCGTGGTGCCGGAACTGGAGGCACTGGGCTGGAGACACGCACCATAGGGAGAGTGCGTGGAGGAGGAACAGGGCTCTGAAAACGCACTGGAAGCCTGGTGCGTGGTGTAGGCACTGGTGGTACTGGGCTGGGGCGGGGAGGTAGCGCCGGAAATACCGGACCGTGCAGGCGTACTGGCTCCCTTGAGCATTGAGCCTGCCCAACCTTACCTGGTTGAATGCTCCCCATCGCCCGACCAGTGCGGGGAGGTGGAATAACCCGCACCGGGCTATGTAGGCGAACCGGGGACACCATGCGTAAGGCTGGTGCCATGTAAGCCGGCCCAAGGAGACGTACTGGTGGCCAGATATGTAGAGCCGGCTTCATGGCACTTGGCTCAATGCTCAATCTAGCCCTACCAGTGCGGGGAGGTGGAATAACCCGCACTGGGCTATGCACACGTACAGGAGACACCGTGCGCTCTACTGCGTAACACGGTGTCTGCCCGTACTCCCGCTCTCCACGGTTAGCCTGGGAAGTGGGCGCAGGTCTCCTACCTGCCCTTGGCCCACTACCTCTTAGCCCCCCCCCAAGAAATGTTTGGGGTTTCTTCTCGGGCTTCCTTGCTAGCCGCGTACCTTCATAGCTTCGGTTCCTTTCTCCGGTAGCCTCTGCTCTCCTCAATGCCTTCAGCTGTTCCCATGGGAGGCGATCCCTTCCAGCCCGGATCTCCTCCCATGTGTAGCAACCCTTTCCGTTTAATACGTCCTCCCAAGTCCACGAGTCCTGATTACTCGGCCGCTGCTCGAACTTACGCTGCTTGGTTCTGTTGTGGTGGGTGGTTCTGTAACGGCGTTCCTCCTCCTCTTCATCCGAAGAGGAGGAGCAGGGATTAAACCAAAATGCAGCGTCTTGATATGACATGATTTATTTTAAGTAAAGACGAAAACACGAACTTCACTTGAAACTAAACAAAACAACAAACGGAGTAGACGAACCTGAACATAAGAACTTACATAACACAATGAACTCACGAACAGGAAAATGACTACACAAAACGACGAACGAACGAAACAGTCCCGTATGGTGCAAACAGACACAGACACAGGAGACAACCACCCACGACAAACAAAGTGAAAACACCTACCTTAATATGATTCTCAATCAGAGGAGATGAAAACCACCTGCCTCTAATTGAGAACCATATCAGGTCACCCATTAACCAACATAGAAACAGAAAACATAGACTGCCCACCCAAACTCACGTCCTGACCAACTAACACATACAAAAACTAACAGAAAACAGGTCAGGAACGTGACAACTGCCCAATCACACACAGTCAGTCAAGGTGTGAACCCAGAGGTGAAAAGTCAAAGGTTATGTAGACTCACTAATGAGGGAGGACCAAAAACTTTTCAGAACACCTATCATTTTTCATTCCTGCACCTCAAAAGCACATTGTAAGAATCAGGGCCAGCCCTAGCCATAAGTACCATACACCGCTAGGGGGCCTGTCATGCCAAATAGTCCCCCCCCCCCCCCCCCGGCTAAGGCCGTTGCTAGAACTTGCCAAATTCTGCCAGGGCTACGTAATGAAAGGAAAAAATCGATAGCGTCCGTTGATATGCTGGTTGTTATGTTCTGAGGCTTGCGGAGAGAGAAGCGCGCGCAGTCAAAAGACAGGGGAAAATGCGATCATTGTTACAGGTTATTCACGCTATTTAAGATATGTTTTAGCTTTAAATCTCGCAGATTATTGGTGGATAAAGTACAACACATGACCCATGCATAGTCATTGATGTTTACTTGCTTGCAAAACTTGATTGCAAACCTTGATTTAGCTAGCATGAGCATGCTGTAAGCAAACGATGGATGCAAACACTACTGTGAGGTAAGACCACTTTTCCAAATCTCTTTGTTTAGCTAGCTAGCTAGTTAGGCTAAGCTTTGTTTGTATAGTATTATTTGAGTTTGTAGAAATTTAGTTGATTTAAATAGCTATCTCTTATACTAAGTAGCCTATGAAAAGTGTTATGACAAGTGTTATATCAGCTGTAAAATATTAAAAGGTGAACTCCATGAATTAATCTTCTGGTCACCATGAGTGATCAGAATGTACCTGGGTCTACCATTAGAGTGGTTTCAAACTACAGGCCAGGCCTATTCAGGCCTATACCAAGGAAATGCACAAGGGGAAGGACCTGTATTAGTAGATCATAGGAAATCCTGTTGCAGTGAGGTTATTTTAGCAATAACAGTACCTATTGAATACCAATGTATGTGTGTAAATGAATTGATTTCTTGCGGAATTACTACACTCATGACAGGTCATTGATCCTTTATATTTTTTGTCCCATACAAGGATGCCATGGTGTGGGCCTCTGTCAAACAACTTCCTTCCAACAACAACAGAAATGCGAGCTGAGCTTTCAAAGATCACATCAGGAGGCAAGATATTTGTTTACATTGCACGATGAATGATCAGATAATGGAACTTCTTTATTAGCGCAATGTCTCAATTACACGCAGTATGTTGCCGTTCTTTATTAAAGCCCCATTCCTCTGGAATCCATACCATCACTGCAGTGAGCGCAACTTCAACCATGTCAATCAGTAAACGGTGAGTGACAAACAAGGGAAACATCTCAATCGTCCAAATGGCTTTCTTTATATCTGGATGATGTAAAAACCAATCATCTCTGCCTTCTGTTTCAATCTCACTACCTCCGGTCTCCTGATTCTTCCTCTTCCTTCTCCTCATCACGTTACTGGATCTCTCCTCTTCCTCCAGACGGAATCCTGTGTCTAGTGACATCCGATTGCCCAACATCCTGCCCACTCGACTCGACTCCAACCCCTCCTCCCTCCGATGTCTGACCACTGGCTGCTTTCTCTCCGACTTCGACTTCCAGTCGTACCCCTACTCAAGAAACTAACACTTCTCAGACAGGTGTACTTTTCTATCTAAAACGTGACATATCTTGAATATTACTTAGCCCAGCTTCTAGAGCGAGATTTTGTATTTCGGTTTAGCAGTGTAACACTAACCTGTCGTGCAACTTATTTACGTGTCGCTGCAGACAGGAAGTAGAATGGAGCGTGTGCGCACAAACATTGACATCCATGTTTGGTTTTGATTTGAAGGGGGTTGTAGCATATAACAATTGGATTTAATCATTTCCTGGCCACCACTCGGTGATGCAAGCAATGCATTTATTTTCAGAACCGTCCACTGTCCACGGATATACCCTCCGACGTGTTAAAAGCGTAGCAAAACACTGCACATGTAACCGATGTGAAATGGCTAGCTAGTTAGCGGTGGTGCGCGCTAATAGCGTTTCAATCGGTGACGTCACTCGCTTTGAGACCTTGAAGTAGTGGTTCCCCTTGCTCTGCAAGGGCCGCGGCTTTTGTGGAGCGATGGGTAACGATGCTTCGTGGGTGACTGTTGTTGATGTGTGCAGAGGGTCCCTGGTTCGCGCCCGGGTCGGGGCGAGGGGACGGACTAAAGTTATACTGTTACACACAGACACAGGCTTGGTTATTACTGCAGTGGTGTTGTAACATGTGCGGCCCGTCCGTGGTATTCATTTCGTAGTGGATGACGGGTCGTGGTCATACCAGTCAATTCAGTTAGAAGGGTGCTCTTACAGTACACTGTGTATTGTATTCGTGTATGCACACGATTTTGAGTATTATAGCAAAATTAGTGTGCCTTTTTAGTGTATTTGGCCTGTTAAGAGAGTTAGTAATTATTAGTTGGTCAAGCCTAAGATGGCATCGGGGCATGTTACGTTGGAAATTGAATGTGGGTCCCACCCTTTCCACGGCTCTTGTAGGAATTAGTCATATTCCATCCATTCAATCATTCATATCTGGACGTCATTAATTAGTCATTAATGTGTTGCTACTGCCACCTTGTGGTGCTTTAGTTTAAGCCCTTTATATGTAGTAACACGGTTATAGTGATGCCTTTATAGGTTTATATTGTAAGTGGTGTCATTGTATTTCTATGTATGTTATCCTGATATTAATGGCACTTTGTATTCTGCTCTCTCCTAGAGAAACCACACATTCACTCTTCCACACCCATAGTCATGCATCAGTGGTACACGCAGTAGCCTTGCTAGTGATCTACCCATAGCACTGTACATACTCTGCCTGTTATATACTGTTATTCCTCCAAGTAATCTTCAAGAAAACCATTCACTGTGCCTTGCCACCATTGCGTTCTGACTGACGCCCGGCGGCGAACACGCCCAAACCAAACCAGCAACCTAAGAACAATACAGTCTTTTTTCTCTTACAAGCGAGGAACCTCAGATATTCTCCTCCAATCCGTTTTAAAAAGGAGGTGAAGAGAGAGGACGTGAGGAATCTAAGCAAGATCAATTGAGAAAGAGCTTATCCCTGAATCCTAAATCAACCCCTAGCCCTAACACCCTATACACGTGTGTAGACCTGAGCGGATTGGATAGGTGTAAGCAATATGGGGACAATTAAACCTGGCCTGGATCTACCTGTAACCTGTTTGTTTTCTTTATGCAGCCTTCCATGCCTCTGTCTCTTTCCCTTTTACTCTGCTTCTGTTCTTCAAGAACTAGGGGGATCTGCCATGCTCTAAGACGCCTACCGTATCCCTTCTCCAGACCTGGATCAACCTGATGTCCTCCATGATCGACTACCCTCCAAGATCCCACTTTTATTACATCATCTACAGCTACTGTTAATGTCATGTGGTTTGATCTAATCTGCTAAGGACCTGTGCTTGACATATCATCTTGGGCACAGTGAGATACACAGATGCACTACATACACTAGCACTGCAAACACTCCAAGAGAAAAGAGAACAGCTGTGCCTGGACTTTACAGTCTTCCTCTTCAAGTCAACCTTCTGGGACTTGCTGCCTGTTGAGGGAATGTGGCTGGCAGAACCACCTATAGCACCCACCTCTTCTCTATCCCACATGCCAGAACTGAGATTGTAATTTATGCTTCTGTTTTCTCAACAAAATTGTATTTTATTGTTTATATGTTGTTAGCCTATACTCATGTATTTCAGTCTATAACTGCCATGTGGGTATATTAAATAACATCAACAAGTTCATGACACACCTGTTCCACAAAAAACACCTTTTTCATATTTCAATCTTAAATATTGCCAGGTTGTTTTTTTCCACAGGGTGTTTATTTAATTAATGAATTGTTGTAAATCCCTTTTGGTATTTGTGAGTTAAACATTATTCAACTGTCTGTTGTGTCGTTGCATTATATTCAACAAGTGTACTGCTGTATTTCTGAGCTATGGGTAGGCAAAAAATGATCATAATAAGACTAATAGCATCTTTTTAATGATCTCCAAAATTCGACGCATTAGTCCACCGCACCATTGATATAGCAACGGATGCTAGTAGCTTCTGGAATCCCATTGTGAGGTAGGGGGACACTATTTGGCATGACAGGCCCCAGGCCAAGTTTTTAGGAATTCAGTTGCTGTTTGAACTTACTGTGCCATTTCGAAATGTGGTTGTGCATCAGCAGTTTCTCTTGTTATGTCAGTCACTAAGGGCAATTCCACGATAACAGAATGATGCTGAGACTCCCGATTTTTTTTTAATGCCAAACAAAAACCATTGATTTTAACATTAAAAACAAACCATATAACTCTATGCACACTCTAACAATCTAACTCTAACAATTTCCACTGAACATTTGACTGAAAACACATTTACTCGGAAGAACAGTGCAGATGTAAAGTTTGGTAACAGAATGACAGAAATATCCCTCTGTTTTTTAAAAATCTGTTTTTGTAGGCATTCCAAAAGCTCTCTTAAATATCTACTAATTAAGATTCGAAGATGTTTGCAGAAAGAATGGCATGTCAGCTATGACACGGCACCTTGAACTGGAAAAAAATCTATTTTGGTTATAAAACTACAGTAAGTGAAGTGGATTAACACCCAGTAACAGAATGATGGTAACAGAATGACATCATGGGTCCCTGATCAGTACTCTACAGAAATGTATAATTATGATGCATCCTGAATAGGTACACAAAAGGTAGAACAATTCAATATTATCCTTTGCATGTTTGGGTATTATTCTACACACTGGCTAGTATTCTAATGCGGCCACCCCCAAACAAGACCAAATTTGGTTGATCCGAACCAGACCAAATCTCTACCAATCACAGCCATCTATGTTTTACAAGTTTGGACATCACAGTTTAGCACAGTAGAGCACAGTAGAATACAGTACATCACAGCACAGTAGAGTTCATGACAGTACAGTACAGCACAGGCAGAGTATAGTACAGTACAGTTCAGTACAGTCCTCAGAGCACGCGCAGACCAGCTGGCTGTGTTTACGGATATATTCAATCAATCCCTATCCCAGTCTGCTGTCCCCACATGCTTCAAGATGGCCACCATTGTTCCTGTGCCAAAGAAAGCTAAGATAACTGAAATAAATGACTATCGCCCCGTAGCACTCACCTCTGTCATCATGAAGTGCTTTGACAGACTAGTCAAGGATCATATCACCTCCACCCTACCGGTCACCCTTCAATTTGCTTACCGCCCCAATAGGTCCACAGACAATGCAATCGCCATCACACTGCCCTATCCTATCTGGAAAAGATGTATGCCTATGTAAGAATGCTGTTCATTGACTACAGCTCAGCATTCAACACCATAGTACCCTCCAGACTCATCATTAAGCTTGGGACCCTGCGTCTCGACCCTGCCCTTTGCAACTGGGTCCTGGACTTCCTGACGGCCGCCCCCAGGTGGTGAAGGTAGGAAACAACATCTCCACTCCGCTCATCCTCAACACTGGGGCTCCACAAGGGTGCGTTCTCTGCCCCCTCCTGTTCGCCTCCAACTCAATCATCAAGTTTTCAGACGATACAACAGTGGTAGGCTTGATTACTAACAACGACGAGACAGCCTACAGGGAGGACTTGAGGGCACTCAGAGTGTGGTGTCAGCAAAATGACCTCTCACTCACTGTCAACAAAACAAAAGAGATGATCGTGGACTTCAGGAAACAGCAAAGGGATCCACATTGACAGGACAGCAGTGGAAAGTTTTAAGTTCCTTGGTGTAAATATCACTGACAAACTGAAATGGTCCACGCACACAGACAGTGTGGTGAAGAAAGTGCAACAGCGCCTCTTCAACCTCAGGAGGCTAAAAAAATGTGGCTTGTCACCGAAAACCCTCACTAACTTTTACAGGTGCACAAACGAGAGTATCCTGTCGGGCTGTATCACTGCCTGGTACGGCAACTGCACCGCCCAAAACCGCAAGGCTCTCCAGAGGGTGGTGCGGTCTGCACAACGCATCACCGGGGGCAAACTACCTGCCCTCCAGGACACCTACAGCACCCGATGTCACAGGAAGGCAAAAAAAGATCATCAGGACAATAACCACCCGAGCCACTGTCTGTTCACCCTGCTTCCATCCAGAAGGTGAGGTCATTACAGATGCATCAAAGCTGGGACAGAGAAATTAAAAAACAGCTTCTATCTCACAGCCATCAGATTGTTAAACAGTCACCACTAGCACAGAGAGGTGGCTGCCTACCTACAGACTTGATATCATTGGCCACTTTAATAAATGGAACACTAGTCACTTTAATAATCCCACTTTAAGAATGTTTACATATCTCGCATTATTCATCTCATATGTATATAATGTATACTGTATCCTTCACTATCTATTGCAACTCAGCCACTCTGCCTGTCACGTTCGCTGGAATAATGATTGTACCAAGGCGCAGCGGATGTTGAGTTCCACATAATTTAATGATAAAGTGAAACGTAACAAAAACAAATAAACAATAAACTAACAACGAACCATGACTACAGAGGTGCTACGTGCACTAACTCAAAACAATATCCCATAAACACAGGTGGGAAAAACAGCTACTTAAATATGATCCCCAATTAGAGACAACGATTACCAGCTGCCTCTAATTGGGAATCATACACAATCACCAACATAGAAATAAATAAACTAGATCACCCCCAGTCACCCCTGACCAACTTCACCATAGAGAAATAATGGCTCTCTATGGTCAGGGCGTGACACTACCACTGCTCATTCATATATTTTATACTTATATATTCTTATCCCATTATTTTACTAGATAGTGTGTATTAGGTTTTGTTGTGGAATTTGTTAGATATTAGGTTTTGTTGTGGAATTGTTAGATATGACCTGTTAAGATACTGCTGCACTGTCGGATCTAGAAGCATAAGCATTTCGCTACACTCTTAATAACATCTGCTAACTATGTGTATGTGACCAATACATTTTGATTTGATTTGAGTACAGTATAGTTCAGTTCTGTAAAGTACAGTGCAATACAATTGAGCAAATTATATTGTACGCTACGCTAGTGTGCTCTACTGTACTGTACTCTACTGTACAGTAATGTACTGTATTTTACTGACCTATATTCTACTTTTCTTTACTTTACTGTATTGTGTTCTACTGTACTGTTCTGTGCTGTCCAAACTTGTGAAACAGACATCTATGATTGGTTCAGTGTTGGAATGAACACATTCTAACTACTTTTCAATGTCCATGGACATCCGGTGTCTGTCGGTGCTCAGTGGGTGAGGGGGCTGGTTAGCGTAAATGGAAAGAGAGGGGGCTCATGGGTAGGTGTCAGTAAGAGCCGGGAGAGGTGACATTAACTGGAGAGAGAGAGAAGAGAGACATGGATAAAGAGAGGGAGGTGTTGGCCAGACTGTTTATACGCTAACTTTTACCAGCACGCAACAGAAAGAGAAATAAAACAGTTATGAGCTGAACATAACAGTATGCCAGTGGAAGGGAAGACAGTAGCAGGTGGCCCAACTGTGGTTTGTAACTAGTATGAATTCACATTGTAGCCAGTTCAGTTGCAGTCATTCTATTAGTGACTTCGTAACAGAATTATCTATTTTAATTACTTAATAAATCATAAACCAAATTTTGATCAGTAAAAACACTATAGCTACTTGGTAGGCCTACTTTAACTTGTTACTTCGTGAACTTTCATTATCCTCCCTCCTCATGAGGGAGAGAAATGTGAAAATACATTATCTTAAAGATTAACAGCATGACAAAACACTAGGCAATATTTATTAAACTTACAGATGGCAAGTAATTTCTGAAAAACTACATTTAAATGTTGATATTAATTGTCAGGGGTCTTTACTTCAACATGATTGTGTTTTGATTTCTAACACCTTTTCTGCTAGATGTTTTCTAAGCCCCCTTTTCTACCAGAAATCAAAGCCTTTGTTTATTCCTAATTTTTAGGATGGAAAATGGTTGAAAAATGTATATATGTGTCACGCCCTGACTTTAGTTATATTTGTTTTCTTTATTTTTTGGTTAGGTCAGGGTGTGACAAGGGTGGTTTGTTTAGTTTTTGTATTGTCTAGGGTTTTGTCTTGTCTAGGGTTTTTGTTTATCCATGGGGATTTTGAATGGTCTAGGGGTTTGTAGGTTTATGGTGGCCTGAGTTGGTTCCCAATCAGAGACAGCTGTTTCTCGTTGTCTCTGATTGGGGAGCCTATTTAGGTTGCCATTTCCCATGTTGTTTTTGTGGGTAGTTGTTTTCTGTTTTGTGCGAGTACCTGACAGAACTGTTGCGTTTTGTTCCACTTTTGTTTTTTTTTGTTTCAGTGTTCAGGTTATAATAAACATCATGAACACGTACCACGCTGCACTTTGGTCTAATCCTTCTTCCTCAGACGAACATCGTTACAATATGACTTAAAAATATTTTAAAAATGTACTCTTTGCTTTCATTTGACACCAAATTTGATGTGCTCCTATGACCTTCACATGTTAGTAATCACGGAGCTTTTTACATGGAAATGGCCCTAACCAGGTTTCTAGCCAACAATTTAACGTAGATGAATTACCTGACACATTAATAAAACCACCCCAGGCTGCTGGAAACAGGAAATGCTGCTAAAATTTCATAAACGTTGACAGACAATTTGTTCGTTCAACATGGTGGGATCTTTTTGTGTCAGTAAAATGGATTATGCCCTGATTCGTCTGTCAGACTGCCAGATGGTGACGCGTGATTCATCACTCCAGAGCGCGTTTCCACTGCTCCAGAGTCCAATGGCGGTGAGCTTTACACCACTGGTATTGTGCATGGTGATCTTAGGCTTAGGCTGTTTAGCCATGGAAACCCATTTCATGAAGCTTCTGACGAACAGTTATTGTGCTGACGTTGCGTCCAGAGGCAATTTGGAACTCTGTAGTGAGTGTTGCAACCGAGGACAGGCAATTGTTATGTGCTACCCGCTTCAGCACTCCGCGGTCCTGTTCTGTGAGATTGTGTGGCCTACCACTTCGCGGTTGAGCCGTTGTTGCTCCAAAACATTTCCACTTCACAATAACATCACTTACAGTTGACCGGGGCAGCTGTAGCAGGGAAGAAATTTGACCAAATGACTTGTTGGAAAGGTGGAATCCTATGACGGTGCCACGTTGAAAGTCACTGAGTTCTTCAGTACGGGCCATTCTATTGCCAGTGTTTGTCTATGGAGATTGCATGGCTGTGTGCTCGGGTTTTATACACCTGTCAGCAATGGGTGTGGCTGAAATAGCCGAAACCAGTGATTCAAGAGAAAATTTCACTTGAGAATTTTTGGGGGGGACAATTTTGCGAGAATGAATCAGTCACTCAGACATTACCCAGTCACTCAACATTGCATAAGTCATTGCAAAATGTGTAGAATTGCAGGAAATTTGCTGCAAAACTGAACATTTCTCTTTTTTGCCCCATGGCACAATTAGTAAAATTGCATGAAATGAGTTATAAAATTGCAAAATATTCTTTCCGCCCCATGGCAAAATGTGTAGAATTGCAGCAAACTTGCTTTAAAAGTGCAACATTGTATCTATGCCCCATGGCAAAATGTTTGGAATTGCACTAAATGATCTCTAAAACTTCATTTATTTTTCCCCTTCATCAAAAGGGGAGTCACTAAAACGTTTAGCCTGCGAGATGGGGGCCCTCAAACAAAATGTTGATTAGGGCACCAAAAAGGGTAAGCAGACAAGTGAATTGTAAAAAAGTCTGATTTTGACCAGCATAATGATTTGATACATGTTTTAACACTTAAAAATATGCCTTAGTATTGGCATTCACCTGCCCAAACCCCATCCCACCCTTATAGGCAGCCAACGTAAGGGAAACCCTGATCCTGCTTTTTTTACTGGTAGGACTTGGTCACTGCAGATGAAGCTGCATTCTTACATTGACTGACTGGTTTCCTAGAGGAATAGGGAGAGCCATAAAGAGGTAGGTAGTCTACAGATTGAAATTAATTTGGAGAACATATCTCAATATCATCAATTCAGTATTGATGTTTTCCTGAGCGCGAGCACAGTACTGTTATTTTTATGCTGTCATGATCTCAACAGGGCTTCGCTGCGTGGCGTATGCAGCTCCATTCTACCGTGAACTAAAAAGCATTCTGATTAAAAATGAATGTGTTTTTCTTGTTTGTTCGTGGACATTGTCTACCACCACAGTCAACAACTCAATCAATACAACAACACACGTTTCATAGCGCCGAACTAATTCAGTTCAAATGTCATAATATTGACGACGTTCAAATATGCCCCTTAAATAGTGTTGTCGTTTAGCGACGTTTGGTCACGGTGGCATCGGGCTGGGCTGCGAAGCTCTCATAACGTATCGTATGTAGTCGAACGCTTCAGCCACTTCAGGCTGGTGGCGACTTGTGAATTCAAAGGTTGAAATAGTGTCCAATATCGCGTTTTGCAGAGGAAAACGGGGAGAATAATT
This sequence comes from Salvelinus alpinus, assembly GCF_045679555.1. Taxonomy (NCBI): domain Eukaryota; kingdom Metazoa; phylum Chordata; class Actinopteri; order Salmoniformes; family Salmonidae; genus Salvelinus; species Salvelinus alpinus. The sequence goes on from NC_092109.1 coordinate 4,299,224, forward strand.
CAAAAGCAGTCTCTGACTCAGTGTTGGGAAATGCAACATGAATATAGTTAACATTTGGAGAGCCTACACATGAGTTACATAAACGTTTGAATTGTTCATTTTTACGCATGTTCCGATTTATAACACTATAATTACATGGTTTACTTTGACAATGGATTAATAGCTATATAGCATCATTCGTTTGTTTATTTCTGCTGCTTATTGAATATGGTGTGATAAGTTTTTTTCTTCTTCATTCCATACAAAAATGCTGCAGTGACAGTAACCTAAGCCACGAGCGCCATACGACAACACCGGAGACCTGCATTCAACAGATAACACATAAACACACACGTCTACTTCAAGGCCACAGTAGCCGCAAACACTTAGCTGAAGGACCGAAATGTGTTCATTTACCGTTGGTTGAAAGTCAACAGTTTGGTAGAAGCTGGGTCCACACTGTTCATGTCCCCCATGCGATACCAGTCTAGCACTCAGAGCTTGTTTTCCTATTTCTTCTTATTCACTAGGACTCATACTGCTTTCAAACTCCCTATTCTTACTCCTTGTTTTCCCCACTGCATTCAATTCGGCTATTCTCCTTCCTTGCGCGCGCAGTTGATGCTGATGAGACTGGCTTGTCCTTGCAGCATGTGGCAGCAGGGGGTTTCCTAGCAAAACTCCGTGCGGATTAGCGGCGTAATGTGTGTGTGCGTCTCTGTCTCTCTCCTTCTCTCTCTACATTTATAGCTTGCGCGGTCCACGACGAGCACAGAGCACAGACTCCTCATATGACCCTGGAATTGTATGCACACCAGCCCACATCACTGGGCTTGCTGCCAACTACCCCCCTCCCCCAAATCATGAGTAGTCTTCTTATAAAGTCATCCATAGTGCTTTATTAATAAGTGAAATACAAAGTTGTTTAATCTAACACATCCAAGCAGGAATGCATATATATTACTGTCAAAATTGGACTCCAGAATTTCCTGATTTAGTTTTGTTCAATAGAGATGAATTACATACATCTTTATGTGCACTAACTCATATCATAGGTTAATTCATTTGGGGTTCAACACCTGAGGAAGTAGATACTCAAAACACATGAACTAGATTGCTAACTCTAAATATGTGACCACCTATCTCTTTAAGAATTCACCTGTGAGGCCATGTGCTAAACAGAGTGAGTTAGGTAGTGTAAATATACACATGATCTAGTCCTTGGACTACATCCTAATATGACTTTGGTGCAGGTGTTCTTCACATTAGTGTCTCTGGTAAACTCGCACTATATCAAATAAATCGATGTTTATTTGTCACATGCACAGGATACAGAAGGTGTAAACGGTACAGTGAAATGTTTACTTTCATATTTGCATAGTAGCAATATCAAAAATAGAAAGTGTCCAGATCAAAATATAAAAAAAATATTAGATGCTAACCCAGACACAATTTTCTAAATTGATGGGTCATGTGAAAGAAACGCTATATCCATCCCCCAGCAACATCTAGCTAAGTGGATGGATCACTATTGTCTAGACATGTACACATGTTAATGAAATATAATAGATGGCCGTAATCACCCACAGACACACCTGGCTAACTTGATGGGTCATGTAATCATCTGGCAAAGTGGAGTCTTTTGTATAGACATGTAGCTAGCTAGCTAGCTAGCTAAACAATAATCCCAACTCATAGCTACAGTACAAACAGATTGCCATAGCCAGCCACCATGCATGAAATGCTGTAGTATGAATCTGCAGCTAAAGCTAGGTTCAATGTTAACTAGATCATACACGTAACATTCGCTAGCGAGCCAACGTTTGCTAGCTAGCGAACAGTACGCTTTAACTTGCAATGAAAACAACTTTCTGACAAAATTAGAAACCTACACTCTTACCCATATAGATGGATGAACGCTTCACGGCAGCGTGTCTTTTCTATTTTATTTGTAGCTAGCTACAGCTTGTTTGGCCCATTGTGTCAAGTCACTCTGGTTCACACTGTCCGTGTGCAGAAAGTAGTCAACTTTTTGTCGATAGCGCCTGCTAAATTCAGGGCAGCAATGTTGTTGAGAGCAGTAGAAACACATGCAGTTCTCAATGGCTAACGTTATATATTTCAAAACATCTGCGGTAGCAAGGATTATCTATACATACTGAGCAGCTCATGTTATAGACAGAAGCGTGCTACATGGTAGACTAATCTAAACTCATCTCTGGGCATGTCCAGCCCTTCCATTAACTCAGCCAATCATGGCTAGTGGGAAGGTTCCTGCCTTTTTCCATGGCTAAACCAACTAGGCTCGTAATTTAACAATTTTATTCTTATTTACAGATGGCATACACATTTTTATTAAGGCACATAAAAGTTCACATGTTCCAGAAGGCATTTCTGCCCCCAAAAAAATCCATTTTGATAACGTTTATTTTTTCAAATACCTCTCCTCTGAAGTGGTGACGTGTGACATACGTCTAGCTTCTTGAAACGCGTCACATACAGTATAATACCCACTGCTAGTAGGCATGTATTCATCCAACACAAAATGTAATGTCCTAAAAAAACTTGACAGGCTACTACCCATGAGACCTATAGGCCTATGCCCAGTGCGCATTTCTTGCGCCACTCCATATATCAAAGCCATATCAAATATAATGTAAATTAGTTGCTATTGAGCTGAACATTGAAAGTTGAGAAACTATTTATATGTAGAAAAAAATATATTTGTGTGTGTGTGTCAATTTCGACCAGTCCACCCAACAAAAAAATGGTCCAGCCCATCTGGCATCTACCAGAATTGCCAGTTGGTCAATTCGCCCCTGCTCTTGGATTACCATGAATGTCAGAGAAACTCACAGGGTGTTACGCTTTTGAACATTTGAACTCCTGAGTGTCAAGTGGCAAAAAGGAGGCTGGAAGAAAATTTACAGTAAGCTATGCTATGTTTCCCACTCTAACATGAACTAGGATGTGTCCCAAATGGCCCCCTATTCCCTATGCCCCCTATTCCCTTTTAACCAGGACCTAGGGTAGAATTTGGGATGCAGACATATTATTGGTCACCTGAGGGTGCCTACATATGAAGATCACGAATATGCCTTCAAATACAAGGTGTGTGTGTATGTGCCTGTCCGTGTTTGTCATTGTGTGTGTGTGCACCCGCATTGACAGCTCATCTGACCAATGATTATGTTAGTCACTGTAATAATATGTGTGTGTGTGTTTAGACCTGTGTAGGTTGAAGTAGGTAACCATGGGCACATTGGGGTAACAGAGAGGACAGAAGGGGAGGAAGGGGGTTAGATTACAGTACGATAGATTACCACAATTGTCACGCCCTGGCCTTAGTTATCTTTGTTCTCTTTATTATTTTGGTTAGGTCAGGGTGTGACGAGGGTGGTTTGTGTGTTTTTGTCTCGTCTAGGGTGTTTGTACTGTCTAGGTTTTTTTTGTAGAGTTATGGGGTTGTGTTTATGTAAGTCTATGGTTGCCTAGATTGGTTCTCAATTAGAGGCAGGTGTTTATCGTTGTCTCTGATTGGGAACCATATTTAGGCAGCCATGTTCTTTGGGTATTTTGTGGGTGATTGTTTCCTGTGTCAGTGTTTGTGCCACACGGGACTGTTTCGGTTTGTTCACGTTTATTGTTTTTGTATTTGTGTTCATGTTCAGTTTTCTATATTAAAACATGGACACCTACCACGCTGCGTATTGGTCTGATCCTTGCTACACCTCTTCAGAGGAAGAAGAGGAAGACAGCCGTGACAACAATGGTCATCCACCCTGGTCCTAAAGATCTATAGTAGGGCGTGCAGGTTTTTGTTTCTGCCCAGCATTATAACATCTGATACCAAACATAGAGACACAAGTAGGCCTATGGCGTTCCATTGTTCACATTTTGAAATCCGGACATTGAGCTGAGACGCATTGAAAAGATACACTAGGGTTGACTGGCGGGAACCCAGTTACCGAGGTTTACCGGGATTTACCGCCCCAAACCACTCCATTTTCCCAGGATAAATAACTGCGAGAATGGCGTGAAATGGAACTGTTAAATTACAGCAACAGGGAGCCAAAAAACTCTCCTTTAGCTCTTGGAGTCCCATGCAGGAAAGGCTAGACTAGAATAGCTTGCGGTAGGTTATAGCAGTCATCTTCGTGAAGTGAAGTGAAAATCTTCTGCATCTTATCCTATATTATTCAAGAATGTCATTAGAATGATGACGATAAGGACAATGAAATGAATTTAATGTCACCGTTGAAAGCGAGGAAGGAAGGAAGCAACAATAAGCAACAATAGAGAGAGAAAGAGGAGGCAGGCTAATAACAGTAGGGGGAATATTATGAAAGGCATATATTCATCAGCCTACTAATAATTAAAACATTTAAATAAAAGTCGCTAGCCTATACTTGTAACTTTGTAGGTCTCATGTGCTGCACCAGAATAGCAAGTTCTCTCCCTGCTTTATCATGGTTTGAATGATGTGGGTAATTCCAGTCCATGTAATACAATACAGTACAGTAATACAGTTCACACTCAAAAAAGATTAGCCTACCGGAGCTAGTTTAATGTATTTACTCAAGAGAGCATATAGCTAGCTATACCGATGGGTTTTTCGTTTTTCTGTTGTGCGTTATGTGCTGTAGCCTATCTCATATATGTATTGGATAACGACACAATCATTTGGGCTTTTTTGGGCTTGGGCTCATTAAATGTCTTTAATGTAGGGCTCATAAAATGTACTTAATGTATTGTTCATCAGGCTCAGGTAGCATCAGGCTTGAATTTTCGATCAAAGCTCTAATCAAATCCAGACACAGGCCTATTTATATGCATTATAATGGTTTTGAATTACACTTCCGGTTTTGGCGGGAAATACCGGGTTACCCGGGAGAAAAGTGATATACTCTCGGGATGGAACATTTGTAAAATACCAGACAATATTAAACCCTATGATACTCTGTAGGTTATAGAGTAAGAATAACTACAACCCTGTAGTTGTTTTATAGTCTGTAGGCCTACTATAAATGACATTGTGAAAGTGATGCCCCTATACAGGAAATCTGTTGCATGTTCAAACAATATTTTATCGAATTAAAGGAAATAGAATTCAATTCAATGAAATTCAAATGCGTTCTATTCTATGTTAGGTGTAAAAATATACACTGAGTGTACAAAACATTAGGAACACCTAAGCTCCCGAGTGGCCCAGCGGTCTAAGGCACTGCATCTCAGTGCTAGAGGCGTCACTACAGACCCTGGTTTGATTCCAGGCTGTATCACAACAGGCCAAGATTGGGAGTCCCATTGGGCGATGCACAATTGGCACAGCATCGTCCGGGTTATGGTTTTGTCGGTGTAGGCTGTCATTGTAATTAAGAATTTGTTCATAGCTGACATGCCTAGTTAAATAAAGGTGTAAAAAAATATATATAAATCGTTGTCCAAAAATACCGATTACCGATTGTTATGTGAAAACTTGAAATTGGCCCTAATTAATCGGCCATTCCGATTAATCGGTCGACCTCTAAATACAGTGCATTCAGAAAGTATTCAGACCCCTTGACTTTTTCCACATTTTGTTACATTACAGCCTTATTCTAAAATTGATTTAAAAAAATGTTTCCCTCATCAGTCTACACACAATAATTTCTCAAGTCAGTGCACTGCATACAATCTATCAAGTCAGGAAAGTCTGGCTGCGAGTAGTAGTAGTAGTAGTAGTAGTAGAAGCTAGCTGCATTGCTCAGCCAGGCCAGAAGCAGCTTATCAAGTCACTGACGAGTGGTGACGTGTGTGCTTTGGTACTGTTTTTTGCAACTTTCTCACTATCTATTACCAGAGTGTGTGTCTGACAGTGTTTCATAGGTAATCATGTTACAAAACAGGTCAGGTCATCAAAACACACAAGATGCTCGCGAATGGGTTTTGAAAAATGGACAAGTTGCAGGTGAGATACAAAATATCTCATTTTGCCCCAAAAAGTGGCAGCCTTAAGTGATTGACACTATCAAACAAGTGGCCACTTCATAAAGGGCTTAGGGCCAAGGGTTATTTCAACATAACATTGGCGACGTCTGAGGTGCTGCATAATGGCCTCACTGTCTGGAGGTTCTGGCTGCTATGATTGGAAAGAGAGAGCACAATCATCACAGCTGCTTCTCTCGTGTTAGTGGGCTTGATCATAATCCACACCCAATCCTCCAGTAAGTTGTGATGAACTCACTAACAAAACTCAGTTTTGAACGAGACTGACTTCATGAACAAAATTATCATATTTGACACTAGAATGAATGTTTCTGCCTCATATCGATGGCACATAGGCTGTTTAAAACCAGAGAAGTTGGTTCTAAGGGGCAATTGACCTTTAACCTTAAGTGCTTAGAATAGCCAATTAGATTTCCGCCAACCATTTAATTTGTTTGGCTTCTTTTTGAAGGCCTCAGGGTCAACTTGAGGGTTAAACTAGTGCATTCTGGGAAATGTAATATTTTCCCCATATAGGCGATTCATTAAATATAATAACTTTCAATATTCACATCCAGGTTTTGTTTTCCTTGATCATTAATTTTAAGAGTTTGTTCTGAAAACCAATTGTTTCAACAATATTTCATATGCATGTATTTAATGAAGTTTGATGTTTTGTGTACAAGATGTACACTGATTGTACAAAACATTAGTAACACCTGTTCTTTCCATGACATAGACTGACCAGGTGAATCCAGGTGAAAGCTATGATCCCGTATTGATGTCACCTGTTAAATCCACTTAAATCACTGTAGATGAAGGGGAGAAGACCGGTTAAATAAGGATTTTTAAGCTTTGAGACAATTGTGACATGGATTGTGTATGTGTGCCATTCAGCGGGTGAATGGGCAAGGCAAAAGATTTAAGTTCCTTTGAACGGGGTATTGTAGTAGGTGCCAGACGCACCGGTTTGAGTGTGTCAAGAACTGCAACGCTGCTGAGTTTTTCATGCTCAACAGTTTCCCGTAGATATCAAGAATGGTCCTTCACCCAAAGGACATCCAGCCAACTTGACACAACTGTGGGAAGCATTGGAGTTAACATGGGTCAGCATCCCTGTGTAACGCTTTCGACACCTTGTAGTCAATGCCCCGCTAAATTTAGGCTGTTCTGAGGGCGCAACTCAATATTAGGAAGGTTTTTATTTCTTTCTATTTCTTTTATTTTTTTGACCTTTTATTTAACTAGGCAAGTCAGTTAAGAACACATTCTTATTTTCAATGACGGCCTAGGAACGGTGGGTTAACTGCCTCGTTCAGGGGCAGAACGACAGATTTTTACCTTGTCAGCTCGGGGATTCGTTTTTGCAACCTTCTGGTTACTAGTCCAACGCTCTAACCACCTGCCTTACATTGCACTCCACGAGGAGCCTGCGTGGCAGGCTGACTACCTGTTACGCGAAGGCAGCAAGAAGCCAAGGTAAGTTGCTAGCTAGCATTAAACGTATCTTATAATAAAAACAATCAGTCTTAATATAATCACTAGTTAACTACACATGGTTGATGATATTACTAGTTTATCTAGCGTGTCCTGCGTTGCATATAATCGATATGGTTGCTGTTAATTTCTCATTGAATCACAGCCTACTTCGACAAACGGGTGATGATTTAACAAGCACATTTGCGAAAAAAGCACTGTCGTTGCACCAATGTGTACCTAACCATAAACATCAATGCCTTTCTTTAAAAAGTATATATTTTTAGACCTGCATATTTAGTTAATATTGCCTGCTAACATGAATTTCTTATAACTAGGGAAATTGTCACTTCTCTTACGTTCCGTGCAAGCAGACAGGGTATTTGGGGCAGTTTGGGCCGCCTGGCTCATTGCGAACTGTGTGAAGTCCATTTATTCCTAACAAAGGCCGTAATTAATTTGCCAGAATTGTACATAATTATGACATAACATTGAAGGTTGTACAATGTAACAGCAATATTTAGACTTAGCGATGCCATCCGTTAGATAAAATACGGAACGGTTCCGTATTTCACTGAAAGAATAAACTTTTTATTTTCGAAATGATAGTTTCCGGATTTGACCATATTAATGACCTAAGGCTGTGTGCTATTATGTTATAATTAAGTCTATGATTTGATATTTGATAGAGCAGTCTGACTGAGCAGGAGCAGGCTCGTAAGCATTCATTCAAACAGCACTTTTGTGCTTTTTCCAGCAGCTCTTCGCAATGCTACAAGCATTGCGCTGTTTATGACTTCAAGCCTATCAACTCCCGAGATTAGGCTGGTGTAACCGATGTGAAATGTCTAGCTAGTTAGCGGGGTGCGCGCTAATAGCATTTCAAACGTCACTCGCTCTGAGACTTGGAGTAGTTGTTCCCCTTGCTCTGCAAGGGCCGCGGCTTTTGTGGAGCGATGGGTAACGATGCTTCGAGGGTGGCTGTTGTCGATGTGTTCCTGGTTCGAGCCCATGTAGGGGCGAGGAGAGGGACGGAAGCTATACTGTTACACTGGCAATACTAAAGTGTCTATAAGAACATCCAATAGTCAAAGGTATATGAAATACAAAGGGTATAGAGAGAAATAGTACTATAATTCCTATAATGACTACAACCTAAAACTTCTTACCTGGGAATATTGAAGACTCATGTTAAAAGGAACCACCAGCTTTCATATGTTCTCATGTTCTGAGCCAGGAACTTAAACGTTAGCTTTTTTACATGGCACATATTGCACTTTTACTTTCTTCTCCAACACTTTGTTTTTGCATTATTTAAACCAAATTGAACATGTTTCATTAATTATTTGAGGCTAAATTGATTTGATTGATGTATTATATTAAGTTAAAATAAAAGTGTTCATTCAGTATTGTTGTAATTGTCATTATTACAAATAAATAAATACATTTAAAAAAAAGAATCGGCCGATTAAACGGCATTAGCTTTTTTTTGGTCTTCCAATAATCGGTATCGGTATCGGGGTTGAAAAATCATAATCGGTTGACCTCTACACTGTATGCACGGTCTATTTTCAAACATCCCAAATCGGCGCCTATTTCTAGTGATCAGTCTGCGCTCAGACTACCCCTTCTCTCTCAATTCAATTCAATTGCCTCTCCACCTCTCTCTCTCTCTCTCTCTCTCCATCTACCGCCCCCCCTCTCTCTCTACCTCCACCTCTCTCTGTCTCTCTTTAATCTCCATGTCTTTGGCTTGATTAACTCTGTCTGTTTAACCTTATCTGCTGGGTTGGGGGCTGGAGGGAGAGAGGGAGGAAGAGGGAGACGGACTGCAGTCCATCAGTACGCCACATACTCACATATCTCGGAGGCTACAGACCAGGCTACAGACCAGCGGCTCAACAGACCGACCACAGCCACTCCTACAGTCCTCCATCACAGACACACTCACAGAGAAGGCACACACGCTCGCACGCACACACACACACACATACCACTGAATTATACAGTAGGTCAGAGAGAGAGAGGAAAAGAGTTGTGGGTGGGGTGTGTGGTGAGTAGGGAAGAAGAGAGGGTTGTGGGGGAGGGAGACAGGAAGGGAAGAGAGAGTAGGAGGGCCAGAGAGATGGAGAGTTTAAACATGCACAGAGTGAGTGGAAGAGAAATAGAAAAAGAGATATATAAACAGAAAGTGAGAGAGAGAAACAGAGACATGGGATGGAATGGAGAGAGGGAAGGAAATGCGAGAGAGATGGACCACAGGAAACAGTGGGGTTACAGTGCCTATAATAAGTATTCACCCCCCTTGGATTCATTCACATTTTATTGTGTTGAAGTGTGATTCAAATGGATTTAATTGAGATTTACATTTAATCAGATGCTATTCTGCCAGTGGCAGAGGGCGGAAATACTCATAACACCGGAATTACACATCAAACATTTACACACACACACGTGAAGACACACACACAGGTGAAATGTGAGACTTGGTCAATCTGATACACCAAGAGAAGTCTGCATCTATCGCTCTACTGTAATTGCTCTGCAGCTCAAGACCACACACACACAACACCACAAACACACAACATCACAAAGAGTGCTGGAATGTGAAGCTCAGGTTACAGCTCTGAGGTCATCCATTTTGCATGAGCAGAAAACCACAGCGGTGACATAGTACATCCTGGGAAAATACCCACACATTCCCAACTACTTATTGGAGGAAAGCATTGACTGTCCTCTCTGAGTTAATTTGGTGTTTTCTATAAGTGTGTGTTCTCACCTATTTTAGTGTGTGTCGCTATGTTCCCACCCTGAAATGAAACTCTAATAGGCTGACCACACCGCTCGCGTCTCGTGCGTGAGCGTTGCAAAATAAATTTAGAAATCTATGTTATTCAATTATTGCACCCACACTGCTCGCGAGCGTCAACAAGCGTCTGCATTGCCAAGGGCTAAAATAGAACTCCTTTCTATTTCTGATGCAGATCGCGCTGCAAGTCCTGCCTCTCCCATCTCCTCATTGGTTTATAGAAGCAGGTACCCACGTGCCATCTCCTGGTTATACCCACGTGGGTGATTGAAAGACGAACTGTGTTGCCGGTCGGTGTAGTAATACTATGAAAGTTTAGATATCCCGGGTGGCGCAGTGGTCTAGGGCACTGCATCGCAGTGCTAGCTGCGCCACCAGAGTCTCTGGGTTCGCGCCCAGGCTGGGCTGGGTTCGCGCCCAGGCTCTGTCGCAACCGGGAGATCCGTGGGGCGACGCACAATTGGCATAGCGTCGTCCGGGTTAGGGAGGGTTTGGCCGGTAGGGATATCCTTGTCTCAGTATGTAAAAAAATTAATTAAAAAAAATGTAATAAAATGTATGCACTCAACTGTAAGTCGCTCTGGATAAGAGCGTCTGCTCTTGGCCGGTAGGGATATCCTTGTCTCAGTATGTAAAAATGTAATAAAAATGTATGCACTCTACTGTAAGTCGCTCTGGATAAGAGCGTCTGCTAAAATGACTAAAATGTAGATGCCAATCACCATATAAGTTCAAAGATGAAAAAGCCTAGAAGGAGGAGAGATGACTAGAAACGATTCGGTTGACCGTTTTATGTGTCGATTAATTGTCGGAGTAGAGGACCTTGTGCATTTCAGGTAAAATAACAACTCAATGTTTATCTCAGGACAAATTAGCTAGCAACAGCAAGCTAACTAGCTAAATTGCCATAAATGTTTAACGCTTTTCGACCTGTTCCCAAATTAATATAATTGGTTCAGAGTTTGTTTTGATATTTTAACCTGCGTGTCGTGATCGCGTTTGGTGTAGGGGGACAAAATACATTTATGCACAAAGGCGGACGACGGCGCACGCGTGCAGCCGGTTTGGGTTCCGTGTAACACTAAAATGTCAGGTTGTGGAACTGCCCGAGCTTGAAGACAAGCATGACAAAGGATAAGGGATACTGAATAAATGACACCATGACAATCATCAGGATCGAGTTACAAACAAACAAACAACTGGAGACACATGAACACCCCCACCCTAATTACTGGCCTAAGGGTATAGGTTAAGGAACATACACACATGCATGAGGTACACACACACATTCTCATACACACCCACATTCTCATACACACCCACACATGCACATATGCAGGGCAGGCATACACAAATGCACAAATACACACACACAAAGTTGTTAAAATACACACACAAACACTCGCTCTCTCTCTCTCTCTCTTTGCATAAAGCCTGCTGCTGGTTTAAATAGTCAGGCATAAAGCCTGGCCTTAACAAGGAAAAGGAAGGGAAGACTTCCTCCAAAGAGGTGGACCTGTTAACTAGCGTGTGTTTAACAGAGAGCAATTCAATGTGTACGTCAGCCACTAAAAGCTCCATATACAGTACATTTTCAATAGGAGTTAAGAGAGGGGAGATCACGTGACACGGTGGCACTTCTGGAGGCCATAACAATACAATATTATACAACACTATACTATAGAGCCTGGTTAAGGTCATGTTGTGTGTGGATAAAGTGCATTCGGAAAGTATTCAGACCCCCTTGACTTTTTTCACATTTTGTTATGTTACAGACTTATTCTAAAATAGATTTTTTTTTTTATCCCTCGTCAATCTACACACAATACCCTATAATGACAAAACAAAAACAGGTTTTTAAAAATGTTTGCAAATTTATATATATATATATAAAAAAATATATAAAAAAAGACATTTTCATAAGTATTCAGACCCTTTACTTAGTACTTTGTTGAAGCACCTTTGGCAGAGATTACAGTCTTGAGTCTTCTTGTGTATGACGCTACAAGCCTGGCATACCTGTATTTAGGGAGTTTCTCCCATTTTTCTTGGCAGATACTCTCAAGCTCTGTCAGGTTGGATGGAGAGCTTGGCTTCACAGCTTTTTTCAGGTCTCTCCAGAGGTGTTCGATTGGGTTCAAGTCCGGGCTCTGGCTGGGCCACTCAAAGACCTTCAGAGACTTGTCCCGAAGCCACTCCTGTGTTGTCTTGGCTGTGTGCTTAGAGTTGTTGTCCTGTTGGAAGGTGAAACTTCACCCCAGTCTGAGATCTGTACTTTGCTCCGTTCATCTTTCCCCCGATCCTGACTGGTCTCCCAGTCCCTGCCGCTGAAAAACATCCCCACAGCATGATGCTGCCACCACCATGCTTCACTGTAGGGATGGTGCCAGGTTTCCTCCAGACGTGAAGCTTGGCCTTCAGGCCTTGGTGGAGTCTTGGTGTTTCCAAACTTCTTACATTTAAGAATGATGGAGGCCGCTGTGTTCTTTGGGACCTTCAATGCTGCAGAAATGTTTTGATACCCTTCCCCTGATCTGTGCCTCGACACAATCCGGTCTCGGAGTTCTGCAGACAATTCCTTCCACCTCATGGCTTGGTTTTTGCTCTGACATGCACGGTCAACTGTGGGACCTTATATAGACAGGTGTGTTCCTTTCAAAATCATGTCCAATCAATTGAATTTACCACACGTAAATGTGTAAAATTCTACAAAATGTAAATGTTTCTACAAGTTGTAGAAACATCTTAAGGATGATCAATGGAAACAGGATGGACCTGAGCTCAATTTCGAAGTCTCATAGCAAAGGATCTGAATACTTATATAAATAAGGTATTTTTTCTGTTTTTGCTTTGTCATTATGGGATATTGTGTGTAGATTGATGAGGAAAACATGTATTTAATCAATTTTAGAAAAAGGCTGAAACTTAACAAAATGTGGAAAAAGGGAAGGGGTCTGAATGCTTCCGAATGCACTGTACACACTATAATACTGTGTGTGTTTTACCACCCAGCAGAGGGATGTTCAGGGTTAATGTGGCAGTTGCCCCTAGTGGCCGGTTTCCACATCATCTTCCGACGTCCTTGGACTTGGAGGAACGTCAAAAACTGACTTGTATCACGGGTGACACACCGCACACAGTGATTACTATATTATACACAATTGCTGCCTCACGGTCCTCGAGGTACAACCCTCCTCTGTTTGACCTTGTATGTGTGTGTCTTTATCCTGACGACTTCCTTCAGATGTAAGCCCATTGGTCTGCCACTCTGTGGTAACAGTGCGCTTTTACATTTTTTAAATTTAACTAGGCAAGTCAGTTAAGAACTAATTCTTATTTACAATGACGGCCTACCGGGGAACAGTGGGTTAACTGCCTTGTTCAGGGGCAGAATGACAGATTTGTACCTTGTCAGCTCGGGATTCGATCCAAGAGCTTTACTGCTGCTGCACTCAGACACAACCTACCATTAATCTCCAAGTTGTGGTTAGTAGCCACACACATGTATGCACACGCATACGCTGGCACACACACACGCACACACTCACGAACACACACACACACACACAGTTTCTATCGAACACGTATGCATGCACAGGCACATACCCACATATTTACAGAAATGCTCTCTCAAACACACACACGCTCACACACGCACGTCCTCTCTCTCACACTCATGCGTATACACATTTACTCAGCTCTATTTCTTTATCCCAAGAGACCCTTGCCCCTTGGCCTCTGACCCTGTTGATGTCCCCAGTCTGCTCTCTGAGATGACTGACTTCCAACCAGCAGATACTATACGCCTATATGAATAAATACAGCACTCTCCTCCCCATCTACAGTAGCCCCATCTTGTTGCGTGTGTGTGCATATGCGTGAATGAGAGAGAAAGAGAGCATCTAACTGTGTGTGTGTGTGTGTGTGTGTGTGTGTGTGTGTGTGTGTGTGTGTGTGTGTGTGTGTGTGTGTGTGTGTGTTTGTGTGTGGGGGGTGGCTGATCGTGCTAGTTTATCCGAGGCTTTCTTTTCCCTAGACAGATACAAGATGAATGTACGGATGTACGCGTGTAGGTGGAAGTATTTTAATGTGTAGGTGCGCCGTCTATATACCTTTTAGAAGACAAGGTTTGTGTGTATGTCTGCTTGTGGGCATGTTTGCTTGTGCTTGCTTTGTGTGTTTGTGCATGCGTGTGTGTGTGTGTGTGTGTGTAGATGCAGGTGCGTGTAATTGTATGCATACCTGTGCTTGCATGTGCATGTGGGCGTGCATACTTGTGTGTTTGTGTGTGTGTGTGTGCCTGCGTCCGTGCGTGCATGCGTGTGTGACCCTGACCCAACCCCTTTGAGGTAGATGCGTGGGGATCGTTAGCTGTTGACTCAATAGGATGTTAATCCAGGCTAGCAATCCTGGCCTCTGGACCTCAGCCACTTGAAGGCCTTTAGCCTCCTCTTTAAGCCTGCTCTGACCACAAGTTCTTTCCCACTCATTGGGCCTCATCTCTCTCCGGTACCCCTCTTTACTGATCCAAGATCAGCTTTTCTCATCCCTTTAGTCATGACAAACAGGGCCAGGAACAGAGTTCAGTTAGGCCTCCGCGCTTTAGCAAACAAAGGAAAGTAGGAAGAGAGGAATTGGAGCACTCAAAAAAGAAAAAAGGGCAGGGATTCATTTCTTATTTGTTCACTTTAATCCATTGTTCAGGGATGAGTACAGGTGACTGACGTTTCGACATCAAGCTGACCTCTTTCTCAGAGTGACCTGACCATTGTACTTAGCTCCTTTTTATAGCCTAGTGGCCTACAAAGACATAGCAATGTGAAAAAGATATATAACTGTGAGCGATATGAATGAACAGGGTTCACAGGATGACAGAAAGGACACAAGACCAGCTGGATAACTAAGCTAGTACTCAATCATGTAGGAACTATCTTCCTTTATGTGCGATCAGTGATAGCATTACATGTTTATCTCTCAAAACCACAAGGATGACGCAAGTGAAGTTTGGTCTAGTGCTGTAGGTTCGTTATCTTTGAATGCAGCACGTAAGCAATCATTCTTTAGGTCATTACTTATTGAGTTTATAAACCAATTCTGGGGTCAATTTGACTAATGGTTTACGTTAAGATTTGTGAATATTTTCAGCGTTAGTGTATTGGTATATTGCCATCATCTTCGAATTCGGGACTTTATTTTGTCTAAATCTGTTTGTGTGAATGATTCAAATCTCAGTTGGTACACTCTACATTAGTGTTCCAATATACTTCAAAACACTTGCACAGCTGACTTTTCCATGAGAAGATATTTTTTTATACATTTCGTTTTAGCATTAGCGTTACATAGTCAAAATAGTTAATTTTGAACAGTTTCCTTGTATTTTTTAGATATCAATGCTAAACTTAAAATGTTTCCTAATGATCATGTCTTTGATTACCTTAAAAAGTTTTAAGTTGATAGGCCATTGTGAAGTTGATTTACAAAGGATTTAAATGGTTAAGTAAAATCAGATTTCCAGATGTATCAATAACTCACCCATTCCAATACCGAATATAGTGTTATTTAGACTTCATGAGAACGTGTTTTCCAAAAATATATCAATGGACCTTATGTCTTTGTGGCAAATTTGTTCAGCATAAGGAAAGACACCTACAGTGGCAAGAAAAAGTATGCCAACCATTTGGAATTACCTGGATTTCTGCATAAATAGGTCATAGGCAAACACAGTGTACTTAAACTAATAACACACACATTATTGTATTTTTCTTGTCTATATTGAATACATCATTTAAACATTCACAGTGTAGGTCGGAAAAGGTATGTGAAGCCCTAGACAAATGACTTCTCCAAAAGCTAATTGGAGTCAGGAGTTAGCTAACCTGGAGTCCAATCAATGAGACGAGATTGGAGATGTTGGTTAGAGCTGCCCTGCCCTATAAAAAAAACACTCTTAAAATTTGAGTTTGCTTTTCAGAAGAAGCATTGCCTGATATGAACCATGCCTCAAACAAAAGAGATCTCAGAAGACCTAAGATTAAGAATTGTTGACTTGCATAAAGCTGGAAAGGGTTACAAAAGTATCTCTAAAAGCCTTGATGTTCATCAGTCCACGGTAAGTCAAATTGTCTATACATGGAGAAAGTTCATCACTGATGACTGCAAGAGCTCAGTTAAGAATCCTAGTGTGTCAGCTAAAGACTTACAGAAATCTCTGGAACATGCTAACATCTCTGTTGACGAGTCTACGATACGTAAAACACTAAACCAGAATGGTGCTCATGGGAGAACACCACAGAAGAAGCCACTGCTGTCTAAAAAAACATTGCTGCCTGTCTGAAGTTTACAGAAGAGCACCTGGATGTTCCACTGCGCTACTAGCAAAATATTCTGTGGACAGATTAAACTAAAGTTGAGTTGATTGGAAGGAACACACAACACTAGGTGTGGAGAAAAAAGGCACAGCACAGCACACCAACATCAAAACCTCATCCTAACTGTAAAGTATGGTGAAGGGAGCATCATGGTGGGCTTCTTTGCTGGCTTAGGGCCTGGAAAGCTTGCTATCATCGACGGAGAAATGAATTCCCAAGTTTATCAAAACATTTTGCAGGAGAATGTAAGGCTATCTGTCTGCGAATTGAAGCTCAACAGAAGTTGCGTGATGCAACAGGACAACGACCCAAAACACAGAAGTAAATCAACAACAAAATGGCTTCAACAGAAGAAAATACGCCTTCTGGAGTGGTCCAGTCAGAGTCCTGAACTCAACGCGATTGAGATGCTGTGGCATGACCTCAAGAGAGTGGTTCACACCAGACATCCCAAGAATATTGCTGAACTGAAACCGTTTTGTAAAGAGGAATTAGATGAAGATAACATCACATTTTATGACCAATTTATGCAGAAATCCAGGTAATTCCGACGGGTTCACATACTTTGTCTTGCCACTGTAGATACAAAGTATCAAGTCTCTAGGTCAAACAGGGCGAGGGATATTGTGTGTAGAGGGTTTAGGTGAGAGTGCTTTAACAGTACAACCTATAGGCCGGCAGGGAGGAAGTGATGTTCTTTTTGACCAAGTTATTCATGGCCTCTAGTTTCTATGTGCCAAATTAGAAAAAACTTACCAATCTATGCTTGAGTTATTTGACCATGTCAAGGAAATCAAAATCTATGTATAACAATAGTTTTCACAGCTTAGCTGTGAACCCCTAATAACATGGTAGCATGCTCTCGGCAGCCGATGTGAGCGAGACCTTTAAACAGGTCAACATTCACAAAGCCGCGGCGCCAGATGGATTACCAGGATGTGTACTCAAAGCATGCTCAGACCAACTGGCAAGTGTCTTTACTGACATTTTCAACCTCCCTGACTGAGTCTGTAATACCTACATGTTTCAAGCAGACCACCATAGTCCCTGTGCCCAAGGAAGCGAAGGTAACCTGCCTAAATGATTACTGCCCCATAACACTCACGTCAGTAGCCATAAAGTGCTTTGAAAGGCTGGTTGTGGCTCACATCAACAGCATCCTCCCGGATACCCTAGACCCACTCCAATTCGCATACCGCCCTAACAGATCCACAGAAAATGCAATCTCAATCGCACTCCACACTGCACTTTCTCACCTGGACAAAAGGAACACCTATGTGAGAATGCTGTTCATTCACTACAGCTCAGCGTTCAACACCATAGTGCCCACAAAGCTCAACACTAAGTTAAGGACCCTGGGACTAAACACCTCCCTCTGCAACTGGATCTTGGACTTCCTGACGGGCTGCCCCCAGGTGGTAAGGGTACGCAACAACACGTCTGCCACGCTGATCCTCAACACCGGGGCCCCTCAGGGGTGTGTACTTAGTCCCCTCCTGTACTTCCTGTTTACACACGACCGCGTGGCCAAACACGACTCCAACACCATCATTAAGTTTGCCGACGACACAACAGTGATAGGCCTGATCACTGACAACGATGAAACAGCCTATAGGGAGGAGGTCAGAGAACTGGCAGTGTGGTGCCAGGACAAAGGAGCTGATCGTGAACTACAACGGGGCTGTAGTGGAGCGGGTCGAGAGTTTCAAGTTCCTTGGTGTCCACATCACCAACAAACTATCATGGTCCAAACACACCAAGACAGTCGTGAAGAGGGCACGACAAAAACCTTTCCCCCTCAGGAGACTGAAAGTATTTGCATGGGTCCCCAGATCCTCAAAATATTTCTACAGTTGCACCATCGAGAGCATCCTGACCGGTTGCATCACCGCCTGCTATTGCAACTGCTTGACATCTGACCTTAAGGCACTACAGAGGGTAGTGCGTACGTCCCAGTACATCACTGGGGCCATGCTTTCTGCCATCCTGGTGTCAGAAGAAGCCTATAAAATTGTCAGAGACTCCAGTCACCCAAGTCATAGACTGTTTTCTCTGCTACTGCACGGCAAGCGGTACCGGAGCACCAAGTCGAGTATCAAAAGGCTCCTTAACAGTTTCTACCCCCAAGCCATAAGACTGCTGAACAATTAATCAAATGGCCACCGGACTATTTACATTGACCCCCCCTCCATTTGTTTTGTACACTGCTGCTACTCACTGTTTATTAATTATGCATAGTCACTTCACCCCTACAAACAGTACATGTACAAATTACCTCAACTAACCTGTAACCCCGCACACTGACTCAGTACCGTACCCGCTGTATATAGCCTCGTTATTGTGATACTTTTTATTATGATTTTCTTTTTTAC
Source organism: Salvelinus alpinus (assembly GCF_045679555.1). Lineage (NCBI taxonomy): Eukaryota > Metazoa > Chordata > Actinopteri > Salmoniformes > Salmonidae > Salvelinus > Salvelinus alpinus. The sequence continues at coordinate 4,318,195 of NC_092109.1, forward strand.
TTAAATAAAATATTTTCTTAACTCTTCTTGAACTGCACTGTTGGTTAAGGGCTTGTAAGTAAGCATTTCACAGTAAGGTCTACACTTCTTGTTTTAACAAATAAAGTTTGATTTGATGATTCAAGGTAAATCGGGTGTCTGATTGATCAGTAGGCCATGCCAAAATAAAGTATATACAGTTGAAGTCGGAAGTTTACACACACTTAGTTTGGAGTCATTAAAACTAGTTTTTCAACCACTCCACAAAATTCTTGTCAACAAACTATAGTTTTGGAAAGTCGGTTAGGACATCTACTTTGTGCATGACACAAGTAATTTTTCCAACAATTGTTTACAGACAGATTATTTCACTTATAATTCACTGTATCACAATTCCAGTGGGTCAGAAGTTTACATACACTAAGTTGACTGTGCCTTTAAACAGCTTGGAAAATTCCAGAAAATGATGTCACGGCTTTACAAGCTTCTGATAGGTTAATTGACATAATTTGAGTCAATTGGAGGTGTACCTGTGGAGGTATTTCAAGGCCTACCTTCAAACTCAGTGCCTCTTTGCTTGACATCATGGGAAAATCAAAAGAAATCAGCCAAGACCTCAGAAAAAAAATTCGGGCCTTCACAAGTCTGGTTCATCCTTGGGAGCAATTTCCAAACGCCTGAAGGTACCATGTTCATCTGTACAAACACCATAGGACCACGCAGCCTTCATACCGCTCAGGAAGGAGACGCGTTCTGTCTCCTAGAGATGAACGTACTTTGGTGTGAAAAGTACAAATCAATCCCAGAACAACAACAAAGGACCTTGTGAAGATGCTGGAGGACACAGGTACAAAAGTATCTATATCCACAGTAAAAACGAGTCCTATATCGACATAACCTCAAAGGCAGCTCGGCAAGGAAAAAGCCCCTGCTCCAAAACCACAAAAAAAAGCCAGACTACAGTTTGCAACTGCACATTATGTGGATATATTGAAGCAACATCTCAAGACATCAGTCAGGAAGTTAAAGCTTGGTCGCAAATAGGTTTTCCAAATGGACAATGACCCCAAGCATACTTCCAAAGTTGTGGCAAAATGGCTTAAGGACAACAAAGTCAAGGTATTGGAGTGGCCATCACAAAGCCCTGACCTCAATACCATAGAAAATGTGTGGGAAGAATTGAAAAAGCGTGTGCAAGCAAGGAGGCCTACAAACCTGACTCAGTTCCACCAGCTATGTCAGGAGGAATGGGCCAAAATTCACCCAACGTATTATGGGAAGCTTGTGGAAGGCTACCCGAAACGTTTGACCCAAGTTAAACAATTTACAGGCAATGCACCCAAATACTACCTGAGTGTATGTAAACTTCTGACCCACTGGGAATGTGATGAAAGAAATAAAAGCTTAAATAAATCATTCTCTCTACTATTATTATCACATTTCACATTCTTAAATAAAGTGGTGATCCTAACTGACCTAAAATAGGGAATTTTTACAAGGATTAAATGTCAGGAATTGTGAATAAATGAGTTTAAATGTACTTGGCTAAGGTGTATGTAAACTTCCGACTTCAACTGTATATATACAGTGCCTTTGTAAAATATTCAGACCCCCTTGACTTTTTCCACATTTTGTTATGTTACAGTCTTATCCTAAAGTGTAAAAAAAATAAAAAAAATAATAATAAATAAATCTCAGCAATCTACACACAATACCCCACAATGACAAACCGAAACCAGGTTTTTTTTGACATTTTTAGGAAATGTATTCAAAAGAAAAATTCTACAACTTGATTAGAATTCACCTGTGGTAAATTAAATTGATTGGACATGATTTGGAAAGGCACACACTTGTCTATATCAGGCCCCACAGTTGACAGTGCATGTCGGAGCAAAACCAAGCAATGAGGTCGAAGGAATTGTCCGTAGAGCTCCGAGACAGGATTGTGTCGAGGCACAGATCTGGGGAAGGGTACCAAAACATTTATGCAGCATTGAAGGTCCCCAAGAACACAGTGGCCTCCATCATTCTTAAAAGGAAGAAGTTTGGAACCACCAAGACTCTTCCTAGAGCTGGCCGCCCGGCCAAACTGAGCAATCGGGGCAGAAGGGCCTTGGTCTGGGTGGTGACCAAGAACCCGATGGTCACTCTGACAGAGCTCCAGAGATCCTCTTTGAAGATGGGAGAACCTTCCAGAAGGACAACCATCTCTGCAACACTCCACTATTCAGGCCATTATGGTAGAGTGGCAAGACGGAAGCCACTCCTCTGTAAAAGGCACATGACAGCCCTCTTGGTGTTTGCCAAAAGTCACCTAAAGGACTCTCAGACCATGAGAAACAAGATCTCTGGTCTGATGAAACCAAATGACGCTGAATGCCAAGCGTCACGTCTGGAGGAAATCTGTCACCATCCCTACGGTGAAGCATGGTGGTGGCAGCATCATGCTGTGGGGATATTTTTCACCGGCAGGGACTGGGAAACTCGTCAGGATCGAGGGAAAGATGAACAGAGCAAAGTACAGAGAGATCCTTGATGAAAACCTGCTCCAGAGCTCTCAGGAACTCAGACTGGGGCGAAGATTCACCTTCCAACAGGACAATGACCCTAAGCACAAAGCCAAGACAACGCAGTAGTGGCTTCGGACAAGTCTCTGAATGTGCTTGAGTGGACCATCCAGAGCCCGGACTTGAACTCGATCGAACATCTCTGGAGAGACATGAAAATAGCTGTGCAGCGACACGCCAGATCTGACAGAGCTTGAGAGGATCTGCAGAGAAAAATGGGAGAAACTCCCCAAATACAGGTGTGCCAAGCTTCATACCCAACAAGACTTGAGGCTGTAATCACTGCAAAAGGTGCTTCAACTGAGTAAAGGATCTGAATAGTTATGTAAATGTGGTTTTTTTATTTAATTTGTTAACACTTCAAAAAAACAGTTTTTGCTTTGTGATTATGGGGTATTGTCTGTAGATTGATGAGGGGGGGGGGACTTTAGAATAAGGCTGTAATGTAACAAAGTGTGGAAAAAGTCAAGGGGTCTGAATACTTTCCGAATGTATTATTACTTAACTTAAAAATAGGATCAAAATGATCAATACTCAAATTAAATTCAAATCAAATTTTGCGCCGAATACAACAGGTGTTGACCTTACCGTGAAATGCTAACTTATCATCCCTTAACCAACAAGGAAGTTCAAGAAATAGAGGTACGAAAATATTTACTAAATACTAAGGTAAATTTTTTTATTAAAAATAACACAATAAAATAACAATAACGAGGCTATTATACAGGGGGTACCGGTACCGAGTCAATGTGTGGGGGTACAGGTTAGTTGAGGTAATTTGTACATGTAGGTAGAGGTAAAGTAACTATGGGGGGGGGTTGTCATCAATCTGCCCTCAGATGGAGGGGGTACGGACAGAGAGGGGAAGGAAGGATGTAGTCAAATGAAAAGAAGAGAATAAAGCGCTCTGGCTGACATAATGGTGGATGGGCACAGCCCCGTCCTCACTGACTGGAGGGTAATAGGGAAAGACGGATTCCGCTTTTGAGCTACTGGAAAATAAATGCTGAATATATTTTAAGGGTGGGGCACTGGTAAGAGGGTCAGGTGTGTGTGGGTTAAGAATGTTTCTTCGTCAATTATATATTATTTAATCCCAACGCTCCCCACACACACACACAAACACTTTAGAATATTATAATATTACAGTTGGCCCTAGGCAATGATAATAAACGATTATTCCAGGAAGTAGAGTGTGGGGGGTGGTGTCTAGGGGCGATGAGTGTCTGGGGGTGAGTGTCTAGGGGCGTGTCTAGGGACGATGACCTTCTATTCACTCATGTAAGAAAGAGTGATTCACTTGAATGTGTCAGACAATTTTTCAATGTTGTTGAATGAGTGTCTTATTATGCTGCCTCCACCTTCATCACTCCTGTGTCTGTCCTGAATGGCTGTTTCAGAAAACGTTACAAGCTGTCAAATCCTTGCTTCCTCCGTACGTGTTTCGCAATGTCATCTGTAAGTGCATTAGAGGAGAGGATCCATGGTCTTTTCCTTAGACCTCCTCATCCAATTAGCTTTGAGAGGAATTTAGGAAACAAGGACCGAGGATGCAAGGATTGGACAGCTAGTAAAGTTTGCAGACACCGCCAAAGATTCCCCTCCATGTCCTCGTGCATGTTATAGTAGCACCCCTTACTGGTGATACATGAACACTACTAGCCATAATAGTTCTGGTGAAAACAGAAACTAGGGGATATTCCCTTTTGGGCAAAAGTCTGTCCTCGCCCTCGACTCCTCTGTGACCTGAAAATCGATAAGTGGTCGAGTGGTTGAGGAGAGTGTCAATTCATTAGTAGGGGAACAGAAGAGTGTCCTCCCCTTCCTTGATAGCCACCTTTCGTCAAGAGCCTTTTCTCAATTGGATTTGCTCCTCTCTTGCCTCTTTTTTTAAAAAAGGTCAAAGTTAATTGAGGAGAGACTACGAGGAGAGAGAAAGTGTATGAAAATGTGCTTGTATGAAATGAGACTCTCCGTCTGCCATCAAGCAAATTACGTTTAGTTGTGCCCATTTTATAGATAAAAAACCATATGGTTTTTAAACGAGTACATGCTTTTCTCCTCTGACAAAACAAAATATGATTTAAAGGGGGTGTGGCAGTGTCACGCCCTGACCTTAGTTATCTTTGCTTTCTTTATTATTTTGGTTAGGTCAGGGTGTGACGAGGGTGGTATGTGTGTTTTTGTCTTGTCTAGGGTTTTGGGTATGTCTAGGTGTGTGTGTGTAGTCTAGGCATTATGTAGGTCTATGGTGGCCTAGATTGGTTCCCAATCAGAGGCAGCTGTTTATTGTTGTCTCTGATTGGGGATCCTATTTAGGTTGCCATTTTCCCGTTTGGTTTGTGGGTGATTGTCTATGTGATGTTGCATGTCTGCAATCGTTATATTTAGCTTCACAGTCATTTTTGTTATTTTGTATTAGTTTGGTTATTATTCTTCGTTATAATTAAAGAAGATGCATTCGACGTTCGTGACAGGCAGATTTCAAAACTCTTCCGCGTAGGTAGAATACAGTGCCTTGCAAAAGTATTAACCCCCTTGGTGTTTTTCCTATTTTGTTGCATTACAACCTGTAATTTAAATAGATTTTTATTTGGACTTCATGTAATGGACATACACAAAATAGTCCAAATTGGTGAAGTAAAATGATAAAATCTACTTGTTTAAAAAAATTCTAAAAAATAAACATGGAAAAGTGCTATGAAGCCCCTAAATAAGATCTGGTGCAACCAATTACCTTCAGAAGACACATAATTAGTTAAATAAAGTCCACCTGTGTGCAATCTAAGTGTCACATGATCTGTCACGTGATCTTAGTTTATATACACCTGTTCTGAAAGGCCCAAGAGTCTGCAACACCACTAAGGGGCACCACCAAGCAAGTGGCACCATGAAGACCAAGGAGCTCTCCAAACAGGTCAGGGACAAAGTTGTGGAGAAGTACAGATCAGGGTTGGGTTATAAAAAAATATCCGAAACTTTGAACATCCCACAGAGCACCATTACATCCATTACTAAAAAATTGAAATAATATGGCACCACAACAAACCTGCCAAGAGAGGGCCGCTCACCAAAACTCACGGACCAGGCAAGGAGGGTATTAATCAGAGAGGCAACAAAGAGATCAAAGATATCCCTGAAGGAGCTGCAAAGCTCCACAGCGGAGAGTGGAGTATCTGTCCATAGCATCACTTTAAGCTGTACACTCCACAGAGCTGGGCTTTACGGAGGAGTGGCCAGAAAAAAAGCCATTGCATAAAGAAAAGAATCAGCAAACATGTTTGGTGTTCGCCAAAAGGCATGTGGGAGACTTCGCAAACATATGGAAGAAGGTAATCTGGTCAGGTGAGACTAAAATTGAGCTTTTTGGCCATCAAGGACAACACTATGTCTGGCGCAAACCCAACACCTCTCATAACCCCGAGAACACCATCCCCACAGTGAAGCATGGTGGTGGCAGCATCATGCTGTGTGGTTGTTTTACATCGGCAGGGACTGGGAAACTGGTCAGAATTGAAGGAATGATGGATGGCGCTAAATACAGGGAAATTCTTGAGGTAAACCTGTTTCAGTCTTCCAGAGAGGAGGACATTCTTCCGTTCGCCTACTAAGGAATTGACATATCCTTGCCCACTCAACCACTTATCGATTTCCAGGTCATGGAGGAGTCAGGACAGAGGAGAGTGGAGGACAGACTTTTCCAAATGAGAAAAGGCAAAGGATAGTCAGGTGTATCCTACCTGAGTCCTTCTGAGAAGAGTTTTGACATCTGCCACACAGCTACTTAGCCTTTTATCTATGAAATGTATGCCGCAACTAGAGACATTTATTTTTACCATTTTACACATATATTTTGGGATTCCTCCTCTGTAAACATAATTTTCCTAATGACGCGCTAGTGGACAAGGAAAATCTCATTTCATACAAGCGCATTTGTTTCCACATTTCCTCTCCTTGGCTCCTCTCCTCGATTACGGAGGACAGAGGAGTTAGCAAAACCAATTGAGAATCTCCCCAGGATATTGCCATTCACCACCATTAATTCACATCCTTTCTCAATGGCCAGGCTCTTCTATTCACATCCACAGAATAGTCTGCTCTCTTGTGGCCACAGCCTATATCTCTGGTTGATTGGAACATGAACTTCAGAAGTAGGACAGGGAATAAATAGTATGTGTGTGTGTGTGGAACATGACAGCAGGAGTTAACCTAGGGGGCATCTGCCATCATTACACACCTGTAGGTAAGCTGTAGGTAAGAACACCAGGGAGGCAGGTCTGTCAGAGGGGCTTGGTATGATTGGTATGGATATTTCTGCTAAGCCGTCCACTATTGGCAGCTGCCTGTAGATCGGTAAGATATTACTTTGGGCCTTCTAGGGCCTAAAAAGCACTCTATGACTACTGACTGTGACTTCTTTCTGTTTCTGTTATTTTCTTTCTTATTATGTTAGCAATTCCTTGCTAGTGAACACTACTCCTAGTGTGCAGCATGATCGAGTGGGAGGCTTAGGGCAGTTTCCTTTGCACAGTTATTGCAAGAATGTTCTCCACTTTAGCTGGACCTACAACTTTACAACCTCCTCCCAAATGTTATGAAAATATATCCCTCCCTAGTGGTTCAATCTTCTCTCTCGTTCTCTCTCTCTCTCTCTCTCTCTCTTCCCCTCGTCTCTCTAACCAAGAAGAAGGTTGTTTGGCAGGCTTCCCTGGAAACCACAAGGCCAATTCGTCTAACTGTAACCCTTCATTGGAGAGTAGCAGTACCCCTCGCTCTGGACCAAGGCCTTCTAGAGTGTGGGAGGAGGGGAGCGCACCGCTGTAAGGAAGTTGGGAGGAGGGGAATACTACAAGGGAGATGGGTTCATTGCGTGCAATGTAAATCATTTAAAAACGTTTCTCTCCAGAAAGCAGATATGAGTGTTTCTTATTGGACAAATCAAATCCAATTTTATTGGTCACATGCGCCAAATACAACAGGTGTAGACTTTACAGTGAAATGCCGACTTACCAGCCCATTCCCAACATTGCAGAGTTTAAAAGGAAACAAATATTTGCTAAATAAAATAATGAAATAGTAACACAATAAAAACAATAACAAGGCTATCTACAAGGAGTACCAGTACCGAGTCAATGTGCAGCAGTACGAAGTAGTTGAGGTAATTGAGATAATACAAAATGTACATGTGGGTAAGGGTAAAAGTGACTAGTCAATCAGGATATACGATATAATAAACCGAGTAGCAGCAGCTTATGTGAAGTGTGAAAGTGTGTGTGAGCGTATGTAGAGTGTGTGTGTGTTGGAGTGCCAGTGTAGTATGTGTGAGTGTGTATAGAGCCAGAGCAAGAGAGTAAGTGCAAAACAATTAAGATAAATAAATAATAAAGGGGTTCAATGTAAATAGTCCGGGTAGCCATTTTATTAACTGTTCACTAGTCTTATGGCTTGGGGATAGAAGCTGTTCAGGTGTCTTTTGGTCACAGACTTGGTGCTCCGGTACGCCTTGCTGTGCGGTAGCAGAGAAAACAGTCTATGACTTGGGTGGCTGGAGTCCTTGACAATTTTTAGGGCCTTACTCTGACACCATCTGGTATAGAGGTCCTGGATGGCAGGGAGTTTGGCCACAGTGATGTGCTGGGCAGTACGCATTACCCTCTGTAGCGCCTTGTGGTCGGATGCCAAGCAGTTGCCATACCAAGCGGTGATGCAGCCAGTCAAGATGCTCTCAATGGTGCAGCTGTATAACTTTTTTTTTGGGGGGGGGGGGCATGCCAAGTATTTTCAGCCTCCTGAGGGTCTCTGACCTCCTACCAACAGTGGTTCCTCCTTTAAAAGTTCCGTCATACTGCGGCACACAGATTATCTATTTGTCAGCCATTTTTTCTGTTAATGCAAGTTTTTGCTAGTTTGACCGCATCTTTGAGAAGCATTTGATAGTCTTCCATATTGCAGAAACGTGGGAGACCGGGGTTCAATCCCCCATGGGGAGGAAGGAGTAGGCTGTGTTATTTCATAGTTGTGATGTCTTCACTATTATTCTACAATGTAGAAAATAGTCAAAATATAGAAAAATCCTGGAATGAGTAGGTGTGTCTGTCACGCCCTGGCCATAGAGAGGCTTTTATTCTCTATTTTGGTTAGGCCAGGGTGGGCATTCTAGTTTCTTTATTTCTACGTTTTCTATTTCTTTGTATTTGGCCGGGTGTGGTTCTCAATCAGAGGCAGCTGTCTATCGTTGTCTCTGATTGAGAATCATACTTAGGTAGCCTTTTTTCCCACCTGTGTTTGTGGGTAGTTGTTTTCTGTATAGTTTTAGTTACCTTTCAGAACTGTTCGTTTTTTTCTCTTTGTTATTTTTGTTTCAGTGTTCAGTTTAAATAAATATCATGAACACGTACCAGCCTGCGCTTTGGTCCACTCCTTCATCATCAGACGAGCGTGACAGTGTCCAAACTGTTGACTGGTACTTGCTTAATTCATTTGATTAATATTATGGTGTTTCTATTCCATGAGAAATGAAAAAAACACTGGGTTTCCGTTAGGATTGAACAGAAAATATGGCGCTGTACAATGTGACGCTCATAAATTCAGAGCGTTGTCAGATTGTCCGTTTGTAAATTCAGACCGTTTCGCTCTTGGAGCACACACTGGACGTTCGGGCCGAGGAGTAGGGTTGATTTGAGTGTTCTGGCCTTACAACGGCAGTCAAGCACCCAAGCTAACATTGGCTAGCTTGCTAGCTACTTCCAGACACAAATGAGACCACTCTGACCATTTTACTCGCCCTAGCAGAGCTGGTTAGGCAGTTTTCATGTTAACCAGAGTGTTGGTGACTGTAACTGTGCTGCTGGAAACAATTTAATTACGCTTTTTTTGCGATGTTTACTGACACCGGTCGGCCATATTCAACGGGTGTTGAACTCGTAAATTCATTATTCTGTGCTCTGGTACACTCAGATGAGAGTGCTCTTAAATCGGTGTAGATAGCCAGAGCGAATTTACAAAATCACCCGAATGTCCATTGAGAATGCACAACAACTATACCATTTAGCTAAGCTAAGAATGACGGGAATAATCAAGTCAATAAACGTTGGGTAGTTAGATAGTATATAGTTAATATACAGGCAAGTTTGATGTATAACTACTAACGTTAGGTACCTAGCTAACATACCGGTACATACTGCTGTAATGATATGCTATGTGGTTCATAAGGACAGCGAGTTAACAAATTGTCAGCCAACATAACGTGTAAGGTAACTTATTTGAAAAGTCATTACTTTATTGCATTGAGTAGCAAGCTATCCCTTGGTCGTTAGGGCAAATCTGGTCTGTGATAGGAGTATTTTTTCACACCTAGCTCAGCTATTAGACTATACTTTAGTAAAGGTGGTGTAGTCTATTGTTCATCTATTAGCCCCCCTCCCCAACTTGCATCAAATTGTTGTTACTCCCATATCGCTCCTCGCCCTCTTTCACCCGTCATCATTTTGCGCCTGAGTGGCTCGCTTGTGGGCGTGCTGGCAGGTTATGGCATCATCTTCGGTTGTGCGTCAAGAATTCTGTCTTCACAGGCACATTGTTATATGCTATGGAGGTACATTTGTGTCTTTTTGTCGAGAGCAAAACTTTTTTATTTTCAATCAAAAATAATTATTCTGAAAGCAACTTTTTTTCCGACACAAAGGAAGTCATAGAGGACACCTACGAAGGACTGTGTGATGATGGCATCTCAGGTAAGCAGCACTGGGCGTTCTTCCGTCCAACTTCTACATAGCTAGTAGTTAGCTCCTACGATTCAGTGTCGGTTCATAACATTCTACTATATTACATACCGTAGAATGATAATTCATGCAATTATTATTCTCACGCTAACCAAACGCATTTAGCTACGAATGCCTGTTCTCGCCATTTTCAGTTGAATTAATCTAACTTTCTTTCATGGCAATTCATAAGCAGGCCATGTCATTTGTTTCATAATCAATATGTAATCATATTTCATGACAGTGTAACGGTTAGCTTTTTTTACAAGCTTCAAGTGGTATTGATTTCAAATGATGACATTATCTTATATTGTTTGTCCTCATGTCTGTTTTTCAGCATAAAGTACTCTGTAGCCACTTAGTGTGGACACCAGGTGAGACCACACACACACACACAATAACAGTCTCTCTCCTTCACTTAATCCCTCTCCCTCTTCTCCCTAAATCCTCTAGGTTATATGAACTGTGTTGGTAAACCCCTCCAACATCTGAACTGGCTGACACAGAGGGCACAGCATGATCATAGGTGAGAGGTCACGTGGTCGGATCAACAGGACGTATTATTAAAGAGATGCTTTACATTGAAATACAGATAGAGATGTAGTAGTCCCAGAGTTAATGATCCAAGGTCAGTTTTGCATTTCACCAAATGACTGACTGTGTTAGAATAAAAAAAAACAAGGCTTAATCATGCTCTTTCTCTATCCATCTGTCTCTCGTCTGCAGGTATGTTTTGATGTGAGAGAGGAATCCAGTCCCGTCATCGCCACCTCACCCGCTCTTAAGATAACCTTCGGGCCAACTGGGGGCCCAAGACTGGTTAGGAGACAACGCTAGAGACACTGTAATTGTGATGAACTGAGAGAATATTAGGGTAGCACTGTAATTCATCATATGCCGTGTCCTCAGATTAATGCAGATGAAGGGAGTTAGATATGCATAGATTGTTTCTGTATATATGCATTACAAATCAGACTTGACTTAAATCATGTTTCTAGTCTATTGCAAAGTTACAATGTGTAATCATTGATGTCCCAGGAGCAGTACACGCTGCTGAAGTGTATAATTGTAATACATACATGCAGACACAGCATCATTCAAAGAATGGAGTTTGTTACACCTGGTATTGGATATGACTGAAAAAAGAATGTCTCAGAGATTCATACCTGAACCGCACCTTTATTTGCCAAGGAAGAGTACATGATCAGTGAATATATTCAATGTACCGGCTACAATGTGGTAATAACTGCAGTAGAGGTATACAGGACTTCCATCCTTGGCACAATAAAGTTATTGTCACGCCCTGACCGTAGAGATCCTTTTTTGTCTCTATTTTGGTTGGTCAGGGCGTGAGTTTGGGTGGGCATTCTATGTCTGGTGTTCTATGTTGTCCTTGTTTTGTATTTCTGTGTGTTTGGCCTGGTATGGTTCTCAATCAGAGGCAGCTGTCTATCGTTGTCTCTGATTGAGAATCATACTTAGGTAGCCTGTTCCCACCTGTGTTTGTGGGTGGTTGTTTTCTGTTTAGTGTATGTCACCTTGCAGAACTTTTTCGTTTTTTCCTCGTTGTTATTTTGTGTAATGTTCAGTTTTTATTAAATTATTATCATGAACACTTACCACGCTGCACCTTGGTCTTCTCCTTCTCCTCTATACGACGATGTCACGTTCCTGACCTGTTTTTCCTTTTTCTTGTATTTATTTAGTTGGTCAGGGCGTGAGTTGGGGTGGGTTGTCCATGTGTTATGTTTCCTGTCTCTGTGTTTGTGTTCTGCACCAGATAGGACTGTCTAGGCTTTCACGTTTGTTATTTTGTTATTTGTTAATGTTCATCGTTTATCGTCTTGCCAAACATGTTGAACAATAACCGCGCTGCATTTTGGTCCTCTCCTTCATCCCAGGAAGAAAGCCGTTACAGAACCACCGACCTAACCCGGACCAAGCAGCGTGGCAACGGGCAGCAGCGACAGCAGCAGTGGTACAAGGAGGAATGGACATGGGAGGAGATTCTGGAGGGAGAAGGACCCTGGGCAGAGCCAGAGGAGTGTCGCCGTCCCAAAGCTGAGCTGGAGGCAGCGAAAGCGGAGAGACGGCATTGAGGCGCTAGCAAGGCAGAGCGGCTGGAAGCCCGAGAGGCTCACCCCAAAAATTTATTGGGGGGGAGCTAAAAGGGAGTGTAGCTGGGTCAAGTAGGAGACTTGAGCCAACTCCCCCTGCTTACCGTAAGGATCCGGTCAGGGCGGAATTGGAGGTGAGCGACGCAGATACAGTGAAGGAGTTAATGGGGAAATTGGAGGAGAGAGTTATGAGGGAGGTGCTGGTTTGGTGCATGAGGCACGACATCCGCCCGACTGAACGTGTCGGGGAGTTGATGTCACCGGGAACAGCTCTCCATACTCGTCCTGAGGTGCGTGCTAGCCGTCTGGTTAAGACTGTGCCAGCCTCACGCACCAGGCCTCCTGTGCGCCTTCCTAGCCCTGCACGTCCTCTGCCAGCTCGCCGCTACAGATCTCCCAGCCGTGCTTCCAGTGGAGAGAGAGGGCGTCGTCCCGGGCAGGCACCGTGTTATGCGGTGGAGCGCACGGTGTCCCCGGTGCGTGTGCTTAGCCCGGTGCGCAACATCTCAGCTCCCCACATCTGCCGGGCTAGGGTGAAGATCCAGCCAGGGCGGATGGTGCCAGCCCTGCTCTCAAGACCTCCAGTGCGTCTTCACGGTCCGGTCTGTCCAGTTCCACCAGTGCCTACACCACGCACCATGTTTCCAGTGCGTCTCCAGAGCCCAGTTCCTCCTCCTCGCGCTCTCCCTGCGGTGCGTGTTTCCAGCCCAGTACCTCCAGTTCTGGCACCACGCACCAAGCCTCCTGTGCATCTCCAGAGCCCTGTACGCACTGTTCCTTCTCCCCGCACTCGCCCTGAGGTGCGTGCCCTCAGTCCGGTACCACCAGTTCCGGTACCACGCACCAGGCCTATAGTGCGCCTCGAGAGTCCAGTGTGCCCTGTTCCTGTTCCCCGCACTAGCCTTGAGGTGCGTGTCTCCAGTCCGGTACCACCAGTTCCGGCACCACGCACCAGGCCTACTGTGCGCCTCAGCAGGTCAGAGTCGGCCGTCTGCCCAACGCCGCCTGCACTGCTCGTCTGCCCAGCACCGTCTGTACTGCCTGCCTGCCCAACGCCGCCTGCACTGCTCGTCTGCCCAGCGCCGTCTGAGCTGCCTGCACTGCTCGTCTGCCCAGCGCCATCTGAGCCATCCGTCTGCCCAGCGCCATCTGAGCCATCCGTCTGCCCAGCGCCATCTGAGCCATCCGTCTGCCCAGCGCTGTCAGAGCCTTCCTCCTCTCCAGCGCAGCCTGAGTCTGAACTGCCTGCTTTCCCAGCGCTGTCTGAACTGCCTGCCTTCCCAGCGCTGTCTGAACTGCCTGCCTTCCCAGCGCTGTCTGAACTGCCTGCCTTCCCAGCGCTGTCTGAACTGTCTGCCTGCCCAGCGCTGTCCGTCTGGCCAGAGCCGTCCAGCCAGGACCAGCCAGAGCCGTCCAGCCAGGACCAGCCAGAGCCGTCCAGCCAGGACCAGCCAGAGCCGTCATCCAGCCATGACCAGCCAGAGCCGTCATCCAGCCATGACCAGCCAGAGCCGTCATCCAGCCATGACCAGCCAGAGCCGTCATCCAGCCATGACCAGCCAGAGCCGTCATCCAGCCATGACCAGCCAGAGCCGTCATCCAGCCAGTTATTATATTCTACTTTATCCATTGGCTTCATTAATGGCATTCAGACTTGAAGTTGATACAACTATGATAGCTGAGGTTCATAGATTGGTATGAATATGTCACGACTTCCGATTAGTGTCCTGATCCTTGAAAGCGGCAGCTCTAGCCTAGCTCAGTGCGGATGTTGCCTGTATTCCATAGCTTCTGGTTGGGATATGTATGTATGATCACTGTGGGGACAATGTCATTGATGCACTTATTAATGAAGCCAGATGTGACAGATGTGGTAAACTCCTCAATGCCATCAGATGAATCCCGGAACATATTCCAGTCTGTGCTAGCGAAATAGTCCTGTAGTTTAGCATCCGCTTCATCGAACCACTTCCATATTGAACACGTCACTGTTACTTCCTGTTTGAGTTTTTCCTTGTAAGCAGGAGTTATGGTCCAATTTACCAAATGGAGGGTGGGGGAGAGTGTGGTATGCGTTTCTGTGTGTGGAGTAGAGGTGATCTCGAGTTTGTATCCCTCTAGTTGCACAGGTGACATGCTGGTAGAAATGAGGTCATACGGATTTCAGTTATCCTGTATTAAGTTCACCGGCCATTAGGAGCTCCGCGTCTGGATGAGCATTTTCTTGTTTGCTTATGGCCCCATACAGCTCGCATTGTTTAGGCAGTCACCTGTATATTCATGTGTGAATTACCATAAGTAATGAAGATTTAGGCAAGTCAATATCATAACCTTGACACTGGCTTTTTATCTGTCAGTCATTCAGCCAAGTGAATACAATCTATTTTCTCTCACTTATATAGTACATAATTATGGAATGCACGCACAAACACCCACACACACAAACACACACTCCTTACATCACCTCACAGAGCAAGAACAGTCAAAAACACACACCCAGCCCTCTTCCCTCCTTTCGTCACGTGGCTTGTGGCTGTGCTCAAACCCCCTGAGTCTCAAACGAGGCCCTGTGGAAATACAACTCCTTTCATCCACACACTGGGCCATTTCCAGCAGCACGTTATAACGGGAAACGCTTTTCCAGAGTGAAACCTCCCGGAGCAGAGCAGTGTGCTGCACTACACACGCACAGGCGCACACACACACACACACACACACACACACACACACACACACTCTAGTGCACACATACATACAGTGGGGAGAACAAGTATTTGATACACTGCCGATTTTGCAGGTTTTCCTACTTACAAAGCATGTAGAGGTCTGTAATTTTTATCATAGGTACACTTCAACTGTGAGAGAAGGAATCTAAAACAAAAATCCAGAAAATCACATTGTATGATTTTTAAGTAATTAATTTGCATTTTATTGCATGACATAAGTATTTGATACATCAGAAAAGCAGAACTGAATATTTGGTACAGAAACCTTAGTTTGCAATTACAGAGATCATACGTTTCCTGTAGTTCTTGACCAGGTTTGCACACACTGCAGCAGGGATTTTGGCCCACTCCTCCATACAGACCTTCTCCAGATCCTTCAGGTTTCGGGGCTGTCGCTGGGCAATACGGACTTTCGGCTCCCTCCAAAGATTTTCTATTGGGTTCAGGTCTGGAGACTGGCTAGGCCACTCCAGGACCTTGAAATGCTTCTTACGGAGCCACTCCTTAGTTGCCCTGGCTGTGTGTTTCGGGTCGTTGTCATGCTGGAAGACCCAGCCACGACCCATCTTCAATGCTCTTACTGAGGGAAGGAGGTTGTTGGTCAAGATCTCGCGATACATGGCCCCATCCATCCTCCCCTCAATACGGTGCAGTCGTCCTGTCCCCTTTGCAGAAAAGCATCCCCAAAGAATGATGTTTCCACCTCCATGCTTCACGGTTGGGATGGTGTTCTTGGGGTTGTACTCATCCTTCTATTCCTCCAAACACGGCGAGTGGAGTTTAGAGCAAAAAGCTCTATTTTTGTCTCATCAGACCACATGACCTTCTCCCATTCCTCCTCTGGATCATCCAGATGGTCATTGGCAAACTTCAGACGGGCCTGGACATGCGCTGGCTTGAGCAGGGGGACCTTGCGTGCGCTGCAGGATTTTAATCCATGACGGCGTAGTGTGTTACTAATGGTTTTCTTTGAGACTGTGGTCCCAGCTCTCTTCAGGTCATTGACCAGGTCCTGCCGTGTAGTTCTGGGCTGATCCCTCACATTCCTCATGATCATTGATGCCCCACGAGGTGAGATCTTGCATGGAGCCCCAGACCGAGGGTGATTGACCGTCATCTTGAACTTCTTCCATTTTCTAATAATTGTGCCAACAGTTGTTGCCTTCTCACCAAGCTGCTTTGCTATTGTCCTGTAGCCCATCCCAGCCTTGTACAGGTCTACAATTTATCCCTGATGTCCTTACACAGCTCTCTGGTCTTGGCCATTGTGGAGAGGTTGGAGTCTGTTTGATTGAGTGTGTGGACAGGTGTCTTTTATACAGGTAACGAGTTCAAACAGGTGCAGTTAATACAGGTAATGAGTGGAGAACAGGAGGGCTTCTTAAAGAAAAACTAACAGGTCTGTGAGAGCCGGAATTCTTACTGGTTGGTAGGTGATCAAATACTTATGTCATGCAATAAAATGCAAATTAATTACTTAAAAATCATACAATGTGATTTTCTGGATTTTTGTTTTAGATTCCGTCTCTCACAGTTGAAGTGTACCTATGATAAAAATGACAGACCTCTACATGCTTTGTAAGTAGGAAAACCTGCAAAATCGGCAGTGTATCAAATACTTGTTCTCCCCACTGTATATGCAGTGTGTACACACACATGTTAGCTATAATACACACTAACGCACTCACACACACACACATGCATGCACACACCCACACACACACGCAAGGTTTCTGTAATATGTAGATATGTGTCTTTAAACCATAAACGGATCCAGACACACGGAAAGCTGTAATCAAGAGAGGGCTTTTTTGTATTTTTCTCCATCCCTATTTAGTCTATTTTTCTGGCTAAATGAGATTGGTGGGCTGTATTGTGTGGTGGGCTCTGCTCTGCTGAAGACACATATGGCAGTGATTATGGTCCAGTGTTTATCCGAGCTCACTGAGCCCTCTTTGGGGCTGACTATGTCTTTGTTCCAAATGGCATCCTATTCCCTATATGCACTAAATAGGAAATAGGATTCCATTTGGGACATGTGCTCTATACTGTGAAGGCCTGCCGTGGTGGAATAGTAGAAACAACCAGAATCATGTGCATGTATATATAGCAACCAGCCATGAAGACCACACTCTGCTTTCATGGCAGAAATGGACAGAGAAAGGTCAAAGGCTAAAGATTCTAGAGTTCGACCGATTAGGTTTTTTCAACACCAATACCGATACCAATTATTGGAGGACCAACAAATTCGATACCGATTAATCTGCCGATTTTTATATATATATTTGTAATAATGACAATTACAACAATACTGAATTAACACTTTTATTTTAACTTAATATAATACATCAATAATATCAATTTAGTCTCAAATAAATAATGAAACATATTCAATTTGGTTTAAATAATGCAAAAACAAAGTGTTGGAGAAGAAAGTAAAAGTGCAATATTTGCCATGTAAAAAAGCTAACGTTTAAGTTCCTTGCTCAGAACATGAGAACATACGGTGGTTCCTTTTAACATGAGTCTTCAATATTTCCAGGTAAGAAGTTTTAGGCTGTGATTCGATGATAAATTAACAGGCACCGCATCGAT
The DNA here is from genome assembly GCF_045679555.1 of Salvelinus alpinus. Taxonomy (NCBI): domain Eukaryota; kingdom Metazoa; phylum Chordata; class Actinopteri; order Salmoniformes; family Salmonidae; genus Salvelinus; species Salvelinus alpinus. The sequence goes on from NC_092109.1 coordinate 4,335,939, forward strand.
TATATGCAACGCAGGACAAGCTAGATAAACTAGTAATATCATCATCAACCACTAGTAGTTAACTAGTGATTATGTTAAGATTGATTGTTTTTTATAAGATAAGTTTAATGCTAGCTAGCAACTTACCTTGGCTCCTTGCTGCACTCGCGTAACAGGTAGTCAGCCTGCCACGCAGTCTCCTCATGGAGTGCAATGTAATCGGCCATAATCGGTGTCCAAAAATGCAGATTACCGATTGTTATGAAAACTTGAAATCAGCCCTAATTTATCGGCCATTCCGATTAATCGGTCAACCTCTAAATGATACACCCACTAACACACAAAAAAGCATGCATGCAAGTGTGACACACCACATGGGTGAATTCAGTTACAGTACACAACATCAAAGATCATACAAACCACTTTCACAAACATGTGCACAGAGCTGTCAAATGTAGTGATGAATATACTCTATTTGCTGAAATATTGAGCATACAGTATATGTATTTATTCTGTACATCCATATGTGTGGAGCATATGTGTAGCATGTGGATGTACAGAATACATTACACACACTCAATAAACCACACACACGTTATCTCGCTCTCTCTCACACACGGATACACACACATGCACGTACACACACAAACACACCACACACACACCACAGTGTGAGGTCACTTCCCCTTTCTCTCTCCATCTATTATATGATGCAGACAGTTTCACACTAGAGCTCCACTAGAAACACTATGGCAGGCTGTGAGTCAGAGATTTTCCACATCACACCTCCTCCCATCGGAGGTCACAACAGGCTCACAGACAAGACCCCACAGGCCCAGCCAATCAGAGACGCTCTTACTGGCAGGGTCACTGAAGCTGCTTTCATGCGCTACCTCGGAAATCCTGCATCTTTTCTGACTGAGAAAGTTGGGGTACAACATTCGTAACATGGGTTTCTCGCTAATATTTCCAATTTAGGATGATCAGATGATTCACCCCCATCTGGATCCCGTCTTCAGACTACTTGTCTGACTGTTCTGTTCTGCTCTCAAACCAACATGCTGACACAAATAAGAGGAGACACTTCTGTACTGTACTCTAGTTGGTTACACAACACTGTTGGCAGCAAGAGAGATTTATATAGACATAAATGATGTATCAAAGTAGATACACTAATTAAACCTTTCTCTGAGGATATTGTACGAGCAGGGAAGAGAGAGAGAGGGAGACAGAACAAAGAATTTAGGGGAGAGAAACAACAAGAGGCAGAGAGAGAGAGAGAGACCCTCTTCAACACCCTCTTCAACATACATATCAACGAATTGGCGGGGGCACAAGAACACCCTACTAGAATCTGAAGTCAAATGTCTACTGTTTGCTGGTGATCTGGTGCTTCTATCCCCAACCAAGGAGGGCCTACAGCAGCACCTAGATCTTCTGCATAGATTCTGTCCGACCTGGCCCCTGTCAGAAAATCTCAGTAAAACAAAAATAATGGTGTTTTAAAAAAGGTCCAGTTGCCAGGACCACAAATTCCATCTAGACACCATTGCCCTAGACCACACAAAAAATAGACATGCTTCGGCCTAAACATCAGCGCCACAGGCAACTTCCACAAAGCTGTGAATGATCTGAGAGACAAGGCAAGAAGGGCCTTCTATGCCATCAAAAGGTAATGTAATTCGACATACCAATTAGGATCTTGATCAGTTATAGAACCGATTGCCCTTCATGGTTGTGAGGTCTGAGGTCAGCTCACCAACCAAGAATTCACAAAATGTGAAAAACACCAAATTGAGACTCTGCATGCAGAATTCTGCAAAAAAATCCTCAGTGTATAACGTCAAACAGCAAAGACGCCCAAAAAATACATGCAGAGCAAAATTAGGACGATACCCACTAATTATGAAAATCCACAAAAGAGTCGTTAAATTCTACAAACCTTCCCAAACCTTCCATAACAAAGCCATCACCTACAGAGAAATTAACCTGGAGAAGAGCCCCCTAAGCAAGCTGGTCCTGGGGCTCTGTTCACAAACACAAACAGACGCCGCAGAGCCCCAGGACAGCAACACAATTAGTCCCAACCAAACCACGAGAAAAAAATAATAATTGCTTGACACATTGGAAAGAATGTACAAAAAAACAGTGCAAACTAGAATGTTATTTGGCCCTAAACACAGAGTACACAGTGGCAGAATACCTGACCACTGTGACTGACCCAAAATGAAGATCTTGCTGTCGCTAGCTAATTTGTCCTGGGATATAAACATTGGGTTGTTTTTTAACCTGAAATGCACAAGGTCCTCTACTCCAACAATTAATCCACAGATAAAAGGGTAAACCGAATTCGTTTCTCGTCATTTCTCCTTCTTCCTTCACGCTTCTTTTTCTTCTTTGGACTTAATTTTGCGTTTGGCAAACAACTTTAAGGTGCATTACCATCACCAACTGGACTGGATTGTGGACGTCAGTTCATCACCCACGTGGGTATATGCTCCTAAAAACCAATGAGATTTGAGAGGCAGGACTTGTAGCGCGTTGAGCGTCACAAATAGACCCAAGTTCTATTTTAGCGGCCGGCTTCGCAGACGCTCGCTGACGCGAGTGAGCAGTGTGGGTGCAATGATTGAATAACATGTATGTGTACATTTATTTTGCACGCGACACGAGCGGTCTGGTCAGCATGTTAGGAAAAGGTGTTGGAGTTCATTTAAGTAAAGGTATGCACTGGCATACAGCTGGTCTTACTATAGTACATAAACATTATAAGAGGAGAAGCACATTTCTCATCAGCTGAGTGCCAGGAAATATGCAGACATGTGAATCAATTATTACTGAGTGCTACTGACTAACTGCATAGGCCAACACAGGAAATAGCAAGTTGTGGTACACATTGCTTATTGGATGTATGGTATATAAGACGTCTATAGCAAGTGTAATATGGTGGTTGGGAATAGTTAGTAATATCCTTTCAATAACTTTTTTTCACAGAAATATGTAACTCCATGATATATTTAAGCAATAAGGCACGAAGGGGTGTTGTATATAGCCAATATACCACGGCTAAGGGCTGTTCTTAAGCACGACGCAGCGCAGAGTGCCTGGACACAGCCCTTAGCCGTGGTATAATGGCCATATACCACAAACCCCCGATGTGCCTTGTTGCTATTATAAACTGGTTACCAATGTAATTAGTGCAGTAAAAATACATGTTTTGTCATACCCGTGATATACGGTCAGCATTCAGGGCTGAAACCATACAGTTTATATATGCTTTTATTGGTTGGCGTTAGTGCAGGTGGCTAATGCATGAACAGACTGTCACCCAGGCCATAAATCTGTACCTTATCTCTCCTCTCTCAGGGTTCTGATGGTCTAATTATGTATTCATATCAGCATCAACACAGGAAGCTAATACAGGGACAGATTGGCTGGACAGGATATGATATAAACTATCAAAATAAAGAAAGTCGCACACTCCATGTATAAACTCCCAGCAATTTAATGGGTATTTACCAACGTTTCGGCATCACTGTGCCTTCCCCAGGGCATCACTGTGCCTTCCATCTTGTAAATTCTAATTTACAATGACGGCCTACCAAAACGCAAAAGGCCTCCTGCGGGGAAGGGGCCTGGGATAAAAAAAAATATATATATATAAATATAGGACAAAACACACATCACAACAAGAGAGAGACAACACTAAATAAAGACAGACCTAAGACAACAACATAGCAAGGCAGCAACACATGACAACACAGCATGGTAGCAACACAACAAAATAACAGCATGGTAGCAGCACAAAACATGGTACAAACATTAAAGGGCAAAGAAGGTAGAGACAACAACACATCACACAAAGCAGCCACAACTGTCAGCAAGAGTGTCCATGATTGAGTCTTTGAATGAAGAGATTGGGATAAAAGTGTCCAGTTTGAGTGTTTGTGCAGCTCGTCCCAGTCGCTAGCTGCATCGTAACTGAAAGGAGGAGCGACCCAGGGATGTGTGTGCTTTGGGGACCTTTAACAGAATGTGACTGGCAGAATGGATGTTGTATGTGGAGGATGACGGCTGCAGTAGATATCTCAGATATTGGGGAGTGAGGCCTAAGAGGGTTTTATAAATAAGCATCAACCAGTGGGTCTTGCAACCAGTATACAGAGATGACCAGTTTACAGAGGAGTTTATAGTGTGTCCTATAAGGAGCATTGGTGGCAAATCTGATGGCCAAATGGTAAAGAACATCTAGCTGCTCGAGAGCACCCTTACCTGCCGATCTATAAATTATGTCTCCGTAATCGAGCATGGGTAGGATGGTCATCTGAGTCAGGGTTAGTTTGGCAGCTGGGGTGAAAGAGGAGCAATGACGATAGAGGAAACCAAGTCTAGATTTAACTTTAGCCTGCAGCTTTGATATGTGCTGAGAAAAGGACAGTCCACCATCTAGCCATATTCCCAAGTACTTGTATGAGGTGACTACCTCAAGCTCTAAACCCTCAGAGGTAGTAATCACACCTGCGGGGAGAGGGGCATTCTTCTTACCAAACCACATGACCTTTGTTTTGGAGGTGTTGAGAACAAGGCTAAGGGTAGAGAAAGCTTGTTCGACACTAAGAAAGCTTTGTTGTAGAGCATTTAACACAAAAACCCGAGAGGGGCCAACTGAGTATAAGACTGTATCATCTGTATATAAATGGATGAGAGAGCTTCCTACTGCTTGAGCTATGTTGTTGATGTAAATTGAGAAGAGCGTGGGGCCTAGGATCAAGCCTTGGGGTACTCCCTTGGTGACAGGCAGTGGCTGAGACAGATTTTCTGACTTTATACACTGCACTCTTTGAGAGAGGTAGTTCACAAACCAGGCCAAAGACCCCTCAGAAACACCAATACTCCTTAGCCGGCCCACAATAATGGAATGGTCTACCGTATCTAAAGCTTTGGCCATGTCAATAAAAATAGTAGCACAATATTGCTTAGAATCAAGGGCAATGGTGACATCATTGAGGACCTTTAAGGTTGCAGTGACACATCCATAATCTGAGCGGAAACCAGATTGCATTCTCGAGAGAATACAATAGAAATCAAGAAAGACAGTTATTGATTGATTGTCTGGTTAATGTATGTCTGGTTGAGGAAAATCCTATCCAGCTTCCCTCGCTGTGTTAAGAGCCTGTGCTAACAGCTTGTTTTTGGTGTTTAAATAATTCATTAAAATCCCATTTGGAGACATCCCCAAAGCATTAGAGGAGTCCTCTACAGAATTACTTTCTAAGCAAACTGGGTTCAAACTATTTGAAATCTTTCTAATAATTCAAGTGAACGTGTCTGTCTGATTGTGTGTGTCTGTCACTACTAGAATGGCCATGACGGTCATGCGAAATGAATGCATTTATTATGTTAAAATAGGTCGTAAGAAACCTCAGGACACCAAATGTAAATTGTAATCATTCAGAAAATGTATTGATTGGTCCAGAAGTGCATAGACTGTAAATACTAAAATAAGTCGACAGTGTATTTTCTGCCAGCCTAGCTGGCACGTCCAAACTACACCTCAACTACCCCGAGTGCACGAATCATTAAGAACACCTGATCTTTCCATGACATAGATAGACCAGGTGAATCCAGGTGAAAGTTATGATCCCTTATTGATGTCACTTGTTAAAATTTCTTAAGGGTCGGACCCTTTTTTTTCAATTTTCACCTAAAATGACATACCCAAATCTAACTGCCTGGAGCTCAGGACCTGAAGCAAGGATATGCATATTCTTGATACCATTTCAAAGGAAGCACTTTGAAGTTTGTGGAAATGTGAAATTAATGTAGGGGAATATAACACATTAGATCTGGTGAAAGATAATACAAACAAAAAAACATGTTTGTTTTTTTCCTACCATCTTTGAAATGCAAGAGAAAGGACATAATATAATATTGCAGTTTAGGCAGGAAATGAAAAATGAGCTTCCATACAGAAAAGACACTAACCGGGGTGGGTATGGGGCCAGAAACAACAGGGGTACAAACTTTAGAACCCAGTTCCTACATTTTAATATTAACAATGATTTTATCAAACAAAACTATACTACATTTTATCTCTGGGACTCTCAGGATGACAAATCAGAGCAAGATTACTGAATGTAAGAGACACTGATCCCGTAGAGGTTAAATCCAATTCAATCAGTGTAGATGAAGGGGAGGAGACAGGTTAAAGAATGGTTTTAAGCCTTGAGACAATTGAGACATGGATTGTGTATGTGTGCCATTCAGAGGGTGAATGGGCAAGACAAAAAATGTAAGTGTCTTTGAACGGGGTATGGTAATAGGTGCAAGGCCCACTGGTTAGTATCAAGAACTGCAAGGCTGCTAGGTTTTTCACTCTCAACAGTTTCCTGTGTGTATCAAGAATGGTCCGCCACCCAAAGGACATCCAGCCAACTTGACACAACTGTGGGAAGCATTGGAGTGAACATGGGCCAGCATCCCTGTGGAGCGCTTTTGACACCTTGTAGAGTCCATGCCCCAACGAATTGAGGCTGTTCTGAGAGCAAAAGGGGTGCAATTCAAAATTAGGAAGGTGTTCCTAATGTCTGCTATACTCAGTGTATATTGAAACTAATTTCACACATATAGTAATAATAGATGTGGCCTAAAGACAAGATACAATTGACAATAGTCTGATGCGTGACAATATTATCAATTGTCAAATTAAGAATAAAGAGACTGATGACAAAGAAGGGAACGGAGCTTACCAAATACCACTTCGTCCATATTTATCCTACAGAGGTCCATGCACGCCAGACATTTTGATTGCTATACCCCACCGAAAAGAGCAGATTCCAAGGTTTCCAATGAACCTATTGTTTCCAAACAACTCTACAAATTGCTTGGATGGTCTCTATTTCAAAATATAGCAATGGACACAGCTCTCTGCAAAGCACTTACTTTTAAATTACACTTGGAGTTGGCATTCTTCATATAGGTTGACTTATTATTTGTACTCATAGAGAGAGAGAGAGGGAGAGTGTGTGTGTGTACACTCGTTGAGCTTGTTCATATAGTGTGTGCTCGCAACTTGGTGCCACATAATGGAGAGTCCTGTGAAATGGTCACAGACTTGAGTGAATTAAAGACAATCAATCAAGAGAGAACCTGGTGCTCTTATGTGGTGAAAAACACGACTTGCACAGCCAAAAACAAGAATACACAAGAGTTTTGATGTATAAAAATATAAATATCTAGGACTGTGGCATGAGAAAAACAGACACACATTCACCCATGTATAAAAGTATGCAATTAAAATATCAATATCTGAACGAATTAGTCAGAAAACAGTGCAGTGGGAAACATAAAGATATAAAACTAGAACATTGAGATATAGCCTTAGCCTATCCATGACAATACATCACAGATGAGGCTACTCAACATAGCTTTTTAGCATATGTGTTGTTGTCTCTCTCTTCAAGACATGATGCCGATGACAGGACAGCATAAATATTAGGCCCTACAAAAGCAGTGGCAAAGATTTTTTACATATTTGTTTGCCTCTTTTGCATGTTATTTTGGTATTAATACGTGTCACATATCAGGTTGCAAACAATGTAAAAAAAAAAATGTATCTTTAAGTGGTCTCTTTTTTGCTTTCTTGAGTAAGGCAGCTCCAAAATGCAGGTGTTTCAGCCTAGCTCAGCGCTTTCTGTGGAGGTGGGGCAGCCAGCAGAAAATACAGAGGGTAGGGGTTGGTAATGTTCTCTAGTGGCGCTGTGATTGGCTCAGTGTTCTGTCCTCATGAGGACACCACATCACCACAAAATCTACGGGGAGATCTCGAAAAGTCAAGCCCCTTGGGTGCTGCCATAGAGTTACATTAGAAGTGCTCATCCAAGAAGGCTCAAGGTCATTGGCCAGAGAAAAAATTATGTCAAATCACATTATATCGCCTCCCGGGTGGCACAGTGGTCTAGGGCACTGCATCGCAGCGCTAGCTGTGCCACCAGAGTCTCTGGGTTCGCAACCAGGCTCTGTCGCAGCCGGCCGCGACCGGGGGGTCCGTGGGGCGACGCACAATTGGCCTAGCGTCGTCCGGGTTAGGGAGGGTTTGGCCGGTAGGGATATCCTTGTCTCATCGCGCTCCAGCGACTCCTGTGGCGGGCCGGGCGCAGTGCGCGCTAACCAAGGGGGGCGGGTGCACGGTGTTTCCTCCGACACATTGGTGCGGCTGGCTTCCGGGTTGGAGGCGCGCTGTGTTAAGAAGCAGTGCGGCTTGGTTTGGTTGTGCTTCGGAGGACGCATGACTTTCGACCTTCGTCTCTCCCGAGCCCGTACGGGAGTTGTAGCGATGAGACAAGATAGTAATTACTAGCGATTGGATACCACGAAAATTAGGGAGAAAAAAAAATCACATTATATCTACAGTAGCTTTGATTGGACTGATTTTTAACACGCAAGCTAGCAGTCATCATCATGAATCAAGTCGACAATCTACTGGCAAATCCTTTTCAATCCTTGTCATATGAAGAGAAATTATGAAGATAAATTATAGATAAAACATAACGGTGCTCATCGGCCATTGGACATAAACATTACAAGTTGGAAATTGCAAATTCAACAATGAGTAGTTTGGAAGGAATCAGTGGCTAACTGCAAGCATTGCAAATAAATCACTAGCCTGCTATTCAGTGGAGTGGATTTGTGGTACAAGTCTGAGTTTAAGGGTCTCTTTTCCAAGCTTAAAAGGATAAACATTTAACATTGGGCATGCTGTCAATCCAGTATAACTTCTGCCGTTTTCAAAAGACTGGGAACTCTGAACTGGGAAATCTCAGACTTCAGTGAGTTCAAGACAACTAGGAACTCTGAAAAAAATTTGCTCTGACCCAGAAAATACATTTTGGACGGTCATCCAACTCAGAATTCCAAGTTGGGTACTCTGGCCTCTTTCTAGACCTCCGTCCGAGTTCCCAGTTGTCTTGAAAGCGCCATAAATCCAGAGAATGACAGACTTAATGACAAAGTTTGATGACAAAATTTGACCAAAAGAAGGACCACCACGCCACCTTCCTGTTCAACTGAACACAGCACAACAAGGTGAGTCAAAAAAGGTATTGTATGCTGCTGCATAAATTATGTAATAGCCTGTAGCCTGTAGCCTATAGCCTGTTTTAGAGAAATGTAATCATTGAATATTGTAAGAGCTTTCATTGTCTGCTTATATGCCCCCTTTATTTATCCTACGGTTCTGACTGAAATAGTTATATTGACTACGTCCGTCCTAGCTCGCTCATTAATGCCTTAATCGAAATTACGGATTGCCTCTTATCCGCTCGTCGTCCCCTTATGCCATAGTTTGTACATCTCAATTGTCATTAGAAACCACATTTGTTTAATCTAGTTAGCCATATCAGCTATGCTTTTTCAAAAGGCAGTAAATGAGGCTGAATTAACTGTTTCGGTGCCAGACAAGGCTCCGCTGATAGCCAGGTGTAACAGTGGTAAGGTGTTGGTACTGCTGTTGTGGGCACTGTTTGTCACCAATTAATGTAGTCCAATAAATGTATTGTTTAGTGTTGTGTTGTGTAGTGGCTTTGCTGGCATGCATCTAAAAGGTTTTTGAGTTTGCCCCACCAAAATGTACATGCTGCAATTGCCACTGCAAAATACCATATCAAGTCTGTCAGCTAATCGCGTATGAGTACAGTACACAGTACACCTCCAAAACCTGATTATCTTAGGATAGGTAGGCTACTGTGTGGGGGACGGATAAAATGGCGATGTAATCAAATGTACATGACAGATTTATAATCAATGCCATGGCTGACAGTGAGTGAGGGACTTATGGGTGCCATCTAGCGACGAGGTCGGGAAGTGAGCTTGACAATAAGTGAACATGAGTGTTGGCTATAGCCAGAAATCCTCTCCATAACTTGGGGTGAATACCAACTGTGTGCATTTATGCCCAATGTAGGCACAATGTACCATAGGACTACTGTGCACGGCATACTGTAGCCATCAGTCTGGTACAAACTGGCAGCAAAGAGAACATTCTCTCTACGTTTGATGAGCGGACAAACAGTGGACTCCCGAGTAGAGAGTCACACGGCTGTAGGCTAATATGTAATATTTTAAACCTAATTTGCTGCTATATTGATAAACATGCAGCAGGTATTGAGTGATTTTGTCCATCAGAATCGACAGGCACACATGCGTAACGGTCCGAACGTGGACGCACGGTTGTGGAGACAAAATGTCAAAAAATCGATTGAAAATAATAACACAAAATCAATGTGTTCCTCTCAATGACCGGGTATAACACGGCATGCCCCGCTAAACACAAGGAACATCCGTGATGCCACACATAATTCAAAAAAAGCGCACACATAGGCCTATGGTCTGCAGTTTACTGAAGCACCGTGAAACACTGAATTGACTGTAGCCTAATAGACTGTGTTGATATCATAGTTAATCCCTCGAGTTTAGGGGAGCAAATATGTTCACTGGTGACCGGGTCAGCAGCCAATTAACACAACAACTGCAGTCCACGGAGAGATAGGGTCGGTAGATATCATGTGCTGTTTCAAATGTTACAGGACGGCAAATCAATCCCTGTTTCGGATTGCGTTAAGTGGCGAGTGTATACCCAAAAGGGAGCCCCATTACCCCATGCATCACCTACCTCGAACTAATCTCAAAACTACACCCTTTCCGGAGAAGCAGGGCTCTCTTCCGCATGATGCCCGTTTTATCCCGGCCGAGGTACACATTTATATCCGAATTCATGGTGCTGATCGAGCAGGCAAGTATATACTCCGTAAAAACAAAGATGCTTCGAGTCAGTTGGATGGCGACGGGAGCGAGCCGATCGGGGGAAAGGAAGGAGAGAGGCAGAAGAAAGGCTGCCAAAAAAAATAAAAAAAATACGAATCTCGCCTCCGCTGGAAAAAGGAAAGTGAGCCGCAGACTTTCCTCTGCAAACAAAGACGGCACCAACAGTTTATGAGTGCAGCATGGTTAGTGGGTTGCTCCTCGCCTGAACTCCATAAGATATAAATTAGATACCGTTGGTCTCTCGGTTCGAGAGCGAGTTACCGTTACTCAATTGGTAACCCATGAATGGATTCGAGTCCCGGCAAAACAGTAATAGTTTGAAGTCGAGTCCCCCGTCTGTCACTAGAGCGCTATACACTGGCTGTTGATTCTACACCACTCCTTTGACGGTTGAACGAAGTACCTGAGCAGTCCTGTATTACGAAGCACCGCCGCAACGCGTTATATTTGATCACGAACACTGCAGCAGAAGCGAACTTCTTCCTCCAGTACTATTTTGTCCGCCTGAGGCGTCGAGTTTCCCGGGGAAGCTGTGAAGCGCGAGGAAAGCTGTGAAGAAAGCGTGATTGTGTTTATTAGTCTGTTATTAAAGAATGTGAAACAATGTTGTTTGTGTTTACTATTGCGTGATTGTGTCCATGAGTCTGTTATTAAAGAATGTGAAACAATGTATGTTTACTGCTTTTTATTAAATCAGTATGGATATAAATATTGTAAATCCATTCGTTAATATTGGCAGAATATTGTATAGCCTATATAGCCTACATAAATTGTTTCAGTTATGGCCTAAAATTCATTTGTTCATATAGGGAAGAATATTATAGCCTATATACATTTGTTCATATGGGCTGATATGGTGTTTGTTCATATGGTTATATAAAGTCTGAAGGCTAAAACAGCCTATATTAGGGCAATATCTCGTTTCTACTATGTGTTTTTGTTTTAAATAATGTATTTTCTAACCAAATAGACGCAGGCAAGCCATGTGTACCATTGTACACAACTTGGTCGGTTTCTTCCTGGGTCTCTAGGCTTCTCTCCTTCAGGCCATTCATCATCCCCTTTCAGATTCGAATCTGAGCATTGTCCAGGATATGGTTGTGTTCTCCAGATAACTTGGAGATAAGCGCATCAGTGAGGGAGGGTTATGCGACCTCGACATTCGAAAGCATCATATTCGATGAACTTCCAGAAGGACTCATTTCAGGTTCCCGTCTGTAGGTGTAGCCTTCATGCACCAGGATAAGGATATGTACGGTATGTACGTATGATCACTATGGGGATGACTTCATCGATGCACGCTGCATAGTACCTTCCACAAAAAGTTTTGCTCGACAAAATTATACTTAAGCCCTATATTATAATATCTTCTCAAAGGAACCTACAAAGTGAGGGAGGGAAAGAGAGAGGAGGGAGAAGACGTGAATCCTGAATTGCTCCCCAACCATTCAGTAATGAAAATGTCCATGCTTAATTGCATAGAGTCCAGCACTCCTTATCATTACCCACATAGTTAAACTGTACCCCCGCACATTGACTCGGGGCCGGTACTCCTTGTATATAGCCTCATTATTGTTATTTTATTGTTGCTCTTTTATTTTTACTTTTGTTTATTTAGTAAATATTTTTTCTTAACTCTTATTTTTCTTAAAACTGCATTGTTGGTTAAGGGCTTGTAAGTAAGCTTTTCACAGTAAGGCCTACACCTGTTGTTTTTGACGCATGTGACAAATGCAATTTGATTTGATTTGACAGTTGACTTAGGCTTTCCTCGTACAGCAGATATAGAAAGTGGGCTATAGAGGTGGGTAATAAAAACTCTTCATTAAGGTGAACATACAAGACTGTCTCCAGGGCCATTTGAAGCTGTGGTAGAACAGGTCTGCTGTTTAAACATTGTGGCAGACCAGGGGGTCAGGTCAAGACGTTTACACTGATACGACACGAACACAATTGTATTAGCTCGGTTTCAAGGGTGTTTATTATTTATTGTGTGTGTGTGTGTGTGTGTGTGGTGGTTGAAGTGGTGAGCGGTGGGGTTACGCGGATTTAACAATGCTTTGGAGGACAAGCAGCAGCAGATGGCCACACCGTAGACAGACAGACCCTTGGAAAAAGTGTTCTCATACAAGGTTAACATAGAAGATCATCTCAAATATTCTACCAACGAAGGCTATAAATCTCGTAATATAACTCAATCTATGGTAGAAAAGACAAGTGTTGCTCGTAGACTTTTTTAACTGCTGCAGTCTGCGACCCACCCGGACGACACTTGCCTTATCTTTTCAAAAATTGAGCTTCATGATAACAACCCATAGTGCCGTCTTTGTCAACTGTTTGTGTACAAGGGAACCACAAGTTATGGTTCTACTCCTTGAAGGACCACTTATATTCAAACAAACCCTGGAGGACTGGCTAAATTGGTGTCAGTGTCAGCTAACCATCTGAAGGACCGCTTAACAACACTCCAGGGACCAGTGCCAGTCCAGGGACCGAGGTTTTGACACCCACAGCACAGCCACTACAACAAAACATGAATAATGCAGATCCACTCATGATTCAACCAATGTTTCAACACAAGCTGGAAGGATCCTGAGGGTGTTGGAAAACACTGTTTGAATCACAGTGGCATTATGCAGAAGCATCTACACAGTGTACAAAACATTAGGAACACCTGCTCTTTCCATGACATAGAATCTAGGTGAAAGTTCTAATCCCTTATAATACCTTATTGATGTCACAGTGTAGATGGGGAGGAGACAAGTACAACAAATTATTTTTAAGCCTTGAGACACGGATTGTGCATGTGTGCCCTTCCGAGGGTAAATGTGCAAGGCAAAAGATTTACGTGCCTTTGAACGGGGTATGGTAGTAGGTGCCAAACGCACCGGTTTGAGTGTGTCATGAACTGCAACTCTGCTAGGTTTTTCTCGCTCAACAGTTTCTAGTGTGTATCAAAGGACCCACCCAAAGGACATCCAGCCAACTTGACACAACTGTGGGAAGCATTGGAGTCAACATGGACCAGCATCCCTGTGGAACGCTTTCGACACCTTGTATGTCCATGACCCAATGAATTGAGGCTGTTGCAAATGTATTAAAAATAAAAAAGACTTGCTGACTCAACTTCCATTCACTTCTCAGAGTCATTGGTTACTGAGTTGACCTTTCAGTCAAACAAACTCATACCACACTCTCCACTCTCCACCATTCTTATCTGTGAAGACTGAACTTAATTGGCAGTTTCACACATCATCAAAAGCTCTCAGGTATTTGAGTTGAAATTCTGATGCCCATCTGACCCAGATTGTGATGTATTTTGGGCCGTTTTTAGATTGCGTAAACAACAACAGCAATTGTGTGATGCGGGGATGTAGGGTTGTGTTCTAACTCTAGTCTAACTTTAGTTAGAACACAACTGCACAGGTAGGAGAGCTCAAAAAAGCATCTTATAGTTGAAGACTTCTCTGAGTCATAAAAGTGCTTTGAAATTACTTAGATACTTGATTACTTGGATACACTCACTCAAACCCTTTTTTTGTCTTATGTTGCACATACCCCACATTTTCTAGGAATATTCTTATCATTACTGAATCTATCCAGAGTATTGTCTGATTTTGTTATCAACAAAAGTGACTGACCGCCTTGATTCAGTCTTATGTAGCAAAATGTGAAAGGGTTTTTTACATTGGATAAAAGTAGAGACAGAGCTACAAAATGGTGTATCATACACTTCTTTTGAGGAACAATGGGAAAGTAATTCTGCTTTAAAAGTTTTTAAACTTGTAACCTCACTTTTGAGAAAATGACCTTTGAATGTTTTGGTACCAACTGGAGAGCTCTTCTTTGTTTACACCCATTTGTTCACACCCTCTTAAGCTTTAGCTCGACCCATCTCTTTAAGGGTTGATCTGAGCGTTCTGTACTAACAACAGCAGTCAATCATCCAAGCAAACTGGCTAACTTGCTAGTTACTTCCAGACAGAAATGGGAGAAGAGCCCACTGAACATTACTCGCCCAAGCAGAGCTGGTTAGGTTGTTTTTATGTTATCCAGAGCGTTGGTGACTGCAACTGTGCTGTCAGATTGTCAGGTCGAAATTCAGAGAGTTTCACTCTCGGAGTGTTCAGAACGCACACTGGATGCTCTGGCCAATGAGTAAGGTTGATCCGAGCGTTCTGACCTCACCATGGCAGTCAAGCACCCAAGCTAACTGGCAAACATTGGCTAGCTTGCTCAGACGAAAGTGCTCTGAAATCGGAGTAGACGAGACAGAGGGCTATGAGACAGAAGTTTAATCCTTGATACATGAAAAGTGGGATGTATACGGAGGGTGCAGGGCAACAGAAGACAAACAGCAGAGGGGCTAAGGATCTTAGAGATGGGGAAAGGGCCGATAAAATGGGGGGAAGTTTGCGGGACTCCACTTGGAGGGGAAGATCCATACCTTCTGCCTGAGACGGTAACGGGGAGCCAGGGTCCAGTGGTGGTCCGCCTGTCGTTGATACCTGGAGGTGGTCTTGAGAAGAGCAGGCCGGGCTCTCTTCCAGGTACGGAGACAGCGGCGGACGAACATCTAGGCAGAGGGTATGATGACCTCTTCCTCTTGCTCAGGGAAGAGCAGAGGCTGATAACCCATCGAGCACTCAAAAGGCAAGAGAAGGCAGTGGCTGAGCAGTGGAGAGTGTTGCGTTCGTATTCTACCCATACGAGTTGCTGGCTCCAGGTGGTGGAGACGAGGCAACGAAGAGTCGTCTCCAGGTCCTGATTAGCTTGCTCTGACTGGCCGTTAGACTGGAGGTGAAACCCGGAGGAAAGGCTGGCCGACTACACAATGAGTGTGCAGAACACCTTCCAGAACCGGGACGAGAACTGAGGACCACGGTCGGAGACCATGTCCTCCGGAAGTCAATGGATCCGGAAGACGTGCTGCACTATGAGCTGTAGCTTGGGGAGGGGAACTGAAATGGGCGGCTTTGGAAAACCTGTCCACCACTGTGAGGATATTGGCAAGCCTGGAGGAATGAGCCCATTCCAGGACCGGGGAGCGGGTCACATCTGGGACAAACATCCGGTTAGCCGGGCCCCCCCGGGGTCTAGCTGAGAAAACTGCGACACACGGACCTGGTTCTCTATTCCCCAGATGAGTGTAGCCGCCAGACACGAGGTAGGAAGGATGGTCTCGGGGTCCCCGGGTGTAGCAGCGAGGCTATAGCGGCGAGGCTATAGCGGCGTGAAAGCGCATCCGGCTTAACATTCTTGGACCCGGGAGGCAGGAGATGGTAAAGTTGAAGCGGGTGAACAGCAGGGCCCATTGAGGATCATAGGGTTGATGCGGAGAAAGCGAAGTGGCCCAGACCTTGCTGAAAACCTCCCGGAGGTCCTGGTACTCCAAGGGTACGTTGGAGAGGTGCGAGGCTTCTTCCGAGCCCACAGGAAGATGTCCCGGGGCAGGCTGCACCGACTTCAGGCAATGGGCGTGCCAGAACGGGCTCCAGTCCATAATAGCACCAGCAGTCCAGTTGATAAGGGGATTGTATCGCTGGAGCCAAGAAAACACCAATACCACGGGAACCTGAGGAGACTTAATGAGCATGAACTGCATAGACTCACTGTGGTTCCCTGACACTATGAGTAGTATTGTGAGTGACACTACCTACAGAGCACCCATCCAGCGCTCTAACGTCCATGGGAATGGAGAAGGGCTGAGTGGGGAGGGCCAGCTCTGACACCAGGGTAGCGTCCATGAAACTCTCAGCGGCCCCAGAGTCAATGATAACCCAGAGAGATTTTGACTGGTCGCCCCACAGCAGGATGGCATGGAGAGGTGCGCAAGTAAGGGGAGAAAGAAAATTCTCTGTATCGATAACCAGATTACTCGTACCTACTGATGAGCCTGGTCTTTTAATGGACAAGTAGACACATAATGACCGGTAGTCCCACAAACTCTTGGTGTTAAGTCTGCTTAAACGTTCGGCAGGAGACAGCCAATCTCTGCCGAGTTAAATCGGCTCCGGTCGGCAGACCTCGGAGACACTCTGGGGAAATCGGGTAACCTCGGATTCTCTCGGGGAACGTAGACGCCGGGGACTTCCAGCAGACAGGCTCAGGTTCAGGGCAGGCAGAGTGGTCAAAACCAGAAAAACAAGGGCTAGAGAGAAACAGGAGTACGGGGAAAACACACTGGTAGACAGTTCTGACGAGAAGAACTGGCAACAGACAAATAGAAAACACAGGTATAAATGCACAGGGGATAATGTGGAAAATGAGCGACACCTGGAGGGGGGTGGAGACAAGCACAAGACCGGTGAAATAGATCAGGGTGTGACATCTTACCCGTAATATTAGCAAACGAGTCAGCCAGCTAACGTTAGCTAGCTAACAGTACACTTTAACTTGAAATGAAAAGACTATGTCAAAATTAGAAATGTGTAATATCTGAAAATGTAGCTAGCTAGACTGTCTTATCTGTGGTCTGAACTTGGAGTAGATAGCCAGAGCGAATTTACCAGCTACATCTATCAACAGTTGTCGCAGTGACATTCTATTTAAATGGATACTTGCATAATGGAGTCTTTTGTTAAGATTTGTAGCTAGCTAAACAATTAACCATAATCCCAGCTCATGACGTTAATACCCTGCATGAATCTACAGGTAGCTAACCAACCAGGTTCAATGTTAACTACCTAACATTAGGCTATAACTAGCAAAGCAAATGACTCTGAGATACGAATAAGATCATACACGTAACATTAGCTAGCGAGCTAGCCAGCTAACGTTAGCTAGCTAACAGTACACTTTGAATTGAAATGAAAAAAACGTTGTCAAAATTTGAAACGTGTAATATCTGAAAATGTAGCTAGCTAGACTATCTTACCTGTATACATCATGGTTGGACGCTTCTCTCTGTCACAGATGCCATGGTTGCCCTTAGTTTGAAGATGTAATCCAGAGACAGGTGTTTTCTCCACTCCTTAGCTATCATACTTTAATTCCACTGATTTCAAAACTCTGTCCTCTAGAAAGTGGAGAGCAACACTTCTGCAGTTCTACTAAGCAGTATATTGAAAAAAAATGCCACATTAGACAGGATTTCCTACACATACTAACCAGCTCAAATATACAGAAGTGTGCTATATGGCAGACCAATCTGAACTCATCTCTCGGGATGTCCAGCCCACTCATTATCTCAGCCAATCAGGTTGCTCACTTTTTCTGTGGCTAAACTGACTAGGCTCGTATTTACAGATGGCATACAAGTTTGTTATTAAGGCACATGAAAGTTCACATGTTCCAAAAAACACATTTTGATTAAAAAAAAGATTAGATTCAAATGGCTCTCGTGTGAAGTAGTGACCGACATACGCTTAGTTTCCTGAAACGAGTCAAAAATACGGTGAAAAGTACAGTAAATTTAAAATGCACATAACATCAACAGTGCAATGTTTAGATTCATTTTTGTGTCATATTAATTATTGTGCCCTCACTTTTGGGCTAATAATTTCCCCATATTTTCCAAACTGCATCCTTTCAATTGCTACCATAGCTTTTCATATTTATTCTGTAAGAAACATTACAATTTAGCCCTGTCCATATCCCTACGTTTATGGACAAACATCGGATTCTGCAGTGAGACTAAGAGAGCTTGTTTCTTGGCCATCCCTCAGACTCAGTCTGTTGCTCAATATGCTAATGAGATGAGAGAGTTTTATGACAGGTGGAGTTCTGTTTAGATTAGGGAGTATGGATGAATAATTGGTGTGTGTGTGTGTGTGTGTTTGTTTCAACTGGTTTCTTGCTATATCCACACTTGCTATCTGGCTGCCGTGTGTGTGTGTGTGTGTGTGTGTGTGTGCGTGCGTGCGTGCGTGCGTGCGTGCGTGCGTGCGTGCGTGCGTGCGTGCGTGCGTGCATCTGCATGAGTGAGTGTGTGAGTGAGCTCGACTCTTAACAAGGGAGGAGGACATCTAAAAGAACAAGGTCACTTTGGCTGCATTTAAATAGGCAGTTCAATTCCGATCTTTTTCCACTAATTGGTCCTTTGACCAATCAGATCAGCTTTTTTGCCAATAACTGGGGGAAAATATCAGAATTGAGCTGCCTGTATCAACACAATGTAAACGCAACAGCCATGTCACTTGTGATTACAAGTCAGTATTCGACATCCATCCATGTCTGTGGACATCGGGAGATCATATGGAAGCCGGCCACTAGGGGCAACAGTGAGTGCTATTACCTTCAAGTAGGTTTCGGTTTGCTAAGGCATTGTGGACAGGAATGGCATATGGATGTAAGCACCTGCCTCTGATTCCAAAGGTTGCAAGCTTGAATCCAGCAAAAATAAAGATGTTTTTTAGATTTTTGTTTTACGCCTATACCAAACCTTAACCATTCGGAGTTTATGCTTAACCTTAATTAAGATTTCAGAGTTGATGCCTAAACTTAACCTTAAACCCTTTGACTTTTGCAACAACTTCAAAATGTTATGTTTGAGAAACATGGATGAACGTCTAATTCTGACTTGAGACTGTGAGAGCTAGTTGAAACGTAAATCTCCTTCCATTTAGATTAGCCCTTAACAGGATGGAGCCGATGATGGTTCCTCATTGCCAACTTTGCAGTCTTTTGTTTTCTTTAGCATAATATTTTACCTTAGTTTCTTTGGTGGTTACTCACTACAAATGAGATTTTCTAGTCCTGGATTCTTTGTGTGGATTACCCGAAGCAGTTCCATTCATCACGGGAGCCCTACCAAAACGATATCGCCGGAGAAGAGGAAAGTACACATCACTGCATTTTGTATTGTTCTGTTGGCTGGGAGTCTCTGACTACCAGAAGAGCCCAGCATTGGCTACTTTCGTTATATAAAGCGGTTCTTCAGAGACTTCCCCGACTACCTCAGCTCACATATTAACTGAAGATCCAGCCATTTTCAGACTCGGTCTCTGGACTGGCTGGTTCTAGAGGTACCGCGGGTCTCCACTGACCTGGGGAATAACACTTTCGTTTTTATGCCCCCAGCTCATAGAATAGCCTTCAGGCCACCTTGAAAATACGTTGGTCTCCATTGAACAGCTTAGATTGAGTTTAAGGGAGGTGATACAGTATGCGAGAGTTGTGTTTGCTTTGATTAAAATTGTTGTATTAATTGTATAGATATTATTTGTGACCGACCGCCAAGATTCGGTCTTATGTAGCAAAATTTGAAATGGTGTTTCTTACATTTTGATAAAAGTAGAGACTTAAAAGCTAGAAAATGGTATATCATACAGTGCAGTTGAATAACAATGGGAAAGTAATTCTGCTTTGAAAGTTGATAAACTTTTAACCACACTTTTGATAAAATGGCTGTCACGCCCTGACCGTAGAGATCCTTTTTATGTCTCTATTTTGGTTGGTCAGGGCGTGAGTTTGGGTGGGCATTCTATGTCTGGTGTTCTATGTTGTCTATTTCTTTGTGTTTGGCCGTGTGTGGTTCTCAATCAGAGGCAGCTGTCTATCGTTGTCTCTGATTGAGAACCATATTTAGGTAGCCTGTTTTCCCACTTTGAGTTGTGGGTGATTGTTTTCTGTTTAGTGTATGTCACCTTGCAGAACTGTTTCGTTTTCGGTTTTTCCTCATTGTTATTTTGTTTAGTGTTCAGTTTTGATTTAATTAATAATATGGACACTTACCACGCTGCACCTTGGTCCTCTTCTCTTTCTCCCGACGACATTCGTTACAATGGCCCTTGAATGTTTTGGTACACCAATTCTGCATCGTTCACACCCTCTTAAGCCTTAGCCCCACCCATCTCTTTAACCTCTCTGGGATATGTGGGACGCCCACTTGGCCAATAGCCAGGGAAAATGTAGAGCGCCAAATTCAAAGAAATTATATAAAATCAAACTTTCCTTAAATCACACATATAAGATACCAAATTAAAGCTACACTCGTTGTGAATCCAGCCAACATGTCAGATTTCAAAAAGGCTTTTCGGTGAAAGCATAAGATGCTATTATCTGATGATAGCACAACAGTAAACAAAGAGAGTGTAGCATATTTCAACCCTGCAGGCGCAACACAAAACGCAGAAATAAAATATAAATCACGCCTTACCTTTGACGAATTTCTTTTGTTGGCACTCCAATATGTCCCATAAACATCACAAATGGTCCTTTTGTTCGATTAATTCCGTCCATATATGTCCAAAATGTCCATTTATTTGGCGCGTTCGCTCTCACAGTCTTTTGCTTTCTCTCTGTCTCTTGCTATTTCTCTCCCATCTCTTTCTCCTATGTCTCTCTCTCTACGTGAGTGTGAACCACGCCAGATGCTGTCAAGTTCTCATGAGAAAACGAAATTCTCACACTAAGTTCAACCAGAGAGAGCGAGAGAGAAAGTTACTTCCTCAACTTGAACTGCAATGAGCATCAGGGACGTTACTAAGTCTGAAATTATTCAGACTTAGTAACGCTTTGAGAAGCATTTGATAGTATTCCGCATTGCCATTACCAGAGAATTGAAAACCTTTTTTTGTAATAACATAGTATTTGGGATTGATTTTAAGAAATGTGGCTTAATTAATTTGATTAATATTATGGTGTTTCCATTCAGAGAAAAATTGTCAGTTTGTAAATTCAGACCGTTTCACTCTCGGAGCGCACACTGGACGTTCGGGCCGAGGAGTAGGGTTGATTTGAGCGTTCTGGCCTTACAACGGCAGTCAAGCACCCAAGCTAATGTTGGCTAGCTACTTCCAGATACTAATGAGGCCACTCTGACCATTTTACTCACCCTAGCAGAACTGGTAAGGCAGTTGTTGTGTTAACCAGAGCATTGGTGACTGTAAATGATCCTCTGGAAACAATTTAATTACGCTGTGAGGGTCCTCCGTTCGGGGCCTGCAGCGAGGGTCACCAGTCCGAGGCCTGCTGCGAGGGTTCCCAGTCCGGGGCCTGCAACGAGGGTCCCCAGTCCGGGGCCTGCAGCGAGGGTTTCCAGTCCGGGGCCTGCAACGAGGGTCCCCAGTCCGGGGCCTGCAGAGAAGGTCCCCAGTCCGAGGTCGGCGACGAGGGTCTCCGCACCAGAGTGGGGTGAGGAGGGTCTCCGCGCCACCAAAGTGGGGTGAGCCAGAGGTGGAGCGGGGTCTGCATCCCGCACCGGAGCCGCCATCGAAGTAGATGCCCACACATACCCTCCCCTATAGGTTCAGGTTTGCGGCCGGGAGTCCGCACCTTTGGGGGGGGGGGGGGGGGTACTGTCACGCCCTGACCTTAGAGAGCTGTTTTATTTCTCTATTTGGTTAGGTCAGGGTGTGATGTGGGGTGGGCATTCTATGTTTTGTATTTCTGTGTGTTTGGCCGAGTGTGGTTCCCAATCAGAGGCAGCTGTCTATCGTTTTCTCTGATTGGGAATCATACTTAGGCAGCCTGTTTTGCCACCTTAGTTGTGGGTAGTTTTCTTTGTTAGTGGCCTGTATAACCCTAGTAAGCTTCACGTTCGTTTTTGGTGTTTCTTGTTTTGTTGGCGACATTCTTAATAAAGAAAAAATGTACGCTCACCACGCTGCACCTTGGTCCGGTCATTTCTACGACGACAGCGATCGTGACAATCTCAGGTAAGCAGCACTGGGCTGTATTGACGTATCCTAAAAATGACATCTGCTGCTTTAGATTGAACGGTCATATCTCAGGTATTGTCTTCATATCTATAAAAAAAAAAATCTGTTTTCTTTACTTTCAGAGAGTGAGCTGACCAAGGGCTCAAATGTAGATATTGCCAGATTGTTCACTGTCCGAGGAACAGGCCGTGGAAGCTTTATTGTGGCAAAAGTGTCCATAACCAGAGGTAATTAAACTGTTCTGTGTTCTGTTTCGCCATCTCTGCCTGTCTTGTTGTACATGAAACCTGTCAAACATGCATTAATTAAAAACCCTTTAGATGTCAGCTGCTAATTTTCAGATTTACACCACATAAACACAGCCATTTTCACTGGACTATCTGTTGCTGCCAAGTCATGATTTCCCTGGTGGTTAGCCTTGCAATAACCAAGTGGTGAGAAACATAGCCCTCTATATTTAAATGTTTCAGGTACACTCCGATAGGTGTCTGCGTTACATACAGTATCTTCTATTGTTTGTCCTCATGTCTGTTTTTCAGCATAACGTACTCTGTAGCCACTTAGTGTGGACACCAGGTGAGACCACACACACACACACATTAACAGTCTATCTTCTTCACTTCATCCTTCTCCTCCTTCTCCCTAAATCCTCTAGGTTATAACAGCTGTTTTGGTGAACCCCTCGCGCATCGGAACTGGCTGACAGAGGGCACAGCATGATTATAGGTGAGAAGTAATTATTAAAGAGATGCTTTACATTGAAATACAGACAGAGATGTAGTAGTCCTAGAGTTAATGATCCAAGGTCAGTTTTGCATTTCGCCTCCTGATTTAAGATGACTGACCGTGTTAGAATAAAAACAACAAGGCTTAATCATGCTCTCTCTCTGTCCATTTGTCACAGGTCTGAAGGTATGTTTTGATGTGAGAGAGGAAGCCAGTCCCGTCATCGCCACCTCACCCGCTCTTAAGATAACCTTCGGGCCAACTGGGGGCCCAAGGCTGGTTAGGAGAAACCGCGATTGTGATGAACTGAGAGAAT
Organism: Salvelinus alpinus; assembly: GCF_045679555.1. Lineage (NCBI taxonomy): Eukaryota > Metazoa > Chordata > Actinopteri > Salmoniformes > Salmonidae > Salvelinus > Salvelinus alpinus. Next base: position 4,359,384 of record NC_092109.1, read on the forward strand.
ATTAGGGTAGCACTGTAATTCATGAATCATATGCTGTCTGCCGCTGTTCTTACCTCTTTCCCTTTCTGTCTTCTACACCTCTCTCCCCACCTCGTCTTTCTTCCTCATTTTATAATGCACACCATATGTGCATTGAAGTACAGATTGAACTTGTATTGATAATATTACAATTATCATAATTATAATTATAATGCACTTATGTATTTATAACACCTGGATAATGAACTTCTTTCAGTAAAGCGTTTCACATTCTCCACTGGTTGAAATTAAGTATCTCATTGAAATACTATCCTGTGTCCTCAGATCAATACAGATGAAGGGAGTTAGATACAGTGGGGCAAAAAAGTATTTGGTCAGCCACCAATTGTGCAAGTTCTCCCACTTAAAAATATGAGAGAGGCCTGAAATTTTCATCATATGTACACTTCAACTATGACAGACAAAATTAGTAAAAAAAATCCAGAAAATCACATTGTAGGATTTTTAATGAATTTATTTGCAAATTATGGTGGAAAATAAGTATTTGGTCACCTACAAACAAGCAAGATTTCTGGCTCTCACAGACCTGTAACTTCTTCTTTAAGAGGCTCCTCTGTCCTCCACTCGTTACCTGTATTAATGGCACCTGTTTGAACTTGTTATCAGTATAAAAGACACCTGTCCACAACCTCAAACAGTCACACTCCAAACTCCACTATGGCCAAGATCAAAGAGCTGTCAAAGGACACCAGAAACAAAATTGTAGACCTGCACCAGGCTGGGAAGACTGAATCTGCAATAGGTAAGCAGCTTGGTTTGAAGAAATCAACTGTGGGAGCAATTATTAGGAAATGGAAGACATACAAGACCACTGATAATCTCCCTCGATCTGGGGCTCCACGCAAGATCTCACCCCGTGGGGTCAAAATGATCAAAAGAACGGTGAGCAAAAATCCCAGAACCACACGGGGGGACCTAGTGAATGACCTGCAGAGAGCTGGGACCAAAGTAACAAAGCCTACCATCAGTAACACACTACGCCGCCAGGGACTCAAATCCTGCAGTGCCAGACGTGTCCCCCTGCTTAAGCCAGTACATGTCCAGGCCCGTCTGAAGTTTGCTAGAGAGCATTTGGATGATCCAGAAGAAGATTGGGAGAATGTCATATGGTCAGATGAAACCAAAATATAACTTTTTGGTAAAAACTCAACTCGTCGTGTTTGGAGGACAAAGAATGCTGAGTTGCATCCAAAGAACACCATACCTACTGTGAAGCATGGGGGTGGAAACATCATGCTTTGGGGCTGTTTTTCTGCAAAGGGACCAGGACGACTGATCCGTGTAAAGGAAAGAATGAATGGGGCCATGTATCGTGAGATTTTGAGTGAAAACCTCCTTCCATCAGCAAGGGCATTGAAGATGAAACGTGGCTGGGTCTTTCAGCATGACAATGATCCCAAACACACCGCCCGGGCAACGAAGGAGTGGCTTCGTAAGAAGCATTTCAAGGTCCTGGAGTGGCCTAGCCAGTCTCCAGATCTCAACCCCATAGAAAATCTTTGGAGGGAGTTGAAAGTCCGTGTTGCCCAGCAACAGCCCCAAAACATCACTGCTCTAGAGGAGATCTGCATGGAGGAATGGGCCAAAATACCAGCAACGGTGTGTGAAAACCTTGTGAAGACTTACAGAAAACGTTTGACCTCTGTCATTGCCAACAAAGGGTATATAACAAAGTATTGAGATAAACTTTTGTTATTGACCAAATACTTATTTTCCACCATAATTTGCAAATAAATTCATTAATGTGATTTTCTGGAATTTTTTTTCTCATTTTGTCTGTCATAGTTGAAGTGTACCTATGATGAAAATTACAGGCCTCTCTCATCTTTTTAAGTGGGAGAACTTGCACAATTGGTGGCTGACTAAATACTTTTCCCCCCCCACTGTATGCATAGTTTTTTTCTGTATATAGGAATTACAAACCAATCATGTTTCTAGTCTATTGCATAGTTACAATGTGTAATCATTGATGTCCCAGAAGCAGGAGTGGTAAACACTGTTGAAGTGTATAATTGTAATGCATACATGCAGACACAGCATCATTCAAATAATGGAGTTTGACATGACTGAAAAATAATGTCTCAAGAGATTCATACCTGAACCACACCTTTATTTGCCAAGGAAGAGTGCATGATCAGTGAATATATTCAATGTACAGGCTACAATGTGGGAATCTCATGCGTGGTAATAACTAAAGTACATGTGTATATAGGACTTGCATCCTTGGCACAATAAAGTTATTATATTCTACTCTATCCACAGGCTTCAATAATGCCATTCAGACTTGAAGTTGATACAACAACTACTGAGCTTCATAGATTGGTATGAATATTAGTTCAGAACATAACATTTTAAGGTCCATACACAGATCGGCCACATACTGTAGATAGCTACACATCCATATTTCATACAGTTATTTTTATCCTCCACTACACAATAAGCAAGTAAATAGTTAGCTACAGTTGAAGTCGGAAGTTTACATACACTTAAGTTGGAGTCATTAAAACTCGTTTTTCAACCACTCAACAAATTTCTTCTTAACAAACTATAGTTTTGGCAAGTCGGTTAGGAGATCTACTTTGTGCATGACACAAGTCATTTTTCCAACAATTGTTTACAGACAGATTATTTCACTTATAATTCACTGCATCACAATTCCAGTGGGTCAGAAGTTCACATACACTAAGTTGACTGTGCCGTTAAACAGCTTGGAAAATTCCAGAAAATAATGTCACGGCTTTAGAAGCTTCTGATATCAATCAATCAATCAATTTTATTTTATATAGCCCTTCGTACATCAGCTAATATCTCGAAGTGCTGTACAGACACCCAGCCTAAAACCCCAAACAGCTAGTAATGCAGGTGTAGAAGCACGGTGGCTAGGAAAAACTCCCTAGAAAGGCCAAAACCTAGGAAGAAACCTAGAGAGGAACCAGGCTATGAGGGGTGGCCAGTCCTCTTCTGGCTGTGCCGGGTGGAGATTATAACAGAACTATGCCAAGATGTTCAAAAATGTTCATAAGTGACAAGCATGGTCAAATAATAATCATGAATAATTTTCAGTTGGCTTTTCATAGCCGATCATCAAGAGTTGAAAAACAACAGGTCTGGGACAGGTGGCGGTTCCATAACCGCAGGCAGAACAGCTGAAACTGGAATAGCAGCAAGGCCAGGCGGACTGGGGACAGCAAGGAGTCACCACGGGCGGCAGTCCCGACGCATGGTCCTAGGGCCCAGGTCCTCCGAGAGAAAGAAAGAGAGAAGGAGAAAATTAGAGAGAGCCAAGATTTTCAAAATGTTCATAAATGACAAGCATGGTCAAATAATAATCAGGAATAAATCTCAGTTGGCTTTTCATAGCCGATCATTAAGAGTTGAAAACAGCAGGTCTGGGACAGGTAGGGGTTCCATAACCGCAGGCAGAACAGTTGAAACTGGAATAGCAGCAAGGCCAGGCGGACTGGGGACAGCAAGGAGTCACCACGGCCGGTAGTCCCGACGTATGGTCCTAGGGCTCAGGTCCTCCGAGAGAAAGAAAGAGAGAAGGAGAAAATTAGAGAGCGCCAAGATTTTCAAAATGTTCATAAATGACAAGCATGGTCAAATAATAATCAGGAATAAATCTCAGTTGGCTTTTCATAGCCGATCATTAAGAGTTGAAAACAGCAGGTCTGGGACAGGTAGGGGTTCCGTAACCGCAGGCAGAACAGTTGAAACTGGAATAGCAGCAAGGCCAGGCGGACTGGGGACAGCAAGGTGTCATCATGCCCGGTAGTCCTGACGTATGGTCCTAGGGCTCAGGTTCTCAGAGAGAAAGAGAGAACGAGAGAATTAGAGAGAGCATACTTAAATTCACACAGGACACTGGATAAGACAGGAGAAGTACTCCAGGTAACCAACTGACCCTAGCCCCCCGACACAAACTACTGCAGCATAAATACAGGAGGCTGAGACAGGAGCGGTCAGGAGACACTGTGGCCCCATCCGAAGAAACCCCCGGACAGGGCCAAACAGGAAGGATATAACCCCACCCACTTTGCCAAAGCACAGCCCCCGCACCACTAGAGGGAAATCCTCAACCACCAACTTGAGTCTTGAGGCTAATTGACATAATTTGAGTCAATTGGAGGTGTACATGTGGATGTATTTCAAGGGCTACCTTCAAACTCAGTGCCTCTTTGCTTGACATCATGGGAAAATCAAAAGAAATCAGCCGTTCTGTCTCCTGGAGATGAACGTACTTTGGTGCGAAAAGTGAAAATCAATCCCAGAATAACAGCAAAGGACCTTGTGAAAATGCTGGAGGAAACAGGTACAAAATTTGCTATATCCACAGTAAAATGAGTCCTATATCGACATAACCTGAAAGACCGCTCAGCAAGGAACAAGCCACTGCTCCAAAACCGCCATAAAAAAGCCAGACTACGGTTTGCAACTGCACATGGGGACAAAGATCGTACTTTTTGGAGAAATGTTCTCTGGTCTGATGAAACAAAAATGGAACTGTTTGGCCATAATGACCATCGCTATGTTTGGAGGAAAAAGGGGGAGGCTTGCAAGCCGAAGAACACCATCCCAACTGTGAAGCACGGGGGTGGCAGCATCATGTTGTGGGGGTGTTTTGCTGCAGGAGGGTCTGGTGCACTTCACAAAATAGATGGCATCATGAGGTAGGAAAATTGTGTGGATATATTGAAGCAACATCTCAAGACATCAGTCAGGAAGTTAAAGCTTGGTCGCAAATGGGTCTTCCAAATGGACAATGACCCCAGGCATACTTCCAAAGTTCTGGCAAAATGGCTTAAGGATAACACACTCAAGGTATTGGAGTGGCCATCACAAAGCGCTGACCTCAATCCTATAGAAAATTTGTGGGTAGAACTTAAAAAGCGTGTATGAGCAATGAGGCCTACAAACCAGACTCAGTTACGAGGAATGTGCCAAAATTCACCCAAATTATTGTGGGAAGCTTGTGGAAGGCTTCCTGAAAGCTACCAAATACTAATTGAGTGTATGTAAACTTCTGACCCACTGGGAATGTGATGAAAAAAACAAAAGCTGAAATAAATCATTCTCTCTACTATTATTCTGACATTTCACATTCTTAAAATGAAGTGGTGATCCTAACTGATTTAAGACAGGGAATATTTACTAGGACTAAATGTCAGAAATTGTGAAAAACTGAGTTTAAATGTATTTGGCTAAGGTGTATGTAAACTTCTGACTTCAACTGTAGCTATGTAACTTCAGCTGCATTGTAAGGCAAGCTTACACAATTGTACATTCAAATTGCAATAAATGCTTTAGCTAGCTAGATTCTTTACATCCACTGTTTCACAAGACGGCAGCCTGGTTTGCCTGTTCTCAGGAGTCCTTAAAACATTAAACAACATGAATTACAAATGAATTCTCCTAACACTAGCTAGCTGGCTAATGTTATCTAGTCAGATAATTTACGAAAATCGCTATTTAGCAAGTTAACTTTATGAAAATATGCACAAACGTTTGTCTCTACCTTAACTAACATATTCCTCTCAATTGTACATTTTTATGACGTTATAACAACTTACATCTGGTTCCACTGTAATGTTTTGTCAGCCATCTTTGTTGAAGAACGCCACAAGGCAAGGGTGGCACGCATCAAAATTCGTCATTGGAACCACTCGATATGATTGGTCATAAAAAAAAAACTTGTGTATAATGAGTGCTCTAACTCCCCCTTGTGGTGGTCTGGAGCAATGAAGCCGTGACCCTAGGTACCTCTAAGTCTCGCTGTGCAAGCTCGCAACTTTTAAAGGAGGAACCACTATAAGCACGCATGCACACATACACAAACTCACACAGTCTGTGTATGAGATTAAGTGTTATCTGTTTGCAGGATGTTCTCACTGGGGCTCATTTGCAATGCAAGCTGCTCATTTCAAGGAAAACAGACTGAGTTTGTAGGGCTAATCACAATGTGCTTGACCTTACTGAAAGTTAAACACACACACTTTCCCTCTTGCCACCCACAAACACAGCAGATGGAGTGTTCACGCTTTGATAACCTCGGCCTGTTGATCTCTCAGGATTTCTCTCTCTCTCTCACACACGCACACAAACACACACTATTCAACTGAGCATCATTCACGCTGGGTGGCAGGCTGGAATGAGGCAGGATGAAATGACAATGGCCAGAGGAGGAGATCATAGAAACACAAACGGGCATTTGCACACGTCAGCACAAAACTACTTGGCTGTGCCGCAGAACCGGCGTGTGTGTGCGTGTTTGTGCGTGTGTGTGTGCAAGTAACAATCGTAGAAAGGACATTGTTCAATATTCTTCCACTTGCAAACCCTCTGCACAGAAAAGACTTAGCTAACCTTTTGTCTAATATTCCTCTCTCCATGGCGATTCCAGCATTATGGACATGACATTTACATGCAACATCACAAATTGAATGTCTCACAGAATGGACAAACAGCAGCATACCTGGCCAGCAGCATACCACCCTGCATACCACTGCTGGCTTGCTTCTGAAGCTAAGCAGGGTTGGTCCTGGTCAGTCCCTGGATGGGAGACCAGGTGCTGCTGGAAGTGGTGTTAGAGGGCCAGTAAGAGGCACTCTTTCCTCTGGTCTAAAAAATATCCCAATACCCCAGGGCAGTGAAGGGTGCTGTCTTTCGGATGGGATGTTAAACGGGTGTCCTGACTCTCTGAGGTCATAAAAGATCCCATGGCATTTGTTGTACGAGTAGGGGTGTTAACCCCAGTGTCCTGGCTAAATTCCCAATCTGGCCCACAAACCATCATGGTCACCTAATAATCCCCAGTTTACAATTGGCTCATTCATCCCCGTCCTCTCCCCTGTAACTATTATCCAGGTTGCTGCTGTAAATGAGAACGTGTTCTCAGTCAACTTACCTGGTAAAATAACGGATAAAAAAAATAACAAACAAAATATGAATGGAACTTTTGATGTTTGTTTCTATAGTACCCCTTGGGGGAGTGTATACCCAAAAAGCGGACTTCTATGCTGCAATAGTCTATGTGCCGGGGGTCTAGGGTCAGTCTGTCCTATCTGGTGAAATTCTCCTGTGTGAACTTAAGTATGCTACCTCTCTCTCTCTCTCTCTCTCTCTCTCTCTCTCTCTCTCTCTCTCTCTCTCTCTCTCTCTCTCTCCCTCTCTCTCTCTCTCTCTCTCTCTCTCTCTCTCTCTCTCTCTCTCTCTCTCTCTCTCTCTCTCTCTCTCTCTCTCTCTCTCTCTCTCTCTCTCTCTCTCTCTCTCTCTCTCTCTCTCTCTCTCTCTCTCTCTCTCTCTCTCTCTCTCTCTCTCTCTCTCTCTCTCTCTCTCTCTCTCTCTCTCTCTCTCTCTCTCTCTCTCTTTTCCTGGCTGTGTAAAACCTCTGAATGCTCGGCTATGAAAAGCCATCTGACATTTACTCCTGAGGTGCTGACCTTTTGCACCCTCTACAACCACTATGATTATTATTTGACCCTGCTGGTCATCTATGAAGTTTTGAACATCTTGAAGAACGATCTGACCTTAATGGCCATGTGCTATTATAATTTCCTCCTGGCACAGCCAGAAGAGGACTGGCCATCCCTCAGAACCTGGTTCCTCTAGGTTTCTTCCTAGGTTCCTTTCTAGGGAGTTTTTCCCTAGGCACTGTGCTTCTACATCTGCAATGCTTTCTGTTTGGGGTTTTAGGCTGGGTTTCTGTATAACCATTTTGTGGCATCTGCTGGTGTAGATAGGGCTTTATAAATACATTCGATTGAACATTTGATTGATTCTCAAAATTTGCATGTGGGAGAAATAAAGAAAATAAGACATTATGGATGTTACATGAAATGGACAAGCTTTTTGGGGAGACTGAACATATTATCAAAATTCTGAGTTTGTAAGTCTTAGGTCAAAACATGGATAGCCATTTCTCAGAAAAGGCTTGACTGAACACAAAATGCTAGAAAATATTGTAATTTCCATTATTACTTTAGAGAGAATAAACAACTGCTATGGATGTTACAGAGTCTGAAATAGACAATCAATCCATCAAGACACTCCAGGACTATTCACAGATTGTTTATAAACACTCTTCTTGTCTTTTTATAAAAAACAGTACAGCCATGTATGAGAAATGCATTTCAGCATATATTTTCCAAGATAATCTTAGCTAGAACACATTTTTAAGACATCAACAATTGCTTCTGTAAAAGTCTGAAGAATACATCTAAGAACAAGCACACAAAATGTGTTGAATGCAAAAGCTTCTGTAGCTAAGATTTGATACATCGATATCCATTGCATCCACAACCGTTATGAATGTTACGGATGTCATAACACTTAAAAATGATACTGACAATGAAAAGAGATAAACCAATTATAGACCATGTAAAACCCAACCCAATCTCCAAATAAAACGCCAAACCTGCAGCAACAGAATTACACCATGGCTAGACGTTTTAATTACGCCATGTGGTTTCATATCTCAGCTGTCAGTCAAACTCTGCAAAAGTGAAACTTTACTTTGTTAAGGTTAGGGGTATGGTTAAGTTTAAGTGTAGGCATTTATTCAGAGTGCCTAGCACTGCGATTGAACACGCGACCCTCGGGCCTGGAGACTGCAGCTTAAATGCCCATCCATCATCCCCCTCCACAACGCCATGGCAAGGCGTAAGCCTATTAGATGGTAATAGGTGCTCACATTGCCCCTAGTGGACGGTATAGCTTACATATTCGCCAGGTCCAAACGTAATCTGGTACCTGCAGAATCGGCACCTCCTACTACTACTTAATGGCAAATAAACCAGGTAAATATTTTGCAGCTCTCACAAAATGAAATACACGCTAAACCAGTTATAATTTTAAAAGATAAGGATACAAAAGTGATAATTAGAAACAACAATGCGATTAATTACAATTGTAAACATTTCTATGAAAATGGATAGAAATCAGACTCAACAACTCTGAAGCAGACAAAAATATGAATTAAAAACAGAGATCACCCAAGATGAAATATTAGATACTGGTTAAACATTCACATCCAGAAAGCACCAGGAATGGATGACTTTCCCATAGAATTCTATTTAACATTTTGGGACAAAGTAGCCCCCCATTTACACAAATGACAAGACACATGTTACTTAATTCAGTACTCCCTAGTTCCATGTACCAAACAGTTATTTCAGTTATATTAAAACCAGTAAAATCTGGAGAGTCCCTTGCTGATTATAGACCCATAAGTTTAATAAATTGTGACAAAATAATAACAAAGCTTATAAGCAATAGAATGGCCAGACTTGATACATATAAATCAAACAGGGTTTATTAAAAATAGACACAAACAAATACAAGAACATGTTTCAGTTTAATACAATATGCAAAAAACAACATATAGTTTTATCAATAATGGCTGTTGATGTGTAAAATGTTTTTGTTCATCTTGAATGGCCTTTTCTATTCAAAACTTTAGAAGCTTTCAACTTTCCAACTGAAATAATGCATTTATTACAAATGTTGTATAAATGTCCTGAAGCAAAAATATACACAAGTAATACATTATCTGGTGAAATTGCTTTAGAAAGGGGCACAAGACAGGGATGTCCCTTCTCCCCCCTCCTGTTTGCACTGGCAATTGATCCACTTGGAGAAAGAATTAGATAGGACCCAAATGTAAGAGGTATCAGTATTGGTAAACATGAACATAAACTAAAATAATTTGCAGATGATCTCCTGATAAGTCTGAGGGTGGTTTTAACCTTCCAGACTTGGAATTGTATCAACTCGCTACCCAATAATTACTTGTGACTTACTTATAGTTAAAATGCACTGAAGAGGAACAATGTATTGAAGATGCGCATGCTCATCTTCCAAATGTTTTTACGTGTCTATTTTCAAATGATAAAACTAAGAATCATAACAACTTCATAGTTAAGAACACTATAACGATATGGAAGAAAATGAAACATATTTTACAAGAACCAATATCAGTCCCTAGAAACACAACCTTATGGGATAATCCTTGGAAAGCTTTTCAGAATGCATCGATAAATCGGCCCACATTGAAAACTAAAGGCATAGAAACCATAAACAACTTTGTAATAGGAAATACATTTATTTCGATTTGAAATCTTTTGGAAATCAGAGCAATCTTGAGGGAATCCTATTTGAGTCCGACAAGGATATTTATATGATAGGTAAGCTATACAAAACCTTGCAGAGAGCATATCCAACTGACAATATCTCCTTGGAACCAATCTTGGAACCAAGATTTAAAAAATAATTGATATTGGCACAAAATGGAGGGAATGTTGGAGCATAACTAATGAGATTACAGTTAACAAAAATGTATGCTTAATAATCCAGTATAAATAATGCATAGAATATATTATACAAAATTCACAAATTCTACCGCACAACGGAAGAGTAATATCTGAAGTCTAAAACTACAAATGACTCAATAATTCATGCCTTCTGGAAATGTTACAAAATTCAAAAGTTATGGGCAGAGTTGAAAAGATGTATGTCAGAGGTATTGCAATGTAAATGTACTTTAGTCTTTCAAGACATGGCATATGAGGGTGCAGTGAGATACCCGATGGGCCGGACAATACTCTTCATCAATTTTCTTAAGAAAACATATACTCAAAAACGTTTAATTAGCCAATCCTCCGTCGTTCAAACGCTTTATTTATTGTAAAAAGCGTGGGCTACGGAGAGAAAGAAAATCATGTCGTTTGAGGCCATGTGGCAGAAAGTGATACGGTCGCTGGAGATAGGGGTAGGGATTAATGAGTCTGGGCATGTTTGATGTCGTTTTTATGTGTATGTTTTTTGTCTATAAAAGACAAGATAAAATCGTATATAAAAGATTAGGCACCCCTGGCATACTCCATAAGAGAATGGGCTGATAAAACCTTGATGAAAGTTAGCTTTCCAGAGAAAGTTTCAAGATGATTTGACGTTGGAATTTATTGTCATTAATCTTGACCTGGAGGCAGCTCTGCAGAGTGATCGCTAGCTAGCACAGCCGCAAAGTCATAACATCATAAACCCAACCCTAATCTTAACCACACTACTAACCCTTCTGCCTAACCATAACCTTAAAATAAGACCAAAAAGCTATGTGATGTCAGGTGCATATCTTACAAAACCTTTTCCTAAAAAACGTTATGGCTTTTACATTGCCTGTCCCTGTCCCTATCTTTAAAATACTGTAGAACCTTGCAGACAAAATGCAAGACACTTCAATTTGGTCTGTATTGCTTCATTACAATATCGTCTTCATAACTAAATGAGGGAAAGCTGTGAGAGGAGAAACAAGCTCTGTGAGCTATTTCAAAAAGCAATGCAATATGATCGACTAAAAAGCCTTTTTTGTTGGCCTCCTACTCTGAAATGGCAAAAGGTCATGCAATTTTCTACTAACATTTTTCAGATGAAGCATGAACACCAACATATAGACCTTAAGGATAAGTGTAAACATGGTTTCATTTGGAAATGATTAACTTCATTTGGGCATGCTCACGTTGACATTCACACAGAATCGCCCAAATATGTCGCCCCATTGTCACACCCTAATCTGTTTCACCTGTCTTTGTGCTTGTCTCCACCCCCTTCCATGTGTCGCCTATCTTCCCCATTATCCCCTGTGTATTTATACCTGTGTGTTCTGTTTGTCTGTGGCCAGTTCGTTTTGTTTGTGAAACCTACCAGTGTTTGTTCCCCTGCTCCTGTTTGTTTCTTGCTCCTAGTCCTAGTCCTTTCCGGTTTTGACCCTTCTGCCTGCCTGCCGTTCTATACCTTGTCCCACCTTACTGGATTATTGACCCCTGCCTGCCCCGACCCTGAGACTTCCTGCCGTTCTGGACCCTTTGCACCTTCTCTGGATTATTGACCCCTGCCTGCCCCGACCCTGAGACTGCCTGCCGTTCTGGACCCTTTGCACCTTCTCTGGATTATTGACCCCTGCCTGCCCCGACCCTGAGACTGCCTGCCGTTCTGGACCCTTTGCACCTTCTCTGGATTATTGACCCCTGCCTGCCCCGACCCTGAGACTGCCTGCCGTTCTGGACCCTTTGCACCTTCTCTGGATTACTGACCCCTCCATTAGAAATAAACTTTTGCTTCTTCGACACTGTCTGCATCTGGTTCATACCTGAAACGTGATACCCATAACGTCTTGCAGTTTAGTTTCTACTTTAGATCTATATACGGGATGAATGATGACTTATACCTCAACAGAAACAACAGCAGAAAATAACCGTTCTCATTGGCTGTCTCCATGAATTGCCTTTGAAGGACTGTCTTACCAATGGACTTCTCTAAAGAGAGGAAACTCTGATGCAGAGAGGACGCTTCGATCGACACTCCTGTCAATGGGTTTTTGGGGATGGGAGAGAGGGAGATGGAAAGAGAGAGAGAGATGTGGAGAGATTGAGAGAGATGGAGAGGTAGAGAGATGGAGAGAGATGGAAAGACATAGATGAAAAGATAGAAAGCGATGGAGAGAAAGTGGACCGACAAAGTTAGACCAACAACAGTGATTTGATCCATTTATTTGTCAGATGCGCCGAATACAACAGGTGTAGGTAGACCTTACAGTGAAATGCTTACTTACAAGCCCTTAACCAACAATGCAGTTTTAAGAAAATACCTAAAAAAGTAAGATATAAGAATAACAAATAATTAAAGAGCAGCTGTAAATAACAATAGCGGGGCTATATACAGGGGGTACCGGTACAGAGTCAATGTGCGAGGGCACCAGTGCTGAGGTAATTGATGTAATATGTACATGTAGGTAGAGTTATTGAAGTGACTATGCATTGAAAATAATAGAGAGTAGCAGCAGCGTAGAGGGGGGGCAATGCAAATAGTCTGGGTAGCCATTTGATTAGATGTTCAGGAGTCTTATGGCTTGGGGGTAGAAGCTGTTTAGAAGCCTCTTGGACCTAGACTTGGTGCTCTGGTACCGCTTGAGTTAAACTGAGTGTGTATGTACTGTATGTGTGTGTGTGTGTATTCACGCATGCAAGGGTATATTCTCTCAAATGCATTCATATTGCCATTTGTGTCTATATACAGTGGGGAGAACAAGTATTTGATACACTGCCGATTTTGCAGGTTTTCCTACTTACAAAGCATGTAGAGGTCTGTCATTTTTATCATAGGTACACATCAACTGTGAGAGACGGAATCTAAAACAAAAATCCAGAAAATCACATTGTATGATTTTTAAGTAATTACTTTGCATTTTATTGCGTGACATAAGTATTTGATCACCTACCAACCAGTAAGAATTCCGGCTCTCACAGACCTGTTCGTTTTTCTTTTAGAAGCCCTCCTGTTCTCCACTCATTACCTGTATTAACTGCACCTGTTTGAACTTGTTACCTGTATAAAAGACACCTGTACACACACTCAATCAAACAGACTCCAATCTCTCCACAATGGCCAAGACCAGAGAGCTGTGTAAGGACATCAGGGATAAAATTGTAGACCTGCACAAGGCTGGGATGGGCTACAGGACAATAGGCAAGCAGCTTGGTGAGAAGGCAACAACTGTTGGCGCAATTATTAGAAAATGGAAGAAGTTGAAGATGACGGTCAACCACCCTCGGTCTGGGGCTCCATGCAAGATCTCACCTCGTGGGGCATCAATGATCATAAGGAAGGTGAGGGATCAGCCCAGAACTACACGGCAGGACCTGGTCAATGACCTGAAGAGAGCTGGGACCACAGTCTCAAAGAAAACCATTAGTAACACACTACGCCGTCATGGATTGAAATCCTGCAGCGCACGCAAGGTCCCCCTGCTCAAGCCAGCGCATGTCCAGGCCCGTCTGAAGTTTGCCAATGACCATCTGGATGATCCAGAGGAGGAATGGGAGAAGGTCATGTGGTCTGATGAGACAAAAATAGAGCTTTTTGGTCTAAACTCCACTCGCCGTGTTTGGAGGAAGAAGAAGGTTGAGTACAACCCCAAGAACACCCTCCCAACCGTGAAGCATGGAGGTGGAAACATAATTCTTTGGGGATGCTTTTCTGCAAAGGGGACAGGACGACTGCACCGTATTGAGGGGAGGATGGATGGGGCCATGTATTGCGAGATCTTGGCCAAAAACCTCCTTCCCTCAGTAAGAGCATTGAAGATGGGTCGTGGCTGGATCTTCCAGCATGACAACGACCCGAAACACACAGCCAGGGCAACTAAGGAGTGGCTCCGTAAGAAGCATCTCAAGGTCCTGGAGTGGCCTAGCCAGTCTCCAGACCTGAACCCAATAGAAAATCTTTGGAGGGAGCTGAACGTCCGTATTGCCCAGCGACAGCCCCGAAACCTGAAGGATCTGGAGAAGGTATGTATGGAGGAGTGGGCCAAAATCCCTGCTGCAGTGTGTGCAAACCTGGTCAATAACTACAGGAAACGTATGATCTTTGTAATTGCAAACAAGGGTTTCTGTACCAAATATTAAGTTCTGCTTTTCTGATGTATCAAATACTTATGTCATGCAATAAAATGCAAATTAATTACTTAAAAATCATACAATGTGATTTTCTGGATTTTTGTTTTAGATTCCGTCTCTCACAGTTGAAGTGTACCTATGATAAAAACTACAGACCTCTACATGCTTTGTAAGTAGGAAAACCTTCAAAATCGGCAGTGTATCAAATACTTGTTCTCCCCACTGTATGTGTGTATTCGCACCTGTGTGTGTGTGGTCTTTAAAATGGTTTAGCTCAAGTGTCCAATTTGCAGCCAAACATAGAGAGAATATTCTTTCCTGGTGGCTCGCCCTGCTCTTTATTCTACTGGCATCCATCTCGCTGTTACGCTTAGTTCTGCTACAGCTAATACCCTGCTCAATTGTGGCTAATTCTCACAATGTCAGCATGCCCCCGTGTGTGTGTGTGTGTGTGTGTGTGTGTGTGTGTGTGTGTGTGTGTGTGTGTGTGTGTGTGTGTGTGTGTGTGTGTGTGTGTGTGTGTGTGTGTGTGTGTGTGTGTGTGTGTGTGTGTGTGTGTGTGTGTGTGTCAACCTGACCAAGGTTCCACTCATACGGACTAATGCAGGAGCAATTAAGAGAAAGTAAAAGGTTTTCTATTCACATTTGGAAAGCTTTCACTGAGTGCACCTCTCCAGAGACCTGTGTACGTTTCCCACCGGAGTTAAACAAAACAGACTCAGTCACGCGTCACAACAGCAAGTAAATTAATGAATGACTGAATGAGAGGATCCTAACGTCTGTCCATCTGTTTGCCTGTCTGGCTGGCCTTCTGGCCATATGTCCGTCCGTACATCTGTCCATGTCTCCATCCATCCATTCATACACTGTAAGACTTTTCTGTCATTTCAACAGTAAAACACTGTAGGATGCACAGTGTAAGAATATTTTAAGATAATACACAACGCAAGGGACTAGAGGTCAATATGGAATTAACGATCAATGGAAATAGTTGTTTTTCAGTTCAACATCTGTTTAGAATCTGTGTGAGGGTTTCAGTCCTGGACTCATAGCTACATGTGGCAAGATCTCATTGGTCTGAATCGTCTATACATTGAGCCTGAAACAGGATACTTGTTATTTGGCCACTGGCCCAATTTTACTGCAAGGAATTCTAATTGGTCAACCACAGGCTAGGGTTGGGGGTTATAAATTACATCCTGGCACTTTGTTATGTGGAGAAGACTGAGGACAGGGAAGAATGAACATCTACCTCTCAGCATAACATCTGTGATTTGTTATTTTTGAATAAACCTATTTTTCTCCCCCTGATTTGCTCCCTGATTTGCTGTTATTGAAGAATAACATCAACTGCTAACAACAGTATAATACCATAAATGTGTTTTACAGCATTCATACTGTAGATTGCACTGCATTATGGGTAAAATGCTAAAAGATACTGTTATTAACTGTAATTCGGAAGCCTTCTGTAAAAATTACTCTATTTCTTTGCAGTAATAGCTTATGCCTACTGTAGATTCAAATGATTTGTTTTAGGCACCGACCTCGTGCTGTAGGGTGAGACACATGAAGCTCAGACTATTTTAATAAATATCTTCTTGTAGCGGCTGTTCTACCAAGAAATGGCTTGTTTCTAGCAGTTCGAAAGATGACCAATATTTTTTCCGGGTTGACGGCCCGCATTTTACATAGAAATCACGTTGTGGGCCATACTCGCGAGCCGCTAAAGCTGATGCGGATGACCAGAACACCATATTGTATCAGGTGCCTGCCGACCTAAGGTGCAGTGTCACTGGTCATCTGTTGCCTACCACAGTTTTGGTGGTGGAAACTAGTAACAA
The DNA here is from genome assembly GCF_045679555.1 of Salvelinus alpinus. Classification (NCBI taxonomy): domain Eukaryota; kingdom Metazoa; phylum Chordata; class Actinopteri; order Salmoniformes; family Salmonidae; genus Salvelinus; species Salvelinus alpinus. The sequence continues at coordinate 4,375,711 of NC_092109.1, forward strand.
GGTGAATTTCCCTTCCCAGTATTATACAGTATTTCAAGTAGGATAGCAGCCTACACAAGAAATAACTAATATTGGTAGCTATCTAGATGTCACCGTGATGTATTATACTCAGTGGGGGGAGTATGAATGGCAAAAACATGGGACAGTGTCCTTAGCTGTCACAACCCTGTGTGATTCGGTTCACTTGGCTCTCATCTGCGCAACACAAATCACTGTTTTGTAGGCCAGGATTGTCCATATTGCCTCTCCCGCGAACCATTTGTTTCATTTAAAAAACATTGTTCCATAATGTTACAATAATAGCTCAACCTGTTCACTTTACAAGTAGTTCGCAAACATTTTGGTGGCACACGACAGAAAAGGTTGTGAGTCTGGTAAAATAATCTGTGATATTGTGTAGGCTATAGCAATGTTGTATTAGTTTGCCAGGATTTGAAGTAGGTGTATCTAGCTGTCGTATTTCTATTTGTTCAATGCCTCAATTGATTTTGTAAACTATATTGGTTATATGCTGTAGAGGGTTTATAAAGGGGTTGTAATTACATTAACGATTATTTAATCATGTGTAAATGCATTGTAACCATTAATAAAGTTATATCGCATTGGTCATAATAGTGCAATAACTGGACAGACTTTGCCAAATAGTGAGACAATATTTACCTCCAGTTATTAACCATTTATAGATGCACTTACAAATGCTTATAAGGTTAACCCTTATGCATCATCATGCAACCTTATTTTCAATAGTTGCAGAGTTGAACAATAGTTATTTTCTCACTTTTGGGTGTGATGCTTTGGTGCTCTGTCCCAGGAACAGAAGAGGTTGATTTTCATGTTTTCAACCTTTGAAACCTTGGTGCCCTGGTAAAATGTATATCCAGGACATTATTCAATCAACATATTACCCCTTATCAGATTACATCAACACACTGAACACTTCTATGTGATAGTCCAAGTATGGTGAACGCTCTGGTGTGAAATGGTAACCCTAACACCTTTGGTTGGTTGGTGAAACAATGGACGAGGATCTGCATAGAACAATGGGGAAAAACTCCCCAAATACAGGTGTGCCACGCTTGTAGCGTCATACCCAAGAAGAGTCGAGGCTGTAATCGCTGCCAAATGTGCTTCAACAAAGTACTGAGTTAAAGGGTCTGAATACTTATTATAACTTTTTTTAACGTTTGCAAAACATTCTAAAACCTTGTTTTTGCTTTGTCATTATGGGGTATTTTGATTAGGGCAAAAAACAATTTGATCAATTTTACAATAAGGCTGTAACGTAACAAAATGTGGAAAAAGTTAACGGGTCTGAATACTTTCCAAGGCACTGTAGATTGAAAAATAGTTGGGAAGAGCATCTCAATATACTGATTCCATGGCACTTTGTTTATGAGCCGAAAACGAAGCCAGATTCAAAACTATTTAAATTATTTTACAAAATTCTTGTAACCAATAGAATGTTATATATATGGGTGATTTTGCTGCGAAGAGACAGAATCATTAGATCATTTGTTTTGGTACTTTCATTATTGTCACGTATACTCCCTCTCCGGCCTCTAGGTCATCAGGCTGCTGATTATCCCGCACACCTGTCACCATCGTATCGCGCACCTGTCACTCATGACACTCACCTGGACTCCATCACCTCCTTGATTATCTTCCCTATATCTGTCACTTCCCTTGGTTCTTTCCTTTCCAAATACATTTAAACTCAGTTTAACAATTCCTGACATTTAATCCAAGTACCAATGCCCTGTTTTCAGGTCAGTTAGGATCACCACTTTATTTTAAGGATGTGAAATATCAGAATAATAGTAGAGAGAATGATTTATTTCAGCTTTTATTTCTTTCATCACATTCCCAGTGGGTCAGAAGTTTACATACACTCAATTATTATTTGGTAGCATTGCCTTTAAATTGTTTAACTTGGGTCAAAAGTTACGGGTAGCCTTCTAACAAGCTTCCCACAATAAGTTGGGTGAATTTTGGCACATTCCTCATGACAGAGCTGGTGTAACTGAGTCAGGTTTGTAGGCCACCATGCTCGCATACGCTTTTTAAGTTCTGTCCTGTGGTGGCATATTTACCAAATGAGGAGAGTTACAAACTTCACACACCAGTCAGAGTTATACTTAAACTACATCTTTAATAATAAGAGCTTTGCAATAGCCTGTTTGACTTTCAATGATGCGCTATCTCTAATGAACCATTGAAAGTGACTACAGAAAACTACAAAGATCTTTTTTGGCCAAGATACACCCCTTTCAACCTACATGCCGAACCACAAATCTTATGAACAGTTCACAAAGGTTAAGATTTGTATGAAAGATTTCTATAAAACATAGCAGACAGTTCTTGCTGTGTCAACAGTTTTCATTGTAAAGACCAGTGTCTGGCCCTCCTACTCCAAACTGGAATCGTCTCTCCCTGGTACGTTATGGAACAGAACCATTAGCTCATGCTCTCTGGAATGCTCTTTAGGTTTTATCACCCAAAGACATCGTACATCTCCTCTGTCAGGGTTATCTCATAGAGGCCCATCCTCAGTAGAACACACAAACAATAGTTAACAGAATACTATATTCTGTCAAAAAAAACAATCATTATAATGCAATACAAGCATTATAACATAATCTTGCAATTTTTCACGACAGCCCACAAATATTCTATAGGATTGAGGTCAGGGCTTTGTGATGGCCACTCCAATACCTTGACTTTGTTGACCTTAAGCCATTTTTCCACAACTTTGGAAGTATGCTTGGAGTCAAATCAAATCAAATCAAATTGTATTTGTCTCACACACACATGGTTAGCAGATGTTAATGCGAGTGTAGCGAAATGCTTGTGCTTCTAGTTCTGACAATGCAGTAATAACCAACGAGTAATCTAACCTAACAATTCCACAACTACTACCTTATACACACAAGTGTAAAGGGATAAAGAATATGTACATAAAGATATATGAATAAGTGATGGTACAGAATGGCATAGGCAAAATGCAGTACATGGTATCGAGTACAGCATATACATATGAGATGAGTAATGTAGGGTATGTAAACATAAAAGTGGCATAGTTTAAAGTGGCTAGTGATACATGTATTACATAAAGATGGCAAGATGCAGTAGATGATATAGAGTACAGTATATACATATACATTATATTAAGTGGCATTGTTTAAAGTGGCTAGTGATACATTTTTTATCAATTCCCATCAATTTCCATTATTAAAGTGAGCTGGAGTTGAGTCAGTATGTTGGCAGCAGCCACTCAATGTTAGTGGTGGCTGTTTAATAGTCTGATGGCCTTGAGATAGAAGCTGTTTTTCAGTCTCTCGGTCCCTGCTTTGATGCACCTGTACTGACCTCGCCTTCTGGATGATAGCGGGGTGAACAAGCAGTGGCTCGGGTGGTTGTTGTCCTTGATGATCTTTATGGCCTTCCTGTGACATCGGGTGGTGTAGGTGTCCTGGAGGGCAGGTAGCTTGCCCCCGGTGATGCGTTGTGCAGACCTCACTACCCTCTGGAAGCCTTCCGGTTGTGGGTGGAGCAGTTGGCGTACCAGGCGGTGATACAGCCCGACAGGATGCTCTCGATTGTGCATCTGTAGAAGTTTGTGATTGCTTTTGGCGACAAGCCGAATTTCTTCAGCCTCCTGAGGCTGCTGCGCCTTCTTCACAACGCTGTCTGTGTGGGTGGACCAATTCAGTTTGTCCGTGATGTGTACACCGAGGAACTTAAAACTTACTACCCTCTCCACTACTGTCCCGTCGATGTGGATAGGGGGTGCTCCCTCTGCTGTTTCCTGAAGTCCACAATCATCTCCTTTGTTTTGTTGACGTTGAGTATGAGGTTATTTTCCTGACACCACACTCCGAGGGCCCTCACCTCCTCCCTGTAGGGCGTCTCGTCGTTGTTGGTAATCAAGCCTACCACTGTAGTGTCGTCCGCAAACTTGATGATTGAGTTTGAGACGTGCGTGAACAGGGAGTACAGGAGAGGGCTCAGAACGCACCCTTATGGGGCCCCAGTGTTGAGGATCAGCGGGGTGGAGATGTTGTTACCTACCCTCACCACCTGGGGGCGGCCCGTCAGGAAGTCCAGTACCCAGTTGCACAGGGCGGGGTCGAGACCCAGGGTCTCAAGCTTGATGACGAGTTTTGAGGGTACTATGGTGTTAAATGCTGAGCTGTAGTCGATGAACAGCATTCTCACATAGGTATTCCTCTTGTCCAGATGGGTTAGGGCAGTGTGCAGTGTGGTTGCGATTGCGTCGTCTGTGGACCTATTGGGGCGGTAAGCAAATTGGAGTGGGTCTAGGGTGTCAGGTAGGGTGGAGGTGATATGGTCCTTGACTAGTCTCTCAAAGCACTTCATGATGACGGAAGTGAGTGCTACTTTCTTGGGAACAAGAACAATGGTGGCCCTCTTGAAGCATGTGGGAACAGCAGACTGGGATAAGGATTGATTGAATATGTCCGTAAACACACCAGCCAGCTGGTCTGCGCGTGCTCTGAGGACGCGGCTGGGGATGCCGTCTGGGCCTGCAGCCTTGCGAGGGTTAACACGTTCAAATGTTTTACTCACGTCGGCTGCAGCGAAGGAGAGTCCGCAGGTTTTGGTAGCGGGCCGTGTCAGTGGCACTTTATTGTCCTCAAAGCGAGCAAAGAAGTTATTTGTCATTGTCCATTTGGAAGACCCATTTGCGACCAAGCTTTAACTTCCTGACTGATGTCTTGAGATGTTGCTTCAATATATCCACATCATTTTCCTACCTCATGTAGCCATCTATTTTGTGAAGTGCACCAGTCCCTCCTGCAGCAAAGCACCCCCACAACATGATGCTGCCAACCCTGTGGAGGAGGCAGGTCTGTCTGCCCAATATACAGGTTCAAAACTGTCAGAGGAATAAAAATAGCATAAATAGGAAAGTAAACCAGTTTCATTTGAAGAACAGGATTTTGACCGCTGTGCCGTACAGATTGCAAAATAGTTGGGAAGAGATTATTGATGTATCGATTCCATGGTATATAAAGTTGAGTTGATATATAAAATGACGCAAGATTCAAGACGTCGTGTTATTCAGCTAAAATTATTGTACAGAATTCTTGCCACCAACAAAGTTTTGAATATTTGGGGCATACAATCATCGCAGATCTGCAGATTTTGTTGTTAGGTTACAGAATCAATATACTTTTTTTTGGTTTTGCCCTTAGGTTTCTGGTCTCAGGTTCAGGAATGGCTGAAAAAGCACAACATTAATCTAAAATTCACCCTAGAAATAGCATTGTTAGGAGACCTGGTAAGTCAATTACTAATATTAATACTCTTAGTAAAACTATTTATCTTCAACTGGCAATCTGTGGATTCTATTCGATTAGGTAGATCGAATAGAGCATGATGCTGCCACCCCCGTGCTTGGGATGGTGTTATTCCGCTTGCAAGCCTCCCCATTTCTCCTCCAAACATAACGATAGTCATTATGGCCAAACAGTTCTAATTTTGCATCATCAGACCAGTGGACATTTCTCCAAAAAGTACAATCGTTCCCCATGTGCAGTTGCAAACCGTAGCCTGGCTTTTTTATAGCGGTTTTGGAGTAGTGGCTTCTTCCTTGCTGAGCGGCCTTTCAGGTTATGTCGATATAGGACTCGTTTTACTGTGGATATAGATACTTTTGTACCTGTTTCCTCCAGCATCTTCACAAGGTCCTTTGCTGTTTGTCTGGGAGTGATTTGCACTTGTCGCACCAAAGTACGTTCCTCTCTAGGAGACAGAACGCGTCTCCTTCCTGAGCGGTGTTACGTCTGCGTGGTCCCATGGTGTTTATACTTGCGTGCTATTGTTTGTACAGATGAACATGGTACCTTCAGGCGTTTGGAAATTGCTCCCAAGGATGAACCAGACTTGTGGAGGTCTACAAATTTTTTCTGAGGTCTTGGCTGATTTCTTTTGATTTTCCCATGATGTCAAGCAAAGAGGCACTGCGTTTGAAGGTAGGCCTTGAAATACATCCACAGGTACACCTCCAATTGACTCAAAATATGTCAATTAGCCTATCAGAAGCTTCTAAAGCCATGACATAATTTTCTGGAATTTTCCAAGCTGTTTAAAGGCACAATCAGCTTAGTGTATGTAAACTTCTGAACCACTGGAATTGTGATACAGTGAATTATAAGTGAAATAATCTGCCTGTAAACAATTGTTGGAAAAATGACTTGTGTTATGCACAAAGTAGGTGTCCTAACTGACTTGCCAAAACTATAGTTTGTTAACAAGAAATTTGTGGAGTGGTTGGAAAATGATTTTTAATGACTCCAACGTAAGTGTATGTAAACTTCCGACTTCAATTGTACATGTCTATAAAAGGTGCCACAGTTGACAGGGCATGTCAGAGAAAAAAACAGACCATGAGGTAGAAGGAAATATTCATAGAGCACCGAGACAGCATTGTGTCGAGGCACAGATCTGGGGAAGGGTAACAAAAAATGTCTCTAGCATTGAAGGCCCCCAAGAACACAGTGGCCTCCATCATTCTTAAATGTAAGAAATCTGCTAGAGCTGGCCGCCTGGCCAAACTGAGCAATCGGAGGAGAAGGGCCCTGGTCAGGGAGGTGACCAAGAACCCGATGGTCACTCTGACAGAGCTCTAGAGTTATTCTGTTGAGATAGGAGAACCTTCCAGAAGGACAACCATCTCTGCAGCACTCCACCAATCAGGCCTTTATGGTAGAGTGGCCAAACGGAAGCTGCTCCTCAGTAAAAGGCACATGACAGTCCGCTTGGAGTTTTCCAAAAGGCACCTAAAGACTGACAGACCATAAGAAACAAGATTCTCTGGTCTGATGAAACCAAGATTAAACTATTTGGCCTGAATGCCTAGCATCATGTCTGGAGGAAACCTGGCACCATCCCTACGGTGAAGCATAGTCGTGGCAGCATAATGTTGTGGGGATATTTTTCAGTGGAAGGGACTGGGAGACTAGTCAGGATCAAGGGAAAGATGAACGGAGCAAAGTACAGAGAGATCCTTGATGAAAACCTGCTCCAGTGTTCAGGACCTCAGACTGAGGTGAAGATTCACCGTCCAACAGGACGAAAACCCTAAGCACACAGCCAAGACAACATAGGAGTGGCTTCGGGACAAGTCTCTGAATGTCCTTGAGTGGACCAGCCAGAACCCGGACTTGAACCCGATTGAACATCTCTGGAGAGACCTGAAAATAGCTGTGCAGCGATGCTCCCCATCCAACCTGACAGAGCTTGAGAGGATCTGCAGAGAAGAATGGGAGAAACTCCCCAAATACAGGTGTTCCCAGCTTGTAGCGTCATACCCAAGAAGACTCAAGGCTATAATCGCTGCCAAAGGTGCTTAAAACAAAGTACTGATTAAAGGGTCTGAATACTTATGCAAATGTTATATTTCAGTTAAAAAAGTTATACATCTGCAAAAACCAGTGTTTGCTGATTTTTTTTTATTTTTTATGCATTTTAGAAAAAGGCTGTATCGTAACAAAATGTGGAAAAAGTTAAGGGGTCTGAACACGTTCCGAATGTACTGTGTATACAGTAACAGTCAAAAGTTTGGACACACCTACTCATTCCAGGGTTTTTCTGTATTTTGACTATTTTCTACATTGTAGAATAAGAGTGAAGACATGAAAAAACTATGAAATAACTCATATGGAATCATGTAGTAACCAAAAAAGTGTTAAACATATCAAAATATATGTTTTATTTGGGATTCTTCAAAGTAGCCACCCTTCGCCTTGATGACAGCTTTGCACACTCTTGGCATTCTCTCAACCAGCTTCATGAGGTCACTTGGAATGCATTTCTATTAACAGGTGTGCCTTGTTCACCCACAACTGCATGTCCAAACACGATTCCAACACCATCATTAAGTTTGCTGATGACACAACAGTGGTAGGTAGGCCTTATCACCGACAACAATGAGACAGCCTATAGGGAGGAGGTCAGAGAACTGACAGTGTTGTGCCAGGACAACACCCTCTCCCTCAATGTGAGCAAGACAAATGAGCTGATCGTGGACAACAGGAAAAGGCAGGCCGAACAGGCCCCCATAAAGATCGACGGGGCTGTAGTGGAGCGGGTTGAGAGTTTCAAGATCCTTGGTGTCCACATCACCAATAAACTATTATGGTCCAAACACACCAAGACAGTCGTGAAGAGGGCACGACAAAACCTTTTCCCCTACAGGAGACTGAAAAGATTTGGCATGGGTCCCCAGATCCTCAAAAGGTTCTACAGTTGCACCATCGAGAGCATCCTGACTGGTTGCATCACCGCCTGGTATGGCAACTGCTCAGCATCTGACCGTAAGGCGCTACAGAGTGTAGTGCGAACGACCCAGTACATCACTGGGTCCAAGCTTCCTGCCATCCAGGACCTATATAATAGGCAGTGTCAGAGGAAAGCCCATAAAATTGTCAGAGACTCCAGTCACCCAAGTCATAGACTGTTTTCTCTGCTACCACATGGCAATCGGTACCGGAGCGCCAAGTCTAGGACCAAAACGTTCCTTAACAGCTTCTACCCCCAAGCCATAAGACTGCTGAGCAATTAATCATATGGTAACTGGACTATTTACATTGACCCCCCTCCCTACATTTGTTTTGTACACTGCTGCTACTCACTGTTTATTATCTATGCATAGTCACTTCACCCCTACCTACATGTACAAATTACCTCAACTAACCTGTGTCCCCGCACACTGACTTGGTACCGTACCCGCTGTATATAGCCTTGTTATGTTATTGTGTTACTTTTGATTATTTTTAACTTTTAACTTTAATTTATTTGGTAAATATTTTCTTAACACTTCTTGAACTGCACTGTTGGTTAAGGTCTTGTAAAAGTTAGCATTTCACGGTAAGGTCTACACTTGTTGTATTCGGCGCATGTGACAAATAAAGATGAATTTGATTTGATTTTGATTTGTTAAAAGCTAATTTGTGGAATTTATTTCCTTCTTAATGCGATTGAGCCAATCAGTTGTGTTGTGACAAGGTAGGGGTGGTATACAGAATATAGCCCTATTTGGTAAAAGACCAAGTCGATATTATGGCAAGAACAGCTCAAATAAGCAAAGAGAAATGACAGTCCATCATTACTTTAAGACATGAAGTCAATGCGGAACATTTCAAGAAGTTTGAAAGTTTCTTAAAGTGCAGTCTGAAAAACCATCAAGCGCTATGATGGAGCTGGCTCTCATGAGGACCGCCACAGTAAAGGAAGACCCAGAGTTACCTCTGCTGCAGAGGATAAGTTCATTAGAGTTACCAGCCTCAGAAATTGCAGCCCAAATAAATGCTTCACAGAGTTCAAATAACAGACACATCTCAACATCAACTCTTCAGAGGAGACTGTGTGAATCAGGCCTTTACAGTAAAATTGCTACTAAAGGACACCAATAAGAAGATACTTGCTTGGGCCAAGAAACGAGCAATGGACATTAGACCGGTGGAAATCTGTCTGATGAATCCAAATTTGAGGTTCCAACCGCCGTGTCTTTGTGAGACGTAGAGTAGGTGAACGGATATTCTCTGCATCTGTGGTTCCAACTGTGATGGTGTTGGGGTACTTTGCTGGTGACACTTTGCTGGTGACACTTTGCTGGTGGGGTACTTTGCTGGTGACACTGTCAGTGATTTATTTAGAATTCAAGGCACACTTAACCAGCATGGCTACCGCAGTGTTCTGCAGCGATACCCCGTCCCACCCCGTTTGCCCTTAGTGGGTCTATCATTTGTTTTTCAACAGGATAATGACCCAACACACCTCCAGGCTGTGTAAGGGTTATTTGACCAAGAAGGAGAGTGATGGAGTGCTGCATCAGATGACCTGGCCTCCACAGTCACCCAACCTCAACCCAATTGAGATGGTTTGGGATGAATTGGACCGCTGAGTGAGGGAAAAGCAGCCGACAAATACTCAGCATTTGTGGGAACTCCTTCAAGACTGTTGTAAAAGCATTACAGGTGAAGCTGGTTGAGAGAATGCCAAGAGTGTGCAAAGCTGTCATCAAGGCAAAGGGTGGGTACTTTGAAGAATATAAAATATGAAATATAGTTTGATTTGTTTAACAGTCTTTTGGTTACTACATGATTCCATATGTGTTATTTATGTTCTCACTATCATTCTACAATGTAGAAAATAGTAAAACTAAAGAAAAACCTTAGAATGAGTAGGTGTGTCCAAACTTTTGACTGGTACTGTATGTGCCTTCACTTTCAATACATTGAATCCATGATGCTCGTTGTTTATGAAAATATCTTAGCGCTCACATTTGTTAAAATACAGTGTCTCTAACTTATTATATATATTTAATTATAGCAGATTATACATTTTTTCAAAATATTCAAGTTGAGTTGGGTTATGGATTTACTTAATCAAGATGATATGACAGATGATTTTACCATCAGTGATATGTTGACTGTAAAACGTCATATTTAGTTATTTCAAGGGAAATTTGCCAGGAATAGACGCATAAACTGAATTAGTGTAATACTTTAACACTTATCTAATGTCAATAGGTTTGTTTAGTGTCTCTTGCACAATGGTAGACCTGGTTTATGTGAGTTTTGCTTAATAGTCACAAGGACAGACCTGGTTTAACAGAGTATTGGAACATGTCCACAGGTGTAAACCGGGTTCGTATGGGTATTTGGGCTGAGATATGCAAGTGTAGATCTGGTTTATATTAGTATTGGGACTCAGTCAAAGGTGTAGACCTGGTTTTGTAGGAGTATTGGAGCTGAGGTGCAAGGGGGTAAACCTGATTTACAGCTTATGCATTTTCGTATTTAGACCTGTCTTAGCTGATTAATTGCGTTCAAGCACAGGTGCAGACTTTGTAGGTTTGTAAATTGGAGCTGAAGTACAGGTTTAGACCTAGTTTGTATGAATACTGAGGCTGAAATGCAGAATTTACATTCTTTTATGAGAATTGGTTGTTGACATGTAGAGCTGTGTCTTCGGAAAGAATTCAGACCCCTTGACTTTTATCACATTTTGTTACCTTACTGCTTTATTCTAAAATGTATTACATCGTTTTTTTCCTTTATCAATCTACACACAATACCCCATAATGACCCAAAAAAGTTTTTAGAAACAAAAAAAACTGAAATATCACATTTATATAAGTATTCAGACCCTTCACTCAGTACTTTGTTGAAGCATCTTTGGCAGCGATTACAGCTTCTTGGGTATGACGCTATAAGCTTGGAACATCTGTACTTGAGGAGTTCCTCCCATTCTTCTCTGAAGATCCTCTCAAGCTCTGTCAGGTTGGATGGGGACCGTTCCTGCACAGCTATTTCCTTGTCTCTCCAGAGATGTTCGATCGGGTACAAGTCCAGGCTCTGGCTGGGCAACTCAAGGACATTCAGAGACCTGTCCCGAAGCCACTCCTGTGTTGTCTTGGCTGTGTGCTTAGGGTCGTTTTCCTGTTGGAAGGTGAACCTTCGCCCCAGTCTGAGGTCCTGAGCGCTCTGGAGCAGGTTTTCATCAAAGATCTCTCTGTACTTTGCCACGTTCATCTTTCCCTCGATCCTGACTAGTCTCCATGTCCCTGCTGCTGAAAAACATACACACAGCATGATGCTGCCACCACCATACTTCACCGTAGGGATGCTGCTAGGTTTTCCTCCAGATGTGATGCTTGGCATTCTGGCCAAATAGTTCAATCTTGGTTTCATCAGACCAGAGAATCTTGTTTCTCATGGTCTGAGAGTCTTTTTGGTGCATTTTGGCAATCTCCAAGCGGGCTGTCATATGCCTTTTACTGAGGAGTGGCTTCTGTCTGGCCACTCTACCATAAAGGCCTGATTGGTGGAGTGCTGTAGAGATGGTTGTCCTTCTGGAAGGTGTGACCAGAGTAACCATCGGGTCCTTGATCACCTCCCTGACCAAGGCCCTTCTCCCCCGATTGCTCAGTTTGGCCAGGTGGACAGCTCTAGGAAGAGTCTTGGTGGTTCCAAACTTCTTCCATTTAAGAATGATGGAGGCCACTGGGTTCTTGGGAACCTTCAATGCCGCAGATATTTTTTGGTACACCTACCCAGATCTGTGCCTCAACACCATCCTGTCTCGGCGCTCTACGGACTATTCCTTCAACCTCAGTGCTTGGTTTTTGCTTTGACATGCACTGTCAACAGTGGGACCTTATATAGACAGGTGTGTGCCTTTCCAAATCATGTCCAATCAATGTAATTTACCACAGTTGTAGAAACATCTCAAGGACGATCAATGGAAACAGGATGCACCTGAGCTCAATTGCGAGTCTCATAGCAAATGGTCTGAATACTTACTTAAATAAGGTATTTCTGTTTTACATTTTTAATACATTTGCAAAAAATATATAGAAATGTGTTTTCACTTTGTCGTTATGGGGTATTGTTTGTAGATTGATGAGGACATTTTATTTTAGAAAAAGGCTGTAAAGTAACAAAATGTGAACAAGGTCAAGGGGTCTGAATACTTTCCGAATACACTGTAAATATATAAAAATATATTAATGAAGTATAATTGAAGTATATTTAAATAAACAATTTTAACACTTTGGATGTTTGTTTTCAATATCATATTTATATCTGAACGTCCCAAAATGTTGCGTGCGGCTGAACGGGACCCAGGAAGTGACTTTGGATGTAGCTAAAGAGTAACCAGGGCGGAACCCATAGCATATAGAGTACCACAATACGAGTCACAATAACCCAGAAACCCTAGCGGTCAAACAGGGAAATGTTTCCAAGTTCCAGGTTTTTTAGAAACACTTAAAAATAAGGTCTGTGTTTCATGTAGGCTTACCCTGGTGTGACATTTTGATTACTGTGTAAATCTCTCTAGGACAACGTGACTTTTATAAATATATGTGTCTGTGTCTACCCCTTCCCCCCATTTTTTTAAACGCTAACTAGCTGCTAATGTGGCTATCATAAAGAACAACAAATGTTATGATAATCTGGACAAGACTGCCAAATCGAACCAACGGTAAGAATCTTTGGATTAACTGTCTAATTTTAGCTAAATGTAGTAATGAATAAATTGGCAACATTTATTTAAATGTAACATTCTATGAACTGTCTTGTGTAAGTTTTACATTGACACAATACCTGTTAGCAAAGGTGTCAGCTAGACATGCAGGAGCTTGCAGGGATTTGTAGTCTTGCATGATGTGTACTTTGATGCTAACTAGCATTTTTGAATCTGAGAGTAAATCGAGCTGAATATGGTCAACTTGTCTGAGAAAGACTTGCCTGGTTATCAAAACCTCAAGCTAGGGTAAGCCTACACAAAACACAGCCCTTGTTTTAAGTGTTTCTAACCCCTATGGGAAAAATTAATGGTGGAAAAACGATTGGAACCATTTCCCTATTTGACCGTTAGGTTTTATGGGTATTATGACACCTCCACTGGGGGCTCTATACACATTTCAGGGAACCATGGAACCTTGTGGGTTACAAGGCAATGTAGTTCTTACCGTAGGTCTTATTAATGAATTAACTACTAACGTAAGAGTATTTATGTGACAAATATCAGTAACTTTCTCATACTAGTTTTATCATACCCTTTAATTTATTTTTTTACCTTGTTTAACAGGTTCACACTTGAAGAGTAACTCTATGAAAGCAGGTTCTCAGGTTGTATTTGGCTTGCCTGGGTCCAGTTGCCACGTTCTATGACCTTTTATTGTGAAATACAGAGTTATGCGCCTTTAATTCACATTGACCTTTAGGTTTTGCTCTGTAAACGTTGTTGGCATCTCTGGAGAGAAATATTGATGTCGAGAGGAAATGGTTTGAAGCCCTGTGTTACTGTCTCCCCTAGGGCCACGCTCCAGACAGACAGAAAACCTCTCTCTCATTGAGAATCTTAGGGCTGGATCTGAAGTATTATATTATGTAGGCAGAACGGGCTGAGCCATTGCCATTCTTCTGACCTGTCTGAACCCTTTTTTTATGTATTTTAATTTCACCTTTATTTAACCAGGTAGGTGAGTTGAGAAAACAAGTTCTCATTTACAACTGCGACCTGGCCAAGATAAAGCAAAGCAGTGTGACAAAAACAACAACACAGAGTTACACATGGGATAAACAAAAGTACAGTCAATAACACAATAGAACATCTATATACAATGTGTGCAAATGTAGTAAGATTAGGGAGGTAAGGCAATAAAAAAGGCCATAGTGGCGAATTAATTACAATTTAGCATTAACACTGGAGTGATAGATGTGCAGATGAAAATGTGCAAGTAAAGATACTGGGGTGCAAATGAGCAAAAATAAATAACAATATGGGGATGAGGTATTTGGTATTAACCGTGTGTTATGTGAGGTAAAAACAGATGACAGTAAAAGGATGACAAATACCAATACAAACCGAATCAAAACAAGTGTGTGTGTGTACGTGTGCATCCTCGTCTGTGTCTCCATGTCCTCGCTTCAGACAAAGATCGAGAGAGAAATGATTGATATATCTATAATAGAAAGAAAAGAGAAAGCCCACAAGGGAAGAGAGGAAGAAAACCTGTGGAAAATGAACACATTTCTTGTAGAGATGACAACTAAATGACAACAGTGCAGTGGTGTAAAGTACTTAAGTAAAAATATTTTCAAATACTACTTAAGTCGTTTTCTTGGGGTATCTGTACTTTACTATTTTATATTTTTGCCAATTTTTACTTTTACTTCACTACATTCCTAGAGAAAATAATGTAATTTTTACTCCATACATTTTCCCTGACACCCAAAAGTACTCGTTACATTTTGACAGGAAAAATGGTCCAATTCACACACTTATCAAGAGAACATACCTGCTCATGCCTCTGATCTGGCGGAATCACAGAACACAAATGCTTTGTTTGTAAATGAATGACTGAGTGGTGGAGTGTGCCCCTGGCTATCCGTAAATAAAACATTTGATTTGCACAACATGCCTACCACTTTGAAGATGCAAAATATTTTTAATTGTGAAACAAACAAGAAATAAGACAAAAAACAGAAAACTTGAGCGTGCCTAACTTTTCACACCCCCAAAGTCAATACTTTGTAGAGCCACCTTTTGCAGCAATTACAGCTGCAAGTCTCTTGGGGTATGTCTCTATAAGCTTGGCACATCTAGCCACTGGGATTTTTTCCCATTCTTCAAGGCAAAACTGCTCCAGCTCCTTCAAGTTGGATGGGTTCCGCTGGTGTACAGCAATATTTAAGTCATACCACAGATTCTTAATTGGATGGAGGTCTGGGCTTTGATTAGGCCATTCCAATACATGTAAATGTTTCCCCTTAAACCCCTCAAGTGTTGCTTTTGCAGTATGCTTAGGGTCATTGTCCTGAAGGAAGGTGAACCTCCGTCCCAGTCTCAAATCTCTGGAAGACTGAAGAATTTCACTGTATTTAGCGCCATCCATCATTCCTTCAATTCTGACCAGTTTCCCAGTCCCTGCCAATGAAAAACATGGGGATGATGTTCTCGGGGTGATGAGAGGTGTTGGGTTTGCGCCAGACATAGCGTTTTCCTTGATGGCCAAAAAGCTCAATTTTAGTCTCATCTGACCAGAGTACCTTCTTCCATATGTTTGGGGAGTCTCCCACATGCCTTTTGGCGAACACCAAACCTGTTTGCTTATTTTTTTCTTTAAGCGATGGCTTTTTTTCCTGGCCATTCTTCCGTAAAGCCCAGCTCTGTGGAGTGTACGGCTTAAAGTGGTCCTATGGACAGATACTCCACTCTCCGCTGTGGAGCTTTGCAGCTCCTTCAGGGTTATCTTTGGTCTCTTTGTTGCCTCTCTGATTAATGCCAACCTTGCCTGGTCTGTGAGTTTTGGTGGGTGGCCCTCTCTTGGCTGGTTTGTTGTGGTGCCATATTCTTTCAATTTTTTAATAATGGATTTAATGGTGCTCTGTGGGATGTTCAAAGTTTCGGATATTTTTTAATAACCCAACCCTGATCTGTACTTTTCCACAACTTTGTCCCTGACCTGTTTGGAGAGCTCGTTGGTCTTCATGGTGCCGCTTGCTTGGTGGTGCCCCTTGCTTAGTGGTGTTGGAGACTCTGGGGCCTTTCAGAACAGGTATGTGTGTATATACTGAGATCATGTGACACTTAGATTGCACACAGATGGACTTTATTTAACTAATTATGTGACTTCTGAAGGTAATTGGTTGCACCAGATCTTATTTAGGGGCTTCACAGCACCAGGGGGTGAATACATGTGCACGCACGACTTTTCCGTTGTTTATTTTTTTAGACTTTTTTGAAACATGTAATTTTTTTTCAATTCACCTTACCAATTTGGACTATTTTGTGTATGTCCAAATCCAAATAAAAATCTATTTAAATGACAGGTTTGTCAGGACCCGGTTACGAACTCGGGTCTCCGTTGTAAGAAACAGTCACTTAGCAAACTGAGCCACTAATAGTCGGCAGAACCCAGAAGATGAGGCAGACACAGCAGTACTTGAGACGGTGTTTTAATAAAGTAAAAGGAAAGTTCTTCAGGCAAAAATATAAATTCTCAACGTCAAAAGTAATTCCAAGAGAAAAAGGTAATCCTCCAAGTCAAAAGGTAAATCCACAAGGTGGTAGATACAGCAGGAAAAAGCCTCAAAAGATAATCAAACGAGAACAAAAGCAGAGTACCACAAGAGAGTCCAACTGGAGCAACAAATGTTCACAGCATCGCTAGGGCTGGGTGCTAACATTCAAACACAGAGCAAAGAACTGAGGAAAACTAAGGGTTTAAATACATTCAAGGGAAACAAGGCACAGGTGCAAATAATAACTGGAAACAAGGGAAAACAAAAGGGTCAAAAAAGCACAATGGGGGCATCTAGTGGCCAAAACCGGAACAATCCTGGCCAAATCCTGACAAGGTTGTAATGCAACAAAACAGGAAAAACGCCAAGGGGGATGAGTACTTTTGCAAGGCACTGTAAGTATATTTAAACCAAATACTTTTAGACTATTACTCAAGTAGTGTTTTACTGGGTGACTTCACTTTTACTTTCACTTTTAGAGTCTTTTTCTAGTAAGGTATCTTTACTTTTACACAATTTTTCTCAATCTCTACTTTTACTCAAGTACTTTTTCCACCACTGCAGATGTGTTTTGTAAATGTTCCTCTGGAGAATCAAAGGGGCCATTGGACAAACCCATTTCCCAAATATCACTTTCCGATCTCCCATTGGTCAATGGGTGCTGTCAGTCACCACACCCCTCCTCATCTGCTCCCATTCCCAGCTCCATCTGTCTTACATATGCATCCCAATTGGCACCCTATTCCATATATAGTGTACTACTTTTGACAAGAGCACTCTGGTCAAAAGTAGCGCACTACATTGCGAATAGGGTGCCATTTGGAAAGCAGCTTGAGTGAAAGTCTTCTCATAACATATGCCCCTCATGGTTTACTTCTTTCTGCCATCTGGCTTCCTAATAAAGTCATGACAGTGAGAGAAGACTGCTCTGGAAACACAAGGAAGAGGAACAATTAATTATTGGCCTACATTTTGACTGTAGCAGTAGGAACAGGGAATGAGAATAACCCTAACTCAGTGAAGAAAATTGGTTAGAAGATTTTTACAGTTTAGTCGTTTAGCAGATGCTCTTCCCCAGAGCGACTTACAGTAGTGACAACATACATTTTTGTACTGGTCCCCAGTGGGAATCGTACCCACAATGCTGGCAATGCAAGAGCCATGTTCTACCAACTGTGCCACAAAGACACCCAAATATATGTATTTTCAACATCTTTTCAAAGTTTTGTTTCCATAGGTAACGAACCACAGTGGAAGAAATAATAATAATATACTTTAGTGCAATTGCCCTATAAGTGTTTATATATATCTATTTGAGGTTTTTTTAAGTATGCTATAACACTTTTACTAGCATCACAAACATTGTGCCATTCAGACGACAACAATGAGTGCATCGACGACGTCATCCCCACAGTGACCGTGCGTACATATCCCAACCAGAAGCCATGGATTACAGGCAACATCCGCACCGAGTTTTCAAGGAGTGGGACACTAATCCGGACGCTTATAAGAAATCCCGCTATGCCCTCAGATGAACCATCAGACAGCCAAAGTGTCAATAAAGGACGAAGATTGAATCCTACCTCATTGGCTCTGACGCTCATCGGATGTGGCAGGGCTTGCAAACTATATCGGGCTACAAAGGGAAACCCAGCCGCTAGCTACCCAGTGACGCGAGCATAACAGAAGAGCTAAATACCTTTTATGCTCGCTTTCAAGGCAAGCAACTCTGAAGCATGCATGAAAGCACCAGCTGTTCCGGACGACTATGTAATCACGCTCTCCGTAGCCGATGTGAGCAAAACCTTTAAACATGTCAACATTCACAAAGCCGCGGGGTAGAACGGATTACCAGGACGTGTACTCAAAGCATGCTCGGACCAACTGGCAAGTGTCTTCACTGACATTTTCAACCTCTCCCTGACCGAGTCTGTAACACCTACATGTTTCAAGCAAACCACCATAGTCCCTGAGCCCAAGCTAGCAAAGGTAACATGCCTAAATGATTACCGCCCGTAGCACTCACAACAATAGCCATGAAGTGCTTTGAAAGGCTGGTCATGGCTCACATCAACACCATCATCCCGGGTACCCTAGACCCACTCCAATTCGTTTACCGCCCCAACAGATGACGCAATCTC
Source organism: Salvelinus alpinus (assembly GCF_045679555.1). Taxonomy (NCBI): domain Eukaryota; kingdom Metazoa; phylum Chordata; class Actinopteri; order Salmoniformes; family Salmonidae; genus Salvelinus; species Salvelinus alpinus. Next base: position 4,394,414 of record NC_092109.1, read on the forward strand.
AATCGCACTCCACACTGCCCTTTCCCACCTGGACAAAAGGAACACCTATGTGAGAATTCTGTTCATTGACTACAGCTCAGCATTCAACACAATAGTGCACACAAAGCTCATCACTAAGCTAAGGACCCGGGGACTAAACACCTCCCTCTGCAACTGGATCCTGGACTTCCTGACGGGCCACCCCCAGGTCGTAAGGGTAGGCAACAACACATCTGCCACGCTGATCCTCAACACAGGGGTCCCTCAGGGGTGCGTGCTTAGTCCCCTCCTGTACTCACTGTTCACCCACAACTGTGTGGCTAAGCACGACTCCAACACCATCATTAAGTTTGCTGACAGCCTATAGGGAGGAGGTCAGAGACCTGGCAGTGTGGTACCAGGACAACAACCTCTCTCTCAATATGAGCAAGACAAAGGAGCTGATCGTGGACTATAGGAAAAGGAGGGCCGAAGAGGACCCCATTAACATCGACAGAACTGAAATGGAGCGGGTCCAGAGTTTCAACTTCCTTGGTGTCCACATCACCAACAAACTATCATGGTCCAAACACACCAAGAGAGTCGTGAGGAGGGCATGACAACACTTTTCCCCCCTCAGGAGACTGAAAAGATTTGGCATGGGTTCCCAGATCTTCAAAAGTTGCTACAGCTGCACCAGCAAGTGCGTCCTGACCGTTTGCATAAGGCGCTACAGAGAGTAGTGCATACGGCCCGGTACATTACTGGGGCCAAGCTTACTGCCATTGTGCTGCCATCCTGTTTCACAACATAAACGTTTTCAACATATTCATTCAAGAAAAGTCACGTCCTTGGAAGTTATATTGAAGACTTGTTAGCTATCTGTCTAGTTTGGATGGGAATGCAATTCAAGGGCAGAATAGCCATCCAAGACCTATATAATAGGCGTTGTCAGAGGAAGACTCCAGTCACCCAAGTCATAGACTGTTCTCTCTGCTACTGCACTGCAAGCGGTACCAGAGTGCCAAGTCCAAAATGCTCATTAACAGCTTCTACCCCCAAGCCACAAGACTGCTGAACAGTTAATCAAATGGCCAGTTGTGGGAAAAGTACTCAATTCTCAAACTTGAGTAAAAGTAAGATACCTTAATAGAAAAATTATTTATATTCAGCAAACCAGACTGCACAATTTTCTTGTTTTTTATATACGGATAGCCAGGGGCACACTCCAAAACGCAGACATAATTTACAAACAAAGCATTTGTGTTTAGTGAGTCTGTCAGATCATAGACAGTAGGGATGACCAGCGATGTTCTCTTGCTAAGTGTGCAAATTTGACAATTTTTTGTCCTGCTAAGCAATCAAAATCTAGCGAATACTTTTAGAAGGTCAAGGAAAATGTATTGACTAAAAAGTACATACTTTTTATTAGGAATGTAGTGAAGTAAAAGTAAATGTTGTCAAAAAAAGAAAATAGCAACATAAAGGAAAGATACCTCCAAAAACGACTTTAAAGCAGTGTTGGACAGATCCAAGGACACAGTAGGGTGTAAGCTTCAAAAGTGTATATTGTGTGTGTGCACGTGTGCGTGTGTGTGTGCATGTGATTGAGTGAGTATGCAGGTGTGATGGCTGCCACAGGAGAGAGGGGGGGAAGAAGGGATTGTGTTCTCCTTAGCCTGGCACACATCCTGCTTTATTGATTACATAGAAAGAGATTTATCTCTGTCTCGGTAGACATACACGAGCACACACATGAGCACACACACGAGCACACATAGGTACGCATGCGCACATTCACACTCAAAGACAAGATGGCGGCGCTGAGGGAGCGCATCTTCATTGTTCCCGCTCGCTCCTTTGTTCCCTGCACAGCAGGCTTACCTTCTGTTGCTGAACAAAATGACCAAAGGCAACACTGGCGACGAACATGAGAAAGGAAAGGGGGACTCCAAGCTGGGCTACACAGCCTCTTCTTCCTAGTATCCTGATGGCTAATGTCCAATCACTGGAAAATAAACTTTGTGAACTCAGACCAAGGCTTCAATCGCAAAGGGACTCAGGGAATGCTGTGTCTCTGCTTTTACAGAGACATGGCTTACGGACAAGAGGAAGCAGTCTTTATTGTCGGGTGATTTTAACCAAGCATGTTTAAAACCCATTTTTCCAAAATATCACCAACATCTATCCTGCCCCACAAAAGCCCATGACACTTACAAAGCCATCCCTCGCCCCCACTTTGGCCAATCAGAACACGTCTCTCTATTCCAACTCCACGCCAACAAGCAGCAACTCAAGAGGGAGCCACCAACACAGAGAATAGTGAGGCGCTAGACAGATTCAATGCTGCATGACTGTTTTGAGAATACTGATTGGAATATGTTCATTCATCCACCCAGGACACATCCATCAAAATTGAGGAATATACAGTGCCTTTGGAAAGTATTCAGACCCCTTGACTTTTTTCACATTTTGTTACATTACAGCATTATTCTAAAATGGATTAAATAAAATAAAAATCGTCAGCAATCTACACACAATACCTCATACTGACAAAGCGAAAACAGTTTGAATTTTTTTTGTGTGCAAATGTATTACATTTAAAAAACAGAAATACCTTATTTACATAAGTATTCAGACCCCTTGCTATGAGACTCGAAATTGAGCTCAGGTGCATCCGTTTCCATTGATCATCCTTGAGATGTTTCTACAACTGGATTGGAGTCCACCTGTGGTAAATTCAATTGAATGGATATGATTTGGAAAGGCACACACCAGTCTATATAAGGTCCCACAGTTGACAGTGCATGTCAGAGAAAAAAACAAGCAGAGAGGTCAAAGGAATTGTCCGTAGAGCTCCGAGACAGGATTGTGTCAAGGCACAGATCTGGGAAGGGTACAAAAACATCTCTGCAGCATCGAAGGTCCCCAAGAACACAGTGTCCTCCATCATTCTTAAATGGAAGAAGTTTGGAACCAAGGCCCTTCTGCCCCAATTGCTCAATTTGGCCGGGTGGCCAAACTGAGCAATCGGGGCAGAAGGTCCTTAGTCAGGGCGGTGACAAAGGACCCGATGTTCACTCTCTAGAGTTCCTCTGTGGAGATGGGAGAACCTTCCAGAAGGACAAATATTTCTGCAGCACTCCACCAATCAGATCTTTATGGTAGAGTAGCCTGACGGAAGCCACTCCTCAGTAAAAGGCACATGACAGCCCGCTTGGAGTTTGCCAAAAGGTACCTAAAGACTTCCCAGACCATGAGAAACAAGATCTCTGGTCTGATGAAACCAAGATTGAACTCTTTGGCCTAAATGCCAAGCGTCACGTCTGGAAGAAACCTGGCACCATCCCTACGGTGAAGCATGGTGGTGAGAGAATCATGCTGTGGGGGTGTTTTTCAGCGGCAGGGACTGGGAGACTATTCAGGATTGAGGAAAAGATGATCGGAGCAAAGTACAGATAAATCCTTTTTTTATTTATCTAGTCAAGTCAGTTAAGAACAAATTCTTATTTACAATGACTGCCTACCTGCCCCAGAGCGCTAAGGACCTCAGACTGGGGCAAGGGTTCAACATCCAACAGGATAACGACCCTAAGCACATAGCCAAGACAACGCAGGAGTGGCTTCAGACAAGTATCTGAATGTCCTTGAATGGACTAGCCAGAACCCGGACTTGTACCCGATCGAACATCTCTGTAGAGACCTTACAATAGCTGTTCAGTAACCTGACAGAACTTGAGAGGATCTGCAGAGAAGAATGGGAGAAATACAGGTGTGCCAAATACAGGTGTGCCAAGCTTGTAGCGTCACACCCAAGAAGACTCAAGGCTGTAATCGCTGCCAAAGGCAACAAAGTACTGAGTAAAGGGTCTGAATACGTATGTAAAAGTGATATTTCAGTTTTTTTTTTTTTTTTTAATTAGCAAAAAGATCTAAAAAATAGTTTTTGCTTTGTCATTATGGGGTATTGTGTGTAGATTGATGAGACAAAAAACTATTTAATCAGTTTTAGAATAAGGCTGTAACCAAACAAAATGTGGAAAAAGTCAAGGGGTCTGAATATTTTCCGAAGGCACTGTACATTGTTAGTCACAGGCTTCATTAGGAAATGTGTTGTTGATGTTGTACCCACAATAACAATCCGGACATACCCCAACCAAAACCCTGGATGAACAGAGATATTCGTACCATGCTGAGAGCCCATACTGCAGTATTCAATGTCAGCAGAATGAACCCTGATGACTCGGTGGCGTGCGACGCATACAAGGCACGCAGATACGAACTCTGCAAATCCATTAGGGCAGGGGTGGGAAATTCCAGTCCTCGAGGGCCTGATTGGTGTCACAGTTTCGCTCCAGCTCCAGCTAACACACCTGACTCCAATAATCACCTAATCATGATCTTCGGTTTAGAATGCAATTTGATTAATCAGCTGTGTTTGATGGGGACGGAGAAAAAGTGAGACACCAATCAGGCCCCCGAGGACTGGGGTTGCCCACCCCTGTATTAGGGACACAAAAATACAATACATACTCAAATTTGAAATGATGTTCAACAATTCAGACTTGTGACGCATGTGTCAAGGACTACAGAATATAATGGACTACACCCGGCACAGCCAGAAGAGGACTGGCCACCCCTCATAGCCTGGTTCCTCTCTAGGTTTCTTCCTAGGTTTTGGCCTTTCTAGGGAGTTTTTCCTAGCCACCGTGCTTCTACACCTGCATTTCTTGCTGTTTGGGGTTTTAGGCTGGGTTTCTGTACAGCACTTCGAGATATTAGCTGATGTACGAAGGGCTATATAAAATAAACTTGATTTGATTTGACTACAAATGCAAATCCAGCTCTGTGGTGCCCATAGCTCCCTCCCAGACGAGCTTAACACATTATATGCTCGCTTTCAGACAGACAATATTGAGCCATCCAGGAAGACTCTCGCTGCTCCGGACAACCAGGTGCTTTTGCTCTCCGAGGCTGACGTGAGGAAAACTATCAAAAGAGTGAATACTCACGAAGCCGTCGGCCCAGGTGGCATCCCTGGCCATGTCATCAGACATATTCTACCTGTCCCTGCCCCAGTCTGTAGTTAAATCAAAATCAAATGATTTGTTATTTCTCAAATACACATGTTTAGCAGATGTTATTGCGGGTGTAGCGAAATGCTTGTGTTTCTAGCTCTAACAATTCACAACAATGCATACAATACAAACAACCTAAAAGTAAAATAACAGAATTCAGGAATATATAAATATTAGGATGAGCAATGTCAGAGTGCCATAGACTAAATACAGTAGAATAGAACACAGTATATACATTTGAGTTGAGTAAAGCAAAAATATTTAAACATTATTAAAGTGACAGTGTTCCATTATTAAAGTGTCCAGTGATTTCAAGTCTATGTATATGGGGCAGCAACATCTAAGGTGCAGGGTTACATAACCGAGTGGAAGCCCCCTAGTGATGTCTATTTAACAGTCTGATGGCCTTGAGATAGAAGCTGTTTTTCAGTCTCTCAGTCCCAGCTCTGATGCACCTGTACTGAACTCGCCTTCTGGATGATAGTGGGTGAACAGGCAGTGGCTCGGTTGGTTGTTGTCCTAATTATCTAATTACCTGTGACATCGGGTGCTGTAGGTGTCCTGGAGGACAGGTAGTTTGCCCCCGGTGACCCTCTGGAGAGCATTGCGGTTGCGGGCTGTATAGTTGTCGTACCAGGCGGTGATACAGCCCGACAGGATGCTCTCAAATGTGCATCTGTAAAAGTTTGTGAGGGTTTTAGGTGCCAAGCCAAATTTCTTCAGCCTCCTGAGGTTGAAGAGGCACTGTTGCGCCTTCTTCACCACACTGTCTACAGTTGAAGTCGTAAGTTTACAAACACTTAGGTTGGAGTCACTAAAACTCTTTTTTTCAACCACTCCACAAATTTCTTGTTAACAAACTATAGTTTTGGCAAGTCGGTTAGGACATCTACTTTGTACATGACACAAGTCATTTTTCCAACCATTATTTACAGACATATTATTTCACTTATAATTAACTTTATCACAATTCCAGTGGGTCAGACGTTTACATACACAAAGTTGATTGTGCCTTTAAACAGCTTGGAAAATTCCAGAAAATGATGTCATAGCTTTAGAAGCTTCTGATAGGCTAATTGACATATTTTGAGTCAATTGGAAGTGTACATGTGGATGTATTTCAAGGCCTACCTTCAAACTCAGTGCCTCATCACGGGAAAATCAAAAGAAATCAGCCAAGACCTCAGAAAATTGTAGACCTCCACAAGTCTGGTTCATCCTTGGGAGCAATTTCCAAACGCCTGAAGGTACCATGTTCATCTGCACAAACAATAGTACGCAAGTATAAACACCATGGGACCACAGAGCCGTCATACCGCTCAGGAAGGAGATGCATAAAATTTCTCCTTCCACGACCGCTAGGCGCTCCAGTGGATTGTGAAGATGGCCCAGTACATTACTGGGGACGTGCGCCCACCCATCTATGACATCAACTCGAAACGGTGCCTGAGGAATGCCCGTAGCGTCATCAAGCACCCCACTCTTCACTCCCTTACCATCAGGCAGATGGTATTGGAGCATGAGGTCTGATACAAGCAATCAAACTGCTGAACACTTGAACTGGACTGACCTCCTGCACTGACTCTCCGCACCTTAGGGTGCACAGACACACACACACACACACACACACACACACACACACACACACACACACACACACACACACACACACACACACACAATACACACACATCACAACTGATGCTACCAGAATTATTATGATTGCTAAATACTGCACACTCAGTGGAGGCGGGCCCGGTCTGGTGGGTGACAAGCGAGGAGAAATAATGACTAACCTGCAGAAACACCTCATGAGAGGGATGGGGGGGAGGGATTAGGGAAGGAGAGGGAGAGAGAGTTAGAGAGAGACAGTGAGAGATGAGAGAGAAAAGAGAAAATGAGAGAGTGAGTGAAAAGAAAGCTTTTAGATGACATATATGAGAGAGAGGGAAAAAAACGAAATATGCAGAACATGTCAGCTCACTCCTTCAAAGTCTCTCTAGTAGTTACAGACGGAGACAGAGAGGAAAAGAGAACAGACTGTTGATGCCTCTTCCCATTGTCAGACAACCAGAGAGAGAAAGAGAGAGAGAGACAGAGAAAAGAGAGGGGAAATGAGAGAGAACAGAGCTGCTGTGTCTAATGGGCCTGTGATTGTGTTGTGGCCCTACAGACTGAGAGACGCTACAAGTCATTACCCCAGTCATGTCTCTGCTGTCGCACATCCTTAAAAAGAGCCTGCAAGGAGTCTTGTGTTGAGTGAAGCCCGGGTATACATTCAAAACATCTGCCTAAGTACCTGTTCTAATATCTATTCTCCTCAGCACAGGCATGGTAAAGTATTCATTGGTGGTTGTCTGTTTTTTTGAGATCCTCTCAACCATGAAAATAAATATGGGCCCGATTCAGACTTGAAATAAGTAGACTTAACATGGTATTTTATTCTATACCCTGTGTTTTTGAATACTCCAGCATCATGTCATATGACCGCAGCACCTTTTCCAATCCAAGTGCCAATGCCGTTTAGCAAACTCTAGGCGGTGCTATTATCAGATGACATGAAAATAGCGGCCTTCAAAAGAACAATGCATATGCAGAAAATATCTAATTCCTACTGTAAAATATGCTGGTGGATCTTTGATGTTATGGGGCTATTTTTCTTCGACTGGTACTGGGTTCCTTATTAAGGTCAACAGCATCATGCACTTTAACAAGTACCAGGACATTTTAGCGAAAAATCTGGTTGCTTCCGCCAGGAGGCTAATTGACCACAAAATCAACATTTTGCAATGGTCATCTCAGTCTCTGGACTTGAACCCCATTGGAAAACCTATGGTTGAATTGAAGAGGGCAGTCCATTAGTGCAGACGAAGGATGTCAATGATCTGGAAAGATTCTGTATGGAGGAATGGTCTAAGATCCCTCCCAACGTGTTCTCCAATCTCATAAAACATTTTAGAAAAAGGCTCCGTGTAGTTATCCTCTTCACCTGTTTAACCAGGTTAACCAGGTTAACCAGGACCCATATCTTTAAAAAATATATATATATTATTCGTCAAACAAAATCTCTTTCTCTGAGCAATTGTCTTAGTATAAAATAATATACAGTACCAGTCAAAAATGTGGACACACCTACTCATTTAAGGGTTTTTCTTTACTATTTTCTACATTGTAGCGTCACGCCCTGGCCTTAGTTATCTTTGTTTTCTTTATTATTTTAGTTAGGTCAGGGTGTGACATGGTATGTGTTTTGTATTGTCTATGGGTTTTGTATGTTTATGGGGCAGTGTCTAGTCTAGGTGTTTGTATGTCTATGGCTGCCTAGATTGGTTCTCAATTAAAGGCAGCTGTTGATCATTGTCTCTGATTGGGAACCATATTTAGGCAGCCATATTCATTGGGTATTTCGTGGGTTATTGTTTATGTGTAGTGTTTAGTGTCAGCACTATTTTGGATTATAGCGTCTCGTTTGTTGTTTTTTTGTAGTTTGTGTTCTTCGTTTTCGTCTTCATTAAAAATAGAAGATGTATTCAAACCATGCTGCGCTTTGGTCCTCCTCTCTTCCACCATATAACGATCGTGACATGTAGAATAATAATGGAGACATCAAAACTATGAAATAACACATATGGAATCATGTAGTAACCAAAAGAATGTTAAACAAATCCAAATATATTTTATATTTGAGATTCTTTAAAGTAGCCACCCTTTGCCTTGATGACACCTTTGCACACTCTTGGCATTCTCTCAATCAGCTTCATTAGATAGTCACCTGGAATGCATTTCAATTAACAGGTGTGCCTTGTTAAAAGTTAATTTGTGGAATTTCTTTCCTAATCAGTTGTGTTGTGACAAGGTGGTATACAGGAGATTGCCCTATTTGGTAAAATACCAAGTCCATTTTGTGGCAAGAACAGCTCAAATAAAACGACAGTCTATCATTACTTTAAGACATGAAGGTCAGTCAATCTGTGTGTGGCCCTGCATTTCAAATGGCACCCTATTCCCTACATAGGGCTCTGGTCAAAGGTAGTGTTCTATATAGGGAATAGGGTGACATTTTGGACCTACACTATGTGTAATTAGACAATTACTATTCTCCGTCTAATGTCCTTCGAACTTAAGAAGATGACTTGAGTATCTGAGACAAGAGGAAACTATATTTTTGTGATGAACACGAGTCCTTCAAGAAAAAGAGCACCAGGTGAATTGCTGTGTTTTTCTCTCTTTCAAAGTGCTGTGAAGACGCCCTCTCACCGTCCGTCAGCGGTTGACACCTGTACCATGTTGTCCAATCACATCTCTCGTAAACATCTTCTTTATCACCTCATCCAGAATAAGTCCACATTTAGAGTACACATTATAGTTCAATTCAGTTGAAGTAGTAAATTTCATAAGATACTTATAAGGCCAGAAGTTTTTTCTTGACCACATGACCTGACCAGGAAAAAAACAACATTAGTCATGAATATAACATATATCTGTTGTTGTTGTCATCCACATTGCCTGTGTAAGTATGTAGATGAGACAATCTCACCGTGTCCCTCACCGTGAGACTGACACAACCCTGTTTTTAGCAGGTGCAACACTTTTCCCTCTATTTCTATTTCTTTTCATATTTTTCTCTCTCTTCCTCCAATTCCACAATGAACAAACACTCGGAAGTGATGTCAATCGCCCTTTAGTTTAGACTGAGAGACCCAAATTCTCGGGATTTGCAACAAAAAAAGCCCATCAATCAGGACCTCAGAGAGAGCGCAAGGGAGCAAGAGAGAGAGAGAGAGAGAGAGAGAGAGGCAGGAGGTGAAAAGAGATTGAGAGTGAAAGAGAAATCCATCAGAGAGTTTGTCTTTTCTCCTGAGGCATCTCCCTGATTCCCAATTATCCTTTCAGTCAATTATCTTTCCACTCTGTGGGTCCCTTTGATCAAAGCTACACAATTACTGAACATCTTTTGCCATTCAGGGACACCATTAAAACCTTTCATGCCTCTTCATTCATGTAATAACATAATTCCATTTGGAACCATATGTCAGGCCATTGGCCAGCTTTTCAGCTCAGAGCATTTTACTAGCCCTGAAACCTACATTTAGCCAATCATGTTGGTTCTTATTGCAGTGTAGATGAACCTATCATCATTGAAATGTCCCTGAAAAAAACACAGTGCCTTCAGAAAGTATTTAAACTGCCTCCCGAGTGGCGCAGTGGTCTAAGGAACTGCATTGCAGTGCTAGCTGTGTCTCTAGAGATTCTGGGTTCGAGTCCGGGCTCTGTTGCTGCAGGCCACGACAGGAAGACCCATTGGGTGGTGCACAATTGGCCCAGTGTTGCCTGGGTTAGGGGAGGGTTTTGCCAGCAGGGATGTCCTTGTACACTAGTGACTCCTGTACACGGTCGCCAGGTTCACAGTGTTTCCACAGTGCGGCTGGCTTCCGGGTTAAGTGGGCATTGTGTCAAGAAGAAGTGTGGCTCGGTTGGGTTGTTCTTCGGTGGACGCGTGGCTCTCGACCTTCACCTCTTCCAAGTCCGTACGGGAGTTGCAGCGATGGGACAAGACTAACTACCAATCGGATACCATGAAATTGGGGAGAAAACGGGATTATAAAATGAAGTATTTTACTTATTACATATTTTGTTGTGTTACAGCCTGAATTCAACATGGATTACGTAGATGTTTTTCTCACACATCTACACACAATACCGCATAATGACAGTGAAAATATGTTTTTAGAAATGTTTGCAAATGTATTGAAAATGGAAATACAGAAATGCCATGGATTTAAGCCAATTTATGTCAGAACTGTAACTAGGTCACTCAGGAACATTCAATTTTGTCTTGATAAGCAACTCCAGTGTAGATTTGACTGTGTTTTAGGGTATTGTCCTGCTGAACTGTGAAATGATCTCCCAGTATCTGCTGGAAGGAGCATGACCCAGGTTTTCCTTTAGGATTTTGCCTGTGCTTATAGCTGAGTTTCATTTATTTTATCCTGCCAAAACAGCAGCTACCCTTCCTGGGGTCCAGCAAAATTAAGGCAGTTGATAAAATAAAAATAAAAACATTACAATACATTCACAGATTTCACAACACACTGTGTGCCCTCAGGCTCCTACTCCACCACAACCACATATCTACAGTACTAAATCCATGTGTGTGTGTGTATGCATGTGTCTGTGCCAATGTTTGTGTTGCTTCATAGTCCCCGCTGTTCCATAAGGTGTTTTTTAATCTAATTTTACTGCTGCATCAGTTACTTGATGTGGAATAGAGTAGTCATGGCTCTATGTAGTATTGTGTGCCTCCCATAGTCGGTTCTGGACTTGGGGACTGTGAAAATATCTCGTGGGGTATGCATGGGTATCCGAGGTGTGTGCCAGTAGTTTAGACAGACAGCTCGGTGCATTCAACATGTCAACACTTCTCATAAATAAAAGTAGTGATGAGGACAATCCCTCTTCCACTTTCAGCCAGGAGAGATTGACCTACATATTATTAATATTAGCTCTCTGTGTACATCCAAGGGCCTGCCGTGCTGCCCTGTTCTGAGTCAATTGCAATTTTCCTAAGTCCTTTTTTTTGTGGCACCTGACCACATGACTGAACAGTAGTCAAGGTGCGACAAAACTAGTTAAGGCAGAGCATCGCTTTATTATAAACAGACTTCTCCCCATCTTAGCTACTACTGCATCAATATGTTTTGACCATGACAGTTTACAATCTAGGGCTACTCCAAGCAGTTTAGTCATCTCATTTTGCTCAATTTTCACATTATTTATTACACGATTTAATAGAGGTTTAGGGTTTAGTGAATGTTTTGTTCCAAATACATTGCTTTTAGTTTCAGAAATATTTAGGGCTAACTTATTCCTTGCCACCCACTCTGAAACTAACTGCAGCTCTTTGTTGAGTGTTGCAGTCATTTCAGTCGCTATAGTAGCTGACTTAGCTGACTTATAGTGTTGAGTACATAGACACTCTGGCTTTACGTCAGTACAATTTTTAAAAAGGGGCCTAAACAACTACCCTGGGGAATTCCTGATTCTAACTGGATTATATTTGAGAGGCTTCCATTAAAGAACACCCTCTGTGTTCTGTTAGACAAGTAACTCTTTATCCACATTATAGCGGTAAAGCCATTACAAAAGTTTTTCAAGCAGCAGACTTTGATAATGTCAAAAACTGCACTGAAGTCTAAGACAGCCCCCACAATCATTTTATCATCAATTTCTCTCAGTCATTTGTGTAAGTGCTTGTTGAGTGTCCTTCCCTATAAGCATGCTGAAATTCTGTTGTCAATCTGTTTACTGTGAAATAGAATTGTATCTGGCCAAACACCATTTTTTCCAGAAGTTTACTAAGGGTTGGTAACAGGCTGATTGGTCAGCTATTTGAGCCAGTAAAAGGGGGCTTTACTATTCTTGGGTAGCGGAATGACTTTAGCTTCCCTCCTGGCCTGAGGGCACACGCTCTCTAGTAGGCTTAAATTGAAGATGTGGCAAATAGGAGTGGCATTATCGTCTGCTATTTTCCTCAGTTGTTACGAATCCCTTTGGTCCGACAGTCTAGGGGGGATGGTAATGGGACCCGTAACATAACTCATGCAAAGTGTAATAGTGAGAACGAAATAACCACGACAACTTAAATTTACCGTCAAACTCAGGGTTTATTAGCAAACACACGGTAATGGGGGCGGCAGGAAAAGGGGCTGAACTGGACCCAAGGAAAGAAACAAATATCCCAAAACACCCCTAAGCTAGACTAGCCTATTTCAACAACAGCTAACTAACTAACCAAAAATACAGTGGGTGGTCCGCCCAGTTCTATCTAGTGTATTTAACAAAGTTTACCTACGGGTAGTGTATGCCCATGGGCGTCTTATCTTGGTTACCCCCTTTTCCCACCATCAAACAAACACTCACACACCATAACCAAAACAATACTCACAGGTGGGGACAAAGTGACATGTATCCTAAACCACACAAGAGGTCTACAAACATATGGCATGTACAGAGAGATTGCTATAGACAAAGAGATCAAGCTCCAGAGAAAACAACTGACAGGGTTTTTAAACCAAGGGAAAGGGAATGTGATTGGGTAGGAGAAAAGGAGCAGGTGTCTTCTGATTAGCGACTGATTGGGGAATGATGATGGTCACCTGTGAGTAGGGGAGAAGGAGAGAAAAGAAATACGCACAGGATACACACAGAATACTTGTATCCGTAACATCAGTAACTTTCCATCCAGATTGTTAGACCCCGGTGGCTTGCCATTGTTGATAGACAACAATAATTTTTCACCTCTTCCACACTGACTTTACGGAATTCAAAAGTACAATTGTCTTTCATAATTTGGTCCAATATACTTGGATGTGTAGTGTCAGTGTTTGTTGCTGGCATTTCATCCCTAAGTTTGCTTATCTTGCAAATGAAGAAGTCTTAAAGTAGTTTGCAATAACAGTGGGCTTTGTGATGAATGAGCCATCAGATTCAATTAATGAAGGAGCCAAGTTGTCTTTTTCCCCCAAAATGTCATTTAAGGTGGCCCAAAGCTTTTTACTGTCAATCTTTATGTAATTTATTTTCATTTGATAGTATAGTTTAGTCCCATGATTTCTTCATTTGCAGTACATTTGCCAATCAGTTGGTGTAATGAACAGGAGGGGAGACATAAAGCTGGTTTCAAGCGCAGGGTGCAGCAGGTGTTTATTGCAAAGGACCACAGTAGGAGGCAGGTAGCTGGGTCCAGGTGCAGGCAGAAGGTCATACACAGGGGGTCCAAAAGGGCAACAGTACAGGCAGGGAAAAGGCTAGTAACGTAGTCCGGGAGATAACGCAATAGGTAGATAACAGGAAATCCGATAGGCTAAAGTACAGGCAGGGAATAGGCCAAAGGCATCGTTAGTGAGGCAGGCAAAAACTATCATACACGGCGGGAGTAAATCACAGGAAAAACAGAGCTCTGAAAGAAGTGTGCCACAAAACAAACAATACCTCACAGTGATGAGGTGCAATGAACTGAACTAAATAGTGTGTGATAATGACTTACAGGTGTGTGAACAGGTGATTAGAATTCAGGTGATTGGGATCTGGAGAGTGAGCTGCGTTATGGGGATCTAGGTGTTTAAGAGTGTGAGCTGGAAAGTGGGTTGGAAAGTGAGCTGCGTTCAGGGGATCTACGTGTTTGAGGGTGTGAGTTGGAAGCAGATGTTACAGTTGGGCTGCCAGACTTAATTGCCATACCTTTTGCCTCATCCCTCTCAACCATACAATTTTTTCAATTCCTCATCAATCCAAGGGGATTTAACAGTTTTTACAGTAATTTTCTTACTGAGTGCATGCTTATTAGTAACTGGAATAAGTAGTTTCATAAATGTGTCAAGTGCAGCATCTGGTTGCTCCTCATTACACACCACAGACCAGCAAATATTCTTTACTTCATCAACATATAAATCACTACAAAACTTATTGTATGACCTCTTACACACTATATGGAACTTTGGTTTTCCTAGATATGGCTATTATATTGTGATCACTACATCCTATGGATTTGGATACTGCTTTAAAGCAAATATCTGCAGCATTAGTAAAGATGTGATCAATACATGTTGATGAATTAATTCCTGTGCTGTTTGTAACTACCCTGGTAGGTTGACTGACAACCTGATCCAGGTTGCAGGCACTGGTTACAGTTTGAAGTTTTTTCCTGAGTGGACAGGCCAGTCAATATTTAAATCACCAAGAAAATATACTTCTCTGTTGATATCACCTACATTATCAAACATTTCACACATATTATCCAGATACTGACTGTTAGCACTTTCCCCACGGGGGGACCAGGATGAATATGTATGAACTTTCCAATTTGTAAGTCGCTCTGGATAAGAGCGTCTGCTAAATGACTTAAATGTAAATGTAAATGTGGTCTATAGCAGCTTCCCACAAGAATGGGTTTTAGGTGAGGCCTTATTAATTCAACAGTATTTAACATGAGATCCTCTCTAAGCTTTACAGGAATGTGGTTCTGAATATAGACCGCAACACCGCCTCCGTTGGCATTTCTGTCTTTTCGGTAGATGTTATAACCATGTATTGCTGCCACTGTATCATCAAAGGTATTATCTAAGTGAGTTTCAGAGATAGTCAGAATATGAATGTCATCTGTTACAAGCAAGTTATTGACTTCATGGACCTTGTTTCTTAGGCTACATATGTTAATATAGGCTATTTTTACTTTTCTGGGTTGCTTGATTGTTTGTAATGCTTTACTGGGAAGCTTATCAGAGGTAGACTTACTCATGTTATTTACATTGGAGCTGATAGTGCAGAGTGAGCTGCATAAAGTGGTCTTCCTACTATTACACACCGCCTCAGTGCTAACAGTGTAACTCTGGTTTATACACTCATGATTACTGCTTACAATAGCTGTAGGATAAACAGATGTATTCGGTGCAATTAGGGGTACATCAATTTAATTACTTACATTGTGTTTGCCAATGCCCCTAAGATCATGTACATTTGATGCAGCATTATGGCGACTCATTGTCACAATGGTAGGGATTAACTGAGCTGGTCTTGGATCATTTACCAGTCATTGTTTCAACGCAGCCTTGAAATGCATGGACAGAGTCCAGGAGCCAAGATGATTTGGATGGGCTCTGTCATTCCTTTAGAGTATCTTCTGTTTCCAGAAGGTGTCAAAGTTATCAATAAAAGTGACTACAGTACAGTAGTCTTTTAGCCAGATGTGTAATGCCAGCAGTCTGCTGAATCGCGGCCCAACGATGGTATTGGACCTGAAATTATTGGTAGTTTTCTGGAGTCTTTTAATGCTAAAATCAGTTCTTTAAAATTAATTTTCAAATGTTCCGAGCTAGCCCTCCTGATGTCATTTGACCCCACATGGACTACGACAGTGTCAGCTCCCGGAATCTGTGGTAGAACAGTCGGAAGCAGCCTTGTTATGTCCTGTACTCGTGCTCATGGGTAGCACATGGTTTTTGTCTTGGGGACCGAGATGTTTCTCACCATAGAGCTGCCTATGATGACAGCTAGTGATGTTGAACGGGCCTGTTTCTGGTCTGTGTCAGGTCCGGGCTCAACATCTCCATGGAAACCCCCTGTTGCCAGATGACGCCTTCTTCGACTTCCACGGTGAGTGACGTAATCCATGGCTGGTTGGTTGGGTCGAGATGAGCTCCGTTCTCCAGGGAATGGGTAGACCCCTTCGGGGATGTGGAGCCAAAATGGCGGCAAAACTTCCACCAGACCAGAGCGGCGTCCGGCTACTGGGATGGAAGAAAAATAAAAGGAGGTGGGCATGGGTTCCAGAGTAGCTTATGCAGGTTTGCTACATACTTGGTAAGAGTGGCTACTGTAGTCCTCCGCTCCACTTCGCTCCTGTAGTCCTCCGCAAGCAAGCAGTTGCTACATTGAAAGTCAGCGCGGTCCACATTGTCCCGGAACAAAGAAAAGTAAACAGCTCCTGCAACGCTGGAAACGTTCAATAGCGGCCTCCATTTGAGACCCGCCGAGCCAGCTAGGCTAGCTGGGCTTTCACGTCTCTCCCCCTATACGGAATCTGGCAGGATCCTGGAACAGATAACAGCACTGACAGCAATTTAGCCCAACAGAGCCGCAGGATTCAAAATAAAATACAAGTATATAAAAACACTGGTTTCCATTAAACTCTGTAAATCACCATTGGCCTCATGGTGGATCCCTGGGTAGCTTCCTTCCTTCCGGTAACTGAGTTAGGTATATTTGTAGTGACTGGGTGTATTGATACACCATCCAAAGCCTAATTAATAACTTCACCATGCTGAAAGGGATTTTCAGCATCTGCTTTTTGTTATTTGTACATGTCTACCAATTGGTGCCCTTCTTTGCGAGGCATTGAACATATTTCCTGGTCTTTGTGCTTGAATCTGTGCTTGAAATTCCCTATGGGGTAATGTGGGGCACAGAGCTGGTTAATCGTTCAAAAATCATGTTGTCCGCTATTATTGAACACAGAATGAGTCCATGCGACTTATTATGCGATTTGTGAAATACTTTTTTACTCCTGAACTTATTTCTGCTTGCCACAACAAAGGTGTTGAAAGGAACACAATTCCACTTTGACATCATGACATTGTGTGTAGATCGGTGACACGCGATCTCAATTTCATCCATTGTAAATTCTGTCTTCACCACAAAAAAATGTGGGAAAAGTAAAGTGGTGTGAATACTTTCTGAAGGCACTGTACTTGTTCTATATTTTTAACTGAAGTGTTCTATAATTATACATACAGTACTGAGTACTACCGGTGTGGTCCGAAGGTGATAGCTATGGTGCACAACATTCCAGAACCAAATGTAACATAATCAAAGTACCACACATACTGTGTGAGTGACCAAACACACACAAACCCAGTCCATCATCACTTCTCTTCCATTCACTACTTCCTTTCTATGCCTTTCCTGTTGCTGTCTTAATAACTCTTCATAGTCTGGTGCCCGAGAGAGGGCAGCCGTTCTTATAGGGAAAATCCATACAAATCTTTTGGTCTTTTTTTCATTAGTCCACTGTTTATACAGTCCCAAAATGTTTTGCATATCAGCAGTCAAGTTTACAAGATATTGTACTTTCGAGAAGAAAAGTGTCACACTTTACTAATGGAAAAAGATACTAAAAGAGAGTTTTGAAGTGGACTTTCCCTCTAATGGCACAGCACTTCACATCCACAATGTTCCCACAACGTTCATATTTCAGTAATTTGTGTGACGTAATTTTTTTTTTCAAAAAACATGATTTGCATTGATTTCTCTTCTAAATCAGTTGAGCGTGTGTAATAAAAAAACATTAAAAGCATGTTGACTACTAACTTGCCGTTGACACTAGGCTACTTTAACATTGCAAGACTTGTGCTACATGATTCTGTCATGCCTACTCCTGCTCCCTCACTCTGGCGCTCGACGTCATCGGTCTACTAACCACTGGCTCTGGCAATCTTCATTACGGACACCTGCTCCCCATCATTACGCACACCTGGACTTCATCATCCCCTTGATTATCTTCCCTTTATTTAGCCCTCAGTAGCCTCAGCCATCAGGCAGTATTGGTTTGTTTTCATTCATGTTCTGTACGCTTCATGTTTATCTGTATTCTTCATTATTAAACTCACCTTCTGCACCTGCTTCCTGACTCCCGGCGTATAGGTGACAGATTCTTCTCAATTCTCTACTTATTTACTCACAAATAAAACCAGATCATTATTCTCTGTATAAAAGACTAGGATCTGTACATATGGCAGTACATTATACAGTAATAGATCATTTTATGTTCCTTTTCAGTGAATGCGTTAATGTTTAGGCCATATGCAATGTCGTCTATTTGTTGGTAATGAGTGGACGAAAATAAGTAAAAGTCTTGAAATCCAGCCCAGTCCACATTTAAGAGTATATGGACTGGGTTTCCAACATTATTACATTCAATATAACTTTAGAAGCTCTGACTACAGTACAGTCTGTCAGTAATTTTATAGTGTGTGTCTGTTGCAGCATCAGTGTCAGTTATCATCAGTTCAAGTCCCCCGGAGGCCTCAAGTGAAGCCTGCTGCTAAAGTAGCCTTCCAAGCCCCGTCCTCCTCCCTTGTGGGACACTAGTCTTCAGAGTCCCCCAGAGGCTCCATAGGCCTCAAATGAAGCCAGGGCCTGTAGTAGCCCTCCGTTCCCATTTTCCTAGCTCCATTGTGGGACACTGGAGTCTTCAGGGCTGCTGTCCAGTAACTCATCCTCCGAGAAGCTGATGTGCAGACAGGTGTCATTGATGGGGGACGGGAAGGGGAGTGTGTGCTGGCAGCTGTCCTTGTGTGTGCCAGGGGTACCGGTGACAAACGATGGGGGCACCGTTTCCCCCCTTATGTCTTCTAGGGGGCTGCCACAGCTGCTAGAAGCCGTCAGGAATTCCCCACTGTCTCCAAACGGCTCCTCTTTCTCGTGGAGGGGTGAAAACTGTGATTTAGTCTCAGAGCGGACGCCAGAATCCTCACTAGCCGAGCCGCAGGAGACGCTCTCACCTCCTCCGTTGCTGAGCGAGTGGAATTCTTCGGAGAGTCCAGAAGAGAGGGAGCAGGGAGTGATGTCCGGGAACGACAGGCCCTCACTCCGGCTGGGATTGCCGCCTCTCCCATCCACGGGCATGGTCAGGGCCGTGGTCAGCGGGTTGAACTCCAACCTCGGAGAGAGAGTTCTGCTGGCTAGCTTACGGCTGAAGGATGGGGGAGGTGGGTACGATTTAGGGATGATATGTTTAAACCTGCCAATCAGAAAAGAGAGTTTGATCTATTTGAAGGGCACATCTCTAATCAAACGATACCCTATTCCCCATGTAGTGCACTGCCGTGGTGCACTAATTTTGACTAAAGCTCTATATACTGTCAATCAGTAATGAAACATTTAAGGGCATCTGAAGAGCACATCTCATATGACACCCTGTTCCCTATATGGTGCACTACTTTTGACCAGTAGTGCACTATACGGGGGTATAGGGAGTCAAGTTGAGATGAAATACTCTTCTTCCTCAAAATACAAACACAAATACAAAACAGTGTCAATAACATGAGCCACTGAGCTCAATGCAATTGTACTGAATATATCCATATTCATATTGTGCAGAAGGAATCTACTGTATAAGTGAGTGTGCGATAGTGTTTAGAATATAACAGGCACATTCAAAACAGTGGGGGAAATAAGCCTCGCCATTTAAGTTTCTGCAGCGACACTTCCCTTCTTTAAACCCAATGCTTTGTGAGGTAAGCCACAGCCTGATGGGTGCTCTGGCGTTGTGTGTGTGAGAGAAAGAGCAGTCTGGGCCCTTATCTCTGTCCCACAGCTCCCATGTTGGGAGGAAGAGGGGAAGAGAGAGAGAGAGAGACAGAGAGAGAAAAGGAGAGAAAGCTGCAGGCTTTCCCCTCCTCTGTGACAGCACCGAACACAAACACTATAAATAGCTGCATTGCATTCCCTGCTTAGACCCCAGAAAACCAATGGTGGTTATGACATTCAAACACACATAAACAAGCCTTGGTTCCTCCCTAATTCGTTCGATTTGCTCTTTTTAGTTTCCTAAGTGAAGCTGGTTTATGTGTGATATGACGAGCTTGTGAGTGAAGCCTGTTTATAGTGGTCTGACCTGTTATGAGTTATAACTGTTGTTAGCT
This sequence comes from Salvelinus alpinus, assembly GCF_045679555.1. Taxonomy (NCBI): domain Eukaryota; kingdom Metazoa; phylum Chordata; class Actinopteri; order Salmoniformes; family Salmonidae; genus Salvelinus; species Salvelinus alpinus. The sequence continues at coordinate 4,414,650 of NC_092109.1, forward strand.
CTGACTGGTTCCTTAAAAGTCCAATAAAGCCATATAATTAGGTACCTTACTGTGATTGTTTTCATGTAAAAAGGTTTATTAACCAAAATAGTTTATTAGCAAAGAGCAATTTCTCAAGCCATAATTTTGCGAGGACTGTCTGGGAGAGGAGAAAACCGAAAACGATCTGTTATTGGCAGAGAGGTTTGGAACACTCTGTCTTGTTGGTCTATTAAACCAATTTACCACCTGGGGATTATTATTATTTATTTAACTAGGCAACTCAGTTAAGAACAAATTCTTATTTTCAATGACGGCCTAGGAACAGTGCCTTGTTCAGGGGCAGAACAACATATTTTTACCTTGTCAGCTAGGGGGATTCGGTCTCGCAACACCTTTCGGTTACTAGTCCAACGCTCTAACCACTAGGCTTCCTGCCGATGTCACCATGGAAGGCCAAAACTCCATTCCACCAAAACAGGCTGGAATTTCAGGCGGTCTTTTCAAACTGCTCTTACACTAAATGGGCATTATCATCCTTTTCACAAGGTCACAGTATTATTGCAACCTCATAGTGTGGAACATTTCAACTCTACATCTGACATGGTACAGGTGTCTTCTTTCTTTAAGCCCATAACCATGTGTGTGAGGTGTACACTGTACTTTTGTTTAAAAGTAGATTTGTTTAAGACTACCAAGACTCTGTGTGACCATGATTTAGCCCACTGCAGTAAAAGGTTGATAACTGGTTCCTATGTGTATTGTGTGCTGATATTAAGCATCGGTGTAGACCTTAAAGGGTTTACTAATGCTTCAATAAGCCTTTAACACTATTGTTTGTTATAAGTGTCCGAGCTGGTTCCTAAGGGTGTTGATATTGAGTTGAATGTGTAGTCTGGTTCTAGCTGTGTGGTGTCTTTTATAGAGTTGTGTGTAAAGTGTGGTATTAGACACTGTAGTGGCCTGGCTAATAAAGAGTGTTTTACAGTGTGTCTGACTGAATGGTTGCATCTCTAGCTATCTGCTCCCCAGTCAGTATGTGTGATTTCCATTTGTTTGACTCAGCACTCCTGTCTGCTGTGAGGGCTTCCAAACACTCGCTCTGTATCCTTCCACCTCATTTATCTTCCTCCCTCACCACTCCTCTCTCTTCCGCCACCTCTGTCACTCTGTCTGTCAGCTTCCCTCTCACTTATGCCCCCTCCCTCTTTCGCTACCCCCTCGCTCTGTGCTTCCTCTTTCTGTCTCTTGTTCTCTCTCCCTCCTCCCTCTGTTTGTATGCCTCTGTCTTGTTCTCGCATGCTTATCTTGCTCCCTCACTCTGCTTCCCTTCTTCCCTGTCTCAAACTTCTCCACCTTTCTCTCTCTCTCTCCCGTCCTCTCTCTCTGCATCCCTACACACTCTCTCTCAGTCTGAGACCCCTACACCCATGCTGACTGGAAGACTGCAGGGATGATTTAATGAGGTGACAAACATACTGTGGTAAGGTCTCTAGTCTACCTACTACTATCTAGCCTCTAGAGCCATTACTCTGGTTGGCAGCAGGCCATTTACAGCCTTGATTTACTCATACATGCAGTATTACTATAAGACCCCAGCGACAGACATACAAAGTCTGCGTCCCAAATGGCACCCTAATCCCCCCCTTCCCAAAACATGTGCACATATTGGACTATAAATTGTGCCTTCCTGTATTATACTTATGCTAAAATGTTTATTCTATTCTACCAAGCCATTTACTTTATGTTCATATCTTTAATTATTTATTATTGTTGTTGCATCGCCGAGAAGGAATAGGCAAGTAAGCATTTAGTTGGACGGTGTATACCATGTGTATCCCGTACGACTAATAAAAACTCATTCCTATTATTTGCACTACTTTTGACCAGGGCCCATAGCACTCTGGTCAAAAGTAGTGCACTATATATGGAATAGGATGCTATTTGGGTCGCAAACAGAGGGTTAAATACCCTCATAAAGACCTGCTCCCCAGTGGCTGAACACTGGCTGTGCAGTCAGTGGATGAGTGGGGTGCAATGGGATGCTTAAGGAGAGGTTTGTGGAGTACTGGTGGTAGTTGGGACTTACATTATTGTTAAGTTCAATACACACAGACTCCCTGAAGGACCTTGGAATGCTAGGCTGATGTACAATGATATACAGGGGATAGAGCTAAAAGTGGAGGGTTGTATGTGTGTGTGTGTGTGTGTGTGTGTGTGTGTGTGTGTGTGTGTGTGTGTGTGTGTGTGTGTGTGTGTGTGTGTGTGTGTGTGTGTGTGTGTGTGTGTGTGTGTGTGTGTGTGTGTGTGTGTGTGTGTGTGTGTGTGTGTGTGTGTGTGTGTGTGTGTGTATATGCTTTCATGTGTATTTTGTGTGCTGCGGGGTGGGGTGAATATATTATTTAATGTGTTGTTTTTTGTACATGACTATGAGTGATGACAGTGTTTATGAGGGTGGCAGGTGTAATTTCCTTGCTAATGGAACCACTCTGACAGCAGTGCAAACATTTCCCTTCCTATTGAGCTGAAACACACACACACACTCAGACACCCAGACGTCTGACCTTATCACAATTCCAATTGTTCGACAAAGATAACACTGTTATACTTTAATAATACTGTCTCTGATACCAAATCAAAAAGCAGGCGTACACACACACATACACTCAAAATCAAGACCACGCTAGCCCCTTCATTGGAATGTTGTTAAATGACACAAAATGACTCTTTGATAACAGCTATGCTAATTTGATAATGATTGCACACATAGTATGTTAACATGTAGTAATGATGAGTGCACTCATATGGTAGCGTATCCTACACACTTTTCAAGGGTGAGACATACTGTAGGGCTGTGGCGGTCATGACATTTTTTCAGACGGTGATTGTCAAGCAAATAACTGCCAATCTCACAGTAATTGACCATTAACTGACATAAACCAATTTTGCATCTCCTCGCTTCCACGCAGCCTACAAGATACTGATGCAGACCTTTGGAGCATCTACATTTTAAAAAGTCTAATAAATCGATGTAATATAACCTACACTATCACAATAAATCAATTATTTATTTTAGACATGTGTAAAGAAACATGATATGAAAATGTAGTCTAATTCAGAAGAAAAGAATAGCATACTCTGAGTTGTCCTTATGTTAGGCCCTGATCTGGCTATGCAATATGGCTATGGGCTACACTAGTTCATTTAGCAGACAAGATTTGCTTAGAATTCTGTGGCATTATTTTATAGTATGAAGAATACAACTGAACAAAGCTGAATGAAATAGAAAGGATATTTTCTCCAAACGATTTGAGGGAGTGCGTGCTTGTGGCTATTCTGTGTTGAGCGATTAACAAAGAAACAGGTCCTCCAATATGCTTAATTTAGTTATTTATGTAACTTTAGTTGTGATACAAATGTTGGGCTATACATTTAGATTTTTTATACATTATCAGGCTGCATGATCCGACTGTAACGGTGATTTGAAAAAGGTTGCATGAAAGGCATGAACTCTGCTTTGTTTTTTTGCGCAGGCTGTACACACTTCATCAGTCTCTCATTCACAATTTGACTAGCATTTGAAAATGCCTCAAATTTCCCAGCGGCATCCCCTTTGTGTGGCCGCAATGCACCCTAAAGTAATACATGCCTTTTGCGGCCAGTGGCCGTTTTGCCCTTGGGCTGAATATAATTATTATAATTCCCTTCTCCCGGATGCGTGCTGCGAAGCACCTCTCACTCACATGGCTCTCAGTCCCGTGATCGGGTCTTTCTCACAGGTTACAAGTGAAGACAGAAACATCGGGGACGCAACTGTGCGCGTCCTTATCCAATTCCGAGGCGCATATTGAAGATATTGGAAAAACTGTTTTCACATTTACTTTTCATCAGCCAACAAGATGAGTAGGCCTAACGAACAGCAAAAGCACTAGCCTATGTCAATCTACTATCATCCATAGTACAAAAGTTTACCTATTCTACTCTGTGAGGGAAATCAATATTCCAAACATAGTCTGGGACAGTTACATCGATAGATCCAAAATGAATACAACCACTAGCATCAAATTACCTTTTTAAAACAATGCAACAGATCAGAACGTTTAGCTTAAAATGTTGAGGAATTACAGTGCATTCAGAAAGTATTCAGACCCCTTGACTTTTTCCACATTTTGTTAAGTTACAGCCTTATTCTAAAATGGATTAAATAAATGTTTTCCCTCATCAATCTACACACAATAGTGATAATATATCATTCACAAGTGATAGGCTAATATTGTCACCCATCAGACTGTTATTAATTTAATCTTATCTTTAAATATACTAAATAATATATGTGTGAAATTTGTTTAGATTTAGAATTGACCATTATCATGCACCTATCTCGAAACAGGGGCAGGGGGGAAAAATATATGTCATCTATGCACTTATGTAGCGAATGGAGGATGCTTTTCCCGGGGTTCATTTTTATGCCAGCCAAGAAGGCTATACTCCTGTTGTAAAGATAAGCAATGTGCTTAATATTAGAAAAGTTTAGAAATAAATATAGTAGGCCTAGCCTATAGAAAGCTGATGGGATCCTCCTCTTTTTAAATAGAGGCCATCACTCTGTTTTCTCACGCAATTGAATAGCCTATAGAAATGTTGCGCAACATGAGCTCATGTTCACTCATGAAGTCTTTGATTAGATTTTCGATTACATTTGCATTAATGTCAGAGTGATTAGAGGGACAATAGAGTGCTGAGTATCAGGCAGTTAGCAAGTTTGGCAGGCTACTAATGACCATCAGCAGCATCAGAGCTTGGAGAAGCCTAATTACGGTGACTAAACGGTCACGTGGAATTTGACTGCCGTCATGACTCGTGATCGCCGGTGTGGTGGTAATACGGTCACCGTAGTGAGACACACACACACACAACACACACACACACACACACACACACACACACACACACACACACACACACACACACACACACACACACACACACACACACACACACACACACAACACAAATAAACATGCACAGAGGTACTTTGAGAGGGGCACCACTGCCCACACATGCCCATGTACAACACAATCTCATGCTTGTGCCACAGACACCGGTTTATTTTGCATGCTTGAGGACTGTATAACCACATCCACAGAGAGGAGGAGCGGAAAGGAAAGGAGGAGAGGAGTGTGGAGCTAGGCTGGGTATGGCTCAGTTATCAGTGGGCCCCCAAGGCTGCCAGGGAGAGATAGGCTGGCGCACCACAGGAATCAGTAATGGGGGAGGTTACAGGTTAGGGATGGGGGAGGCGAGTATTGGATAGAAATAGAAAAGGAGGGCAGGATGATGGGGTGCGGAGGTTAGATAAGGACGAGGGTGAGCAAGAGGGGGTCCTCACACCTGTGCCAGAGAGGGAACAATTAGACTAATAAGGCTGCAGTGTGTCTGTTGCATACAGAGCACAGGGACCGCAGGCTACTACTCTCTTCTCAGAGACTACATTAACTACTGGCTGAAATGGTTTTCTTTCTATCTATGTGTATTGTGAGGTGGTGTACCACGCTCACGTGATGAGTAACCTTGCCTAGGGACCTGAAGACCTCAAGTATAAGCTTTAGCTCAGCAGGCTAACACGAAGACCGGGTTCGAATCCAGTCACATATGCAATTTATGGGTTATTCTCACAGACACGAAACTGTTGCTTCTCCTGCCAGGAGCCAGAGCCAATGTGAGAATTTAACATCTACCTTCATGGGAAAATATGATATGATGATGTTAATAATGTTTCAAAATCACGCATCAATCTAAGTAACATAATAAAAGAGAGCCAATCAAAATCAGTCAGTTTAAAATTGAGATATATTTTGCAAGGGCTGCGTCTCAATCGTTGGCGTACGCCTATGTCGGCCTTCCGCATCTGCGTCGGAAGGTGGCCGAGCTACAGCAATGTCTGTAGCGTCTGAACGGTTTAGCCAAGAAACTAATGTCTCTGTGGAAAGATGAGACTCTCGCAAACACGATGGTGTTCTCTGTTTTGCTCTATGACCCCCACAAGTGTCATGGGACTTCATGGGAAATCATGGGAATGAATGGAAGTATGGAGGTAGTTTTGTGCCAACAAAATAAGGGGTTTAATATATCTGTCCCTTTTTATATATTTCCTGAGCTTTCTTATAGCTCCTAGATAGGACAGACACTTCAAAACCTTATTCTTTGCGATTTATTTTTTGAAGGTCTTTTTTTGGCCATTTATGAATGTGTTATTCAATGCGTTTCTATGGGCTATCAATCAATCAATCAAATGTATTTATAAAGCCCTTTTTACATCGGCCGATGTCACAAAGTGCTATACAGAAACAACCCCAGCCTAAAACCCCAAACAGCAAGCAAGCTACAGTAGTAAGGGTCAAATTCCAAGTTTATCAAATAATTTGTAAAAAAAAAAATTATACCTAAAGGGGTCCTAAAATTCTAAATCAAATAGCTAAATCATCCACGATATGACCATCTTAAAAAAAATCCATATGTTAGCTTGACATACATAGAGATGCTCAGCACAATGCACTGCCCCAGTCACGTCTAGCTTTTGACCCCACTAATCAATAGCCCACTCAACAAAATAACTCATCAACACATCGATCCCACTCAATCTCTTATTACCAAACAAACAACCGAGACTCTGCCACCAAACACTATTTTCTCCCAAGCACAGGAAAGAGACAGAATCTATAAAGAAAGAAGAGATCAATAAAAAAAAAGTTAAGGGCTAGATAATCTGCAACCTTTGATCATTGTTTTACAGAATTCATCTCATAATAGAGTCGGTGTCACGTTCTGACCTTTATTTCCTTTGTTTTGTCTTTATTTAGTATGGTCAGGGCGTGAGTTGGGGTGGGCAGTCTATGTGTGTTTTTCTATGTTGGGGTTTTTGTGTTCGGCCTGGTATGATTCTGATGATTCTGATTCTCAATCAGAGGCAGCTGTCATTCGTTGTCCCTGATTGAGAATCATACTTAGGTAGCCTGGGTTTCACTTTTGGTTTGTGGGTGTTTGTTTCCTGTGTCTTTGTGTATGTCACCAGACAGGACTGTTTCGTTTCGGTTTATTCTCGTTTATCGTTATTTTGTTGTTTTGTTCGAGTATTTCGGTTTTCATTAAAAGGAATATGAATACTCACCACTCTGCAGTTTGGTATTCCTCTCGACGAGCGTTACAGTCGGGCTGGTCCCGGGGGACCGCGGGACAGACAGACAGTCAGAAAAATGGATGAATGGACAGACAGAGTCCCCACTGGACGGACACCACGCAGACTCTGATTAGCTTTCTCAGCTAATTGGCTGCCTTGAGATGGCGCCGTCCATGGGGGCTGGCAAGGTGGCCCATGGATATGGGCCCCTGGATACCCCGTTACCCTGGTGAGGAGATCTGTTGAACCCCACCACATGAAATACAAGCTATAATAAAGGATTATTTGATGAGGGTACAACCTCACAGTGACATTGATATTACATGGAGCTTCTGTGGAGGGTAGGACTGGGGAGCAGAGAAAGCTTTTTACCATGGACGTGTGTGAGAGAGAGAGAGAGAGAGAGAGAGAGAGAGAGAGAGAGAGAAAACGGAAAAGAGCTAGAGACAGACAGACAGCACTGAGAATAAGATATTACTACCATAAAGTGTATTTTTACTTTACCTTTTATAATTGAAGCAAAAAATTCACAGTGAAAAGGACAAATTTTTCTATATTTTTTTTTATAGTGGCATACTAACACAAAATAAACGTGACACAGTATGCAAATTATAACTAATTAGTGTCGAAAATTAAGAAATTGATTAAAATGCTCTGAGTGAATGATGGAATTGAACTAACTAACTAGGCAAATGGAAACCATTGGTCGAGTACCAGAGTTAGACGTTACAAAAAGAGGATTTTGATTCCTATGCAATGTTTAACAAATAGGCCTACTTCACTGTCAATTTTATCCTCCTTTTATTTTTGGTTGAAGTTTGGTTGAATAGTATAAAGCAATCCAAATGGAGAAAGCCCATTAAAATGTATTAGAATTCATTGGTTGCCATCCTAGTGTCATGCACTACCCATAAAGCATATTTAGAACTTGTATTATTCAGAAACATAAAATACATCATACCGTCAAAAATGAGAAAAATACAGTGACGTATTTTTGCCATATCGCCCGCCCTTGTCCAACTCTCCCTCTCTCTCCAGTCTCCATCCATTATTTATCCTACTTTCTCTACCTTTCTATCACTCTCTATCTCTCCCTCTCCATCCTTTATTGGCAAGAGGTAAAGAAGGGAAGTAGGAATGGTGGCAGGACATACACGGCATCCCAAATGACACTCTATTGCCTATATGGTACACTAATTGTATTGCGCTACATAGGGATAGGGTTGCCTTTGAAACGCAACCATAGGCTTTGAGACAGCTGTAGCAAACCTTGTCTGTTAAACACATCCAGCTCAGAGAATGAGGCTCACTGTCTAACAAGGTATATTGCACTCACGCGCTCACATGCACGCACATGCACGCAGGCACGCACACACACACACCACATTTGCAGTCACTATTCATTTGACCTGATTGGAGTGTGTGTGTACATGTTTCCTTTCCTTATCAGGACCAGAATGCCCTGTGTGTGTGTGTGTGTGTGTGTGTGTGTGTGTGTGTGTGTGTGTGTGTGTGTGTGTGTGTGTGTGTGTGTGTGTGTGTGTGTGTGTGTGTGTGTGTGTGTGTGTGTGTGTGTGTGTGTGTGTGTGTGTGTGTGTGTGGGATAGTTATATGTGGATATCGCTCCCTGTGCAGCAATAACCTGATGCGGTCCTCCTCACTCACTTTCATTACTTTTATTTTCCCACTGTAGGAGAGGCAAAGTATTAAATCAGATGATTATCATTTACATTACCATGCAGTCACTATGAGGGAGGAGAGAGAGAGAGGGAGGAAAGAGAGAGAGGGAGAGATAGTTGAGAGAGATGGGGGGAGTAGGGAAGGAGAGCGGGGGGAGAGAGGGGCGGAGAGAAAGAGCGGGAGGAAAAGAGAGAGAAAGGAATGATAGAGAATACAATTGCTCCGACACAGAGAAGCAAAGAAAACCTAGTGAGAATCAAAACAGAGAGAGTGAGAGGAGAGAGAGAAAGAGGAGGAGGAGGGGGGGGGGGTATGTGGTGGTTGGGTATAGAGTACTTCTAGACTAGAGAGACCACTGATTATAAACTAAAAAGAAAAGTGTTTAAAAAAGCTCCACTGTTCTCTCTCAGGCACAGCACTCTCCAGCTGGCTTCAATGTAAACTTGGGCTGTTACAGTACAACACTGCTGCTTGGGAAAAAACAAGCAAGGTTTGTGTGTGTGTGTGTGTGTGTGTGTGTGTGTGTGTGTGTGTGTGTGTGTGTGTGTGTGTGTGTGTGTGTGTGTGTGTGTGTGTGTGTGTGTGTGTGTGTGTGTGTGTGTGTGTGTGTGTGTGTGTGTGTGTGTGTGTGTGTGTGTGTGATTGGTTTGGGGGTTTGGCTGCAGATATTCAAACACAGTCTCTGAGGGCTGTGTTTCAGCCTGACCCTGTCATACAGAGACAGCGAGAAAAGCGCTCACACACACACACACATATATGTACGCACTGACACACACACTCTGTATACTTACACATGCACGCAGACACACACACACACACATATATGTACGCACTGACACACACACTCTGTATACTTACACATGCACGCAGACACACACACAAACACACACGCGCACACACACATACACGCAGACCACCTATACGCGCTGCAGAGCCAATCACAACTCTTTATTCCACCTGCTGCTATTCAGCTTCAACATACACACCCTGGAAAGTGTTTCCAGGGTGTGTATGAACGGTACCATGAGGAGAGGGGAGAGAGAGAGGGGAGAGAGAGAGAGGAGGAGGAGGATCGAGAGAGATGAAGGGATAGAGAGAGAAAGGAGGAGATAGAGAGAGATAGGAGACAGGGAGGGAGCTGGAGAGGATGGGGGACATGAGAGAGGAAAGGGAAAATGTGGGAGGGAATGAGGCAGAAAGAGAGAGAAAAAGAAAGTAGAGGAGAAAGATAGGAAAGGAGAAAGCAAGGTGGGAAGAGGTTGGAGGAAGAGAGAGTGAGAGCCTTTTTGTGTCCCCCTGCCTTAAAACACATCACATACTGCCAAACCTTAACACAACTACATTACATACATACAATGCAATACATTTTTTTATTTAACTTTCTTTCTTTTTTTATGTTCACCTTTATTTAACCTGGTAGGCTATTTGAGAACAAGTTCTCATTTACAACTGCGACCTGGCCAAGATAAAGCAAAGCACAGACACAAACAACAACACAGAGTTACACATGGAATAAACAAACATGCAGTCAATAATACAATAGAAAAGGTCTATATACAGTGTGTGCAAATGAGGTAGGATAAGGGAGGTAAGGCACTAAATAGGCCATACTGGCAAGATAATTACAATATAGCAATTAAACACTGGAGTGATAGATGTGCAGAAGATGAGTGTGCAAGTAGAGATACTGGGGTGCAAATAATATAAAGAACAGTATGGGGGATGAGGTAGTTGGATGGACTATTTACAGATGGGCTATGTACAGCTGCAGTGATCTGTGAGCTGCTCTGACAGCTTATGCTTAAAGTTAGTGAGGGAGCTTCAGTGATTTTTGCAGTTCGTTCCAGCCATTGGCAGCAGAGAACTAGAAGGAAAGGCAGCCAAAGGAGGAATTGGCTTTGGGGGTGACCAGTGAGATATACCTGCTGGAGCACGTACTATGGGTGGGTGCTGCTATGGTGACCGTTGAGCTGAGATAAGGCGGGGCTTTACCTAGCAAAGACTTATAGATGACCTGGAGCCAGTGGGTTTGGCGACGAATATGAAGCGAGGGCCAGCCAACGAGAGCATACAGGTCGAAGTGGTGGGTAGTATATGGTGCTTTGGTGACAAAACGGATGGCACTGTGATAGACTGAATCAAATTTAGAGTGTTGGAGGCTATTTTGGAGGCTATTTTGTAAATGACATCGCCGAATTCAAGGATCGGTAGGATAGTCAGTAGGATAGTCAGTTTTACAAGGGTATGTTTGGCAGCATGAGTGAAGGATGCTTTGTTGCAAAATAGGAAGCTGATTCTAGATTTAATTTTGGATTGGAGATGCTTAATGTGAGTCTGGAAGGAGAATTTACAGTCTAACCAGACACCAAGGTATTTGTAGTTGTCCACATATTCTAAGTCAGAACCGTCCAGAGTAGTGATGCTGGATAGGCGGGCAGGTGTGGGCAGCGATCGATTGAAGTTTTACTTGCATTTAAGAGCAGTTGGAGGCCACGGAAGGAGAGTTGTATGGCATTGAAGCTCGTCTGGAGGGTAGTTAACACAGTGTCCAAAGAAGGGCCAGAAGTATACAGAATAGTGTTGTCTGTGTAGAGGTGAATCAGAGAATCACCAGCAACAAGAGCGACATCATTGATGTATACAGAGAAAATAGTTGGCCCAAGGATTGAACCCTGTGGCCCTTTGAAGAGGCTTTCCAATCTTTGGGGATCTCAGACGATACGAAAGAGAAGTTGAACAGGCTAGTAATAGGGGTTGCAACAATTTCGGCGGATAATTTTAGAAAGAGAGGGTCCAGATTGTCTAGCCAGGCTGATTTGTACAGGTCCAGATTTTGCAGCTCTTTCAGAACATCAGCTATCTGGATTTGGGTGAAAGAGACATGAGGGAGGCTTGGGCAAGTTGCTGTGGGGGGTACAGGGCTGCTGACCGGGGTAGGGGTAGCTAGGTGGAAAGCATAGCCAGCCGTAGAAAAATGCTTATTGAAATTCAATTATCTTTAATTAATCATTGGTGACAGTGTTTCCTAGCCTCAGTGCAGTGGGCAGCTGGGAGGAGGTGCTCTTAATCTCCATGGACTTTACAGTGTCCCAGAACTTTTGGGAGTTTGTGCTACAGGATGCAAATTTCTGCTTAAAAAAGCTAGCCTTAGCTTTCAAACTGCCTGTGTATATTGGTTCCTAACTTCCCTGAAAAGTTGCATATCGCGGGGCTGTTCGATGCTAATGCAGTACGCCACAGGATGTTTTTGTGCTGGTCAAGGGCAGTCAGGTCTGGAGTGAAGCAAGGGCTATATCTGTTCCTGGTTCTACATTTTTGGAATGAGGCATGCTTATTTAAGATGGTGAGGAAAGCACTTTTAAAGAATAACCAGGCATTCTCTACTGTCGGAATGAAGTCAATATCCTTCCAGGATACCCAGGACAGGTCGATTAGAAAGACCTGCTCGCTGAAGTGTTTTAGTGAGCGTTTGACAGTGATGAGGGATGGTCGTTTGAGCATTACCGAAGGTGGCTCCCCTTCCTGTTCGGGTAGCGCTCGGCGGTCGTCGTCGCCGGTCTACTAGCTGCCACCGATCCCTTTTTCCCTTTTCGTTTGGTTGTGTCTAATTGTTTTCACCTGTTCATTGTTTGGTTGTTAGGGGGGTGTTATTTAAGTTCGTTTAGCCCGCTTCTGTTTGTGCGGGCTTGTCATCTGTTTTGTATGAGGTGTTTCGTGTTTTGATGGGGGTTTTTCCACTGTCCGGATTATTGCCAGTGTGTACTGTAGTGAAGTGGATTTTACGTCATATGTTTTGACGTTACCAGTTGTATTTTCTGGTTGGACATTAAAGTGTGGTTTTTTCCCCGTATCCTTTGCTCTCTGCGCCTGACTCCTTACCCATTTTCCTCATCGTTTGTAACACAATGAGGCAGTGATCGCTGAGATCCTGGTTGAAGACAGCATAGGTGTATGTGGAGGGCAGGTTGGTTAGGATGATATCTATGAGGGTGCCCATGTTTATGGATTTGGAGTTGTACCTGGTAGGTTCATTGATAATTTGTGTGAGACTGAGGGCATCAAGCTTAGATTATAGGATGGCCGGGGTGTTAAGCATGTCCCAGTTTAGGTCACCTAACAGCACGAGCTCTGAAGATAGACGGGGGGCAAACAATTCACATATGGTGTCCAGGGCACAGCTGGGGGCAGAAGGAGGTCTATAGCAAGCGGCAATGGTGATAGACTTGTTTCTGGAAAGGTGGATTTATAAAAGTAGCAGCTCAAATTGTTTGGGCACAGACCTGGAAAGTAAGACAGAACTCTGCAGGCTATCTCTGCAGTAGATTGCAACTCCGCCCCCTTTGGCAGTTCTATCTTGTCGGAAGATATTATAGTTAGGGATGGAAATTTCAGGGTTTTTGGTGGTCTTCCTAAGCCAGGATTCAGACACGGCTAGGACATCCGGGTTGGCAGAGTGTGCTAAAGCAGTGAATAAAACAAACTTAGGGTGGAGGCTTCTAATGTTAACATGCATGAAACCAAGGCTTTTACAGTTACATAAGTCAACAAATGAGAGCGCCTGGGGAATGGGAGTGGAGCTAGGCACTGCAGGGCCTGGGTTAACCTCTACATCACCAGAGGAACAGAGGAGGAGTAGGATAAGGGTACGGCTAAAGGCTATAAGAACTGGTCGTCTAATACATTCGGAACAGAGAGTAAAAGGAGCAGGTTTCTGGGCACGGTAGAATAGATTCTAGTCATAATGTACAGACAAAGGTATGGTAGGATGTGAATACAGTGGAGGTAAACCTATGCATTGAGTGACGATGAGAGAGATATCGACTCTAGAAACATCATTTAAACCAGGTGAGGTCACCGCATGTGTGGGAGGTGGAACTTAAGGGTTTGCTAAGGCGTATTGAGCAGGGCTAGAGGCTCTACAATGAAATAAGGCAATAATAACTAACCAAAACAGCAATGGACAAGGCATATTGACATTAGGGAGAGGCATGCGTAGCCGAGTGATCATTGGGTCCAGTGAGTAGCGGGGCGAGCTGGAGACACGGCGATTCAGACATGCTAGCGGGCCGGGGCTAGCAGGCTAGCAGGAGGGCCTTAGAGGGACATCACGATGGAAGAAGTCAGTTGCAACCCCTTCGTGCGGTTACTTCGGCAGATCAGTCATGATGGATCAGCAGGGCTCCGTGTAGTAGAAGGGTCCAGGCCAATTGGCAAAATAGGTAAAGTAGCCCCAAAAACTTCGCTGTTGGACTTCTTCAGCTAACAGTTCGGTGTGCTCTAGACACCTAGCGAGCCGCGGGTAGCAGGCTAGCAGATGGGCATTCAGGGGACGTCGCGACAGGGGAGACAGTTGAAAAGCCCCTCGGGCAGATTACGTCAGTAGTCCAGTCGTGAAGTATCGGCAATAAAAGGGGTCCAGGCCAATTGGCAAAAATTGGTATTGTAGCCCAAGGAGTGGCTCTTCAGCTAGCCGGGAGATGGGCATAGCATAGGTTAGCTCCAGGCTAATTGGTGCTTGCTTCGGGACAGAGACGTTAGCCAGGAGAAGCCAATCGGATAGCAGCTAGTTAAAAATATATAAAAAAACACAAACAGATATATACACAGGACACGACAAGATGAAGACTAAAGACACCTGACTGCTACGCTATCTTGGAAATCAAGATACAAAGCAAACATAAGAGAAAGAGACAAAAAGGAGAAGGACGAAAGAAAGAAAGAAAGAGAGAAAGAGGCGGGAAGAAAACCGAGCACAGACGTCAAATCAACATCTATTCAAATTCATTGAAATGACACGGAAACAACATTGATTCATCCAGTGTGTGCCCAGTAGGTCCTCTCATCGTACATTGTGATAAGCGCCCAGGTTTTTTAACTTTTAGACCGGTGTTTTAAGAGTTAATGTTCCATGCTGCTCTTAGTGATGGTAGAGTGAGATACCACTAGAGATTTACACTCCCGTTAACGGGCAATTATACAGAGCATTAGAAGTGTATGGGTAAGAGGTGTGTGGGGGTGGTGTGTGTGTGAAGGGGACCGTGTTCGTGCGTGTGTGTGCACGTGCATGTGTGCGCGTGCATGATGGGGGGTGTGTGTGTGTGTGTGTGTGTGTGTGTGTGTGTGTGTGTGTGTGTGTGTGTGTGTGTGTGTGTGTGTGTGTGTGTGTGTGTGTGTGTGTGTGTGTGTGTGTGTGTGTGTGTGTGTGTGTGTGTGTGTGTGTGTGTGTGTGTGCGTGCGCGTGCGTGCGTGCGCGTGCGTGCGTGTGTGAGTGACTACATCAGAGCTAAGGGAGGAATAACTCAAGGTGGCACAGAAAAATGTAATGTCAGAAACTAACAGAGTTTCTGCTATAGCTTCCAAAGCAGAGAGCCTGCTACCACTCTCTCCTTTGCTACTCTCTCTGTCTCTGACTCTATATGATGTAGTACTGTGGCCAGGGCTGGTTAGGTTAATTTCTAAATGTAATCCATTACAGTTACTAGTTACCTGTCCAAAATTGTAATCAGTAATGTAACTTTTTGATTAATTAGATTACTTTCCCCTTAAGAGGCATTAGATGAAGACAAAAATTAATATTAGCAATTGAATGACATCTATTGCAGGCTGATAAATCAATGTTAGAGTTTACATAGCTGGCCATAAATGGATGTTGCTTTTTAATTTATGGGTTGGTTACGTAGGCTTCTTCTAACAAATTATTTTCTATACAGATAATAATACGATTGTGATATATCTTTACATTAAAAGCCAAAGTCAGATTTCCAGTCATTCCAATTAATTTAATACTCCTTGATCTTCAAGAATAGGACTTGGAAATAAATATGGAAATATGAATTGGTCAAATTGTTTTACCTGAGCACAAACCCCAAAACAAAGGATTTATTAGCCTACTCTGTTGTTTATAGTTTTGTTGTCATGGAGGACAGATTGGGCCCATTGTGTCGAGTTGAAAAATAAATGCTACTCTCATGGAATGGCATGCTTTGAGCACTACTGAAAAGTGCTATTTGCATGTGGAAAATGTATGCCATATGCTGCATTTGTTATAGGCCTATTGTTTATGTTTTGATGGGAACACTTTGATAAGTGTGCGAGTTTGAGCATATTACCGTTAGGCACGGATTTTTCTTTCTATCAGCAGAAATGAGATTGAGCGATAAAATTGTACTTGTTTTTGACGGCAAGGAGCACAACATCAAGGAGGAGTTTAGAATTACCTCCAAGCGTTTATTCAAGTTGGATCCTCTTTGGATGCCGACAGCAGTCCCACCATTGGTCCATCAAACGTATCACAGTGGTCTCTGACTTTTGGTCAGACTCTCTCAGGCGAAACAAACATACACTTGAGCCTTTATTCAATGCTGATTTTAATGTAATTTAGAAAACAAAAAAGGTGCAAACAAGAATTTTGTTCGCAAACATCCTTTCTGAATGAAATGTAATACTAGAAGTAATCATCCCATTTTTCAAAAGTATCTGTAATCTGATTACAATATATTTGCTGGTAACATAACGGATTATAGCTACAGTTTCTTTCTAATCAGTTACATGTAACTGATTTACATGTAATCCTTTACTTCCAAACCCTGACCGGAGCTATGTGAAATGGCTAAGGACTGAGTAATTTCAGAATGCCCATTCAAATTGAGTTTAATGGATCGGCAGCGAGAATATGATGAGTCTGCTTTCTCTCTCCCTCCTCCGCTCTCTTTCTCTGTTTCTAAATCAAATCAAAGTTTATGGGTCGTGTACACAGATTTCCTTCTGCAGGTGCAGCAGAAGGTGTGTGTTTCTAGCTCCGACAGGCCAGTAATAATACCTAGCAATACAAAGCAATACGCACATAATTCAAAAAGTTAAAAGAAAGAAATGAAGAAATATCAGAATGAGCAATGTCAGAATCCAGAACATAAATACAGTGGGGAGAACAAGTATTTGATACACTGCCGATTTTGCAGGTTTTCCTACTTACAAAGCATGTAGAGGTCTGTAATTTTTATCATAGGTACACTTCAACTGTGAGAGACGGAATCTAAAACAAAAATCCAGAAAATCACATTGTATGATTTTTAAGTAATTAATTTGCATTTTATTGCATGACATAAGTATTTGATCACCTACCAACCAGTAAGAATTCCGGCTCTCACAGACCTGTTAGTTTTTCTTTAAGAAGCCCTCCTGTTCTCCACTCATTACCTGTATTAACTGCACCTGTTTGAACTCGTTACCTATATAAAAGACACCTGTCCACACACTCAATCAAACAGACTCCAACCTCTCCACAATGGCCAAGACCAGAGAGCTGTGTAAGGACATCAGGGATAAAATTGTAGACCTGCACAAGGCTGGGATGGGCTACAGGACAATAGGCAAGCAGCTTGGTGAGAAGGCAACAACTGTTGGCGCAATTATTAGAAAATAGAAGAAAATAGAAGAAGTTCAAGATGATGGTCAATCACCCTCGGTCTGGGGCTCCATGCAAGATCTCACCTCGTGGGGCATCAATGATCATGAGGAAGGTGAGGGATCAGCCCAGAACTACACGGCAGGACCTGGTCAATGACCTGAAGAGAGCTGGGACCACAGTCTCAAAGAAAACCATTAGTAACACACTACGCCGTCATGGATTAAAATCCTGCAGCGCACACAAGGTCCCCCTGCTCAAGCAGGCGCATGTCCAGGCCCATCTGAAGTTTGCCAATGACCATCTGGATGATCCAGAGGAGGAATGGGAGAAGGTCATGTGGTTTGATGATTCAAAAATAGAGCTTTTTGGTCTAAACTCCACTCGCCGTGTTTGGAGGAAGAAGAAGGATGAGTACAACCCCAAGAACACCATCCCAACCGTGAAGCATGGAGGTGGAAACATCATTCTTTGGGGATGCTTTTCTGCAAAGGGGACAGGACGACTGCACCGTATTGAGGGGAGGATGGATGGGGCCATGTATTGCGAGATCTTAGCCAACAACCTCCTTCCCTCAGTAAGAGCATTGATGATGGGTCGTGGCTGGGTCTTCCAGCATGACAACGACCCGAAACACACAGCCAGGGCAACTAAGGAGTGGCTCCGTAAGAAGTATCTCAAGGTCCTGGAGTGGCCTAGCCAGTCTCCAGACCTGAACCCAATAGAAAATCTTTGGAGGGAGCTGAAAGTCCGTATTGCCCAGCGACAGCCCCGAAACCTGAAGGATTTGGAGAAGGTCTGTATGGAGGAGTGGGCCAAAATCCCTGCTGCAGTGTGTGCAAACCTGGTCAAGAACTACAGGAAACGTATGATCTCTGTAATTGCAAACAAAGGATTCTGTACCAAATATTAAGTTCTGCTTTTCTGATGTATCAAATACTTATGTCATGCAATAAAATGCTAATTAATTACTTAAAAATCATACAATGTGATTTTCGGGATTTTTGTTTTAGGTTCCGTCTCTCACAGTTGAAGTGTACCTATGATAAAAATTACAGACCTCTACATGCTTTGTAAGTAGGACAATCGGCAAAATCGGCAGTGTATCAAATACTTGTTCTCCCCACTGTATATATATACATATATAGCCATGGCTCATCCTACACATACTGCTAGACACACATTTTCTGTTCATAGACTGTCCATACTGTCTATACTGACAGTATGGACAGTCTATGAATATAGAATATGTGTATAGTAGTAGTTGTATAGGATGAACCATGACTAGAATACAATATATACAGTACATACAGTATAAAGGGTCTCTCTCCCTCTTTCTCCCCTGCATTTCTACCGCCCCCTTCTTCCCTCTCTTTTTCTGTCTTACGTAATCTCTTGATTAGAGTCGCACTTCCATTAGGCCAGGCTCTTTCTGCTGACTAGGCTCTTTGTTCTGTTCTGTGAGGATGAGAGGGGGCTAGCAGCTCCTGGTTCCTTCTCTTTTAGATGAAAGAGAGGGACTGGACTGTCTGCGACTGCCCACATAGGAGCTCCAACACATTGTGTATTATCATGCCCAGGCAGTGGTGTGTGTGTGTGTGTGTGTGTGGGGGGGGGGGGGTTGTCACAGCTGTGGAGGGGTTAAGTGCCTTGATAAAGGGCCCAATGGCAAGTAGTGGCATCTATGATTTGATACCAGCAACCCTCTGGTGGCCAACTCACTTCCCACCAGATGTTTTCCCGTTGGGCCGGGGATTCGAACTGACTTGGTTGCTGGCTCGCCTCTCTAACTGCTCGGCCACCTGCCGCCCAACGTGTGTGTCTGGTGTGTGGGTGTGTGCATGATTGAGTAGGACCCCTGGTATACGGCTGGTTGGTCTTCAAGAAAGGTTTGTACAGTGTGATGTAAGCTGTGTTCAGAGTTGTTTTTAGCTAACGTATCATACCTTTCATCCAGGTTTGTAGAATTCCCGTTTTGAGAGCCTGGGGGTTTGGTCCTGTTTTCCAGGTTGAGGTAGGACTCGGCACAGTCCACTTGGGCGACGGAGAAGGTGGTGTTTTGAAACGGCCCTGTGGGGGTGGAGATGATGGGCTGATCCGTGTTGGAAACTGTAGTGGTTTTTCAGGTTGAGTGACAGGGACCTGGTCGTCCATGACGACTCCTGATCATCTACAGGGGAAGGAAGAGAAACGTCTCAAATTGACACAACGGAGCAAACAAATCAGGTTATCCTTGACCCACACTCTCACTTTCTCTAGTTGTCAGTCAGTTTCTCTCACTCCACTTTCTCTGTCTCTTTCTCTCAGACAAAAATAACCTCAATCAACAAACAACCCCAAAAACATGTATGCACATGCCCGATTGTCCATCAATGCCTCTCCTCTCTCTCTCTTTCTAATTATATAACGATCATCTTATTATCAGGTTGTTTCTCTCCCTTCCTTCGCCCAGGCCTGTATGTGTACTGCCTTTCTAGAGAGAGAGAGAGGTTTTGGACTGTCTCTTAGATTAGCATCCCCTAGTACTGGGCTAGCGTGATTAAAGCTAGCACGAAACACGACAAACACAAACACAGACACACATGCAGGCACACAAAGAAGTATGCAGGCATGCACATACACACACACACACCTCAAGCCAACTCTTTATTGTGTTCAATTATTATTTTGGCAGAACTCAGCATTCCTCGTCGAACAGTTGTTACGAATACAACCCCATACAGTGCTCCTCCTGTGTGTGTGTGTGTGTGTGTGTGTGTGTGTGTGTGTGTGTGTGTGTGTGTGTGTGTGTGTGTGTGTGTGTGTGTGTGTGTGTGTGTGTGTGTGTGTGTGTGTGTGTGTGTGTGTGTGTGTGTGTGTGTGTGTGTGTGTGTGTGTGTGTGTGTGCGTGCGCGTGCATGCGTGTATGAGTGTGTCTGGAACTTTCCATGAGTAACAATGGTGTTATCTGAGCTGGCAGATCTCATGGCAAAGAGAAGCAGAGAAGCTTTCTCAGTACACACATACAGTCTGTGTGTGTGTGTGTGTGTGTGTGTGTGTGTGTGTGTGTGTGTGTGTGTGTGTGTGTGTGTGTGTGTGTGTGTGTGTGTGTGTGTCTATGACTTCTGCTCTAAGTTGACAATGTTCAATGTTCAATGTCCATGTTCTCTTGTTATGCAAGTGTCTTCTGTCCTAGTTGATGAAGTGTTTACATGTAGGGTTGGTTTCCCGGACACAGATGAAGCTTAGTCCTGGATTAAAAAGTATGCTCAATGGAGATTGACTTGTGTTGTAAGTGTTGTAACTGCGTGATCTACCTCTATTGTTCGGGTTAGCCAGGATACACATAGGTAGTGCAGGTGACTTACCGTGCCCCTCTCCCGGTGTGTCTCTCCCCCTGTCCTAGTCCAGGTGCCCTGCTCTCCAGGTCTTTGAGCTGTGTAACCAGAGGGGCCAGGTGCTGGAGCAGGTCTCTGTTCTGTAGTAGCAGCTGGTGGGCTCGGGCCTGGGCCTCTATACGAGTTAAGGTCTTCGCTGACATCTGATCCTTCAGGAGCTGTACCTGAGTGGGGGAGAGGAGTAGGAAAGAGGGGTGGATCAGAACTGGGCCTAGTGGGACTGATGATGACGGGGAGATGGGGTGAAGGAGGATGGTTGTGTGTGTGTGTGTGTGTGTGTGTGTGTGTGTGTGTGTGTGTGTGTGTGTGTGTGTGTGTGTGTGTGTGTGTGTGTGTGTGTGTGTGTGTGTGTGTGTGTGTGTGTGTGTGTGTGTGTGTGTGTGTGTGTGTGTGTGTTTGAAGAATTCAATTTTAAATGTTATGCTACAGTCTCACCCTTAGACTCCCCTCCCAGAGTGCTCATCCAAGAGATTGCAGTTGAAAATCTAATTAGATGATTGGAATTCCTATTCCCCGAAATTGAAAATAACGGTTGCCACTATTATTTCTTTACATATTTCATGATGAGCGCATTAGAGTCCGGCGCCTGCACGTCGGCGAAAGACTCGCAAATAAAATAAAACATATACAGTTGAAGTCGGAAGTTTACATACACTTACTCTTTTTTTCAACAGCTCAGCAAATTTCTTGTTAACAAACTATAGTTTTGGCAAGTCGGTTAGGACATCTACTTTGTGCATGACACAAGTATTTTTCCAACAATTGTTTACAGGCAGATTATTTCACTTATAATTCACTGTATCACAATTCCAGTGGGTCAGAAGTTTACATAGACTAAGTTGACTGTGCCTTTAAACAGCTTGGAAAAGTCCAGAAAATGATGTCATGGCTTTAGAAGCTTCTGATAGGCTAATTCACATCATTTGAGTCAATTGGAGGTGTACCTGTGGATGTATTTCAAGGCCTACCTTCAAACTCAGTGCCTCTTTGCTTGACATCATGGGAAAATCAAAAGAAATCAGCCAAGACTTCAGAAAAAAAATTGTAGACCTCCACAAGTCTGATTCATCCTTGGGAGCAATTTCCAAACGCCTGAAGGTACCACGTTCATCTGTACAAACAATAGTACGCAAGTATTAACACCATGGGACCACGCAGCCGTCATACCGCTCAGGAAGGAGACGCGTTCTGTCTCCTAGAGATGAACGTACTTTGGTGCGAAAAGTGCAAATTAATCCCAGAACAACAGCAAAGGACCTTGTGAAGAAGCTGGAGGAAACAGGTAAAAAAGTATCTATATCCACAGAAAAACGAGTCCTATATCGACATAACCTGAAAGGCCGCTCAGCAAGGAAGAAGCCACTGCTCCATAACCTCCATAAAAAGTCAGACTACGGTTTGCAACTGCACAGCTATTTTCAGGTCTCTCCAGAGATGTTCAATCGGATTCAAGTTTGGGTTCTGGCTGGGCTCATGGACATTCAGAGGCTTTCCCCAAAGCCACTCCTGTGTTGTCTTGGCTTTGTGCTTCGGCTCGTTGTCCTTTTAGAAGGTGACCCATCGCCCCAGTCTGATGTCCTGAGCTCTCTGGAGCAGGTTTTCATCAAGGACCACTCTGTACTTTGCTCTGTTCATCTTTCCCTCAATCCTGACTAGTCTCCCAATCCCTGCCACTGAAAAACATCGCTACAACATGATGCTGCCACCAACATGCTTCACAGTAGGGATGTTGCTAGGTTTCCTCCAGAAGTGACTCTTGGCATTCAGGCCAAATAACTCAATCTTGGTTACATCAGACCAGAGAATCTTGTTTCTCATGGTCTGAGAGGCAAACTCCAAGCGGGCTGTCATGTGCCTTTTACTGAGGAATGGATTCCTTCTGGCCACTAACATAAAGGTCTTATTGGTGGAGTGCTGCAGAGATTGTTGTCCTTCTGGAAGGTTCTCCCATCTCCACAGAGGAACTCTGGAGCTCCGTCAGAGTGGCCTTAGGGATCTTGGTCACCTCCCTGACCAAGGCCCTTCTCCCCTGATTGCTCAGTTTGGCCAGGCGGCCAGCTCTAGGAAGAGTCTTGGTGATTCCAAACTTCTTCCATTTAAGAATGATGGAGGCCACTTTATTTTTGGGGACCTTCAATGCTGCAGAAATGTTTTGCAACCCTTTTCCCCAGATCTGTGCCTCGACACAATCCTGTCTCGGAGCTCTACAGACAATTCCTTCCACCTCATGGCTTGTTTTTGCTCTGACATGCACTGTCAACCGTGGGACCTTTTATATAGACCGGTGTGTGCCTTTCCAAATCATGTCCAATCAATTGAATTTACCACAGGTGGACTCCAATCAAGTTGTAGAAACAGCTCAAGGATGATCAATGGAAACAGGATGCACCTGAGCTCAATTTCGAGTCTCATAGCTAAGGGTCTGAATACTTATGTAAATAAGGTATTTCTACATTTGTCAAAATTTCTAAAAACCTATTTTCACTTTGTTTTCCTGAGGTATTGTGTTTAGATTGATGAGGGAAAATTGTTATTTAATCAATTTTAGAATAAGGCTGTAACGCAACAACATGTGGAAAAATTCAAGGGGTCTGAGGACTTCTGAATGCACTGCAAGTGTATGTGCACAGAAATGCATATGTCTAGGTGTGTGTTTGTGTCCTTACATAGCTTTGATGGCAGTGCCCCCTAGTGGTCCAGCAGCAGACAGACAGACAACAATGGCGCCAAATGAGGCACATGACTTAGTCATTAAGCCAGCCAGCCAGTCAGTCAGTCGGCCATGGCACTTCAGTTTTACTTCAGTACTGACTAGGACTGGGTTGGTGCAGTGTGCACTATATGTGAACAGTGCATGACCTGAAATAACCTTTCTACATTTGTAAGTATAATATATCTAATTTATCAGATGCTTTTAACCACAGCAACTTAAAATAATGAGTGCGCACATTTTCATATTGGTGACCCTAGTGGGTATCAAACCCAATACCCTTGCGCTTCTAGCGCCATGCTCTTACCAATTGAACCACACAGGACCACTGGTATAGTGTATGACCTTGTGAATGTGATGTTGTAAATACAGAGGTGGATAGCTGTGCCACACTGACCAGACATCAGGACTACAGATAGATAACAGCTGGGACTGTGTGTGTGTGTGTGTGTGTGTGTGTGTGTGTGTGTGTGTGTGTGTGTGTGTGTGTGTGTGTGTGTGTGTGTGTCAGTGTGAGTGGGTCTAAATACAGCATTCTCCAAGGCAGTGTTAACATGTATTTATGTGGATCGTTACAGGGCATCATGCTAATTTCCTCAAAAGGGAAAGGAAAATACTCCTTATACAGACACAGGTAAACATACAGAAACAGTACATTTAGATGACGTGCTCAAATATATACCAATATGTATTTTCAGATCTTTAAACATTGCTGTAATACACTAACAATAATAACTGGCTAATACAAACCCAAATACCCAACTGAAAATTAACGCTTTGTAGTGCCCTTGAAAGTGTACCAGTCACATTTCACCACTAGAGGGAGGGTAGAGACAGTGCTTGAATGCAGTGCATGCTGCAAAGAAGAGAGAGAGCCGGAGAGAGAGAGAGCGAGAGAGATGGGAATAAAGATAGTGAATGTGTCTGCACTGAGCCTTAATCCTAAGAGTCCTGTGCCAGTTAGTTGCATGCTATGAGGGTGTTTGAAATGCTCTTCCGACATAAAATGAGCAGTAGAAGTAGTTATTGTTGATGAAAGATGGCGGACTGGGACTGGAGAGAGGACCGTGAAAGAGAGAGGGGGAAAAAGAGGGCAAAAGAAAGAGAGAGGAAAGGAGAGAGAAGAGAGAAGAAAGAAGGAAGACAGGAGAGCTGGAGAGGAGAGGAGAGGAGAGGAGAGGGCACCAAAAGGTCAATTCCTTCCCTTAGACCACTCCTTCTCTAAATGCCAGTCTAGTTGCTGTGTCACGCCGGATATCAGGTTGGCACGGGGAGTTGGTTGGCGCTGACAGGGGCATGGGGTTGACACGAGTTGAGTCGCTCGATCTCTCTCTCTCTGTGCTACGCCAGTTGGCTGCTGTGTCACAAGTGCTGAGGTTGTCAGACACTCCCTACTGTTGTTCTCTGCACTCCCTTTCTCTCTCCCTCTGCTGTCTCTCACTCATTCTACCTCCTTCGTCCCGCTATCTCCCTCTCTTCTGAGAAGAAGCCATAAAGTTCAATAATGGTCTACTCTAACTCGAGTGCCATATAATACTCCTCATTCTATTTCTCTCTTGTTTTCCTTTTGAAGGAGGGGTGTAGTACTTTTTGTTTATCGGACAGGACAGAGGTAGAGAGGAAAGATAGAGGAGAGAGAGTGCTAAAATAGCAGTGGGGCCGGATTTGGACCTACGCTGCAACGGTATGCGGCTTAGACCACTACTGACTCTAGTCTAGACCACTCCAGGCCACCTTATTCTATTTCTATGGCAAACAGAGATAGTTCTGACAGGACAGCACCACTCGTCTGGTTAGTCTCTTCGGTACTAGGGTAAGTGGATGAACGTAGGCTTGTGTTCACACAGTCCTGTAATGTAGGGGAACATTCTCTACCTCTATCAGAGCAACACGCCATCATATATATGTGTGTGTGTGTGTGTGTGTGTGTGTGTGTGTGTGTGTGTGTGTGTGTGTGTGTGTGTGTGTGTGTGTGTGTGTGTGTGTGTGTGTGTGTGTGTGTGTGTGTGTGTGTGTGTGTGTGTGTGTGTGGACGTGTGGACGTGTTTAACTATTCTTGTGGGGACCAGAAGTCCCTACAAGAATAGTAAACGAACAAAAAGTTGACCAGCTGGGGACATTTTGTTAGTCCCCACAAGGTCAAATGCTATTTCTAGGGGGTTTAGGGTTAAGGTTAGAATTAGTGTTAGGGTTAGAATTAAGTTAAATATTAAGGTTAGGAGCTAGGGTTAGTTGTAGGGTTAGGGTTAGGAGCTAGGGTTAGGTTTAGGGTTAGGATAAAGTTTAGGTTTTTGGGTTAGGGTTAGGGTTAAGGTTAGGGTTAGGGTAAGAGTACGGGTTAGGATTAGGGTTAGGTTTAGGGTTAGGGGTTAGGGAAAATAGGATTTTGAATGGGACTGAATTGTATGTCCCCACAAGGTTAGCTGTACAAGACTGTGTGTGTGTGTGTGTGTGTGTGTGTGTGTGTGTGTGTGTGTGTGTGTGTGTGTGTGTGTGTGTGTGTGTGTGTGTGTGTGTGTGTGTGTGTGTGTGTGTGTGTGTGTCCTTACAGTACCATGATGGTGTGTCCAGGCTTGACCACATTAAGTTCGGCCAGACTCTGGAGGATCTCGCTGACCACTTGCTGGGACTGTTCCTGGGGCTCCTCCTCCTTTCCTGCTCTGCCCCCATCAGCTGATGACCTGATGGAAGAGGGGAACACACACACATAACAATGAAATCATCAATCCCAGACATGATATATGATTACATCATCACATACTGTATATTAGGTGTCATACTTGATGCACACATAGACAGTGTGTTCATTTTCAGTTTTTTTGTCAGATAAATTATTGGACAATAAAATCTCTGTGAGAGAAGAGGTTATGGCGTTGTGTGTTAGCGTGCGGAAATGTGTGTGTCTGTCTTCATGTGTGTGTCACTCTTTATCTCTCCCTCAACGGGGATCTCTTTTGGGGACTTGTCACTCTCTTTGTTTGCATGTCCGTCTATGTCCTGCTGGGTGTGCTGCAGGCTGAGCGTATGACACACCTCGAATGCCTGGCCCACTGTACGCACGGCCTGGGTCTGACAGGGAGAGGGAGAGAGAAGAGAAGGGATGGAGGGAGAGAGAGGGGGAGAGGGAGATTGAATTACATCTACACAGTGGGACATTACTTGGTTGTCATTCATGTTACAGAAAGAAAGAAAGAAAGAGTGTGAGAGAGAGAGAGAGAGCGAGAGAGAACAAAATAGAAAGAGATCGAAAAGGACAGAACAAGCAAATCAGACACCTCATAACATGGAAATATCATAAAACATCACCTTTCTGACTGCACTGGGCCTTTCATAGGCCATTGGGCCACCAAAAGCCGCCAGAACAACTTCAATGTGCCTTGGCATAGATTCAACAAGTGTCTGGAACTTTATTGGAGGGATGCGACACCACTCTTCCAACAATACATTTCATAAGTTGGTGTTTTGTTGATGGTGGTGGGAAACGCTGTCTCAGGCGCCGCTCCAGAATCTCCCATAAGTGTTCAATTGGGTTGAGATCTGGTGACTGACACACACACACACACACACACACACACACACTTTGTTCCTTTGACAAGCCTCTTTCAAAGTCACTGAGATCTCTTCTTCTAGTCATGGTAGCTAAGATAATGGGCAACTGGGCATTTGTATACATGACCCTAAGAATGATGGGTTATTAACTGCAATCATTAACGCAGGAACCACACCTGTGAGGAAGAACCTGCTCTCAAGATGCTTTGTGTTCCTCATTACTCAAGTGTTTCTTTTATTTTGTCAGCTCCCTTAAGTTGATACCGGTGTGCATTTTAAGAGAGAGACCTACGAGAGAGACCTTTTGACACTACATAGATCTTGAATATGTCTTCATATTCAAATGATGTGTCATTTATGCATTGTTTAAGGGTGTAATGCTCGTCTTCAGGTGAAAGAGAGGAGGACCAAGGCGCAGCGTGGTGAATGTTCATGATGTTGAATTTTAATGATTTATCCAACTAAACAGAACACTGACAAAATACAAAATAACAAAACGACGTGAACAGACCTGAACTTGAGAACATAAAACATGAACGAACGAACGAACGAACGAAACGAAACAGTACCGTGTGGCGAACAAACACAGACACAGCAACAATCACCCACCAACAAACAGTGAGAACAGCCTACCTATGGTTCTCAATCAGAGGAAACGTAAAACACCTGCCCCTGATTGAGAACCATATCAGGCTAATACAATGAACCCAACATAGAAACACATAACATAGAATGCCCACCCAGCTCACGTCCTGACCAACTAAACAAGGCTAAACAAAGGAAATAAGGTCAGGAACGTGACAAAGAGTCGATATAACAATTATATAACCTAACCAACACTGACACAGGTTCACATTTCCTTGGGATTTCCTATTCCCTGATTCCTGGGTGGTGTTCATTAGGTACTGAATGAAAGAAAACAGACTGAAACAGGGAGGAACTACCTAGTCCTAGACTAAATGTAAAAAAACATGTGTTGAAATGTTTTGCTATGATGTGACATAATGCATACGACCCTGGTTTAGGAATGAACCACCATCAGTCATTCCCATAATAAAGTAGCCATCTGTCCTTGTCCCCATCCCTGTGATTGTCACACCCTGATCTGTTTCACCTGTCTCCGCGCTTGTCTTCACCCCCTCCAGGTCTTGCCCATCTTCCTCATTATCCCCTGTGTATTTATATCTGTGTTCTCTGTTTGTCTGTTGCCAGTTTGTCTTGTCTTGTTAAGCTTACAGTTTTTCCGTGCTCCTGTTTCCCTTGTCGCTGTTTTTCTAGCCCTCCATACGCTGTCGGGACACCATGACCAGGGTTTGGAAAATTACTAGAGCAATTCTGTGGCAGCATGCCACAACGGAGATCTCCCAGACACTTAGTAATTCCCCTGCCAGTGATGATTTTGTACAGCCTACCCCAGATTCCCGGGAACCCCGCTTCCCTCCTCCTGAGTGCTATGTTGGCGACCCTGGAACCTGTCGGGCATTTCCTTCCCAGTGCTCCCTTATCTTTGAGCTGCAGCCCTCTTCATTCCCTTTCGGACCGTTCGAGAATAGAGTATCTTATAATGCTCACGTCTGGTAGGGCGCTCTCCTGGGCTACGGCGGTTTGGGAGCAACAGGCCGCCATTTGCCTTCGCTTGGAGGAATTCATGGCGGAGGTGAGGAAGGTATTCAATTCTCCGGTGTTCAGGAAAGAGGGGGCACGAAAGCTACTTCGATTACGTCAAGAACCGCATAGTGTTACCCTAGTGTAACGCATACCATACTACGTAACGCATACCATACTACGTAACGCATACCACCTGGTGCGGACACGAGAGGGGGACAAGTGTAAGACCTCCTTCAACATGGCCATCGGCCACTACGACTATCTGGTCATGCCCTTTGACCTCACCAATGCCCCTACTGTGTTCCAGGCTCTTTTGTCCTCGACTACTCTCTAGCTCTAGCTAGCTCTGCTCTAGCTAGCTCTAGGTGTTAGCATGAGCTGTTAGTTGTGTTATCGTTAGCTGTCAGCGTTCTGCTAGTGAATCGAAACAGAAACAGGCTGCAGGAGGTGTCTGACAAAGAACATGAAAAGCTATGAGAGTCCTGCGGTTGTGTAAGGAGTTTGGAATAGTTTTGAAGAGTAGTGTGAGATGCAGGCCGACAATTACTTCAAATCAAATCACATCCAATTGTATTGGTCACACACATGGTTAGCAGATGTCAATGCGAGTGTAGCGAAATGCTTGTGCTTCTAACAAGTAATCTAACAATTTCACAACAACTACCTTATACACACAAGTGTAAAGGAATGAATAAGAATATGTACATAAAAATATATTGATGAGCGATGGCCGAACGGCATAGGCAAGATGCGGTAGATGGTATAGAGTACAGTATATACATATGAGATGAGTAATGTAGGGTAAGTAAACAATATATAAAGTGGCATTGTTTAAAGTGGCTAGTGATACATTTATTACATCCATTGTTTTATTATTAAAGTGGCTAGAGATTTGAGTGAATATGTTGGCAGCAGCCACTCAATGTAAGTGATGGCTGTTTAACAGTCTGATGGCCTTGAGATATAAGCTGTTTTTCAGTCTCTCGGTCCCTGCTTTGATGCACCTGTACTGACCTCGCCTTCTGGATGACAGCGCGGTGAACAGGCAGTGGCTCGGGTGGTTGTTGTCCTTGATGATCTTTTGATGTCTTTTGAGACTTTGATGTCTCTTGATATGAGAGCCTTGGGCAATAGTCCAAGCAGAGGCATTCATACTGACTTGGAGTTGCGTAACTCACACACTTAGGCCGACCGACCTGATCACACACATGCACACACACACATGTGGCGGTCAGTGCCATTTAAGATGAGGACGATTAGTTTTTTCATGAGCATGGCCTTATTTCTTTTACTGCATATTGGATGACTGTCATTCATATTCCATTCGCCCAGTTCAATGTAACAGTGATAGGTTTAGGCTACTACATGATACTAGAATTTCCCCTACAACCTAGCCTAACTCTCATTTGCAACTGTTGGACTAATGATTACACCCTAGCTCAGCTAGAAGCAGGCAAGAGTGAGCAAGGTGGTATTGAATGTGTCACTGTCTGTCACCTTCATTACTAAAAATGATCTCGACGTGCACCTACGTTGTAAACTTTCATTCATAAGCTAGGTTGTAGCAACCTCATGATGGGTATAGGAACATTTGAGTATCATATATTACCCTAAATCTACATTGAGCTGGGTGGAAGGAATATGGATGACAGTCATCAAATATGCTGCAATAGAAATAAGGCCATGCTCATGAAAAATATATATATATTGTCCTCCCTCATTTTAAAGAAGAAATCTGACCCAGATGTTTTTTTGGGGGTGAAGTTTAAGGAGCTCCTTTAGCACCTCAGACTCTGACCGCCTGCAGAGAGAAACTTTATAGCAGGGCAGGGGGAAAAGAGGGAGGAGTGTCGGGGCTAATAGCATTAGAAGGGCTGGGAGATAAGTAAATGTTGGACGGGCAAGGAGACATGGCTGAGTCAAATAGGAATCCTGACTTAATTAAGTGGTGATTAAAGAGCTCAGCCATGTGCTTCTTGTCAGTAACAACCACATCATCAACATTAAGGGACACGGGCAGCTGTGAGGAGGAGGGTTTATTCAACAGGTCTTTAACTGTTTTACAGAACGTCTTGGGGTTAGACCCATAGAGAGAGAACTGCTCCTTAAAGTAAGTAACTTTGGCCTTTCATTTAGCCTTTGTGCACTTATTTCTCATTTGCCTGAACGGAGCCAGTCAGCCTGAGTATGCGTGTGCCGAGCCTTTCGCCAAATGCAATTCTTGAGGTGGAATAACTCTGCAAGATCACAGTCGAACCAGGGGCTGAACCTGTTTTTAATTCTCATTTTCTTTATGGGGGCATGTTAACAATACCACTGAAAATATCAAAAAATAAGGTCCAAGCGTCTTCGAAAGAGGGGATCAAGCTGATTCTATAGCATTTTACAGAGGCCAGTTCATGAAGGAAGGCTTGCTCATTACAGTTTTTTCCAATTGCTAACACACTAAAATGACATGCACAGCACAATTATTTAAACTGACACACAGAGAGCAAAACCTCTTCTCAAGTCTCCAAAAGTCTAAACACATTTTCTGCTTTACACACATTTTGCAATTCAAAATGACACTTTTTAAATGCACTGCACACGGTTCTCTGCATAAGACACAACAATCTGACATAAAGTCACATGTTTGCCATTTCAAAACATTGCCATTCAAAATGACACTACATGAGCTAATTGGCCAATACATGTGCCACCTGGCCAAACACCTCAATGGTTAATTGTTACCACTTCAATCAGGAAGTAAGCACTATGAAAAGACCACAGGTGAGCACCTTTTGTTTTACAACAACAATGGAAGCCGTTGCAGAGAGAGGAAGGGGAAGAGGAAGAGGGAGGGTGAGAATGAGAGGGGGAGGAAGAGTGAGACGTAGGGGTAGAGCTGGTAGAGGAGTTCATGGCCAAAGAAGACAACAACTTTCAAATGAAATCAGAGCAACCTTAGTTGATCATGTCATCAACCATTGGCTGACAATGCGAGAGGCTGGACAGAGAGTGCAGCCCAACTTGAGCCGTTTTACTGTCGCCTGTGTCATCTGGACATTTAGACTTGAGTACAGGTATGTAACCAAAATGTATTTTACACTATGTAGTACACCCCATGTCATAGTGTATCAGTTGGGTGACACCTGTTTACTTCATGAATGGCTGATGTCATACACTAACTGCACAAATTTCTGTAGAATTTACTCTACTGTGGGGGAAATATCTTTAGGCTGCATTGTCCAAGCCCTATTTTTTTGTTTTTTTGTTTTTCTAAAGGACTGAGAGACGCAACCATGGTGGAGGAAGGGGCCAAATGTTCACCCAGGGTACAGGAAGCTGCCATTGTAAACTTGGTTTTGGAAAATAATGAAATCAGATTACGAGAAATTCAAAGCCACATCATCCAAGACAACACCATATTCAACAACATTCAACGAGTCAGTCTGTCCACATTGGCTCGCATTCTCAAGCGAAACCAAATCAGAATGAAACAACTTTATAAGGTGCCGTTTGAGAGAAACTCTCAAAGAAACAAAGAGGTCAGACGAGCATATGTGGATGTAAGTACATTATTAAGTACATTCCCAGTGTACTGGATAACACCATATTGACTGCTTTTGTTCTTTGTTTTCAGGGAGTACTGGAAATGGATGCTCATGCAATCCCACATGAGTTCATCTTTATAGATGAGGAAGGGGGAGAAACGTCATTGGCCACAGAGCCATTATAGATGTTCCTGGCCAACGTGGTGGGAACATCACAATGTGCGCTGCCATCTCCAATACGCATGGTGTCCTCCACCGTCATGCCAACCTTGGACCATACAACACAGCCCATATTCTCACATTTCTGGTCAGACTCCACAACATTCTCATACCACCAGAGCGTATGAATGATGCAGACCATCAAAGAACCCGGTACGTTGTAGTATGGGACAACGTGAGCTTTCATCGTGCAGCCCCAGTCCAAAACTGGTTTGCTGACCACCCACCATTTCTCGTGCAATACCTCCCACCGTACTCACCATTTCTGAACCCCATAGAAGAGTTCTTTTCGGCATGGCGGTGGAAGGTATACGACCCGCAGCCCTTTGTGCGCATGCCTCTTGTGCAGGCTATGGAAGAGGCATGTGATGAGATTGATGTGGGTGCGATTCAGGGATGGATAAGGGATTCAAGGCGCTTCTTCCCTCGATGTCTGGCAAGGGAAGATATTGCCTGTGATGTGGACGAGGCGTTGTGGCCAGACCCAACTGTGCGGCAAGATGCTGCCTAATTATTTTTCTTGCCTCTTTTTTTCTATATATTTTTTCTGCAATTTTCTTTTTCAGTTTACTGTTTTTTTGTGAGCATATTTTTGTTCAGTCCAATGTAAATATATCTGCTGTGCATATGTTGCACTGACTTGTTTGGTGAAAAATAAAAAATTACATGTTTCAACAGCATGTGTGTGTATCTGCAAATATTTCTGTGCATCTGAAGAATTTTCTACAATTTGAACTATTTTAGTATTATGGCAAAGCATACTAAAGATGAGAGTGCTTTTCATTACGCCCAACAGTGTGTAGTTGGTTAGACAAAAATCTGGTAATATGAATGAAGTGTGTGCCATTTCGAGCAAATGTTTGATTTTGATAATGCTATATATAGTTTTGGTTGCAGTGCTTCATTTTGCAGGATATATGAGGTATTTTGCAGTTTGGGTGTGTGGTTTTGTGAATTGTGTTAAGTATTTTGATAAAACCAGCCTAGTTTGCAAAATTGTGTTTTAGCAATTGGGAAAAACTGTAATATTTTTTAACGTCTATGACAAATCAGGACAGGTCGTTTCACTGAGCAGCCGTTACGAACACAGGCTGTAAAACAGTGATCACTAAGGTGATCTGACAGCACCAGCTGTCAGAGCAGCTCACATATTACTGCACCTGTACATAGCCCATCTATAATTTAGCCCAAACAACTACCTCTTCCCCTACTTTATTTATTTATTTTGCTCCTTTGCACCCCATTATTTCTATTATTTCTATTATTTCTTCTACTTTACTCCATGTGTAACTTTGTGTTGTATGTGTCGAACTGCTTTGCTTTATCTTGGCCAGGTTGCAATTGTAAATGATAACTTGTTCTCAACTTGCCTACCTGGTTAAATAAAGGTGAAATAAAAAAAAAAATTAAATTAAAGGTAATTAAAGAAAACACCAGACTGATACCTATCAGGATTATTTGTGAGGATAACATCGGGAGAGTAGCCTTTTCTGGGTGTTTGGAGTCATACCTTGTGGGATTGGTAATAATCGGCAAAAGAATTAGGGAGTCCGATTGCTTTACGACTTGGTCAGGTGGTTTAAGCATGTCCCAGTTTAAGTCACCTAGCCGTACAAATTCAGACTTAGTGTAAGGGGCCAGGAGTGAGCTTAGGGCAGGTAGGGTACAGGCCGGTGCTGATGGAGGCCAAAAGTCTGTGTAACCAATAGAGAGTCAGAGTCCTGAGGCTACACAAATATAACTTTACTATTCATACTATTCATGGTCGAATGATCAACTAGACATGAAGGGCATGTGCCCAGGGGCCCAGGCCTACAGGGGGCCCCCATTGATTGTGTTACTCACTCTCACTCAGTACTCATATTGATAGTTTTGAAAGGAAAATATAAGGATATTAGTTTAAAAACTCTGTGTGTGTGTGTGTGTGTGTGTGTGTGTGTGTGGTATACTTACAATTTCCCACAGGATGACAACGTTTTCTCCCATGATGATGTAGATTCCTCAGGCGATGTCTCCATACCGCTTCCACGCATGGATCGTCTCCAATGTCTGCTGCAGCACCAGGTTGGCAACACACACACACAGAATAAGACGACGACTGTGGGATTCCTTTCAACTATTAGAAGGTCTTAGTTCTGTCCTCACACAACTTTTTTAATGTAACTTTTTCACCTCGGACGCTTTATCTGGACACAGACCTGCAGGACCTCCTCTGGCCGAAAAAAAATAGCTAGGTGACATGATGCCTTCTCCTTTCAGTCGCTGTACTCTTCATATACAGGCGAACTATCACCTTATGGTGAGGATAACCGAGTTGCAAGCTTCGGAGTAATTGTCTCAGGCCCCCATCTCAGTTAGGGGGAGTGATGAGCTCTACAGCAGACTCGCACAACTCAATCGCTGGTTGAAAACTGTTTTCTGCCCCTCCCAAAAGATAGAATTCGGAAATAACGGACCCTCTCTTTTGGACTCCCCCACAAACGGGACCAAGCCTGGCCTGCTGAGGAGTGACGGACTCCATCCTAGCTGGAGGGGTGCTCTCACCTAATCTATCAACATAGACAGGTACCTGTGCTTCATCATGAGGCACTCCTAGACTCCATTACCTCTCTCATTACCTCCCCTTTATCTGGCACTCTCTTAGGTTCCTTCCCCAGGCAGTACTGTTTCTGTGTTTCATGTCAAGACGCTACTCCTATGTTGTATCGTTCCATGTTCTTTGTTGTGTTAAACGTACCACCCGCTTCTCGGCTCCCGGCATCTACGTTACAGAATACTGCCTCAGCAAATGGAAGCACCAGGAAATCAGAACATCTCCCAGATGGTGGACGAGCAGGGATACCTACTTTGTCAACACCGCGACCAGCTGGCGCAACTGGGGACGGCTATGGAAGAAGTTCAACGTCTCGAACACACCTGAGAGGCTTTGCCTTCAACTAGCGGAGGATACTCTACCACCAGTCGAGCCAGCACACCAGCCCATTCAGCAACATGGCGACCTCTGGTGGACAACCAGAGACTTACACAACCAGAGACTTTCTGATTAACTACTCTCCACAGACTAATCAAGTGATTTCAACAGAGCGAGATGACAAAAACATACAAGCGTAAATATGCATATTGCATTTCTCGATCCGAATGAGCCGTTGTTAGGATGCTAAATATCCATATTTACGATGAACGTATTATTCAACTGTATGTACGATAGTTGAATTCCTTTGTCTCTCCTCCTGCCGCTCTTTCTCCCCCCCCTTTCATTGTGTAGCAAGCTGTCATATTGGGTTAGTCCAATAGGGACTTTCCATTGCATCATGTTAGTAACCAATGTATCCTGTGTGTGTGTTTATGTAATTCTGTGTGATTATTTAGTTAGTAAATAAATAATTTTACCAATTTGTGTATGGCTACTTCATCATGGAGACTAGCGTTCAAGCAGATTTGAAGTCAACAACGTTCAGAATGAGACTGAGTTAATAATCATTCATTCAGGAAACGGTAACTCATTAAACAAACTTTTTCCATGGTGCCCCAAGATTACTAATGAGTTAATTGTTACATGAGCAATTTAATCATCGTAATAATTAAACATAGTTAATTGATTTGATAAAATAATCGTCATCGTATTAATGGTACCAGCGTCACGACAGAGCTCTATTTTTTATGGAATGGTCTGCCTATCCATGTTGATCTCGACCTTTAAGTCTTATCTGAAGAGATGCTTCAGTAGGTCCTATGATTGAGTGTAGTCCGGCCCGAGGTGCAAAGGTGAACAGCAAGGCACTAGAGTGATGTTACAACCCTTGCTGTCTCTGCCTGGCTAGCTCCCTTTTTTCAACTGGGATTCTTTGCCTCTGACCCTATTACGGGGGCTTAGTCACTGGCTTTACGAGTACTTTTCCAATGCCCTCCCTAGGAGGGGTGCATCATGTTGTGCCAGGCTTTTTTTTTCGCTATACTCGACATGAGTGGGTTGAGTCACTGACGTGAACATCCCATCCGGTCTTGCGCCCCCTCGGGCTTGTGCCGTGGAGGAAATCTTCCTGGGCTATACTCAGCCTTGTCTCAGGGTAGTAAGTTGGTGGTCTGCTGATATCCCTTTGGTGGTGTGGGGGCTGTGCTTTGGCAAAGTGGGTGGGGTTATATCCTGCCTGGTTGGCCCTGTCCGGGGGTATCGTTGGGAAGGGCCACAGTGTACAACTCCCAAGATACAACTCCCTTGTATGAAACCAAGAGAAGCCACCTCCTGCTATGTTGTGAGTGGCTACCTGGTTGATCCTGCTTGTCTCGAAGATTAAGCCGAGGAAGTGTAAGTACACACGGCCGGTACAGTGAAACTGCGAATGGCTCATTAAATCATTTTTCAACATCAGCATGTCCCTAACTTCATGGAGCACAATCACTTCAGAGAAATATGTTACCCTTACCTGAGAAGATGAGGATTAGGAGGGAGAAGAGATGAGGAGCCATGTGTCGGTTTGTGTCTGTGTGCTATATATTACCTGTGCACAAATGCGTGTGTCAAGGACCAAGGCACCAAAGACAATGACTTTTCTTATACATCACTGTCTGTAACTCTTTTCATGCTTCTGTTTGTCGTCACCTTCTTCCCTCATCGGCAGAAAGTAATGCATTATATGGGCTAGTTGTAAACCCAAGGCTCGCAGTCACCTCAATTTCCTTTATTTTTTTAACTTAAATTTTATTTCATTTCTTTTTCCAATAAATGTACACTCTGGGAACAGAGGAGGCCTCAAAACGTCAGACGTTCTGTTATTTTATCCCATTACAAAGCACATCTATGTGTAACATACTGTTTTTCCCCCCTCTTTGTACAAAACTCAAAACAGATCATCAAAAAGGCAGTTGTTTCAAAACTCTAAGCACATTTACAATTGACAAAGTACAACACACAAAATCATAGTCACTTTTTCACCAGACTTAATCAGTGTTTCATATCAAAGTACCTCAACATGCTCTTAATTGATGATCACTTAAACGTTTGGTAAACCTATCAATTTGACCTTAACCAGCCTCGCCTGCCTGTCATGCTGGCTGTAGAAGGACCATAGGTGGAGGGTTGTGAAGGCTGTTGTAAGCCCCATCCAACAGCTGCATGTTGGGGTCTGACAGGACAAAGTCAGGGCTGTCCTGAAGAGCTGGATTTTTTGTTTTTAAAGTGACAAGCTAAATGTGTTGAGGTACAGTAGCCTACAGCACTATCATGGCTAGTTATGTCAATTATATTTTCCTCAGCAATCAGTTCATGATTTTTACAGATGAAGACGGAATTGTAATAAAATTGCTGTACCTCTGACCAAAATTGCATATTTTATAGGTATAACATAGCAAGTCAGATCACATCTAGTCACCTTCTGATCCAAGGCTTGTTTTGTAATACTGGAGTGTAGGCCTGTTCTGAACAGGGACATTGTCATCGTTATCCTCTAACTAACTAACTACTATAACAAACTAACGAACTAGCAACTACTTTGCAGTCGTCTGTGTAAATGCAGTACCTTATCTAAACACAAGATGGAGAAATGGACCTTCAATGGGCATACAGTATAATTTCATCCTGAAATAGAAACAGAATGCAATTGTGTTCAACTCACACACACTAAATTATTTCACTCTGATAAAACCGTCATTGAAAATATGAGATTTTTCTTTAAAAATGCTTTACATGGTGGCTGTCATGGTCCTTTTTGGTCTAACTGTCGTGTTTTCTATCCGCTATACACCCAGTGTGAGCAGCCTTTAGAGTAATATTATTAGGCTTCACAAAGTGTTTTATTGGTCAGTAACATTATTGAAAAGGTCAGCTCATTTCTGAAACGCAATCCAATAATCAAATTAGCTGCTATCAAAACAATGTTTCAGATAATAGACTACCCTTACAGAGGCCAAATAAACACAATACAGTAATATAGCTCTGTTACATTATTGAAAAAAAATAGGTTGCCTGACAAATAAACTGTTACTGTGAACTTGTTGGTGGTCAAATGTGGTCCAGATTGACTGATCATTTCCCCATCCTCCCACCACAATGTACTACTACCATAATTAAGCAATAAGGCACGAGGGGGTGTAGAATACAACAGGTGAAACCTTTCAGTGAAATGCTTACTTACAGGCTCTAACCAACAGCGCAATTTTTTGGTAAAAAAAAAATGTCTTCGGTGAACAATGGATAAGTAAAGAAATAAAAACAACAGTAAAAAAGACAGTGAAAAATAACAGTAGCAAGGCTATATACGGTGGCGAGGCTATATACAGTAGCGAGGCCATAACAGTGGTGAGGCTATATACAGGCGCCGGTTAGTCGGGCTGATTGAGGTAGTATGTACATGTAGGTATGGTTAAAGTGACTATGCATATATGATAAACAGAGAGTAGCAGTAGCGTAAAGAGGGGTTGGCGGGTGTGGGAAACAATGCAGATAGTCCGGGTAGCCAATGTGCGGGGGCACCGGTTAGTCTGGGGCGGCAGGTAGCCTAGTGGTTAGAGCATTGGACTAGTAACCGAAAGGTTGCAAGATTGAATCCCTGAGCTGACAAGGTAAAAATATGTCGTTCTGCCCCTGAACAAGGCAGTTAACCCACTGTTCCTAGGCCGTCATTGAAATTAAGAATTTGTTCTTAACTGACTTGCCTAGTTAAATAAAGGTAAAATAAAAAAATAAAAAAAGTTGAGCTAATTGAGGTAGTATGTACATGAATGTATTGTTAAAGTGACTATGCATATATGAAAAACAGAGAGGAGCAGCAACGTAAAAATAGGGGTTGGGTTGGGGGAGCACACAATGCAAATAGTCCGGGTAGCCATTTGATTACCTGTTCAGGAGTCTTATGGCTTGGGGGTAAAAACTGTTGAGAAGCCTTTTGGTCCTAGACTTGGCGCTCCGGTACCGCTTGCCATGCGGTAGTAGAGAAAACAGTTTATGACTGGGGTGGCTGGAGTCTTTGACAATTTTTAGGGCCTTCCTCTGACACCGCCTGGTGTAGAGGTCCTTGATGGCAGGCAGCTTAGCCCCAGTGATGTACTGGGCCGTACGCACTACCCTCTGTAGTGCCTTGCAGTCGGGGGCCAAGCAGTTGCTGTGCCAGGCAGTGATGCAACCAGTCAGGATGCTCTCGATGTTGCAGCTGAAGAACCTTTTGAGGTAAAACGGATGTAAGTTTCCCAGCATTAAAGTCTTGTTTGCTTATGGCCTTATACAGCTCGTTGAGTGTGGTCTTAGTACCAGCATCGGTTTGTGGTGGTAAATAGACAGCTATGAAAAATATAGATGAAAACTTTCTTGGTAAATAGTGTGGTCTACAGCTTATCATGAGATACTCTACCTCAGGTGAGCAAAACCTCAAGACTTCATTAATATTAGATTTTGACAAATAGACACAGACCGCCACCCCTCGTCTTAAACCCAGCCAGCTGTATGTTATCCATGTCGTCCTTCAGCCACGACTCGGTGAAACATAAGATATTCAAAAATGTTAATGTCCTGTTGGTAGGATAGTCTAGATCGGAGGCCATCCAGTTTATTCTCCAATGACTGCATGCTGGCTAATAGGACTGATGGTAGAGGCGGGTTACCCACTCGCCGTCAGATTCTTACAAGGCACCCCGACCTACTACCCCTATATCTCCACCTCTTCTTCATGCGAATGACTGGGATTTGGGCCTTGTCCGGTGTCTGAAGTAAATCCTTTGCGTCCGACTCGTTAAATAAAAAATCTTCGTCGAGTACGAGGTGAGCAATCGCTGTTCTGATATTCAGAAGCTCTTTACGGTCATAAGAGACAGTGGCAGAAAGATTATGTACAAAATAAGTAACAAATAAGATGAAAAAACACACAAAATAGCACAATTGGTTTGGAGCCCTTAAAACCGCAGCCATCTCCTCCGGCGCCATTATTATAAGAAGGCTAGTGTATGGAATTTTGTATGGAATTGATGACAAGTAAGAATGATTGATTGTTTAATGCTTATATTTACACCAATTCTGAAAATATTCCTGTTATATGATAACGAATACCTCAAGTAGCCTATATGTGTGTGACACATGCTCTGTAATGTGTGGTCTCCTCTCATACTCTTTGGCTGCATTTACACAGGCAGCCCAATTCTGATATTTTGGCCAATGTTTGGCAAACTAGCCGATCTGATTCGTCAAAAGACTACTGCACACAGAAACCTTGTCAAAGCAATATTAGAATAATACAATTTACTCAAATACCCGGTTTCATGAGAATGATTTGGCTCTGGTTATAACCTACCAGGCTGCTCTTCCAAGTTAAAATGATCAATGTCTACAAGAAAAACTAATAGGAATGTGTGTTTAAAGCTATTCCAATCTATTCCTGTTTCCTGTGTGTGTGTGTGTGTGTGTGTGTGTGTGTGTGTGTGTGTGTGTGTGTGTGTGTGTGTGTGTGTGTGTGTGTGTGTGTGTGTGTGTGTGTGTGTGTGTGTGTGT
Organism: Salvelinus alpinus; assembly: GCF_045679555.1. Taxonomy (NCBI): domain Eukaryota; kingdom Metazoa; phylum Chordata; class Actinopteri; order Salmoniformes; family Salmonidae; genus Salvelinus; species Salvelinus alpinus. Next base: position 4,455,359 of record NC_092109.1, read on the forward strand.
GTGTGTGTGTGTGTGTGTGTGTGTGTGTGTGTGTGTGTGTGTGTGTGTGTGTGTGGCGTGGGATGGATTACAGTGCCGGATCGAGGCCAGAGTTGGTAAGTGATACTATTTCATGGCTCTCTCCAAGTTGCTTCTCTCTTCCTGACCTCATTGAAGACAACCCTGCCCAGTGACATCCAGATGTGGCAGGGTTGAGCCACATGCAGCTGTCATTATTTGTATCCCAGTTAGAGGAAAAATAGGACATGACAGATTTGTGTTTCCTTCCACAATTCACACTTCCTGTCACAGGATGGCACATACTGTATGCTTACTATGCTTACATCACCACTACACAGAATGTGTGTATGGCTCTATTGTTCATGATTAAAATTGTATTGTATGGATGGTTGCAGCTTTATCCTGCAGTTTGTGTTGTGTATAATTTTTTATTTTTGGTGCCAAGGTCATGTATAAATTGCCTGGCTGGGCTGTGGGACAGTGGAATTGTTAACAGACATTACCTGTGGAATGCGGGGATTATGGTGCTGTAACTCCCTGCTATCAACCAATCAGCATCCAGGATCCAAACAACCCATTTTATGAAGTCTAATAATCCTGGCTGGATAATCGTACCCTGTGAGGGCCTGTGTGGGTGCAGGCTTTTGCTCCAGACCAAACAGTGCCGGTAACACACTTGATTCAACGGATGAACATCTTGATTGAAGAATATGATACTTTGAAACAGGTATTCTGTCACGATCGTCTTCTGGTGAATGAGTGGACCAAGGCGCAGCGTGATATAAATACATCCTCTTTTTATTTACGAAGAAGATGAACACGAACCGAAACACTTTCAAACTAAACAAAACAACAAACGACCGTGAAGCTACAAAACAAAAGTGCGCACACACAAGCTACTAACGTTTAGACATAGACAATTACCCACCACAGCCTAATGCCTATGGCTGCCTAAATATGGCTCCCAATCAGAGACAACAATAAACAGCTGTCTCTGATTGAGAACCCAAACCAGGCAACCATAGACGTTCCTAAATACCTACACTGAACACAACCCCATACACTCTACAAAACCCCCTATACAATACAACCACCCAAGACGAGACAACTACACACAAACATCCCCCATGTCACACCCTGACCTAACTAAAATAATACAGAAAACAAAGATAACTAAGGCCAGGGCGTGACAGTACCCCCCCCCCAAAGGTGCGGACTCCGGCCGCAAAACCTGACACAGAAGGGGAGGGTCCGGGTGGGCCTTCCTACGGCGGCGGCTCGGGTGCGGGACGTGGCCCCCACTCCACCATAGTCAAGGGTGGCTCTGGCAGATCCTGGCTGACTGGTGGCTCTGGCAGATCCTGGCTGACTGGCGGCTCTGGCAGATCCTGGCTGACTGGCGGCTCTGGCAGATTCTGACTGGCGGGCGGCTCTGGCTCCTCCTGACTGGCGGGCGGCTCTGGCTGCTCCTGGCTGACTGGCGGCTCTGGCAGATCCTGGCTGACTGGCGGCTCTGGCAGATCCTGACTGGCGGGCGGCTCTGGCTGCTCCTGACTGGCGGGCGGCTCTGGCTGCTCCTGACTGGCGGGCGGCTCTGGCTGCTCCTGACTGGCGGGCGGCTATGGGTGCTCCTGACTGGCGGGCGGCTCTGGCTGCTCCTGACTGGCGGGCGGCTCTGGCTGCTCCTGACTGGCGGACGGCTCTAGCGGCTCCTGACTGACGGAAGGCTCTAGCGGCTCCTGACTGACGGACGGCTCTGAAGGCTCAGGACAGACGGGCGGCTCTGAAGGCTCAGGACAGACGGGCGGCTTTGAAGGCTCAGGACAGACGGGCGGCTCAGACGGTGCTGGGCAGACGGGCAGCGCAGGCGGCGCTTGGCAGACGGACAGCTCAGACGGCGTTGGGCAGACGGGCAGTGCAGGCGACGCTGGGCAGACGGACAGCGCAGACGGCGCTGGGCAGACGGCAGACTCTGGCTGGCTGAGGCGCACAGTAGGCCTGGTGCGTGGTGCCAGAACTGGAGGTACCGGGCTAAGGACACGCACCTCAAGGCTAGTGCGGGGAGCAGCAACAGGACGCACAGGACTCTGGAGACACACAGGAGGCTTGGTGCGTGGTGCCGGAACTGGTGGTACCGGGCTGGAGACACGCACCATAGGGCGAGTGCGTGGAGGAGGAACAGGGCTCTGGAGACGCACTGGAAGCCTGGTGCGTGGTGTAGGCACTGGTGGTACTGGGCTGGGGCGGGGAGGTGGCGCCGGATATACCGGACCGTGCAGGCGTACTGGCTCCCTTGAGCACTGAGCCTGCCCAACCTTACCTGGTTGAATGCTCCCCGTAGCCCGACCAGTGCAGGGAGGTGGAATAACTCGCACTGGGCTGTGTTGGCGAACCGGGGACACCATGCGTAAGGCTGGTGCCATGTAAGCCGGCCCGAGGAGACGCACTGGTGACCAGACGCGTTGAGCCGGCTTCATGGCACCTGGCTCTATGCTCAATCTAGCCCTGCCAGTGCGGGGAGGTGGAATAACCCGCACCGGGCTATGCACACGTACAGGAGACACCATGCGCTCTACCGCATAACACGGTGTCTGCCCGTACTCTCGCTTCCCACGGTAAGCACGGAGAGTTGGCGCAGGTCTCCTACCTGACTTCGCCACACTCCGTTGTAGCCACCCCCCAATATATTTTTTGGGCTGACTCACAGGTTTCCTACCGCGTCGTCGTGCTGCCTCCATTCGCCGGTATCCCTCCTCACACTGCGCCAGAGAATCCCAGGCGGGCTCCGGCATTCTCCCTGGGTCGATCGCCCACCTGTCGATCTCCTCCCACTTAGTGTAGTCCAGATTTTGCTCCCATTGCCATTCCTCCTTGCACTGCTCCTGCTGCCGCTTATCACGCTGCTTGGTCCCGTTATGGTGGGTAATTCTGTCACGATCGTCTTCTGGTGAATGAGTGGACCAAGCGTGATATAAATACATCCTCTTTTTATTTACGAAGAAGATGAACACGAACCGAAACACTTTCAAACTAAACAAAACAACAAACGACCGTGAAGCTACAAAACAAAAGTGCGCACACACAAGCTACTAACGTTTAGACATAGACAATTACCCACCACAGCCTAATGCCTATGGCTGCCTAAATATGGCTCCCAATCAGAGACAACAATAAACAGCTGTCTCTGATTGAGAACCCAAACCAGGCAACCATAGACGTTCCTAAATACCTACACTGAACACAACCCCATACACTCTACAAAACCCCCTATACAATACAACCACCCAAGACGAGACAACTACACACAAACATCCCCCATGTCACACCCTGACCTAACTAAAATAATACAGAAAACAAAGATAACTAAGGCCAGGGCGTGACAGTACCCCCCCCCCAAAGGTGCGGACTCCGGCCGCAAAACCTGACACAGAAGGGGAGGGTCCGGGTGGGCCTTCCTACGGCGGCGGCTCGGGTGCGGGACGTGGCCCCCACTCCACCATAGTCAAGGGTGGCTCTGGCAGATCCTGGCTGACTGGTGGCTCTGGCAGATCCTGGCTGACTGGCGGCTCTGGCAGATCCTGGCTGACTGGCGGCTCTGGCAGATTCTGACTGGCGGGCGGCTCTGGCTCCTCCTGACTGGCGGGCGGCTCTGGCTGCTCCTGGCTGACTGGCGGCTCTGGCAGATCCTGGCTGACTGGCGGCTCTGGCAGATCCTGACTGGCGGGCGGCTCTGGCTGCTCCTGACTGGCGGGCGGCTCTGGCTGCTCCTGACTGGCGGGCAGCTCTGGCTGCTCCTGACTGGCGGGCGGCTCTGGCTGCTCCTGACTGGCGGGCGGCTCTGGCTGCTCCTGACTGGCGGACGGCTCTAGCGGCTCCTGACTGACGGACGGCTCTAGCGGCTCCTGACTGACGGACGGCTCTGAAGGCTCAGGACAGACGGGCGGCTCTGAAGGCTCAGGACAGACGGGCGGCTTTGAAGGCTCAGGACAGACGGGCGGCTCAGATGGTGCTGGGCAGACGGGCAGCGCAGGCGGCGCTTGGCAGACGGACAGCTCAGACGGCGTTGGGCAGACGGGCAGTGCAGGCGACGCTGGGCAGACGGACAGCGCAGACGGCGCTGGGCAGACGGCAGACTCTGGCTGGCTGAGGCGCACAGTAGGCCTGGTGCGTGGTGCCAGAACTGGAGGTACCGGGCTAAGGACACGCACCTCAAGGCTAGTGCGGGGAGCAGCAACAGGACGCACAGGACTCTGGAGACACACAGGAGGCTTGGTGCGTGGTGCCGGAACTGGTGGTACCGGGCTGGAGACACGCACCATAGGGCGAGTGCGTGGAGGAGGAACAGGGCTCTGGAGACGCACTGGAAGCCTGGTGCGTGGTGTAGGCACTGGTGGTACTGGGCTGGGGCGGGGAGGTGGCGCCGGATATACCGGACCGTGCAGGCGTACTGGCTCCCTTGAGCACTGAGCCTGCCCAACCTTACCTGGTTGAATGCTCCCCGTAGCCCGACCAGTGCAGGGAGGTGGAATAACTCGCACTGGGCTGTGTTGGCGAACCGGGGACACCATGCGTAAGGCTGGTGCCATGTAAGCCGGCCCGAGGAGACACACTGGTGACCAGACGCGTTGAGCCGGCTTCATGGCACCTGGCTCTATGCTCAATCTAGCCCTGCCAGTGCGGGGAGGTGGAATAACCCGCACCGGGCTATGCACACGTACAGGAGACACCATGCGCTCTACCGCATAACACGGTGTCTGCCCGTACTCTCGCTTCCCACGGTAAGCACGGAGAGTTGGCGCAGGTCTCCTACCTGACTTCGCCACACTCCGTTGTAGCCACCCCCCAATATATTTTTTGGGCTGACTCACAGGTTTCCTACCGCGTCGTCGTGCTGCCTCCATTCGCCGGTATCCCTCCTCACACTGCGCCAGAGAATCCCAGGCGGGCTCCGGCATTCTCCCTGGGTCGATCGCCCACCTGTCGATCTCCTCCCACTTAGTGTAGTCCAGATTTTGCTCCCATTGCCATTCCTCCTTGCACTGCTCCTGCTGCCGCTTATCACGCTGCTTGGTCCCGTTATGGTGGGTAATTCTGTCACGATCGTCTTCTGGTGAATGAGTGGACCAAGCGTGATATAAATACATCCTCTTTTTATTTACGAAGAAGATGAACACGAACCGAAACACTTTCAAACTAAACAAAACAACAAACGACCGTGAAGCTACAAAACAAAAGTGCGCACACACAAGCTACTAACGTTTAGACATAGACAATTACCCACCACAGCCTAATGCCTATGGCTGCCTAAATATGGCTCCCAATCAGAGAAAACAATAAACAGCTGTCTCTGATTGAGAACCCAAACCAGGCAACCATAGACGTTCCTAAATACCTACACTGAACACAACCCCATACACTCTACAAAACCCCCTATACAATACAACCACCCAAGACGAGACAACTACACACAAACATCCCCCATGTCACACCCTGACCTAACTAAAATAATACAGAAAACAAAGATAACTAAGGCCAGGGCGTGACAGTACCCCCCCCCCAAAGGTGCGGACTCCGGCCGCAAAACCTGACACAGAAGGGGAGGGTCCGGGTGGGCCTTCCTACGGCGGCGGCTCGGGTGCGGGACGTGGCCCCCACTCCACCATAGTCAAGGGTGGCTCTGGCAGATCCTGGCTGACTGGTGGCTCTGGCAGATCCTGGCTGACTGGCGGCTCTGGCAGATCCTGGCTGACTGGCGGCTCTGGCAGATTCTGACTGGCGGGCGGCTCTGGCTCCTCCTGACTGGCGGGCGGCTCTGGCTGCTCCTGGCTGACTGGCGGCTCTGGCAGATCCTGGCTGACTGGCGGCTCTGGCAGATCCTGACTGGCGGGCGGCTCTGGCTGCTCCTGACTGGCGGGCGGCTCTGGCTGCTCCTGACTGGCGGGCGGCTCTGGCTGCTCCTGACTGGCGGGCGGCTCTGGCTGCTCCTGACTGGCGGGCGGCTCTGGCTGCTCCTGACTGGCGGACGGCTCTAGCGGCTCCTGACTGACGGACGGCTCTAGCGGCTCCTGACTGACGGACGGCTCTGAAGGCTCAGGACAGACGGGCGGCTCTGAAGGCTCAGGACAGACGGGCGGCTTTGAAGGCTCAGGACAGACGGGCGGCTCAGACGGTGCTGGGCAGACGGGCAGCGCAGGCGGCGCTTGGCAGACGGACAGCTCAGACGGCGTTGGGCAGACGGGCAGTGCAGGCGACGCTGGGCAGACGGACAGCGCAGACGGCGCTGGGCAGACGGCAGACTCTGGCTGGCTGAGGCGCACAGTAGGCCTGGTGCGTGGTGCCAGAACTGGAGGTACCGGGCTAAGGACACGCACCTCAAGGCTAGTGCGGGGAGCAGCAACAGGACGCACAGGACTCTGGAGACACACAGGAGGCTTGGTGCGTGGTGCCGGAACTGGTGGTACCGGGCTGGAGACACGCACCATAGGGCGAGTGCGTGGAGGAGGAACAGGGCTCTGGAGACGCACTGGAAGCCTGGTGCGTGGTGTAGGCACTGGTGGTACTGGGCTGGGGCGGGGAGGTGGCGCCGGATATACCGGACCGTGCAGGCATACTGGCTCCCTTGAGCACTGAGCCTGCCCAACCTTACCTGGTTGAATGCTCCCCGTAGCCCGACCAGTGCAGGGAGGTGGAATAACTCGCACTGGGCTGTGTTGGCGAACCGGGGACACCATGCGTAAGGCTGGTGCCATGTAAGCCGGCCCGAGGAGACACACTGGTGACCAGACGCGTTGAGCCGGCTTCATGGCACCTGGCTCTATGCTCAATCTAGCCCTGCCAGTGCGGGGAGGTGGAATAACCCGCACCGGGCTATGCACACGTACAGGAGACACCATGCGCTCTATCGCATAACACGGTGTCTGCCCGTACTCTCGCTTCCCACGGTAAGCACGGAGAGTTGGCGCAGGTCTCCTACCTGACTTCGCCACACTCCGTTGTAGCCACCCCCCAATATATTTTTTGGGCTGACTCACAGGTTTCCTACCGCGTCGTCGTGCTGCCTCCATTCGCCGGTATCCCTCCTCACACTGCGCCAGAGAATCCCAGGCGGGCTCCGGCATTCTCCCTGGGTCGATCGCCCACCTGTCGATCTCCTCCCACTTAGTGTAGTCCAGATTTTGCTCCCATTGCCATTCCTCCTTGCACTGCTCCTGCTGCCGCTTATCACGCTGCTTGGTCCCGTTATGGTGGGTAATTCTGTCACGATCGTCTTCTGGTGAATGAGTGGACCAAGCGTGATATAAATACATCCTCTTTTTATTTACGAAGAAGATGAACACGAACCGAAACACTTTCAAACTAAACAAAACAACAAACGACCGTGAAGCTACAAAACGAAAGTGCGCACACACAAGCTACTAACGTTTAGACATAGACAATTACCCACCACAGCCTAATGCCTATGGCTGCCTAAATATGGCTCCCAATCAGAGACAACAATAAACAGCTGTCTCTGATTGAGAACCCAAACCAGGCAACCATAGACTTTCCTAAATACCTACACTGAACACAACCCCATACACTCTACAAAACCCCCTATACAATACAACCACCCAAGACGAGACAACTACACACAAACATCCCCCATGTCACACCCTGACCTAACTAAAATAATACAGAAAACAAAGATAACTAAGGCCAGGGCGTGACATATTCTACTGCTTGGGCTGGAGCAAGAGTCTGCACCTACACCAGTCCTTTGCGCATAAGATTGGACACCACTCTTTGTCACTGGCTACATTGTAAGAATAGATTGTACACAGATACTGATGTCTGGTTGACATTATAGGTCAATAAGTTGTAAATGGATTCATTTAGCAGCACAAAAACAGTCTGGAAGGCAGGGGGTTAAAACATTCAGCCATGCAGGAACCAGACAAGCAACTCTCAAACATCCTGATTCATGTTTTTGTTGTCAATGATATTTGTGTTCCTCTTTCTGACATGTAGCAGACAGTAGTACAAGGCCAATGATCATTTCCTGTTCATAAGGCTAAGGATAATTTCCTGTTCATAATTGGTACATAGTTGGTACTGGACAGCAGTGTTTGGTCTTCATGGTGGTTCAAGTTCTTTGATGTGTCATGAGGTTAGTAAATTACAGTCATTTACACTGTGTGTTTGTTTTATATGTACAGCAGGTTAATATGCCTAAGATACAAGTCTGTCTTAATTTATAACAGCTGCACACTGAATATATAGAATCCGCTGTCTGAACTTCAAGCTGGCTCAGATTGGTACATGCCCGCATCTCTTATCGTTTAAGGGTGAGGGTGGAGAGAGGATATGAAGATAATTTGGGATCAAAAGAATTGGCCCAGAAGAAAAAGCACATAAATGAAAAAATATATATATTGTGAGAGCGAAGTAATGCAAGTTGAAAATGAAAATAATAATAAAAAACAAATCAAATAAATATTGAATTGTATGAAACGTATTGAAAATGGTTTTGAATGCATTCAATTGATGTTTGCATCCAATCTTAAAGTTTATTTGGTCAAACAACTTATTTTCACTCTCGGTTCTTGTGGTTCCTTCTTGTCCCTCCTTTATCCACCTTCCTTCAAGTCATCTTTTCTCTCCACCGAGTTTGGGTACTCCATTGACGTGGAGGTGGAGTTAGGGGGATGGGTGTGTCCACTGAGCCACGTGGGACTGCATAATCAATAGATTATGCACGTCATAAAACAGATTCCTGGTAATAAAGGTCATGGTGATCTGCTTCCAGCTAACTACTTCCTGTTTTTAGCTGTTGTTTGCCTATATTGAGAAACACTCTTTTCATGACACTTCGATTCAGCTATGACTGTAAATTACTTTTACGTAGCAGTTTTTCTTGGCTCACTCTTCCATGTAGAACTGGTTTAACTCAGCAATGTTTGTGGGTTTTCAAGCATGAACTACTCATTTCAAGTCTTGCCACAACATCTCAATTGGGATTAGGTCTGGACTTTAAGACTTTAACTTGGCCATTCCAAAACTTCATATTTGTTGCTTTTTAGACATTTTCATGTGTACTTAATTGTGTGTTTTGGATCGTCTTACTGCATGACTCAGCTGCGCTTCAGCTTCAGCTCACAGACGGATGGCCTGACATTCTCCTGATGAATTCTCTGAAACGGAGCAGAATTCATGGCTCCTTCTAAGGAAGTTGTCCAGGTCCTGAGGCAGCAAAGCATCCCCAAACCATCACATTACCACCACCATGCATGAACGTTGGTATAAGGTTTTTACTGTGGAATGCAGTATTTGGTTTTCGCCAGGCACAATGGTACCCATGTCGTCCAAAAGGTTATACTTTTGACTCATCTGTCCATAGAACATTCTTTCAAGAGTCTTGATGATCATACAGGTGCTTTTTGGCAAACTTGAGTCAACTTTTTGGACCAGATGGGTCGGGTCCCATTATGTCTCCCGAAAACCAAACACTGTGTGTCAGCACAATGGACATGGCGTGCGACGTGTGTGTAGGGGGGCTATGGAAAGCCTCTGAGCGGTTATGTACGACTCCTTTGGGTTTCAATCAGATCAAGCATAAACATGCAATAGCCAACACCCGCATTACTGGTGTATTGGCGGTGTTGGAGGTGTAACTGCATTAGAGCTGTCAAACTGCGTTAGAGCTGTCAAAATTCTTCTCATCTCTGTGGTAGGCTAATAACGTGATACGCTCTGCCTGTAATATTTGATTTTGATTTATAAGTGCGGGTCAAGTTTACGATTGAAGCTGCTTCACTCTTACGAAATCTGACTATTTGTCGTTCATATTGATGCTGATTAATTATTTGTGATACTGACATTGACATGCTATTTTAAACCTTGATTAAAAAAGCACATCCCCTTCCTTATCGCCGCATCGTGCCGACGTCAAAATAGACTTTCCTGACTCTGAAGTCAGGAGGACTTTGAGTTACCCTACTAGTCTGGCTAATACCTATGTTCAGCAGAGCTAAAATTCAGTGCCAAAGTTTGATTAACATTTACCATTTGTGAATAAAGGCCGGCTTAGGTTTTTCTATTTTAAATCTTTGCTTCCGTCTCATTATGCATTCTAGAGCAAACCAGCATGTGGAAATCCCTGTAGGTCTCTTCTACCTTCAGCACAGAGACATCCAGCAACAGTGCCTTTGATTTGAGGGGTTGCAAATGCGCAGTTTGGCGTGAAACGACCGTTAGACCTGATGACATGTTTCTGCGCATGAGCTTGGCTAGCCAAGGTCACCATGACATTGCCTACAAGTGTGATCGGGGATTTTTATTGGAGAAGCAGATTCTGCCCATCTTCATACTGTACTGTCTTGGATACCAATGCTAAAAACAATAAGCAAACAATACAGAGGATGTTTAAGAAAATATATTGAAAATTTTATTCCAAGACAGTCTCATTGTTGTAATAGTGTGATGTGTAGCTTCAGACACACTCTATGCTGAGTAAAATGTATTTTGTCCAAAAATGCTAAAGTAAGTGTTTCTTGGCAGTGACTTTTCTAAGTCACTCCCTAGTAGCAGGCGTCAAAGAAACATGAAACTAGATGCCTCGCATTCTGGTCTTGACAAAAAAAACTGTAAACTGTCTGGGGATGTTCTCTTCTGCACTGTTCAACCAATCCAATAAATGTGGAGGAGGAGCTAAGATGGAGTGTAGCCTTGTTAACGTCTGAAAGCGGAAGTCACATCCGCTTTCTTCCATTTCCCCTGAAAAACAGAACATCCGGATATAGACGACCCCGCTCAGGCTACTCCTTAGAGTAGTCCCATCTCATTTAACCCAGAACTAAAATCTTGTCTAATTTGGTCAGCTGCGGGATTCAATTCTGGGTCCACGTGTCAGAAATTGGAAGTTACGGTTTGCAAAGTCTCCACCCTCGCAAAAGGAAAGTCTCAGCCAAAGCTTTTTTGTGAGAAATTTCACTTGTCAATCTAAACATTTGTAAAGTATTTATAAAGTATAAATAGCCAACACTTTAGATGAGGCCACGCAAAAAGACTTAAATTGGCAATATATTACTTTTTGCATTTTTTTGATGTTCAAATGATCCAATAAGTTGCTTGTGGTTATCCAATGTGATGCAACAGTGACACTAAGGCACCCCTAGCCTGCCTGAGAACCACTGTATTCACTGGTATTCATTTTCCCAGTCAGGTCAGATTTCCTGCCAGATTTTGTGGCGTGTACAATGAGTGATGTGTTTTCAGACAGTGAGAAGGCGGCGTGATAGCTAGCTAGCTGAGCCAATGGCAAACACTGCATGAATTTTGCTTCACTATTGGTAGAGATAGCCAAGGCCCTGACAATAAAAGAGGTGATGTGTGTTGTGTATTTTGACATTGAGAAAGCTTACGATACCATGTGGAGGGAAGGTTGATCAAGTTGAGTGCATTGGGGGACATCTGTATAACCAGATCATGGACTTCCTTTACGATCAAGTCACACGGGTGCGGGTGGGGGTGGGTGCGGGTGGGGTCAGAACAGTCCATGTGGTTTGTAGTGGACAATTGTACTCCTCAGGGAAATGTGGTTAGTCTAGTGTTGTTCACCTTGATGATAGAAGACATATTAAAGGAGGTGGGACAGGGAGTGGGTGTGGCCTTGTATGTTGATGATGGGGCTGTATGGAAGAGAGATGGGAATGTGAAATATGCGGTTATGGGGCAGTGGCTTCTTCCTTGCTGAACGGCCTTTCAGGTTATGTCGATATAGGACTTGTTTTACTGTAGATATACATACTTTTGTACCTGTTTCCTCCAGCATCTTCACAAGGTCCTTTGCTGTTGTTCTGGGATTGATTTGCACTTTTCGCACCAAAGTACGTTTATCTCTAGGAGACAGAACACTTCTCCTTCCTGAGCGGTATGACGGCTGCGTGGTCCCATGGTGTTTATTCTTGCGTACTATTGTTTGTACAGATGAACGTGGTACCTTCAGGCATTTGGAAATTGCCCCCAAGGATGAACCAGACTTGTGGAAGTCTACAATGTTTTTTCTGAGGTCTTGGCTGATTTCTTTAGATTTTCCTAAGATGTCAAGCAAAGAGGCATTGAGTTTGAAGGTAGGTCTTGAAATACATCCACAGGTACACCTCCAATTGACACAAATGATGCCAATTTGCCTGTCAGAAGCTTCTAAAGCCATGACGTCATTTTCTGGAACTTTATTAAAAACCGAACACCAAACAAAACAACAAAAGAACAACAAATGTAACGTCTTGAAGGCTCACCAGAGCTAACAAAAAGAACATCCCACAACCTAAGGTGGCAAAACAGGCTGCCTAAGTATGATTCCCAATCAGAGACAACGATAGACAGCTGTCCCTGATTGAGAACCATACCCGGCCAAAACATAGAAACACAAATCATAGAAATAAAGAACATAGAATGCCCACCCAAATCACACCCTGACCAAACCAAATAGAGACATAAAGAAGGCTCTCTAAGGTCAGGGCGTGACAGGAGTGGTTGAAAAACGAGTTTTAATGACTCCAACCTAAGTGTATGTAAACTTCCGACTTCAACTGTATGTACAGCAAAATAGCTAGTTCTCTGCTTTGCTAGCTGAGCTGAACAAAGAATGTTAGCGTACTGTTCTTTGAATGGCTAATTTATTTTTATTTTTATTTATTTTTATTTTTTATTTCACCTTTATTTAACTAGGTAGGCTAGTTGAGAACAAGTTCTCATTTACAACTGCGACCTGGCCAAGATAAAGCATAGCAGTGTGAACAGACAACAACACAGAGTTACACATGGAGTAAACAATAAACAAGTCAATAACACAGTAGGAAAAAAACAAAAACAAAATGAGTCTATATACATTGTGTGCAAAAGGCATGAGGTAGGCAATAAATAGGCCATAATTTAGCAGATTAACACTGGAGTGATAAATCATCAGATGATCATGAGCAAGTAGAGATACTGGTGTGCAAAAGAGCAGAAAAATAAATAAATAAAAACAGTAAGGGGATGAGGTAGGTAAATTGGGTGGGTTGTTTACAGATGGACTATGTACAGCTGCAGCGATCGGTTAGCTGCTCAGATAGCAGATGTTTAAAGTTGGTGAGGGAAATAAAAGTCTCCAACTTCAGCGATTTTTGCAATTCGTTCCAGTCACAGGCAGCAGAGAACTGGAAGCACAGGCGGCCAAACGAGGTGTTGGCTTTTGGGCTGATCAGTGAGATATACCTGCTGGAGCGCGTGCTACGGGTGGGTGTTGATATCGTGACCAGTGAACTGAGATAAGGGGGAGCTTTACCTAGCATGGACTTATAGATGACCTGGAGCCAGTGGGTCTGGCGACGAATATGTAGCGAGGGCCAGCCGACTAGAGCACACAGGTCGCAGTGGTGGGTGGTATAAGGTGTTTTAGTAACAAAACGGATGGCACTATGATAAACTGCATCTAGTTTGCTGAGTAGAGTATTGGAAGCTATTTTGTAGATGACATCGCCGAAGTCGAGGATCGGTAGGATAGTCAGTTTTACTAGGGTGAGTTTGGCGGCGTGAGTGAAGGAGGCTTTGTTGCGAAATAGAAAGCCGATTCTTGATTTGATTTTGGATTGGAGATGTTTAATATGAGTCTGGAAGGAGAGTTTACAGTCTAGCCAGACACCTAGGTATTTATAGATGTCCACATATTCTAGGTCGAAACCGTCCAGGGTGGTGATGCTAGTCGGGCGGGTGCAGGCAGCGAACGGTTGAAAAGCATGCATTTGGTTTTACTAGCATTTAAGAGCATTTGGAGGCCACGGAAGAGGTGCTGTATGGCATTGAAGCTCGTTTGGAGGTTAGATAGCACAGTGTCCAAGGAAGGGCCAGAAGTATACAGAATGGTGTCGTCTGCGTAGAGGTGGATCAGGGAATCGCCCGCAGCAAGAGCAACATCATTGATATATACAGAGAAAAGAGTCGGCCCGAGAATTGAACCCTGTGGTACCCCCATAGAGACTGCCAGAGGACCGGACAACATGCCCTCCGATTTGACACACTGAACTCTGTCTGCAAAGTAGTTGGTGAACCAGGCAAGGCAGTCATCAGAAAAAACGTGGCTACTGAGTCTGCCGATAAGAATATGGTGATTGACAGAGTCGAAAGCCTTGGCCAGGTCGATGAAGACGGCTGCACAGTACTGTCTTTTATCAATGGCGGTTATAATATCATTTAGTACCTTGAGCGTGGCTGAGGTTGCACAGCGGAGAAGGTACGATGGGATTCGAGATGGTCAGTGATCTTTTTATTAACTTGGCTTTCGAAGACCTTAGATAGGCAGGGCAGGATGGATATAGGTCTGTAACAGTTTGGATCCAGGGTGTCTCCCCCTTTGAAGAGGGGGATGACCGCGGCAGCTTTCCAATCCTTGGGGATCTCAGACGATATGAAAGACAGGTTGAACAGGCTGGTAATAGGGGTTGCGACAATGGCGGCGGATAGTTTCAGAAATAGAGGGTCTAGATTGTCAAGCCCAGCTGATTTGTATGGGTCCAGGTTTTGCAGCTCTTTCAGGACATCTGCTATCTGGATTTGGGTAAAGGAGAAGCTGGGGATGCTTGGGCGAGTAGCTGCGGGGGGGCCGGAGCTGTTGGCCGAGGTTGGAGTAGCCAGGTGGAAGGCATGGCCAGCCGTTGAGAAATGCTTGTTGAAGTTTTCGATTATCATGGATTTATCGGTGGTGACCGTGTTACCTAGCCTCAATGCAGTGGGCAGCTGGGAGGAAGTGCTCTTGTTCTCCATGGACTTTACAGTGTCCCAGAACTTTTTGGAGTTAGAGCTACAGGATGCAAATTTCTGCTTGAAAAAGCTAGCCTTTGCTTTCCTGACTGACTGTGTGTATTGGTTCCTGACTTCCCTGAACAATTGCATATCGCGGGGACTATTCGATGCTATTGCAGTCCGCCACAGGATGTTTTTGTGCTGGTCGAGGGCAGTCAGGTCTGGAGTGAACCAAGGGCTATATCTGTTCTTAGTTCTGCGTTTTTTGAACGGGGCATGCTTATCTAAGATGGTGAGAAAGTTACTTTTAAAGAATGACCAGGCATCCTCAACTGACGGGATGAGGTCAATATCCTTCCAGGATACCCGGGCCAGGTCAATTAGAAAGGCCTGCTCGCAGAAGTGTTTTAGGGAGCGTTTGACAGTGATGAGGGGTGGTCGTTTGACCGCGGACCCGTAGCGGATACAGGCAATGAGGCAGTGATCGCTGAGATCTTGATTGAAGACAGCAGAGGTGTATTTGGAGGGCAAGTTGGTCAGGATAATGTCTATGAGGGTGCCCATGTTTACGGATTTAGGGTTGTACCTGGTGCGTTCCTTGATGATTTGTGTGAGATTGAGGGCATCTAGCTTAGATTGTAGGACTGCCGGGGTATTGAGCATATCCCAGTTTAGGTCACCTAGCAGAACAAACTCTGATGCTAGATGGGGGGCGATCAGTTCACAAATGGTGTCCAGGGCACAGCTGGGAGCTGAGGGGGGTCGGTAGCAGGCGGCAACAGTGAGAGACTTATTTCTGGAGAGATTCATTTTTAAAATTAGAAGTTCCAACTGTTTGGGAATGGAAGAATGGAAGAATCTCTGCAGTAGATTGCAACTCCTCCCCCTTTGGCAATTCTATCTTGACGGAAAATGTTATAGTTGGGTATGGAAATCTCAGAATTTTTGGTGGCCTTCCTAAGCCAGGATTCAGACATGGCAAGGACATCAGGGTTGGCAGAGTGTGCTAAAGCAGTGAGTAAAACAAACTTAGGGAGGAGGCTTCTGATGTTGACATGCATGAAACCAAGGCTTTTTCGATCACAGAAGTCAACAAATGAGGGTGCCTGGGGACATGCAGGGCCTGGGTTTACCTCCACATCACCCGAGGAACAGAGGAGGAGTAGGATGAGGGTACGGCTAAAGGCTATCAAAACTGGTCGCCTAGAGCGTTGGGGACAAAGAATAAAAGGAGCAGATTTCTGGGTGTGGTAGAATAGATTCAGGGCATAATGTGCAGACAGGGGTATGGTGGGGTGCGGGTACAGCGGAGGTAAGCCCAGGCACCGGGTGATGATAAGAGAGATTGTATCTCTGGACATGCTGGTTATAATGGGTGAGGTCACCGCATGAGTGGGTGGTGGGACAAAGGAGGTGTCAGAGGTATGAAGAGTGGAACTGGGGGCTCCATTGTAAACTAAAACAATGATAACTAACCTGAACAACAGTATACAAGGCATATTGACATTCGAGAGAGACATACAGCGAGGCATAAAGTAATAACAGGTATTGTTTGGTTAGAGCTAGCTAAGACAACAAGTCTAATGGATCCGTCTTGTCTCAACTTTTTGGCTAAAATTGACTTCTTCAATACCCCAGGCAATGACATGAGACGTTCTAAAACTAGACCGTTCAGATAAAAAAAAACGTTGCGTCGTTTCTCATCTGATGTATCTGAACTGGGCTTTATGGCTATTCCGTGCCAGTACACTTGTGTAAACTGAAGTAGCTAGTTAGCCAATATAATCGTACACCACCACCTACTTTTGGGCTCCCGAGTGGGGCAGCTGTCTAAGGTACTGCATCTCAGTGCAATAGGCGTCACTACAGTCCCTAGTTCGGATCCAGGCTGTATCACATCCGGCTGTGATTGGGAGTCCCATAGGGCGGTGCACAATTCGCCCAGCGTCATCCGGGTTTGGCCGTGGTAGGCCGTCATTGTAAATAAGAATTTCTGCTTAACCCTTTCACACAATCTCTCCCTATCTATATCATACTATGAACAAAATATCAACACATGCTCCACTGTTTCCTCCACTAAACACTCATCACACAAACCTGTTTCATGTCTCCCTATCATCCAACACGTGGCATTCCAACCTGTGTGTCCAAACCGTAGTCTACTCCACACAACTTCCTCGCACATACTTCCCATACTCCCCACCTCTTCCTCAACTAACTGGTTCACGTGATAAAATTGCCTCCCCTTACTACTAGAATCCCACTCCCTTTGCCAAAGATCGAGCCCTTTTGCTCGGATCAAGGACTTGACTTCCCTGCAGCCCAGCAGGACCTGAATATCTACACCCTCTCTCCTCACCGTACTCTTAGCGACCACATCAGCCTTCTCATTAACCACCACACCCAGATGGGCGAGAGCCCAGCAAAAGCTTACCACCACTCCCTTCCTCTTCAATCCCATTAACAGCACCATCATCTCCACAAACAAGTCTCCCCTATCCGAAGTGCCCGTCTCCACACCACTCAACACTGTACCGAATCAGAGCAGATCACCACTCTGAGTGGTTTCACCTCCTCCGCCCATCTCAAACCTAGAATCATGGCCATCAACTCGGCCGCATACACTGACACATAATCAGTTAACTGCTAACATGCTCCTACATACTTATTATCTTTATATCTCTCCACACACCGTCTAACGTCCTCACCCCATTCTCTCCTGCCCTCAATCATTTCCACATCTACACTTGGTTTTCGGAAAAAGCCATGGAGGAACGTTCCCTAATGCAATTGCCGGCCCTATCCTCAGTCCATATTCTATCACTTTCTGCCCAACTGTTCACACGTACGCCCTCTCCTTACCGACTCCTCGCTCCGAGCATTCCCCAGTTGCCGTGACCGCAGGATGTCCTTCTACAAGCATTTCGCTACACCAGCAATAACATCTGCTAAACATATGTATGTGACCAATACAATTTGATTTGAACTCCCTTTCAACCTCGCCTGATCCATGGCACGAAGCCTCCAACGACGGCCTCCAGTCCGGAGCCTCCAGCGACGGCCTCCAGTCCGATGCCTCCAGCGACGGTCCCCAGTCCGGAGCTTCCAGCGACGGTCCCCAGTCCAGGGCCTGCAGAGAGGGTCCCCAGTCTGGTGCCCGCAGCGAGGGTCCCCAATCCGGGGCCCGTGACAAGGGTCCCCAGTCCGGGGCCTGCGGAGAGGGTCCCCGCACCAGAGGCGTCACCAAAGTGGGGTGAGCCAGAGGTGGAGCCACACCAGAGCCACCACAGATAGATGCCACCACGGATAGATGCCCACCCAGACCCTCCCCTATAGGTTCAGGTTTTGCGGCCGGAGTCCGCACCTTTGGGGGGGGGGGGGTACTGTCACGCCCTGACCTTAGAGAGCCTTTTTTATGTCTCTATTTGTTTTGGTCAGAGTGTGATTTGGGTGGGCATTCTATGTTCTTTATTTCTATGATTTGTGTTTCTATGTTTTGGCCGGGTATGGTTCTCAATCAGGGACAGCTGTCTATCGTTGTCTCTGATTGGGAATCATACTTAGGCAGCCTGTTTTGCCAACTTAGGTTGTGGGTTGTTGTTTTTGTTAGCTCTGTTGAGCCTTCAAGACGTTACGTTCGTTGTTCTTTTGTTGTTTTGTTTGGTGTTCGGTTTTTAATAAGGAATCATGAACACGTACGACGCTGCACCTTGGTCTCCTTCCGACGAGCGTTACAACTCCACAAATTTCTTGTTAACAAACTACAGTTCTGGCAAGTTGGTTATGACACAATTAATTTTTCCAACAATTGTTTACAGACAGATTATTTCACTTATAATTCACCGTATCACAAATCCAGTGGGTCAGAAGTTTACATATACTAAGTTGACTGTGCCTTTAAACAGCTTGGAAAATTCCAGAAAAGGACGTCATAGCTTTAGAAGCTTCTGATAGGCAAATTGACATCATTTGAGTCAATTGGAGGTGTACCTGTGGATGTATTTCAAGGCCTACCTTCAAACTCAGTACCTCTTTGCTTGACATCTTAGGAAAATCTAAAGAAATCAGCCAAGACCTCAGAAAAAACATTGTAGACCTCCACAAGTCTGGTTCATCCTTGGGGGCAATTTCCAAATGCCTGAAGGTACCACGTTCATCTGTACGAACAATAGTATGCAACAATAAACACCATGGGACCAAGCATTCGTCATACCGCTCAGGAAGGAGACGTGTTCTGTCTCCTAGAGATAAACGTACTTTGGTGCGAAAAGTGAAAATCAATCCCAGAACAACAGCAAAGGACCTTGTAAAGATGATGGAGGAAACAGGTACAAAAGTATGTATATCTACAGTAAAACAAGTCCTATATCGACATAACCTGAAAGGCCGTTCAGCAAGGAAGAAGCCACTGCTCCATAACCGCCATAAAAAAGCCAGACTACGGTTTGCAACTGCACATGGGGACAAAGATCGTACTTTTTGGAGAAATGTCCTTTGGTCTGATGAAACAAAGGTAAAACTGTTTGGCCGTAATGACCATCGTTATTTTTAGAGGATAAAGGGGTATGCTTGCAAGCCGAAGAACACCATCCCAACCATGAAGCACGGGGGTGGCAGCATCATTTTGTGGGGGTGCTTTGCTGCAGGAGGGACTGGTGCACTTCACAAAATAGATGGCATCATGGGGAGGGAAAATGATGTGGATATATTGAAGCAACATCTCAAGACATCAGTCAGGAAGTTAAAGCTGTAGGTGTATGTAAACTTCCGACTTCAACTGTAGCTAGCCTGGCTTGTTGACGTTTCTTACAAGTCAAAAACTGTACCCTACCCTGTTTCTGGTGCAAGTATTTCATGACACTCATTTGCTACAACAAGGGTCAACTTTGTTTCAAAGTTTCATCACGGCACCATTATCGTGGAAACGTTCTCAACTGCACATCTTGTGTTCTTGATCTGAATGCCCCGTCTTTAATCAGATGTTGTACAAGACATTCTAAAAATAGCTAGTTTTATCTCTGATCTAGGTCAGGGATGATCAACTCCAGACCTCGGGGGCTTGATTGATGACATGCTTCTTCCCCAGCCCCAGCTAACACATGGCTCCAATAATCATTTAATCGTGATCTTCAGTTTAGATTGCAATCAGTTTAATCAGATGACCCAAGAATCCCTGAAGTGCCACCAGCAACAACGGCTGGGCTGTTACAAGGAGGGTGAGGCAACACAGGGTGCAGTCATCACTCCTTTAAGCCGGGAACAACCAAAGCTTTCCCTTTTGTCAGACTTGGTGGTTCCCGGGAAATGTGAAACCTACCGTTTATGAAAAAAGATTGCAGTTAGAGTGCAGTATAACTGCAGTATGCTGCAAATACTGCGTCCAAAATAATTTTGCAGTGTAACTGCAGTTAGAGTGCAGTATAACTGCAGTTCAACTGCAGTACACTGCAGTTATTCTGCAATTACGCTGCGTACAAAACACCACAGTCGACTGCAGTTACTGCACTTTTACTGCAGTTTCAAAACTGATATATTTTTTGTATGGGACAGAGTACTCAGAATTGCTGTTGAAATAGGTGGGCCTACAACCGATCATATAAATCATACAAATAAGGGAAGTTTGTGTCGGCAACAATAAACTTGTGTGAGAAATAATAATTATGATATGTTACAAATTTGCAAAAGTAAATAAGTTCTGAATTTTCAAAATGTGCAATATGTTACGAATTTTCTAAATGTATGATATGTTACAAATTTCAATTTGCTGTTGTTAATGTTAGCTAGGTGGCTAACGCTAACATTAGCTACCTGGTTAATGTTAGCTAGGCTAGGGGTTAGGGGTTAAAGTTAGGAGTTAGGTTAAAGTGTTAAGGTTAGGGGAAGGGTTCGTTAAAGGGTTAGGGGAAGGGTAAAGTAACTATATTTTGTATTTGTATTTATTATGGATCCCCATTAGCTACTCTTCCTGGGGTCCAGCAAAATTAAGGCAGTTTATACAATTTTAAAACAATACAATACATTCACAGATTTCACAACACACTGTGTGCCCTAAGGCCCCTACTCCACCACTACCACATATCTACAGTACTAAATCCATAGGTATGTGTAGTGCGTATGTTATTGTATGTGTGTGTGAATGCATGTGACTGTGCCAATTTTTGTGTTGTTTCACAGTGTCCGCTGTTCCATAAGGTGTTTTTTTATCTGGTTTTTTTTCATCTAATTGTACTGCTTGTTACGTGATGTGGAACAGAGTTCCATGTAGTCATGGCTCTATGTGGTACTGTGTGCCTCCCATAGTGTCACGCCCTGACCTTAGAGAACCTTTTTATTTCTCTATTTGGTTAGGTTAGGGTGTGATTTGTGTGGGCATTCTAGTTTTTCTATTTCTTTGTTGGCCGGGTATGATTCCCAGTCAGAGGCAGCTGTCTATCGTTGTCTCTGATTGGGGATCATACTTAGGCAGCCTTTTTTCCACCTTTAGTTTGTGGGATCTTGATTTTGTATAGTTGCTGTGTAGCCTGCAGAACTTTACGTTCGTTTTGTATTTTGTTGTTTTTCGGTGTTCATTTTAATAAAAGTAAGATGTTCGCCTACCACGCTGCACCTTGGTCTCCTCATTCCATCAACGAACGTGACACATAGTCTGTTCTGGACTTTGGGACTGTGAAGAGACCTCTTGTGGCATGTCTTGTGGGGTATGCATGGGTGTCCAAGATGTGTGTCAGTAGTTTAGACAGACAGCACGGTGCATTCAACATGTCAATACTTCTCATGAATAAAAGTAGTGATGAAGTCAATCTCTCCTCCACTTTCAGCCAGGAGAGATTGACATGCATATTACTAATATTAGCTCTTTTGTGGCACCTGACCACACGACTGAACAGTAGCCAATGTGCGACAAAACTAGGGCCTGTAGAACCTGCCTTGTTAATAGTGTTGTTAAGAAGGCAGAGCATCGCTTTATTATAGACAGACTTCCCCCCATCTTAGCTACTACTGCATCAATATGTTTTGACCATGACAGTTTACAATCTAGGGTTGCTCCAAGCAGTTTAGTCATCTCAACTTGCTCAATTTCCACATTATTTATTACAAGATTTAGTTGAGGTTTAGGGTTTAGTGAGTGTTTTGTTACAAATACAGTGCTTTTAGTTAAAGTAGTAAGTAGTTGAAAAGTTGCTAATTAGCTAAAATGCTAAAGTTGTCCGTGAAGAGATTAGAACACGCAACCATTGGGTTGCTAGATGTTCGCATTATACGCCTACCCACCCTCCTTTTGTTTTTGCCTTAAGTAACCTTCTGTCTTATGTAACCATACCAAACGAAAGATATCATACTAATTTTAGTATGTTTGAGACTGGGCTGATGCTCTTGAGGGTATGGAAGAGGTGGCAGTGTTTTTTTAATGCAGTGTTTTTTTAATGATATGGTTGAACTGTTTGGTAAGTGGGGAGTATTGAAGGAAGCATGGCACTCGTTGGTCAGGGGGGGCAGGGTGGTTTGGGCGTAAGGCTGTCATCCTGGGTCATATTTTTGTAACGATCCCGTCGGCTTGTTCGTCCTAGTCATTCTGTGTGCTACAGATCTTGCATATTCTGATAGAAAGTGGTGTTGTTAAATTGTCCCCGGATCTCATTTACATAATCGTTTTAACAAAACTACAGCTCCACCCTTATCAGCATAAAGCGCTATCAAACTGGAGTCTTTTTTTTTTTGCATCCAATGCTTGTCTCTGTTCTCTAGGGAGATTATTGTAGACTCTGTACCCTTATTCAGAATCTGAGACCTCTTTTTCCAGCAATCTGCAGTATGCTTCGAGGGACGGATATCTGTGTCTGGGCGTACAAAAGGTGGACTTGGCCTGAAAGGAGTTTTTCATTCTGTGGGAAATGCAATTCTCTATTGTGTCACCCATAGCCTGAACACCCTTATCACCCATACTTGACACATCCACATTTGGACTCGTATCAATAATGGAGCAGAAGACCTCCCTAAGTCTCAACGTACGAAATACATTTTGAAACTGTATTGTTGAGTCAAAGTCATTACATGACGCATTGGGGTTCGAAAGACAAGCCTTCACTCAAGGCCAGCTGACATGAAGCGCTTATGGGACATGAAGAAGCATTCTGACTGCATGTCCAATAGCGGCCCTGCTCCTCTGTTCTTCTTTCCCCTACTACACTTCGTCCATGTCCACGGTGCTGCTGAGCCCTCTTGGTCCATTGAGGGTTTCCTCTTCCCCCTCGCTTGAGTCCTAAAACAATATCCACTCCCTTGGGAATCATAGCTAGAATCCGAATCTACGTCAAGAGAAGATACACTCGAGTGCAGAGGTGGGGTAGCCTGTAGTGGGTTTTCTCCGACGTCACTGCGCATCTGTCTACTGCTTCACCTGGGATTGTCGTCCCCACTACGAATGGAAAAACCATGCAGTTTATTAGACTACAGATGAAATCATTTATGATGAGGTTCACAGGGTGGTGAAAGTGCACGGTGATCTTGTTGCGCCTTTCCAATAAATATCGAGGGTTTGATTCTGGTGACATGATGATCAATGCTTGACTGCCGTTTGACGATTAAAAATATTCTCGTTCTTATCCATAATAATCTGATTATGTAGACTAGCCTACCCGCACAGCATTCCCGCATTCTATCTGCCAACTGTTGGCTAGAGCACGTGTCAAGACCAGAGTAGGCACATTTTCATTTAACTCAACAGTTTTTGTGACAAAACTATCGGTAGAGTTGAAATTGCGATGGAAATACATTGAACTTGATTTGTTTTCAGTACATGACAACTTACATGACAACTTTCGTGTGCAATACAGTCTTCACACACATATTTATTTTCTGCAAAAAGTCAGTTTGGAGGAAACACCACTTGTGGGAAAATGTGCATGAAAATCCACAGCTACAAAATCAAAATTGGTACACTGGGTTTCCACTAGATAACACAGCCACAAATCTCAGAGCGTCTGAAGATGCTACGTTAGTAGCGACAACTAAAATATGCACGTTTTTGAAAAAATATTCTTATGAAAATCTGTTGCCAATCGGATGGAAACCTAGCTATTGTTGCTCAAATGCGATTGAGTTATCTTCAATCCAAAGTCACAAATGTACCAACTTTGTTGAGTAGTCACTAATTACCACAGCTACAAAGTCTCAGAGCGTTTGTTGATGCGACACCATTCGTTTTTTTATTTTTTTTATTTAACATGGCAAATCAGTTAAGAACAAATTCTTATTTACAACGACGACCTACCCCGGGAAAACCCCAATCCGGACGACTTTGCGCCAATTGTGAGCCGCCCTATGGGAGAGACAACGAATGAGAACTGGGGTTTTTGGGATCTCGTATTCAACTCTAGAAGAAATACTCCATTCTTGCCAGAGAGGTCTCTAAACCTGTGTACCGTGTACACACGTCATGTGTACACGGTACACAGGTCAACAACCGTGTACACACGTCATGCAGTGCAGGTTTAACAAATGATTAGTAAATGCTTAATTACAAGCCCTTAACCAACAATGCAGTTCAATAAATAGATTTAAGTAAATATTTACTAAATAAACTAAAGTAAAAAATTTCATAAAAAGTAACACAATAAAATAACATTAACAAGGCTTTATGCATGGGGTGCCAGTACCGAGTCAATGTTTGGGGGTACATGTTAGTCGAGGTAACTTGTACATGTAGGTAGAGGTAAAGTGACTATGCATAGATAATAAACAGTGCGTATGAGCAGTGTAAAAACAAAGGGGGAGGGGGGGGTGTCAATGTAAATAGTCCGGGTGGTCATTTTATTAATTGTTCAGCAGTCTTATGGCTTGGGGGTAGAAGCTGTTAAGGAGCCTTTTGGACCTAGACTTGGTGAACCGGTACCGCTTGCCGTGCAGAGTTTCCCGAGTAGTAGTGGGAGGACCACACACCATATTTGTATCGTGTATCGAATAAAAATCTAAAGTTCAATGTTTCCATCACAGTTTCACCTCTATCGATAGTTTTGTCACAAAAACGGTTGCATTAAATAGCAAATGTGCCTAGTCTGGTTTTCGCACATGAGTTCTAGCCAACAGCTCACAGACACAGTTGTGCGAGTATGTTGTGCGAGTTGACTAATCTACATGATAAGGATAAGAGCGAGAATATTTGTATTTGTCAAACGGCAGTCAAGCATCGATCCTCATGAGACCCTCAATATTTATTGGAAAGCAGCATCAAGCTGATCACCGTGCACTTTCTTTTGTTATTTTGTTTTAATGATTTTGTATTTTTAACTTTTACCCCTTTTTCTCCCTAATTTCATGGTATCCAATTGGTAGTTACAGTCTTGTCTCATCGCTGCAACTCCCGTAAGGACGGGAGAGGCGAAGGTCGAGAGCGGGCATTGTGCTTCTTGACACAATGCCCGCTTAACCCGGAAGCCAGCCGCACCAATGTGTCGGAGGAAACACCGTACACCTGGCACTTTCACACCCTGTGAAGGACATCATAACTTCTTTCATCGGCACCCTAATAAACTGCATGGTTTCCCGAGTCGTAGTGGGAGGACCACACACCATATTTGTATTTGAATTGATATTTTAGTAGGGATCCCCATTAGCTGCTATCTTCTTCCTGGGGTCCAAACACATTGAGACACTTATATTACACACAAAACAAAAAATATAAAACAGCAAACCCTGTCACACCACCACATATCCACAACACAAAATGTATGATACCACTATGCAACAATATTACAATGTACATGTGTAGAGTGTGTGTGCTAGTGCCTGTATGTGTATACTGTATGTGTGCCTGTACCTGTGTGTGTGTCTCTTTACAGTCCCTGCTGTTCCATAAGGTGTATTTGCAACAGGTAAGGTGTATATGCAAACATCAACTGAATGATTTCAACTGAATGATTTCAAAACCATTTTTAATAGGTTTGAATTCTTCATATTGTCATACATTCAATATATTTTGTTTATCTTTTTTTTTTAACTAGCATTACTACACTTTCACTTTAAATAATGTTTATACATTTACATTTATTTTTATTTTGGTACAATTATTTTGAACTCAAATTGGCTCGATAAGAGAAGGCGGGGAAAAATGAATTGTTTCCACTTTATACCTCTACAGGGTTGGTGGCTTGAGCTAATGTAGGTTAATGCGATTAGCATGAGGTTGTAAGTGTAACAGTAGAACTTTAGTCCGTCCCCTCGCCCCGACCCGGGCGCGAACCAGGGACCCTCTGCACACATCAACAACAGTCACCCACGAAGCATCGTTACCCATCGCTCCCCAAAAGCCGCGGCCTTTGCAGAGCAAGGGGAACCACTACTTCAAGGTCTCAGAGCATGTGACGTCACCGATTGA
Organism: Salvelinus alpinus; assembly: GCF_045679555.1. Classification (NCBI taxonomy): domain Eukaryota; kingdom Metazoa; phylum Chordata; class Actinopteri; order Salmoniformes; family Salmonidae; genus Salvelinus; species Salvelinus alpinus. The sequence goes on from NC_092109.1 coordinate 4,481,493, forward strand.
AAGGCTATTAGCGCGCACCACCGCTAACTAGCTAGCCATTTCACATCCGTTACATAAGTAACAAGAACATTTCCCAGGACATAGACATATCTGATATTAGCAGAAAGCTTAAATTCTTGTTAATCTAACTGCACTGTCCAATTTACAATAGCTATTACAGTGAAATAATGCCATGGTATTATTTGAGGAGAGTGCACAGTTATGAACTTGAAATGTTATTCATAAACCAATTAGGCACATTTGGCCAGTCTTGATACAATTTTTTTAACAGCAATGCAATGGTTCATTGGATCAGTCTAAAACATTGGCCATACACTGCTGCCATTTAGTGGCCAAAATCTACATTGCACCTGGATTCCTAAATCATATATTGGCCTTTCTTTTGCATTTCAAAGATGATGGTACAAAAAAAACGCATGTTTTTTTTCTTTGTATTATCTTTTACAAGATCGAATGTGATATATTCTCCTACATTCATTTCACATTTCCACAAACTTCAAAGTGTTTCCTTTCAAATGGTATCAAGAATATGCATATATTTGCTTCAGGTCCTGAGCTACAGGCAGCTATATTTGGGTATGTCATTTTAGGCGAAAATTGAAAAAGAAAGGGGCGGATCCTTAAATTAATAGGCCTCTCTCACGGAATTAGCTGTAACGGTAATGTTGTGTATGACAATACCAAGGCAGGACTTCTCGCGTTACGAAAATAACAACAGATGTAGATTCCAGAAGTAAAATTGCCTACAGATGTGGTAAGGTACGAGCCACGGTCGACTCCTTTTGCATAACTTTTTTCTTTGTCTTTTTTTTTTAAGTCGCATATGTACAGTATATCTCATGGCAACATTTGAGAGAGAGAGATTCCTACCGAAGGAAGAATGTATAGTCCAGCTGTGAGCGTCATCCATTCACGACGAACCACTGGTGTTTATGAAGAATAAACACGTTCTACCATCGAGGGGCAGTCTGTGAGCCTTCTTCGTTATAACGGTAAGAATTTTACGCATAACACATTTGTTTCTGTTCACGTTTCTTGTTTTTCAATAGATTTACTTCATCACTGTGTGATATTGCATTGTTTTGATGGTTTTGCAAGAACAAGTTATGAGCTGTGTGAGTTTTTTATTTTTTACTGTATGATATGCGCAATTTTCGTTCAGAACTCCAGGTCTACTCGCATCACTTTTTAGAATCGTTTCTATTACTAACACATTGGACATTTTGACGACACATATCCTCCGTTGAAAATAAATTATATGATCGTCTGTGATGGTATGTCATTGTCCCTTGGTGACTTTACGTCACTGTAAGTATGCAGTGTGCGCAACTTCTCTTTTGTGCGCAGACAGTTCTTGATATCCAAGTCTGTTTTATGGTAAGTTGAGACAACAGACAAGAGTAAACTTATTGATTCTATCCTTTATATTACACACACTTGTACATTTGCCTTCAAATTATCTTGGGAAAAAAGTGAAGTAAGTGTTTGGAAATCACAGTCTCATATCCAGTGGCTCTTCTAACAGTGACCCACACCAACATCTGTCCTTCAGAGTGCACGCACAAGCACACGCACACTGCGCACACACACACCTGCAGTGTGATCTCTGTTCTCTCAGCCAATAAACTGAACACGTGCTGCTTGACCAATAGAGTTTATGAATATAAACCGTCTGTAGGCAAGGGATTACCTAGGGCAGTGTGTACCGTGTGCATGCGTGTGTTCACGCATGTGAGCAGGTTGTTGTACTGAAAATACAGCTATTCTGTACTCATGCTGTACAGGCGTTCATGCTGTACAGTCGTAAATCAGAAGACTAGGGCATCAGTAAGCCCATATAGACCATAGTCACAGATTTGGATCAGCTCACCTCCCCCAATCCCACCTAACATTACTGCCATTAGATCAGTGTCTATTGGTAACTTCAAGTATTTGGGGTCTACAATATCCTGCCAGCTTCATAGCACCTGAGCTACAGTATGTCTCGCCACAGACTGCATCACTTCCTGCTTTGTCAGCGCCTGTTCTCTTCTCCCTCACCCACAACAGAGACGAGCTGAGTTTCTTACTGTTAATGTGTTAGTGTGTGTGTGTTGTGTTATTCTGGTGTGAGTGCCGTGCGTTTGTTTGCATGCTTGCATTCTTTTTTTGTAATCAACATTCTTAACATGCACACTTTTCTGAAATGATTGAATGTTTGTGTGTGTCTCCCTCCAGGGTGTGTGTGTCTGGTTCACTGTCAGAGGGGAAAGATCAGAGGTCACAGTAGGTCGGGGGCTAGAGGTTAGGGATCATGTCTGCCGTGGCGTTCCAGGACCTTCCTCTCAACATCTACATGGTCATCTTCGGGACCGGAGTCTTCGTCTTTGTCCTCAGCCTCATCTTCTGCTGCTACTTCATCAGGTAAACATATCCCTCCATCTATTTATCTGTCTGTCTGTCTGTCTGCTAGTGTTGCACGGTATACCAAAACTTCCATACCTTTTTTATACTAAAATGTGAAAAACGGTTGGGTACTAGAATTGTGGTTACTCTCAGTAATTGTGCCAAATGTGTCTCACGGATCAAGTCTGTCTATGAGTCAGCCGATGTCCCCCACGGAGCACACTGTGTCTACTCTACATACTTATTGATAGTCTGCACTGGGAGTCTGAGCTGCATCATTTTTAGCTCCCCACTCGTGCTGCACAGAAGTTAATACACTTGAATAATGTGACATGGCATGTAGAAATGTAGAAACTGTTAATTACTGTTCGCAAAACAATTTCCATATAGGCTAGAATAACTTTACAATGCAAGAAGACACCGGTAACTGTAGCGGCTCTCGTTGGTGGTCAAAAAAGTAGACCAAGGCGCAGCTTGGAAAGTGTTCATGATTTTAATTTAAAAAACACTCAAACAAAATAACAAAATCGAAAACGCACAGTTCTGTCAGGCAACAGTAACTAAACAGAAAACAAGATCCCACAACCTAATGGTGGGAAAAGGGCTGCCTAAGTATGATCCCCAATCAGAGACAACGATAGACAGCTGCCTCTGATTGGGAATCACACTCGGCCAAAAACAAAGAAACAGAAAACATAGAATTTCACCCCCGAGTCACACCCTGACCTAACCAAACATAGAGAATAATAAGGATCTCTAAGGTCAGGGCGTGACAATAACTTCCAGCTTTGTAGGCTAACTTTCCTTGCAGTCCGTGAAATCCACGGTCCTTTGGACGTCACCTACCCCATTGAAGTTTAAATTAAAAAGGGCTAAGTTAGGGTAAGCGTTAAGGTTAGGGTTTAGGGTAGGGACGTCCCAAGGAACCAGGATTGCACTGACCCTTTCCTTGCAAGCTTACATCTGAAACTAACATCAGTTCACTACCCTAGTACTTTTTGGTGATAATATGCAAACCATACCGCAAAATATGTTGATTTCAAAGCTGATTGCCACCAAAAACTTTATTCATTCACTTAATCGGTCTCCTTCACATCTCTCCCTCAGCGAACTGAGGCTGAGGGCTCTGGCAGGCAGCATCTTGGCTCATGAATGAGTCATTACTGGTTAAAGAGACAGCGCACACTTTTATAAAAGAAGCCACTTCTATGCAAATGTTGTTGATCAGTGCAATGAAATAAATGCCACACGGAAATCAATCCCATGAAATCCGTTAAAATAAGCACAATAACTCAATGCATGCGCATACACATTTATGGTAAATAACGCAAGTGACTTCAATGGCTAATTTCTCTGAACAGGGGGAAAAAACAACACCAGATTCACATGGAATGCGTTACAGTACAAAGGATGAAGAAGCAATACTCCAAGCAGCAGCTGCATATACTTGTCAGATATAGAGAACTGATACTGTATACTGGTTGTTGGTGTGGGATAGGCGTTGGGTGTGGGTGGCTTTTGATACTTTTATTGGATTCCTCATGTCTTACTCATTGTTAGGAGGAATGATGGTCCAAATCGAATGTTAGGTACTGTATTTATGGACCACTATATTTTTATTAATTTTATTTAACTAGGCAAGTCAGTTAGGAACAAATTCTTATTTACAATGATGGCCTAGCAAAAGGCCTCCTGCGGGGACGGGGACCTGGGATTAAATATAAAAAAGAAATACAGTCGTGGCCAAAAGTTTTGAGAATGACACAAATATTAATTTCCACAAAGTTTGCTTCTTCAGTGTCTTTAGATATTTTTGTCAGATGTTACTATGGAAAACTAAAGTATAATTACAAGCATTTCATAAGTGTCAAAGGCTTTTATTGACAATAACATGAAGTTGATGCAAAGAGTCAATATTTGCAGTGTTGACCCTTCTTTTTCAAGACCTCTGCAATCCGCCCTGGCATGCTGTCAATTAACGTCTGGGCCACATCCTGACTGATGACAGCCCATTCTTGCATAATCAATGCTTGGAGTTTGTCAGAATATGTGGGTTTTTGTTTGTCCACCCGCCTCTTGAGGATTGACCACAAGTTCTCAATGGGATTAAGGTCTGGTGAGTTTCTTGGCCATGGTTTGTTCCCCGAGCCACTTAGTTATCACTTTTGCCTTATGGCAAGGTGCTCCATCATGCTGGAAAAGGCATTGTTCGTCACCAAACTGTTCCTGGATGGTTGGGAGAAGTTGCTCTCGGGGGATGTGTTGGTACCATTCTTTATTCATGGCTGTGTTCTTAGGCAAAATTGTGAGTGAGCCCACTCCCTTGGCTGAGAAGCAACCCCACACATGAATGGTCTCAGGATGCTTTGATGGTAGCGCTCACCTTGTCTTCTTCGGACAAGCTTTTTTCCGGATGCCCCAAACAATCGGAAAAAGGGATTCATCAGAGAAAATGACTTTACCCCAGTCCTCAGCAGTCCAATCCCTGTACTTTTTGCAGAATATCAGTCTGTCCCTGATGTTTATCCTGGAGAGAAGTGGCTTCTTTGCTTCCCTTCTTGACACCAGGCCATCCTCCAAAAGTCTTCGCCGCACTGTGCGTGCAGATGCACTCACCTGTCTGCTGCCATTCCTGAGCAAGCTCTGTACTGGTGGTGCCCCGATCCCGCAGCTGAATCAACTTTAGGAGACGGTCCTGGCGCTTGCTGGACTTTCTTGGGCGCCCTGAAGCCTTCTTCACAACAATTGAACCGCTCTCCTTGAAGATGATTCGATAAATGGTTGATTTAGGTGCAATCTTACTGGCAGCAATATCCTTGCCTGTGAAGCCCTTTTTGTGAAAAGCAATGATGATGGCACGTGTTTCCTTGCAGGTAACCATCGTTGACAGAGGAAGAACAAAGATTCCAAGCACCAGTAAGATTCTGTTACTCAAACTCAATCAGCATGACAGAGTGATCTCCAGCCTTGTCCTCGTCAACACTCCACCTGTGTTAATGATTGAATCACTGACATGTTGTCAGCTGGTCCTTTTGTGGCAGAGCTGAAATGCAGTGGAATTTTTTGGGGGGGATTTAGTTCATTTGCATGGCAAAGAGGGACTTTGCAATTAATTGCAATTCATCTGATCACTCTTCATAACATTCTGGAGTATATGCAAATTGCCATCATACAAACTGAGGCAGCAGACTTTGTAAAAATTCATATTTGTGTCATTCTCAAAACTTTTGGCCACGACTGTACAATATAAATATAGGACAAAACACACATCACAACAAGAGAGACAACACAACACTACATAAAGACAACAACATAGCAAGGCAGCAACACATGACAACACAGCATGGTAGCAACACAACATAACAACAACATGGTAGCAACACAACATGGTAGCAGGACAAAACATGGTACAAACATTATTGGGCACAGACAACAGCACAAAGGGCAAGAAGGTAGAGACAACAATACATCATGCAAAGCAGCCACAACTGTCAGTAAGAGTGTCCATGATTGAGTCTGAATGAAGAGATTGAGATAAAACTGTCCAGTTTGAGTGTTTGTTGCAGCTCGTTCCAGTCACTAGCTACAGCGAACTGAAAAGAGGAGCGACCCAGGGATGTGTGTACTTTGGGAACCTTTATGTGACTGGCAGAAGGAGGATGAGGGCTGCAGTAGATATCTCAGATAGGGGGGAGGAGGCCTAAGAGGGTTTTAAAAATAAGCATCAACCAGTGGGTCTTGCGACGGGTATGCAGAGATTACCAGTTTACAGAGCAGTATAGAGTGCAGGGATGTGTCCTATAAGGAGCATTGGTGGCCGAATGGTAAAGAGCGGTAAAGAACATCTAGCCGCTCGAGAGAACCCTTACCTGCCGATCTATAAATTATGTCGCCGTAATCTAGCATGGGTAGGATGGTCATCTGAATCAGGGTTAGTTTGGCAGCTGGAGTGAAAGAGGAGCGATTATGATAGAGGAAACCAAGTCTAGATTTAACTTTAGCCTGCAATTTGATACCGTCTAGCCATACTCCCAAGTACTTGTATGAGGTGACTACCTCAAGTTCTAAACCCTCAGAGGTAGTAATAACACCTGTGGGAAGAGGGGCATTCTTCTTACCAAACCATATGACCTTTGTTTTGGAGGTTTTCAGAACAAGGTTAAGATTAGAGAAATCTTGTTGAACACTAAGAAAGCTTTGTTGTAGAGCATTTAACACAAAATCCAAGGAGGGGCCAGCTGAGTATAAGACTGTATCATCTGCATATAAATGGTGAGAGAGCTACCTACTGCCTGAGCTATGTTGTTGATGTAAATTGAGAAGAGCGTGGGGCCTAGGATCGAGCCTTTGGTTACTCCCTTGCTGACAGGCAATGGCTGAGACAGCTGATTTTCTGACTTTATACACTGCATTCTTTGAGAGAGGTAATTAGCAAACCAGCACGAAGACCCCTCAGAGACACCAATCCTCCTTAGCCCGGCCCACAAGAATGGAATGGTCTACCGTATCAAAAGCTTTGGCCAAGTCAATAAAAATAGCAGCACAATATTGCTTATAATCAAGGGCAATGGTGACATCATTGAGGATCTTTAAGGTTGCAGTGACCCATCCTTATCCTGAGCGGAAACTGGTTTGCATACCCGAGAGAATACTATAGACATCAAGAAAGCAAGTCAGTTGATTATTGACAAGTTTTTCCAACACTTTTGATATATGAATCTTATAAATTAAAATTGCCAAATTGGGGTGCAAACAATTAGCTTAATTTATAAGAGATCAAATTATATTTAAACAAAATAATGTTTCAGGAATGATAATCTTATCAGTTTCTTACTACAGAAATTATTTCAGAACAATATAGACGGTGGGTGTCAAAATACTCTTTCTTGTGCTTTTTGAGGTGGAATTAGGCCTAGGGTACATCTTGATTTTACCAGTTTATCAATAGAGATTTACCATTCAAATACATTATAATCATTATGTTGTTATGTAGTTAGATTGGTAAAGACAAATTCAAATTGATAACATGATTGTATAATTGGTTAATTAAAGCATGCAGTATGCATTGAAGCATACATACTAACGATCAAAAAATACTGACGTAAAACATTTCAAACATGATGATATTGACCTCAAAAGATCCCCAGTGATTGAATAGAGCAGTCGCTGAGTTTCTCATTCTGGATCAAGTGCCATTCTGTGACTTTGGCTAATATGCCTACTTTTCTTGCCGTGGTATCATTTTGTTATCAAATCCATCCACCTGACAGGTGTGGCATATCAAGAAACTGATTAAACAGCATGATCATTACACAGGTGCACCTTGTGCTGGGGACAATAATAGTCCACTCTAAAATGTGCAGTTTTGTCACACATCACAATGCCACAGATGCCTCAAGTATTGAGGTAGCGTGCAATTGGCATGCTGACTGCAGGAATATCCCCCAGAGCTGTTGCCAGATAATTTATTGTTCAGTTCTCTACCATAAGCCACTTCCAATGTTGTTTTAGAGAATTTGGCAGTACATCTAATCAGCTTCACAACCTCAGACCACATCAGGCTTCTTCACTGCAGGATTGTCTGAGACCAGCCACCCGGACAGCTGATGAAACTGTAGGTTTGCACAATCAAATAATTTCTGCACAAACTGTCAGAAACCGTCTCAGGGAAGCTCATTTGCATGCTCGTCATCCTCACCAGGGTCTTGACCTGACTGCAGTTCGGCGTTGTAACCGACTTCAGTGGGTAAATGCTCACCTTCGATAGCCATTGGCACACTGGAGAAGTGTACTCTTCGTGGATGAATCCGGGTTTCAACTGTACCAGGCAGATGGCAGATAGTGTGTATGGCGTTGTGTGGGCGAGCGGTTTGCTGATGTCAAAGTTGTGAACGGAGTGCCCCATGGTGGTGGTGGGGTTATGGTATGGGCAGGCATAAGCTACGGACAACGAGCACAATTGCATTGTATCGATGACAATTTGAATGCACAGAGATACCGTGACGAGACCCTGAGGCCCATTGTCGTGCCATTCATCTACCGCCAACCCCTCATGTTTCAGCATGATAATGCACGGCCCCATGTCGCAAGGATCTGTACACAATTCCTGGAAGCTGAAAATGTCCCAGTTCTTCCATGGCCTGTATACTCATCAGACAGGTCACCCATTGAGCATGTTTGGGATGCTCTTGATCCACATGTACGACAGCATGTTCCAGTTCCAGCCAATATCCAGCAACTTCGCACAGCCATTGAAGAGGAGTGTGACAACATTCCACAGGCCACAATCAACAGCCTGATCAACGCTATGCAGAGGAGATGTGTCGCGCTGCATGAGTCAAATGGTGGTCACACCAGATACGGACTGGTTTTATGATCCATGCCACTACCTGTTTTTAAAGGTATCTGTGACCAACAAAATCTGTATTCCCAGTCATGTGAAATCCATAGATTTCCTTAAATGAACTGTAACTCAGTAAAGTCTTAGAAATTGTTACATGTTGCGTTTATATTTTTGTTCAGTGTAGATTGAAACGTCAGCAATGTGTTTGCATGAGTGTGTGTGTGTGTGTGTGTGTGACTGTTATTACTGTTACTGTGACTAAGGCTTCTCTAAAAAGCTCTTTAGAATCAGGTCCAGGCTATTGTTGTCATGGGGGACTCCTCACCCGTCCCTCTGTTTCCTCTGTCCTTAAGTATTTCCCAACTCAAACAATCAGCAACAGATGATTATCAGCCTGGTTTGTCCCTGAGTCTATTTAAGGCCTCAGGCAGCAGCCCCACAGTTGGAAGTAAACGTAGGGTCCTCCTCCTATCCTGAATCTCCCACACATAGGGCCCTATAAAATCCGAGATGCAGAGAACGCGGACGGGATCACGGAATCCAGACATTAAAACGGAATTCAACAATTTTCAAAAATGTATTGAACTTAGTAGGGAATCAACCAAATGTATTGAACATTTATTAATTTGCCCAAGTTTATCATAAGACTATAAATAGTGATTCGTATTTCCTGCAACTTTCTGAAGAGTCAACGAGAATTGCTCTGGTCTGTGAATGTGCGGTGCGCGTGTCTACCACATTGTGTAGCCTTTAGCAATGATGCTAATGAAAAGTCTTCTGGTCGATAGAAATGTGCCTTTCCCAAAAACCTTCTCAATCAAATGTTAACTACAAAGTAACCTATGCTTACCTGGCAGAATTATAACATTATTATTTGCATCAATCCAGTGGGTATTTGTTTTGCAAACTCTACCAATACAAAAAAAATAGACAACAGCCTCTTGCTAGTTGCACACTGCAATTAAAGGGTAACTACACACAAAAATCTAAATTTCTCTATTTATCCCAGACCTCAAAAAGTGGTCTCCTGATGTGGTTTAAGCATTGTTGTAGACTCACAAAACAACTAAATTGGATGGTCTATTTTAAAAAGTGCGATTTTGAGAGCGAAAACCAAAGAAAAACTGGAAAATGAAAACCTGAAATAACTAAATGGAGAAAACAGAATTTGGGGAAAAACTAAACGGAATCAGGCAAAAAATAAAACTGATTTTATAGGGACCTACACACACGTATACAAACACACACAGTAGACAAATGCACATTCACACACACTCACACAAACAAAACACACACACATGCACATTTTAAGACATGAATAGAAGGATGAATGTCTATTGTTTTCATCTGTGTTGTGACAAAGAGGATATAACACAGTGGTAACTGGAGACTGCTCTGGGTCTGAAGAGTTATTGAGCCTTAATGAAGTGAGATTGTGTTCAGTGTGAACAACATCGCACTGTGTCCAGGGTATGACCCTCTTTGCTCCACAATGTGGTCCTTTCAAAGTGGCAGAGAGGAGAGGAAAGGAGAGGCATTATGCCCATTGAAACTGAGTGGGCACAGCGGGCACGAGTCCCTTTACTACATCTGTTTGATGAAAACATGCTACCGTATATGGTCATTTTTACACAGAATTATTATTTGGCGATCAGTGCATTTCAAAAGTAAAAATACAATTTTGACTAGGGCCAATCGTTTCATCTTATGTACCTCTAGGGTGATTACAGACAGGTTCATTGATGAAACCACTGTCTGTCCCTCTGTCTGCCTGTCTTCTTACTCAATTGATACTAAAAGTCTCGCCTCTCTTTCTGCTCTCTTCCCTCCCAGTAAACTGAGGCACCAGGCTCAGCGAGAGAGGTTTGGATACAAAGCGGTAAGTCGCGTCACAACACCACAAAAAAGTCACGTTCCTCAAGTCAGTCATCTATAAGTCAGTCATATTCAACACACTGCACATATAACACAATTGCTTCATGACACGTTTGCATACAAACTCAGGGTGCCTTCCAGGTCACCTTTTTTTGCAGTCGTGCTGTCCACATAATCAGAAGCACAATGCCTGGAGAGTTGTTTAAAATCTCAGGAATACGTGACAGAAATATACTGTAACTGCAATGAAGACCGCCCCACATCAATCCTCACAGTGTCTCCGGCCCCCTAGTGTTGAGAGCAAAAACGTTCCAATGATCTTTTTAAACACCCCTTCATCTTGTGAATAGGAAACCTGTTTCATTTCCATGTTTGTCCCACAACTCTAGCGGTAATCACTGATGCTTTTTCACAGGTGGTATTCAAAGGGGATACAAAGAAACTGAATCTACACGGGGTACGTTTGTTATTTTTCTTTCCATTATGCTTCTGTTTAGTGCAGACTCTTTTTACACTCTCCAACCACCTTCTCTCTCTCCCCTGGTTTCTCTCTCTATTGCTCTCCCTCTACTTCTCTCCATCACAGCAGACATGCGCCGTGTGCTTGGAGGACTTCAGAGTGAAAGATGAGCTAGGAGTGTTGCCATGCCAACACGCCTTTCACCGGAGGCAAGTGTCACCTCACCTCACACCAAGCAGATGGAGTTTATGTGTCAGATGTGTGTGTGTCTGTGTGTGCGTGTGTATCTGTACGTGCATATTTGTGTGTGTATATATGCGTGCATATATGTTATCACTGAATTGTTGTTTGCCCCTGCAGTTGCCTGGTGAAGTGGCTGGAGGTGCGCTGTGTGTGTCCCATGTGTAACAAGCCCATCACTGGACCACCTGAACATCACCACAGCCTGGGCACACTACTGGATGAACTGGTGTAGCGCATTGCTATGGCGATACAGTTCGAACGGAGTGGTGTAACATGTTGCTATGACAGCACAGTTGGAATAGACTGGTCTAACAGACTATACGTCGTTAAAGTGAATTTACCGGACAAACTGTTCTTAAGGTCCAGGGAGAAAACCACAACAATGGAGAAAAAAAAGATTCAGATTTCAGACCCTCGTGTATTGATAACGAGACGGGACACAGAGTATTATGGGTACTGTAGTATATCATACCACACCTTATCAAGTGGAGTCAGTCATTTAATGACTGACTGGCCAAACCTCTACAGTGCTCACTCAACCAGTTTCAGGAATGAGTGCAGGATTCCCAAACCAGACTCTGGGACTAAAATGTCCCTCTCAACCCGCAGTCACTGTCTGGACGAGGGGCTACCTGTTGAGGGAGAACTTCAGGTGACTCATGAGCCACATTGCAGAACGCCCAGATAAAAAAAAAGATGATGTCGAACAGACATGCCTCTCTGAAATGTAGAGTGAAGAATCATGTCAGCTCTAGTTGTGGCATTTCTATCTGCAACATCCAGTATGTTGCACCCTGGGGATGATGACATACATTTATTATTATTGTGACACGTTTCCTGCCGACTACACCGTGTGTGTGTGTGTGCATGCGCGTCTGTCAGATCTGCATCCTGCTTATATTAAGTGGGTGTGACACACTCCTGTTTTGACCTGTAGGAGGAACCGACGACGACAATGTATTTATTCTGACCATTATTTCCTATAGATTTGCCAAACAAGCCTATGCAGTTTATTGTATTTAGAATGAAGAGAGATTGGGACGCATTCCTTTATGTATGGTAAACTGAAACTGAAACACTGACCCAATAGCTAAGTCAACCTTCCCTACGTGTACACCGCAAAGATTTTTCTATTGAAATGGAAATCGTAAGACAATATCTGCTTTTGTAAATATGAGGAAAAAGTCCATGGGCCCTGATTTGTTCTATGTCCTACCGTGTTTGTGGTGTGTGAACGAACAGTCCTCTACTGTGTATGTAGAGGCAGGAGGAATAGAAACACAACTCACCTGCCTTAAACCCCCTCTCACCTCTGGGTCTGCTATGATACGACACGGGCCATGACCCAATACTTCAACCATTCCCCTTCCACCCTCCCTTCCGCAAAGTAATCACTGACCTTACTGGATGGGTAGAAGACGTTCCACCATATAGCTTCCATCAACAGTCAGGTCGGATCTGTGAATATTTAGTAAAAGAGGTTGAAAGGGTGCATTTTGTAAGTATTGGAACAGGTCCATGGATTTCACAGTCCTGTTTCAGTTGCCATGTTTGTGCTCCTGTGAATGTTTCAGGGGTCGGTCATTTCTCAACACCGTCCATCTCTTCATCACAGAGTGTTATTATGGACTGCCCTCATACGAACAGTTACACCACGAAACCTGGAAGGGTCACTAGACCATAGTCACTAGAGGGCCAGTCGGTCTCTGCTTTTACCGTACTTGACATGACAATTACAAAGGAGTTGGCTGAAGCAGGCACCCGAGCTACTAAGTGGCCAGGCCAGAGCGAACAAGTGACAATATTTAATGAGAACTGACAAACAAATTTGTGTGCCATCTGTTAGGGGTTAACCCTTTACACTCGTACCCGTATACCGGTTGACAAGTGAGTATTTGGACACTGATAAGTGCCTAAATTGGAACGCAGAGGCTGTACAGTAACTTGCTATACATGACATCAGAGCTCTGGGTCTCCACTTCACAGCGCTGTATGGGTTTTGACTGACAGCGGTTCTGAACTTGACCCGCTACGCTCGACAAGAAGTACAAATCCAAATCAAATTGTATTTGTCACGTGCTTCGTAAACGTTTACATTTGAGTCTTTTAGCAGACGCCCTTATCCAGAGCGACGTGCAGTAGTGAGTGCATACATTTTCATACTTTTTTCATACAACAGGTGTAGACTAACAGTGAAATGGTTACTTATGGGTCCCGCTTAATTATGGATTCCAACAAGTTAAGATAAAGATAAAAAATTCATTAAAAAAAAAAATGAAACAGTGACATGAGGAATAAATACACACTGAATAACGAATAATGAGTAAAAGTAACATGGATTTATGCAGGGTGTACCAGTACCAGGTCGATGTGCAGGGGTACAAGGTAATTGAGGTAGCTTTGTACATATACACTGAGTGTACAAAGCATTAGGAATACCTGCTCTTTCCATGACATAGAATGACCAGGTTAATCCAGGTGAACGCTATGAGCCCTTCTTGATGTCACTTGTTAAATCCACTTCAATCAGTGTAGATGAAGGGGAGGTGACAGGTTAAAGAAGGATTTTTAAGCATTGAGACAATTGAGACATGGATTGTGAAGAAGGGCCATTCAGAGGGTGAATGGGCAAGATATATGATTTTGCCTTTGAACAGGGTATGGTAGTAGGCGCCAGGCACACCGGTTTGAGTGTATCAAGAACTGCAACGCTGCTGGGTCTTTCACACTCAACAGTTTCCCCATGTGTATCAAGAATGGTCCACCACCCAAAGGACAGCCAGCCGACTTGACACAGCTGTATTTATTATGGATCCCCATTAACCAACCCAGCAGATACTCTTCCTGGGGTCCAGAAAAATTGAACTGTGGGAAGCATTGGAGGCTATTCTGAGGGCAAAAGGGGGTGCAACTCAATATAAGGAAGGTGTTCCTAATGTATGGAACGTTCAGTGTAGGTAGGGGTAAAGTGACTAGGCAACAAGATAGATAAGACACAGTAGCAGCAGCGTATGTGGTGAGTGTAAATGTGTGTGTGGTGTCAGTATTCATGTGTGTGTATGGGCGTATGTAGTGTGTGAGTAGAGTCCAGTGTGTGTGCATAGTGCAAGAGAGTTAGTAGGAGGATCTGAGGGCCCATGCCAAATCTTTTCTGCCTCCTGAGGGGGGAAGAGGCGCTGATGGGCCCTCTTCACAACTGTGAGGACCATGCTATTCCTTAGTGATGTAAACACCAAGGAACTTGAAGCTCTCGATCCGCTCCACTACAGCGCCATTGATGTGGATGGGGGCGTACTCACCCCTTTGTTTCCTGTAGTCCACAATCAAGTCCTTTGTCTTGCTGAAGTTGAGGGAGAGGTTGTTGTCCTGGCACCCCTTACCAGATCTCTGACCTCATCCCTATAGGCTTCCAGTCTGTGCTAGCGAAACAGTCCTGTTTGAGTTTTTGTTCTGGTACTTCCTGTTTGAGTTGCCCCCATCCCTCCCACCGTTTGGCAATTTAGTTATTTTTTTGTTGTCTGAGTGAGGGAAATGCTGTAAATTATGAGGACTCTATGTAAATACCGCTTTGATGATTATGTTTGTTGTATTATGAAGAAAGATTGCAGAGGACCTTGCATCCGAATGACCTCTTGATTCCATTCTTTGCGCACCAAAATTACGATCTGCTTCTTTGAATTGCCTTGTGAAAGCCTAACACTGTGTGATCATATTTTATAATTTAGCTAGTCATGTTGGCAATAGAACAAGCTTTCAAATTATGCCCACCTGAACCAGATTTGGATTTATAATGCACCATTTTTTGAATTGCAAAAACAACAACAGTAACTTCTTTGAGTCTTAAAAGTGAATTGAAATGACTTAGGAATATTCTCGAAAGTGTGCACAGTTCCTATGTTACTGAATGTATCCATCGGATTTTCAGGTTTCATCGTCAACAAATGCAGCGAAAGTACAGTAAATGTAAAATGCACATAAAAACAACAGTGTAATGTTTGGATTCGGGCTTGTGTCAGGTGAACTGTCGCGTCCTCACCTTTAGTCTAATCATTTTCCGATAATCTCCAAACTGTTCCCTTTTAATTGCTACCATGGTTATGCATACGCTTTACATATTTCTTCCGTAAGAAACATTTTAAATTAGCTCTATAGAGTGTAAGGGGTTACAATTACAGTAAGCTCTTTACTTCATAACCAGATAGTGAGTTGTACTTTCCTGTGGCTTGCGAAAGTGTCGCAAGAGGATAGGCCTATTGATGCACAGACAGTAGCCTAGTAACGTGTGTATGAGTCATCTGATTCATTCGGGGTTTTAAGATTAGAACACTGAGCACCAAAAATCAATGAATGTGGAAAATGCGTCAGAAATGGCACCCTATTCCCTATAGTACACAAAGAAATAGAATACATTTTAGACGTACCCTCTTTCAGACGCAGTCTTGAGGTCGGCTACAACAGGACAGCAGCTCGAGAGATGTGGGACTGGGGTGGACGTGACTATCTGGTCATGCTGGCGAGGACAGCGCTTTTCAAATGCAATGATTTGAACCATTTGGCCTAAACCTTTACTCTTAAAGAGATTCTCTGGTACTTTTGTATACTTTTAAGCCAGTAGTTCTGAAAGTGGCAGTCGTGAGCGAAAAGTGGTCCCAGAAAATTGCGTACTACGTCACATACCGTATGTGCAGATATGTGCACCATGTCATTGCTCTCTCTCTCTCTCTCTGAGCCGTTGGGCCCGCCCTGCAACCTAACGCTGGGCAGGCCTCTTGCTAGCTGTCGCTCAAATGTGAAGGGCTGAAACTCATTGGCTAGAACTGAAATTGGCCAACGCTGGGAGCAATGTAGAGAAAATGAAGTGGCACAGCGTCAAGGAAACAGTCTTCATTGTGGAAATATCCCATTAGCAACAATCAAAACTCTATAAACAAAACGGTGATATGATCCTCTGAAAC
Source organism: Salvelinus alpinus (assembly GCF_045679555.1). Taxonomy (NCBI): domain Eukaryota; kingdom Metazoa; phylum Chordata; class Actinopteri; order Salmoniformes; family Salmonidae; genus Salvelinus; species Salvelinus alpinus. The sequence continues at coordinate 4,497,754 of NC_092109.1, forward strand.
GACTGTTATAAGTATTAATGAAGTTGATCAATTGTGAGCAGTAGCCTAGAGGAGCTTCACATCTCACGTAACAATGACAGAATATACAGACTAGACAGGGACAGGCCGCCCTTCAGTGTCTGGTGCAATGGACATGCCGCAGAACGACGATCCCTGTATGTAAAGTGCCTAACATTTGCAAATGCCTGTGTGTTTGTTAACACCTCACCAAATAAGGTTATTAAACAGAAAATTGACAAATCTTTGGTTGTTATCAGTGGCTTGTAAACGAGGAAGCGTCTTCACCTTTTCATATCTCCTCATCCTTTCTCAGTACGGTGTAAAAGCAGCAGGGGTGTCCGTCATGAGAATGTGGCTACCAGTCTAGATACTTCTTCGGGTACAATGGCGGTCCGCAAACAAACGTTTAAGGTGCATGCCGCCATCTACTCTGCAGGTGTGTGCAATCATTTACGGTTTGCCTAAATTCTGTACCTCTAACAAACGCTCCTCCTCCCCTGGCATCCCACCAAATGCTGCATTGTGTTCCCCCCCACAATTACAACACTTTGCCTTCACATTGTTCCTATAGTAACCATAATCATGTTCCCCTCCACACTTGGCACATCTTTTATTTTCTTTACCCTGAACAGATACATGTCCCAATCTTTGTCATTTAAAACACTGCAATTCTCAGTCAAACTAACATCCTGTACTTTTACAAGCAAAACCTTCTCCAACCTCAGCAGTACTGATAAGCTTTCATTTCTTTGACCCTCTTTCCTACTGATCAACCTTTTGGCCTCAATCACTCTGCCTCCCTTCACGTTCTTTAATATCATCTATGGACGTAGTGTGTCCCCAGAAATGGCTCCCCTAAGCTCTGGGGACACGGCTTTTGATCTTCTTCCCATGCAGAGCATGGCTAGCACAGAATATTAGCATTCTACCATTTCCAATGAACCAGGTTAGTTTTTTGAAAAAAGAGGTGAAGTTAAAGGCCATTGGTTAATCGGATAGGGTGTAGCTGCGTCCCTGTGGTCACATCAAACACCTTCACAACTTTCCACTCCAACACATCATTATTCGTTCCCTTCCTTCACACCCTGCACTAGAAGCGCCACTGCTTTCAGTAGCATCGTGATCTCATTTTCCTATTACTTTCCACTACAGACCATTCAGGTCCTCCCCACCCATATCATCAGCACTATCAACCATATTGATCGCATTCCAGCACAGCTGTTGCTACTCCAAATCCTCGATCTCCGCATCACACTGTTCGCCGCCAGCACCACCCGCTGCCAGACTTGCACAGGCACGGACACCCATTCCTAGATACTAAATGCACTCACACTAAATAGTAACTCTATAAATAGTAAGACTATGCTGACCTCTGGTGGTGAAAGGTGTGAATTGCTACAAAGTTGCACACAAAAAGCAATGTCAATGACGCTCATCTCATCTACTTTTTCTAGTTTAGCCTACAGATTCTTGTAACGTATTAATCTAGACAATGGTACGTCACCAAATAACAGTCTACGGGTTGAAGAGTTCAAATGTGAAAAGCCGTCAGTAAAAACATTTGCATATCTCTGCATCATTGGGAAGGGCTCGTAAAGCAACTATTTCACAGTAAAGTCTACACCATTTGATTTGCCTGCCTTGATAGCAGTGCATTGAAATGAGTTGTGACATTTGTACTGTGTTTATTAGGGATCCCCATTAGCTACTCTTCCTTGGGTCCAAACACATTAAGGCACACATTTTTTGTAAAATATTGTACATCATATAACATTTCAACAACAAAATGTATTATAAACTGGGTGGTTCGAGCCCTGAATGCTGATTGGCTGACAGCTGTGGCATATCGGACCATATACCACGGGTATGACAAAACACCTCAGGGGGGGGGGGGAGTTGTGTTATATGGCCAATATACCACAGCTATGGGCTGCGTCCAGGCACTCCACGATGCGTCGTGCTTAAGAACAGCCCTTAGACGTGGCATATTGGCCATATACCACACCCCTCGTGTCTCATTGCTTACATACCACCATACAACAATATTACAGTGTGTGTGTGTATAGAGGGCATGTGCTAGCATGTCTCTTCAGTGCGCTTTGTTCCATAAGGTTTAGTTTAGTTTTCTTTCTGATTTTACTGATTGAATGACTTGCTTGATGTGGAATAGTTCCATGTAGTCATTGCTCTGTGTAGTACTGTGCGTTTCCCAGAGTGTTGTGGACTTGGACAGTGAAGAGACCCCTGATGGTATGTCTTGTGGGGTATGCATGGGTGTCGGAGCTGTGTGCACAGACAGCTCAGTGCTTTCAACATGACAATACCTCTCACTAAGTCGTGATGAAGTCAATCTTTCCCCGACCTTAAACCAGGAGAGATTGACATGTATGTATGTCATTGATGTTAGCTATTTGTGTACATTTAAGGGCCTGTAATTTGCCTATGTCCCTCTTTGTGGCACTACTGCCCAGTCACTATATTTTTTATATTTAACCATTATTTAAACTGAGTCACAATGAGATTAGAGAGCCCTGTACACATTACAATAAAAACAGAATATGAAAATATACATGTATAAAACAATATAATTCAGCACAAAATTAACAAAAATAAACATTTAATAAAAGCAATCACATTCAACTACATAGAGGTCCTCAATCAATAATTTGAACTGCCTGAGTGGCAGCAGTACATCTAACTGCAGTGAACTCTGCATATTGTTCCACAAATTTAGGGCAAAGAAACTAAACGCAGATTTTCCTAAATCTGTGGAGACTGAAGGGATCTCTAGTGTTATCCATTCCTGTGAACGGGTTTGGTAACTTATTATTCTTATCTTAATTAATGAAGTTTCATACGGAGGGAGTTCCTGTAAGATTGCTTGGTAAATAAATAAGAGAATGCAGCTCTCTTCTTACAGAAAGATCCTTCCCACATTTTTTACAGACTACGATGAGTCCTAAAATTGTCCCCTGTGATAAAACGTATTTCGGAATGGTAGACTGCGTCCAAGGGTTTGAAAACGGAGGTTGCCGCATGCATGTAAACAATATCACCAAAATCCAATACAGGGAGAAGCGTTGCTCTAACAATCTTTCTCCTATTTTTAATACTAAGGCATAATTTATTTCGCTATAATTTTTTTTTATCTTAGTCAGATTTTTTTATATGCGTTACGAAGGATAACATGTCATCAATCCAGACACCCAGGTACTTATACTGAGAAACAAGCTCAATTTGGGCTCCATTTGTAGTGTAAATATGCAGGTCCTCAGGGTCAACATTCTGTGACCTAGGGAACAGCATGAGCTTGGTTTTACTTGTATTTAACACTAATTTAAGATCTGTATGTGATTTCTGAATTGAATCAAAGTCATGCTGAAGTACACAAATGGCCTGCTACACTGAGGTGGCACAGGAATACAAAACTGTGTCATCTGCATAGAGAAGAATGCTACAAGATTTAACAGTGTTTCCTATGTTCTTAATATACAAAGTGAACAATAATGGACCCAAAATCGTACCCTGAGGAACACCTTTTTGAATCTCAAGAAATTCTGATTTAACTCCATCTATGAAGATGGCCTAGGTTCTGTCGCTAAGAAATGACTGGACAGTAGTCCAGGTGCGACAAAACTAAGGACTGGTTTTGTTGATAGCAATGTCAAGAAAGCAGAGCAGTGCTTTATTAGGGACAAATCTCTCCCCATCATAGCAATATGTTGACCATGACAGCTTACAATCCAGGGTTATACCAAGCAGTTTAGACTCAACTTGCTCAAGTTCCACATTACAAGATTTAGGTTAGTAAACGGTTTGCCCCCAATACAAATGTGTTTCATTTTTTAAATATTTAGAAATAGCTTCTTACTTACCACCCATTCTAAAACTGACTGCATCTATTTGTTAGGCATTGCAGTGATTTTAATTGCTGTGGCCCAGTCCAGTAGATGCAGGTCACCTAAACATGTGCAGACCATGAGGTAGTAAGAAGTAGTCTTTATTGCAGTCTTGCTGTGCATCAGTTACTGAGAAGTGAAATCTTTAACATCTGATCACCCAAAAAACCCAGAGGTTACCATAGTCAGCCAATGTACCATCAGATAAAGCTCTTGAATTTATGGTTAGAGGCAAACCTCTTGGTAAATGGGAGGGTCAAATCAATAATACCATACACATTTTCTATTTGGTGGAACCACTTACAAATATTTAGGAAAAGTTCACTGGGTAGAGCACCAGTTGTGTGATATACTCCAACCAGGGAAGCATGCAACAGTAACATGATTTTGTTTAGACCTCATTTGGGTTGTTGAATAACTTGGTTCATATGACCAGAACAAAACCCACGGCCCCAGCAGTGACCATTTGTATGCAGTGCCATATAGACGGGTTGTTTAAGTTAAGTTCACGTGCCGTGAAATGCCTTTCTTGCTTGCCCTTTCCCAACAATGCTGTAATCAATAGCAGTAGTACTAAACCCCCCAAAAATATATATACAGGGTCAGTGCCAATACCATCTTTACAAATGTGGAGGTATACTGGTATGGTAGTTATGTATAGGGATATGGTGACTAGGCATCAGGGTATATGATAAAGAGTATCAACAGCATATATGATGGCATCTGCGTGTGTGTAGTCAGCATGAGTATGTATGCACAAATTAAGTGTGTGTGTAGTGTGCATAGTAAGTGCAAAAAGACAAGGTCAAGGAATATAGCCTGAAGCCATTTTGTTAGCTATTTAGCAGTCTTATGGGTTAGGGATAGCAGCTGTTCAGGAGCCTGTTAGTGTCAAACATGCTCCGGTAGCGTTTCCCATGTGAAAAACAGTCTACGGCTTGGGTGGCTGGAGACCAACAACTCCAGGCCTTCCATTCACACCGCCTGATAAGAGGTCCTGGATGGCAGCGAGCCCAGCCCAAGTGATGTACTAGGCTGTCCGCACCACCCTCTGTAGCGCCAAGCGATTGAGGGTGGTGCAGTTGACATACCAAGCAGTGAGGCAGTCAGTCAAGCAGCGCTCAATGGTTCAGCTGTAGAACTGAGGATTTGAGGGCCCATGCCAAATCTTTAACATTCTGAGTGGGAAGAGGCACTGTTGCACCTTCTTCACGACTGTTTGCGTGTGGACCATTGAGTCCACAGTGATTTGGACACAGGAACTTAAAAGCTCTCGACCCACTCCACTGCTACCCTGTCAACGTGGATGTACTCCAACCAAAACCTGGTATCAAGAAGATTAAACTAGCCACCTAAAATTCCCCACATGGCACCTTCATTGTTGAGAGCCATCCAGAGTCACAACACAGCCTTCTGCCCCATTGAAGTGTGTGCATCATTTGTGACCTCAGCTCACTGGTCTATACTGGAGAAAAATAACTTTATTTATTTTTACAAACATACACATTTCATCCACTCTTACTCAATGACACACACAGTTAAGGAATCATTTGCCACTTTATTCAGAATTTGCTAAACAAATGTGGTCCTGATGGAACAATCCAAAAAATTAAATAAAAAAAGCAAGCCAAATGAAACTAGTTCAGACAGGACAAACCTTTCGGTAAGGGAGAGGAATGGTTAATAACAAAAAACAAATCTCACTTAAAGGGAATGTTTCCGATTATGGGGGAGGGGAGAGCTTAAGGGAGGGATAGAAGGGAGGAGAGGTTGATGCTTAGAGCTGTGTGGAGGGAGGGACCGAGGGATGAAAAGCTCAACGCTGGGTGAAAGGAGGCAGGGTGGGAAGGAGGGATGAAAGCGGAAAGAGCGAGAGACAGGGTGCTCAGAGCTCTCCACAGTCAGTGATGACGACCTTGGCGGAGCATTTGCCACTGCTGGAACCCTTCTTCTCCATGTTAGTCACAATGCTGAGCCCCTCCACCACCTTGCCGAACACAACGTGCTTGTCGTTCAGCCTACAAAGGGAGAGAGCAAGATCAGCGCCTCTAAGAAGTAGTTCCTAACAGAGAGAAGTAATCCTGAGGCTTATGGCAACCAGGAACACACAAATATGTTTGTAGTCACAGGCTGTGACAATCATGGATTTATGGGTAAGGATTATTTGTCAGTCAAATGACCGGCATCGCTTTAACCGTTCAAAATACACTTTCTCCTGTCCTTCTGCCTGGCACTAGCAGTAGGCACTGCAGCAGGGCCATTAGGTAAAGTATACTGAACAAAAATATTTTATAAAGCAGCATGCAACCATTTCAAAGATATTACTGAGTTATAGTTCATAAGGAAATCATTCAATTGAAATCCATAGATTAGGGCCTAAATTAATCTATTTCACATGACTAGGAATACAGAGCTGCATCGGTTGGACAGATAAAAAAAAAAAAAAAGAATAGTTAAGTAGGTGAGGATCAGAAAAGCAGTCAGTAGACGGTGTGACCATTTGCCTCATGCAGCACGACATCTCCTTCGCATCGAGTTGATCGGGGCTTTGATCGGGGCATTCAATTATCTGGCAACAGCTCTGGAGGACATTACTGCAGTCAGCATGCAAATTACATGCTCCCTCAACTTGAGACCTCTGAGGCATTGTGTTGACAAAACTTCACATTTTATAGTGGCCTTTTGCCCCCAGCACAAGGTGCACCTGTGTAATGATCATACTGTTTAAATCCGCTTCTTGATATGCCACACCCGTCAGGTGGATGGATTAACCTGCAAAGGAGAAATGCTCACTAACAAGGATGTAATTTTGATAAATTTGGAGAAGCTTTTTGTGCATATTGAATTTCTGGGACATTTTATTTCAGCGCATGAAACCAACATTTTACATGTTGCTTTTATATTTTTTTGTTCAGTGTATATCTACTTAAAGAGATGATAGTTATTTTATTTTCTTAACGGTCTTCATCCATGATCAGCTACACAATTACTGTACCAGCCCCACCACTGGTAAGAACATATTCACAGACCAGTGGTGCACTGCCCTGAAGGACACTACTTTACAGTTGTTGGCCACATCACTAGTGAGGATGCGTCTTAGTTTCTGCAGTTTGTGTGCGCATGTATTAGAGAGGAACCATTGAAGGGTCTGAGGCGTGTTGGGAAAGGTGGACAGCATTAGTTGTTACCATTAGGCAGTGTCGTCACAACCACAAGGTTACACGGAACCCAAACCGGCTGCGCGTGCGCCATCGTGCATAGATGTATTTTTGTCCGCGATCACGACACGGAGGTTAAAATAGCGAACCAATGACATTAATTTGGGGACAGGTTGAAATGCATTAAACATGTATGGCAAATTAGCTAGTTAGCTAATATGTCCTATTTAGCTAGCTTGCTGTTGCTAGATAATTTGTCCAGGGATATAAACATTGAGTTGATATTTTACCTGAAATGCACAAGCTCCTCTACTCCGACAAGTAATCCACACATAAAGCAGCCAACCGAATCGTTTCTAGTCATCTCTCCTCCTTCCAGGCTTTTTCCATCTTTGAACTTATATGGTGATTGGCATCTAAACTTTCATAGTATTACCATGACAACCGGCAAAACAGTTTCTTTCAATCACCCACGTGGGTATAACCAATGAGGAGATGGGAGAGGCAGGACTTTCAGCACAATCTGCATCAGAAATAAAAAGGAGTTCTATTTTAACCCTTCGCATCGCAGACGCTCGTTGGCGCGCACGAGCAGTGTTGGGTGCAATAATTGAATAACTTGGATTTCTAAATTTATTTTGCGACGCCCGCGACGTGTCCGGTCTGGTCAGCATGTTAGGAAGACCGTCGTGAGATAAACATCACTTGCAGAGTATGCATGTAAATTATTCACTACATTTCAAATGAACCAGTCTCACCAATTAGTGTAAACTATGTGTGTGCGTGTGTGTGTGTGGTCGCCCCTCACCAGTCGGTGTTAGCAGTGCAGATGAAGAACTGGGATCCATTGGTGTTGGGACCAGCGTTGGCCATGGACATACAGCCCATGCCTGTGTGCTTCAGGGTAAAGTTCTCGTCGGGAAACTTGTTGCCGTAGATGGACTTGCCACCGGTTCCATTGTGGTTGGTGAAGTCACCGCCCTAGGGGAAGGCAAAGCATAAGGGACATCATTTATTTTGTATCGCTTTCCCCTTTCTCTAACAAGGCCACTGACAAGGCTCCTGTATTCTACAAGAACCCCCAACTTTGAGGCATGTTGGGGACTGCATCAGTGTGGTTGCCATTAGGCAGTGTCATCACAACCACAAGGCTCAGAAAAACATTGTGAGAAAAAAGGTCACTTGTAGTGAATGCGTGTAAATTAATAATATGGCTGGTAGGGGCCCAGCATTGGGCCTGGTTGCACCAGTCAGATGTAAATCAGATCAGGGCCCATATTCAGAGAGTCTCAGAGGATAAGTACCAATCTAGGTTCAAGTCCCCCCCCCATATAATTCATTATGATCTAAAAGGAAACAACTGATCCTAGATCAGCACTCCTTGTCTGAGACCGTATGAATATCAGTGAAGATTGAGGAGGAGAAACAGCCTTCGGGACTATTGAGTTTAGTCTGGAAACAGCAACCCAGATTCTGCTGCCAACCACCCAACTCACCTGGCACATGAAACCGGGGATGATGCGATGGAAGCTGGAGCCCTTGTAGCCGAACCCCTTGTCCCCGGTGCACAGGACACGGAAGTTTTCTGGGGGGGGGGGGGACACAGGCATCCTGTTATTATCAGCGATGTGTGCTTAGCTGCTTAAAGAGATATTTCCAAATGTTGCCATTGAGGCCCTTTAGCAACTTCCCCAGAGTCAGATGAAATTGGATTTAAAAAAAGTATATCTCAGTGTCCACTATGACTAGCATTAGCACAATGACTAATGCTGAACAGAGACAAAACTGGTATCCACAAGTTCAGCCGACTCTGGGGAAGTAAGTTTAAGGGCCTCATTGAGATTTTGGCAAAGTATCCCTTTAAAGGCTACATGAAGTCAAAATAGTGGTTCTGCTCCTGATCACTGAAATCTATGAAGACTGACAAGGTAGACCAGGGCTGCTCAATGCTACTTAATTACAAACAGGAAGCAGCCTTGCATCAGCTGTTGCATTGTATATGATATCTGATCATGCAGCGACGCATTTTTGTCATGTAGCGTAGATGGATCTAAATGCATGCTGCTGGCCTTTGGGGACCAGGGCTCACCGATGACAGAAAAGGTGCCATTGAAGGGGGTGAGGAGTGTGGGGAAGGTTGGACAGCATCAGTTGTTGCCATTAGGTGTCATTCCAACCACAAGGCTTGGAAGACTATCGTGAGAATCACTTGCAGAGTGTGTTTTTGTTAATAATTCAGGAATTGTCAATCATTGAAGCCATCTTACCTGCAGTCTTGGGGACCACATCAGCAAAAAGCTGTAAGACGAGGAGAGAGGGCTTTTCATTAGTATACTCAAATCAATGAAGGGGAAACAGCACACAGATCAATGGAGGTAGAGCTCAAGTTGTCACTAATGAATAACGTGATAATTATAAATCAGGGTAATAAAAGACTACCGCTAAAGCATTGACCACAGGACCCAAAGCAGACGGCGTCTAAGCCTCTTCGGTTCTAGGTGTTGCTTCTAGACTTGTTCTGTTCCAATCTAGAACTCCCATGTGAGAAACACGAGACAGTAGGCAGGTTTCCATTGCCTAAGGTTTATTAGACAAACACAACAAATTGTGACGTGTGTAATGGAAACAGCAGATAGAAATTCTAAAGAGCGACAATTTCTATCTGTTCAAAAGGGATGGATCTTTTGACCAACATAATTCTGACAAATGAAAGTGTGGCTCCAATAAACGATGATTGCCATCACGTAACTAACTAGAAGCTCTACTCCACATTTTATTCTAAATGCCTACTGCTTGTAAAATTTGAAAAATCCAACTATAAAAAGTTATTTGCAGGACGAGGATTGCGCTGCCTTTCACGAATGACTGAATTGCTTACTTTCCTGGTAAGCTGGCAAGTTTAAACCAATTATTTCAGATCTACAAGTTTCACCCATAGCACAGACCTTGATATGTTGCCACAAATATTAGTAGATTATTGCATTCTATGCTGGCTTTCTCAGGCTACCAGAGGTATGAAACATAGGTGGCAGGGCATACAGGCTACCACCAATTTATTATGGCACAATTTGCCTAAATGGGTAAAGGAAACACTTCAACCACTACATTTTAGCAGACGCTTTGTTGGCGTCATGCCATTACTTACAAAAGTTTTTAAAATTGACACAAGACAGTTAAATGGAAACATAACCTAGCAGGCAATTGTTTCATCTACAAAAATTCATGTGATCTATTTAAATGTCAACCCCCCCCAAAAGAGCAAAATCTCACTGGACAAGTTAATGGAAACAGCTACTGATTGTGTGAGACAGAGGTGCATCTCTACAGACATCATTTCCAACCCATCACGTGACAGTCAGGGGCAACCAACTAGTCACCTAGAACACTAGCGACAGGTAATGACTTCACTGAATTCCACAGCATGACACATGTCAACTGTAGTGTGTACAATCTCACATTACACTACCAGCTAACCACTGGTATAACAGTAAATTACTCTTCCCTTAAGGCAATGATCAGTTCACACAAAATCCTTTTAAATGCATTAGGAGGGATGGGATTATGGTAGATCAATGTCTAGAGCCAATTGGGCTATATTCTACTCCTGCCAAGTGTCAACAACCTGTGAAATGTGAATGTTTAGGCCCTTTACAACATGCCTTTCCCTCCACCGGGTTCCAGCCACTCCTCTCACTTCCCTCCCTCCTCCAGCCCCAGACACACCCCAGTACTTTTCCACTCCTTAGATGAGTAACAAGTTCAGGAAAAAGGAAGTCACCACTGCTGTCATTGGGCCAACGCTGTAGAGGCTGGTCTGAGGTCAGTTTTGAGTCGCACGTGCCCTAATGTGGAAGGTAAAGATTCAGGGAGCATAGACTTCTCCTGGATCTGTGATTTTGACCAACCTCTGTACTACACTAGGCTGGATAGGCTACAATGTTTAGCTTAGCAAGCAGCACCAGAGCTACTGGCATCATGACCTATGGTTCATAAACAATGGAATCAACTGCACGGTCACGTGCTCCCTCCCACGTGATGACAAAAGGTTTGAAGATCAAATTGTCAAAAAGGATATGCTACAATAATCACCAAGTACTAGTCCATTTTGCCATTTGGAAGCTACTGTGTAATGTTTAATCTTAAAAAGGGGAAAGGCAGGTTAGCGTCTTATCCTCCTGGATTTCGCGCGGATCTCTGGCCTTAAATAATTTGTGTGCACCACTGCACCTAGTCAACAAAATCTGAAAAGTAATACTAATCACAATATCCTCATTATTTAGGAGGGAATGGGCATCCAGGCTCTCTAGTGCCACGTGCTGTTTGAATGGAAAACATGATTGCAGCAGCTAACAGCAGCAAGATTTTACCGCATAGAGAGAAAGGCCAGGTAGCTGAAAATCTATGACCTTTACAGCATATTTCATAACAATAAACAGTTAGCATAACGTTACACCGCAGTACATTGGATTGCAGAGGGACCATGGTCCACATTCTCCTTGGTGCCTTAGAATGCTAATGGGGATGGGTAAATTACCAGATTAATCAATTCATTGATCGCAGCCAATACTTTGATTTGGTGCAATGTGCTTTTAGGTACATTGCGTTCGCGGCCTTCCAACCCCACATCCCTTCTTTCTCAAAATGGCATCTGGCGCTATGAAAAAAATATGCTGAAAATGGCGACTGGTTAAAAATTGCATGTCCGTAAAACGTAAGTGAAACAGAAACTAACGTTATCTAGCTATGTTAAAACAACGCAACTGACCATTTACGCGCCCATTTTGGAGTTCCAAGATCGCAGTAATTATTGAATGCTACTACAAAAACTATGGACAAGACCGTTTTACATTACGATTTAGATACCGATAAGAAAAACAATGCCAAAGTAAACGTAAGAACAGCAAAAAAAACAATCTCAATCATTGTGGAAAAATTATGCAGATCAACTGAGGTTGGAGCAAAATTGGGGAGCTTTCAATGAAACGAAATACAATAACTAGCTAACATTAACTAGTTAATCAACATGTCAAAGATGAAAGCACGTGGACCCGAGTCTGACAGCATCCCGGTTGCATGCAACTACCGGGCAGCTAGTTAAAGCAGACCCTAACGAGAATAAAACAATCCTTTTAAAGTTAAAAAGCACATTTATTCCCAAACATAACGATTTGCTCTGCTCCTTACCTCAATTTCAATCCTGCCGGCGGCGGAATCACCGATAGTGATGTCGAAGAAAACTCTGGGGTTAGGCATGATTGGGATTAAAGGTTTTTATTTTCGTGAAAACACACGAGTACAGGCCAAGTTTACTGGATCGTTCCGCAGCTGACTCGGAACAGAAACACTGCTGTGTACACAAAATATATATGCGCACCCCAGGGAAGCCTATGGAGCCAATGCAAACCAATTAGAAGACTGGGACCATTGAGTGACACGAGTTTAAACCAATTAGATGTCTTGGGGGGAATACATTAGAACAATGGTCACTACCCTGCACGCCGGTTTGATCAGCGAGGTTTGGGGGACGTACTCGTGATTGGCTCATTATGGTGCATACAAATGACGATAACACATACTGCCCAATGTTCTGCCAGGGAAAGTCTAGGCGTGTACTGTCGCTGGCTGGATTGTACAGGGCGTCTCCCACTGAATAAAATCGCCATTATGGCTCAAATATAAAACTGAGTTACCAATGGCAATTGTATGGCGCAACGGATACGAATTGGCAAGTGCTTGTCTTTCACCACTGGACAAAGCGCTCGTGGAATGTATGCGGCATGATCACGAATTATTGTAGGCCTAATAAAATACACCGCTATCTTGTATGTATGCCGGATTAGCAAGTGTTGTATGTGTGCCTGGGTAAACTACGGTGCGAGGGGCGGGGTGCACGCCTAAAATGTTGCGGTTGTAGCGTGTTGCTAACTCGAGCCTGGGTTATGGTTGGTAATATCTAGATGGGATGCAGTTTATCACATTTACGTCCAAGGTAGATTTTTTTAAACGTATTTGCATTTTAGTTAACCTTAATATGCCGCGTAAATTCTAAACCTGCAGTGGAAATTAAATTATGACAAAAGCTGGATCCTTTCTAGCCATGACCGTCATATTGCCTAGAAGGTTTTTTGTTTGTTTTTTACTTTTGTGAAACGGATGTCGCTGGCAATTCATGTGTAGGAATTTGTATTTTTTTGTTTAATTTATTTTATGCTTCATAAGAAAATATTTGTAGTGATGTTTTGTATTGTAATATAAAAAAAGGGATGCTGCTAATGTCAAAGGTTCGAGTCGCGTCAGTCAATTTTAGCAAACCCTAAACCTTTTCCTAACCTAATTCTCATAACCTGCTACGAACTGTCACTGCTGCATCCTATCTAGACAACCTGGTTTCTGCTCTCTGGTTCCTGCGGCACATGGGATAAGTCAGGGTGTTCTTTCCTGTAGCCTACACCTGCTAGCTAGGGGGACCAAATACAGTAAAGAACTAGGGAAACATGATCAGAAGTGACATTTTTTACTTATAAAACAATGGAAATATTTAACATTTTTAGAAAAACTGGTGTGCAGTTAATAGGACAATTTAACAGTGTATTAATTGTATTCACTGACATGGGCCTCTTAAGCATCATCATCTAGACAATAAAACATGAAAAATGGTTACCTAGCAGATGCTGGTGTTGTCTCTGAAATACTTTGTACAGTCACTCATATATAGTAACCAGGGCCCATATTCACAAAGCATATCAGAATAGGAGTGCTGATCTAGGACCTAGCCCCCCCCACCCATATAATTGTATTAATTATAGTCTGAAAAGGAAAACTGATACTAGATCAGGACCTTGAGACATTTTGTGAATGCAGGCCCCCGTAAGTCTACTGACATCATGAATTTGACATATTTCTGAACTCATGACCTCTGCTAGTTTAAACAAATATAGGACAGATGTGCACAGCTTCACCAACTCTGGAATTACTCTAATAGCAATATGGTCATGATTATAAAACAATTTATATCATACAGATTTTTTCAACAAAAAAAACATTGCACATCCAACTTCTGGTGCCATGAACAGTAAGGCCTATCATACAAACACTTTACAAACCAATGACAACCTCGGAAAGGAGTGGGGACAGGTAGATAGTCCCCTCAGGCTAAAGACCAAGAGAGAGGAAGCAGAAAGGCTGTTTAAACCTTGGTATTGTTTTAAATGTGTGTTACGGGCTGGAAAGAGATGGGCTGGAGAGGAGGAAGAGAGAGAACACACATTCACTCCCTGACATAAGGGAAACAACTTCTCCCCCTCTCCATCAATGCACAGGACTTTACTGGGGATCCCTTCTTGAAAGTGTATGTGTGTACAATTGTGCATGTTTAAATGTCTCAGCAGTATAGTTGTTATCTTGAAGGAGGGAGAGCAAGAGAGAAGGGAGGATTACCAGAGACAGGGTGTGAATGGAGGTGAGAGTTCCCCAGCTGGCTTCGAACTCATCCGACTAACCCTCTTCTCCTCCCACCCCCCCTTACCCTCTCTTTGTGCCCTACCCAGTACAAAAATAACACCTCTCTCTCTTGCTCTACAAGTCTAGATCAGTGTACGTGAGAAAATTCCCTCACATCTCCTTTTGTGTGCTGGTTTTGTATGATCTAAGTATAGATACAGTAAGGTGAGTACTGTATGTATTGCCCAGGTGTGAGGCTGCATATCCTGATTTCAGCATTCACAACTCCCCTTTAGGATGAACACCACTCTTACTTTCTTTATGACACTAAGTCATGTCAACAGAGATCCACTATGCCTATTCCACATGTATTGACAAGTTCCACAATCATAAATACACAATGGAAAGTCAACATAACACTTTCTTTTTCTCGATTTTAAAAATATCCTTAAAAAAGTTAAATCCTTCGGCTTGTGATTTTTTGAGAACATTGAATTACAATTATAGCGGCTGGCCTGTGCAGGCAGTCCCAAGTGTCAGTCAGTCTTGGACAGAGTCATTCTCTTTCTCAGATTTTTTTTTAAATGTACTTGATGGATCCAGAGTGCAATGGGACGCTTTACATTAAGTCTAAAAACACTATAGTCTTGACAGAGTTCCCAGACAGAAACAGTCATGTCTCTCTCACTACCTAACCTCTGCACCTTCCCTTGGGAAAGCCTGTTGGTCTGGTCCACAGAGAGTATACAAACATGGATCCCTCGGTCTGTACCCGCTCTCTTCTTTTTGCCCCCCTCTCCTCTGCCCTTCCCCCTCTAGAAGGATGAAGTTGTCCCTTAACGAGAAGGGAGTCTTCAGTTGTTCTCGAACAGAGAGAGCAGGTCATCGTTGTTGTTGCTAGGTAGATCTGGAGGACCTAGGTAGGACAACAGCTCATCTGGATTGGTCAGCTCAGGGAGAAGCTGGAAATGGGGAAAGAGAAGAGGGAGAGAAAGTGTTATTGTTGTCATTGTTTGCTTTGACATGTTCCTTCGCTTTTCATGCCAATAAAGCCTCTAGAATTTAAATGAATTCATTTTAGAAAAGCAGAGAGAAAGGGGTAGAGAGGGGAAACAAGAGAGGAAGGTTTGTTTGTGGCACATGGATGTGGCAAAAAACAAGCTCTTTCCAAGAGTGAAGGTAGCTTCAGATAGCTTCAGTTCCACATGCCCAATATCACTCAATCCACATTATCGCTGAACGAGCAGCTAGCTGGCTCTGTGTGGTTGCCTTACAGTTGTCTAACGGTTGTCTTATGGTTGTCTTACGGTTGTCGTAGTAGATTGATCTGTGGAAGTTCCTCCCCTGCACCCGGTTCGCCCCGTCCCCAGTAAAAGAGGGAGGGTGGGGGTTAGTATAAGACCACCCACATGGGCCCAGGGCCACGGTCCAATATCCACACTAGTAATATCACTTAGGATGCATGCGCAGCATGCCCAATATAGGACTTCAGTCTAAGTGATATTGCTAGAGTGGATATTGGAACGGAGCCCACGGCTAAAAATCATAATGGCATCGCATGCATCATATGTACACTCTTAACTCACACCTGCATGAATTATCACCACTTCGTCATTGGTGTTGAATCTTCAAACTGTTTGTGTAAATTTGCAAAAGTGACTGTTTGCTATCGCGGCTGTTGCCCGAATATCACAAGGGAAAAAACGTGGTTTTGCCATATCTGTATTAGCTACCATGGTCAAGAACATATCAGTATCGGAGCGCATTTCCATATGGGTCTGTCTAGACAGGGCTGAGGTGGTGACTTACATCCAAGGCGTGATCCGCTCCCTCTCCTCCTCCCGCTACCCCCGTTCCTCCTGGACCCCCCTGGCCGAACGAGCCCTCCGCCTGTAGCCGGGCATTCTGGGTATTGGAGTTCCGCTGCTGCATCTGTCCGCCAACGCCGCTTCCGAGACTCTGGTTACCGTGGAGACCCTGCTGGTGCTGCTGTTGTTGCTGCAGGGCATTATGGGAAGGGTCCATACGGCCAGAATGGGACATCTGATGGTGAGAGAAAGAATGAATGAGAGAGAAAGAGGGAGAGAGACGAGAGTGATAGGAAGAGGGAAAAATAAAGGATAGAAAAAGAGACGATATCGAGTTTCACATTGTATGACGCTACATGGAGGTAGAGGTTCACGATCGCTGAACAGTTGTGAACGCGTTCAAAATGGTCCAACAAAGTGCGATCCTGTTCGACTCCACAGTGTGTGTGTGTGTGTGTGTGTGTGTGTGTGTGTGTGAGAGAAGTGAAGAAAGGGAATGGTGGACATTTTGTGTTCCTCTAAAAATCTTTCTTGGACAACTGAGCGCCTGTGTGTGTATGAGTGTAAATCCTGTCTCCTCCAGGCCCAGTCAAAAGGCTCTTCACTGTACATACGAGCAAGGGCATGACAGTCACTCTTACATAACTAACATAGATGAATACAGCACTTTATATAAAACACCACAGTAAGTGGCTTCAGGAAAAACGAATGTAATGACATGGTCAATCAGCTGATGCTTTCATTCAAAGTCACTTATGGTGAACACAGACACACAATCTTCGCCCTACTCAGAAATCCACCCAACTGGTGTTGCTCTAACCAACTGTGCCACTTGAACCAAAGTAAGACAAAATGTCTCTGACTACTCTACAGTGTCAAGGACAGTCAATATCTGTATCCCAAATGGCACCCTTTTCCCTATATAGTGCACTACTTTTGACCAGGGCCATAGACCTCTGGTCAAAAGTAGTGTACTATAGGGAATAGGGTGCCATTTGGGACATAAACAATGTGCGTAATTGGAAGCACGAGACGGTAATCTGATATGGGACACATTCCTAGGAGTAACTCCATTACTATACTAGTGTGTGTCTACCCTATGTGAAGTGCCACTTTTACTCATTGACTGTTAGGAACTTCAAGATGCCCAATATGTTCATATTTAAAAGGTGTACGATGCAAATATAAAGTATAGAGGATTCCTAAGCCCTAACAAGTGTGCATCTGATAAGGGAACATTCCAATGAAGTTTTCGGTAGTGTGCCGGTATCCATGCAAATATATTCTTTCATGCGTCTGTATATCTATATGCTTCGGTTAAGTGAATGTATCACTAGGGTTTATTATGCACATGATTTAAAATACCAGGTAAAGAATAAAAATAGTACCGTAAAATTAAGCTGAGGTACCCAAAATATTGTGGTTCACAGTCCCAACACAGGAACAAATGTGTATGTTTTACTTATCTGTACTGAAATAACTTTATTTGCATTTGAAATGTATCAAATAAAATTAACTAATTCCATTACCTGAGCAGATCACGATGGAAAATAAATAAGAGGATGAAAATGTAGCCAATGCTTTCCGAGTACTCCAGAGTCCATTTGCACATGCATGTTCACCATTAAGTGACCTACGTGGAGCCTGTGATAGATCTCTTTATAGAGACGAGAGAAGCCTGATGTAAGAACACCAGGTGTGTACTTTGGCCCTGTACTTTCCCTCCCTTTCTCTGACCCTGACTGACTAGAAATGGAATTGACCCCCGAACCTAGTCACTGTATCCCTGTATGTGTTAGTGGTGAGCTGATAAACTACATTTCAGTTATTTCTTGTTTTTTGAACAACTAATTGACCAATGTCTGTTCAATTATTTGAATTCCATCTAGATTTTTTTATGTGAGCTAAAACTGCAGTTTCTCTAGTCATAAATCAGATCAAGCCCCAACTTTGCAATGTAATAGGGAGTTGTATTCTACATAGCATAGCGCAGAAAGGGTGGTAATTAACTACACTGAACAAACATATTAATGCAACATGTAAAGTCTTGGTTCCATGTTTCATGAGCTGAAATATAAAAAAAAGACACCAGAAATGTTCCATACGCACAAAAAGCGAATTTCTCAAATTTTGTGCACATCCTTGTTAGTGAGCATTTCTACTTTGCCAAAATAATCTATCCACCTGACAGGTGTGGCATATCAAGAAGCTGATTAGGCAGCATGATCATTCAAAGACAATCATGGACACTCTTCCTGACAGTTGTGGCTGCTTTGCATGACATATTGTTGTCTCTACCTTCTTGCCCTTTGTGCTGATGTCTGTGCCCACTAATGTTTGTACCCTGTTTTGTGCTGCTACCATGTTGTTGCTACCATGCTGTGTTGTCATGTTTGCTGCCATGCTATGTTGTCGTCTTTGGTCTCTCTTTATGTAGTATTGTCTCTTGTCGTGATATGTGTTTTGTCCTAAATTTATATTTAATAAATTTTTAATCCCAGCCCCCGTCCCGCAGGAGGCCTTTTGCCTTTTGGTAGGCCGTCATTGTAAATAAGAATTTGTTCTTAACTGACATAGCTAGTTAAATAAAATAAATTACACAGGTGAACCTTGTACTGGGGACAGTAAAAGGCCACTAAAATATTACGTTGTCACAACACAATGCCACAGATGTCTCAAGTTAAGGGAGTGCTCAAATTGGCAAGGTCGACTGCAGGATGGTCCACCAGAGTTGTTGCCAGAGAATTGAATGTTAATTTCTCTACCATAAGCAACATAGAGAATTTGACAGTACATCCAACCGGCTTCACAACCTCAGACCACGTGTAACCACGCCAGGCCAGGACCTCCACAACCAGCTTCTTCACCTGCGGGATCGTCTGAGACCAGCCACCGGGACAGCTGATTAAACTGTGGGTTTGCACAACCGAAGAATCTCTGCACCATCTGTCAGAAACCATCTCAGGGAAGCTCATCTACATGCTCGTAGTCCTCACCAGGGTCTTGACCTGCAGTTCAGCGTCATAACTGACTTCAGTGGGCAAATGCTCACCATTGATGGCCACTGGCACGCTAGAGAAGTGTGCTCATGGATAAATGCGGTTTTCAACGTTGTGAACAGAGTGCCACATGGTGGCGGTGGGGTTAGGGTATGGGCAGGCATAAGCTACGAACAACGAACACAATTGCAGTTTATCGATGGCAATTTGAATGCCCAGAGATACCGTGACGAGATCCTGAGGACTATTGTCATGCCATTCATCCACCGCCATCAACTCATGTTTCAGCATAGTAATGCATAGGCCCATGTCACAAGGATCTGTACACAATTCCTGAAGCTGAAAATGTCCCAATTCTTCCATGGCCTGCAAAGTCACCCATTAAGCATGTTTGGTACGCTCTGGATCAATGTGTACGACAGCGTGTTCCAGTTCCCGCCAATATCCTGCAACTTCGCACAGCCATTGAAGAGGAGTGGGACAACATTCCACAGGCAACAATCAAAAGCCTGATCAATTCTATGCGAAGGAGATGTCATGCTGCATGAGGCAAATGGTGGTCACACCAGATACTGACTGGTTTTCTGATCCACGCCCCTTCTAAAAAATCAAAATAAAGAAGTCAATTAGGGCCTAATGAATTTATTTAAATTGACTGGTTTATTGTCCCCAGCACAAGGTGCACCTGTGTAATTTATTGTTATTTTATTTAACTAGGCAAGTCAGTTAAGAACAAATTCTTATTTACAGTAAAATCTTTGAAATTGTTGCATTTATATTTTTGTTCAGTGTATATATAATGACCATAATCCATTGCCCGCCTACTTGTCCCGTCTGTGTTTCTTTTACGCCTGCTACGTAAAAGAGAGAAGATTGTTGGATATACAGCAGATAGAGATCAGTTGATTCGGGAGGCATCTCTACCTGAAAATACACGATCTAAGTGATTGATAGTTGGTATTCAGCAGTCATAACGTGGGCCTTACATTGAAGTGATTGTCAGGAGTCAGCTCAAATGTAACTGAAATATTTTATTAAAGTAATGTGAATAAATGATGGTTAATAAGCAGTAATGGGCAGTCACTACCATCTTGGGACTTGTATTCATTGTTTTATTCTGTGTTGTAACAGCATTCAATCCACATTAGGGGGGAGAAAAAAAAGTGCAAGTTTTTTAAATAATCGAACCGACCTCAAAAAGTACTAATCGCTCAGCACTACTGCCTGTTTATCGCTGTGAGTGTTTTCCTGTGTGTCTGTGCATTAGTGTGTGCCCATCTGTGGGTGTGTTACCTGGTCCTGTTGATAGATGTTAGGGGGTCCGGGGGAGGTGAAGTCTCTCAGGGTGGGAGTTCCAGGGGTGTTGGGGAAGTCAGAGAAGCCTGACTGGCTAGAGTATCCTGTGCCTGCTGGATGAACACCACAAATATAAGGACACTTTTGTGTGCGTGTGTGTGTGTGTGTGCGTCTGTCCGTCTCCTCCCTACCTTGGCTGTTGTAGTCAGGTGTGTTCCTGCCCCCTGGTGGTTGACCCTGGTAGGGTGAGGCTGGTCCCAGGGCAGCGATCATCTCCATGACGCTGGGCATCATCATGTGACTGGGGCTGACCGTCCGGCAGCGTTTTAACACCGGCCCGTCTGCTTCCTCCTTTATGTGGATATCTGGTTTGACTGGCACCGGCCTCCAGCCACACACTGGGTCAATGGTGATCTCCTCATAGTCCGAACTGAGGGAAGAGGTTAGACAAGGAAGAGCAAGATAAGGCAAGCTGTAGACCTAATTATGGTTAAGCTAAAGAAAAACTAAATATGAACGTAGTAGGGCAGGCAAATTCTGTTGATTTTCATTCTTCCCCTCTAAATGGACAGCAGGTGGGTTCAATGAATTATCAGGTAGAACAGAAAACCAGCGAGCAGTACTCCGGACCTCCAGGCTCAGATTTAAATACCCATGTAGTAGGGGATTTGCAGACAGACACTTACTTCTGTATGTATATTAGAATGCCCAGCATGTACTGGTCCACTTCTAGGCCCTCCAGTAGCGCCGTCTTACTGTGGTGGAGAGATACACATGGTCCGGATGACTAGAAAAACAACAGGTCTTTGTCTATGGGAAAGATAAGGCATGCAAATTGTTGCGTTCACATACTTGCACACAGGGCATCTCCAGGTCCCTCTCTCACAGTTCAACTGCAGGTACGACTCCAGGTCAAAACACTGCCGAGAGAGAGACAGAAAGAGGTTTAGGGTGTGTGCGCACGTTTGTCTCTCACAATATGTTAAGAGTGATGATATGCGCGTGTGTATGCGAGTACGTGCTTTCACCTGTATTTGTGCGTGTGCCTAGTCGCTCACCTGTATGTGTCTACAGTCGTGTCCGCGTGCAGGCAGCTGGATGCGCCTGAAGGTGATAGGACATTTCAGGGAGACTTTGATTGCCGTCTGTTCCACACCGTCCTCTCCGTTCAGCCCTGGGGTCCCGGGGATGGTCCCACTACTGAAGTTCCTCTTAACTGAGGAGAAGAAGAGAGAGGGAGAGGAAGAGAACAGGGAAGAGAACAGGTGAGAATTGCAGTGAGAAGAAGTCTATGTCTTTCTGAGAACCAACCAGCCAGTCAGGCGTGTGTGTGTGTGTGTTCCACTCACTCTTAGTGACACAGTGCTCTGCGGGCAGTAGTCTCTTCTTCATTAATCCCTGAAGAACCGAGCGTACTGACGGCCTGTGGACCAGCTGCAACACAAACAGGTGGGACTAGAGAGAGAGAGTGAGAGAGAGAGAGAGAGAGAAATTGGATTACAAACAAGTAGATATGTCCTTTTCATGACAAGATAAAGATATGGGAAAGAGGTCATATTTTGGTTGCCATCAAAGATCAGAACCAGATGAAGACTTAACAAAACATCCTTATACAACCAGCACGAAACCGGACTTCATAAAGCATTTTTGCCTGTACGGTACAACTTACGCAGCAGCAGGCGGTGACAGTGATCTGGATGGTGTTGCGTCCCGGCTGACACACCTGCTTGAGGTAGAGGGGCTTGTGGGACGTCTTGTTGTCGCCCCTCTCGATGGTGAGCGGTGTGGCGTTCACACTCACCTGTAAGCAAGGACCAGACACCTACATGACAGACAGGTGAATGGAGGATCGGCTAACACGCTAGTCACAGTCGTCACACTGGGCTCAGAGTAGGAGTTCTGACCTAGGATCAGCCCCCCCCGTCCATATAATCGTATTTATGATTCAAAAGGCACAATTAATCCTAGATCAGCACTTCTACTTGAGACGCTTTATGAATACAGGCCCTGGGCCACCTTTAGTATAGGGTGCAATATTGTGGAATGTTCAGATAGCAATACGTTGTGTAGAAATACGTTGTGTAGAAAAGACATGCAGAATAGAGATGTAGAGTAAGGAATCATCAGTTCTATCGATGGTATTGATCCTCTGTACAGCACTTTGATATATCAGCTGATGTAAGAAGGGCTGTATGATTAAATTTGATTTCTACCTAAAACGTTCAGTATGTTGCACCCTCCTGAACGCAACCCTGTCTAGCCAATGAAGTACTCAACTGGCTAGCCAATCAAGTTCATAGTCATCACCTTGCTAACCCAGATATAAGGCTGGATCTCCACTCCACCAGTTTTCCCGTAAAGGCTTCATGACTTCACCACCTGTATGGAGGGCTCCACACAGAGATGTCAGTGCATGGTAGAATTTGTGACTTTACGCAAGAGAGCAGTGGGAGCACTTGGGGGAGTGTAAACCCAGCCTAACCCATTGTGATAGGGGTGTGTGTTAATGCACAAAGATCAGGTTGTATGTCAAAAAAATATCTAAAACACACAAAACACTTATCTTGGGAAAGGTCTGTAATATTGTGTTTTGTTTGATGTCGCATTTACATGTGTGTGTGTGTGTGTGTGTGTGTGTGTGTGTGTGTGTGTGTGTGTGTGTGTGTGTGAGTGGGTACCTGTAAGTGTGATTGTACCTGTACGGAGGCGGGCCAGTTAGTGTTCATCTGTCTGTCCTCATGGTGATAACACTTAAACTGCAGCTCCAGGTCAGGCCTAGAGGACACACATGCAGTCAACAGATCCACACAGGCAGACACATGAACACACACACACACAAACACACCAAAATCATCAATTAATAAATGTGGGAAAAAATCCAAACTATGGTATTAAAACACTGGATCACGTCACAGTAACTGCTGCTTTGATTTGCTGAGAGGCGGTGGGCTCGGACCTCATCATGAGGGTCTTGTAGACGGAGTCTCGCAGCTGGAAGGCGTGGTTGCTGACCGCCAGGTTGTGCTCCAATCGGAACGGCTCAAGCACCACGCCGTCGCGCACCGGGAAGGTCAGCCGCAGGTCGTCGCTAGGGTTACCTGGAGGGGGAGGGGAGATTAGAGTATTTAAAGTACGCATTCGGCCCAGGGTCCTCTACATTAGGGAATGCGACAACAAAATGTTTTTCTTATTGGACAAGTCCCATCCCGTTTCAGTCCTTTTTTCTTCCATTTGCTGGCTAATGAACACGACTCAGGTCTGATCTCTATATACATTTCCATCAATCCAATGAGTTAGGGCTCTATTCAATCTGTATTGCGGAAGTTCAGCGTTACAGCGCCATTGAAATTTAAATACAATGTTCCAGCGTTAGTAGATACCGCATTCACGGTAAACGCTGCATATGTCATCTCAAGCGGGGGGGGGGGGGGGGGGGATGACCTTTACAATTCTCCAGCGCAACCTGTAACGCTTCAGCGATACAGATTGAATAGAGCCCTTAATAAAGGAGTGTTGAAGTAAGTGGGTCTCACCAGTGGGCGGCTGAAGGGAGTTGATGTTGGGCTTGACGTCGGGGCCTTGGGGGAGGTAGGGGGGCTTGGTGTCTGGTCCTGGCCCACCGGGGGAGAGGTAGGGGGGCATGCTGCCCGGAGTCATGGGAGGGGTGGGGTTACCACCCAGAGGAGAACTGGGGTACCCCGGCATCACCCGGCTACCCTGCTGAAAGAGGGAGGGAGAGAGAATTTGAAACATAGAAAAACATCATCCTATATAAGGCTAGAGCCACAAAGACGTACGGACACATCAAATTGGACACGAATTAATCAATTGTCGGTTTTTGTCCGTCAAAAGTTAAACTCCAGTTAACCATTTTCGGACGTGTTACATACGGCACGAGGGCAGACATATTGTTTGTTTGACGGACAATCATCTCCGTCCATTATTTGTCAACGGATGACTCGCATTGAAAAACATTTGTATCAATCCGTAATTTGCGGACACAAAAACCCGGTGTGGCCATAGCATAATTAATAAATGTACTTAATTTGGGTCCACAAATCACATTACATTTGCAAAGGACCCAAAAAATTACAAAGGTCATACGGAAGCCTGGACAATGTCATGGAAACAAAAAGCACCATCTCCTCCACACTGCCAAGGCACACACACACACACCAAGGTTGGCTTACCGCGGTGACAGCAGCCTGTGTGAAGGCATTGTAGCCTCCTGATGCTCCTGGTGGCATGTTACCCTGCTGCCCGTTATACTGCTGCTCCTGCTGAAAACACACACACACATTAACAGGCAAAACTGATTCTAGATCAGCTCTCCTATTCTGAGACGCTTTGTGAATGCAGGCCCTGGTCAGATTTGATGCTAGATCCTGTCTCTACACTACAAACATGTCAAGGAAAAGTCTCTTCGGGGCCAGGTTAAAAAGGCTCGAATCCTTTGAAATACACATTCATAGCTTAACGCGGCAATCAGCAGTAGAAACAAAATAACAAAGCACTTTTCCCTGCCCGTTTTGTTAAAAGCTGAGGGCTGGAGAAATGTAACCACTCAAATTCACAGACAGCGCTATAGATGCAAGGACTGACCATCCATGACATCAAAATTATAGTTTTAACCCAGTTTTGAAGCTATATTAGTGTTTGTTTACATTTACTTTGTTTATAGACATTGGAGTAAAACAAGTTTATATTTTGAGTTTTCAGGGGGTACAACAGTTGAACTAAGACCGTGGGGCATTTAAAAGTCATGTTCTTCCAAGAATCAAATGTGTAAATAGCAGGTCGCAATTGTAAATGAGAACGTGTTCTCAATTTGCCTACCTGGTTAAATAAAGGTTAAATAAAAAAAAAAAAAATTAAAAAATTAAAAAAAAAAAAAAAATGTAGCAACTGTTGATTGCTCCTTTAACTAGTGTTTGTGTGTGTGGTCTCACTGCTTACCTTGTAGTACTGTGCAGGATTGGGTGGACCTTGCTGGTACTGCCCCATTGGGGGCATACGCTGGCTGGGGTGGTAGGAGGGGGACTGGGGCTGGTGCTGCTGGGGGCCAGGGGGATACTGGAGGGGCTGGCCACCGTGGTACGGAGACATCCCCCCTGAACCATACTGCTGCTGCCCTGGGAAACCCTGGGGGAGGGGCGGAGGAGAGATGGAAGGTATGAGTGTGTGGCAACTAGTAAACAATTTATGTGAAGTGTGTTAGTGTGTCTGCAAGCACCCATGTGTTTTCCAGCTTTGTACCTCTGATTGGTAGGGGCGTTTGAGCCCTTGTTGTTGGACTCCTGGGTAGCCTGGGTGTTGCTGGGGCATCCTCTGGCCCTGACCCTGGGAGGGGTGCGAGGAGTACACCATGCCCCCCATGGAGGGGTGCTGCCCGGGCCGGGACTGGACCATCCCACTGGGGCTCATGCCCGGGGGGCCACGGGGGCCACCCTGCTGGGGGCCCTGGTGGGACAGGAACTGGGTACTGTAGGAGGGGCCTCCACCCATCTAAAGAGAGAGAAGAGGAGGAGAACAAGAGGGGAGGGAGGCTAGATGCTATAAAAACGCAGAGCACACACACCTAGTGGCAGAATTGGGGTTCGAATTGAAGTCAGTTAATTCAGGAAGTAAACAGACATTCCAATTAAAATATAGAAAAAAGGGCATATATTTTCAATGAATTCTCAAACTGAAAAGGAGAAACTATTTATTTGAAATGTATTAGCATTTTTAAATGAAAATCATGTGTGACTTCAATTCGATTTGACACCAACCCTGATACACAATACTGTGGCAGAAGACAGAGAGGAAAAGATGGAAGACTCCCTGTAGGATTTACAGTGTGGTTTCTCCCTAGAGACAGAGTGTAGACGTGTAAACAGTCTGCTAGAAAAGACTTATGTTCTCTCTCTAATCAAAGCCATGTCTCTGGAGTCTGGAGTAAGTGTGTGTGTGTGTGTGTGTGTGTGTGTGTGTGTGTGTGTGTGGCAGAGCTAGTGAATGATATCAGCAAAATGTCCACGTTGTCGTCGTGTCGATAATTTGGGGTTTATCGTCCCAACTATAACACGCGTGCGCACACACGAGGAGGCTTAGCCGCATACCTGGCCATAGTTCAGTTCCTGATTCTGCTTCTCCTGGATGGCAGCAACAGTAGCCGTAGCAGTGGCGGTCGCCGTGGCAGCAGCAGCGGCAACCGCGGCGGCAGCAGCCTGGGTGAAGTCAGAGGGAGGGCGTTGGCCCATACCCGCTCCGCCACCACCATTATTAGAGTAACTAAGAAACACAGACAGAGAGATAGAATTATTTGGAACTCACTCCCAAGGTCAAGCACTATAAACAATGGCATTTCCTTGATTCCTCTCTCCTCGCCGCCTCCTCCAAACCCATTGGATGAGAAGGTCAGAGGGGAAAGACCTCTGAGCTTCTCAACGACTGGTTT
This sequence comes from Salvelinus alpinus, assembly GCF_045679555.1. Lineage (NCBI taxonomy): Eukaryota > Metazoa > Chordata > Actinopteri > Salmoniformes > Salmonidae > Salvelinus > Salvelinus alpinus. The sequence goes on from NC_092109.1 coordinate 4,524,793, forward strand.
TGGAAAAGGAGGCAAATTGAGAAAACGTAAGGACTTAATGAAACGCTATTGACATTATCCCCACGTGTTTGACCGACTGAATGGAGCCCTGGGTTGTTTTCATTCGGGCAATGAAAATTAACAACTTTCGCAAAATAGTTTGCAAACGAAAATGAGTGTTTCTTATATACAGTTGAAGTCAGAAGTGTATATACACTTAGGTTGGAGTCATTAAAACTCGTTTTTCAACCACTCCACAAATTTCTTGTCAACAAACTATAGTTTTGGCAAATCGATTAGGACATCTACTTTGTGCATGACACAAGTCATTTTTCCAACAATTGTTTACAGACAGATTATTTCACTGTATCACAATTCCAGTGGGTCAGAAGTTTACATACACTAAGTTGACTGTGCCTTTAAACAGCTTGGAAAATTCCAGAAAATTATGTCATGGCTTTAGAAGCTTCTGATAGGCTAATTGACATAATTTGCGTCAATTGGAGGTGTATCTGTGGATGTAGTTCAAGGCCTACCTTCAAACTCAGTGCCTCTTTGCTTGATATCATGGGAAAAACAAAAGAAAACAGCCAAGTCCCCAGAAAAAAAAATTGTAGACCTCCACAAGTCTTGTTCATCCTTGGGAGCAATCTCCAAATGCCTGAAGGTACCACGTTCATATGTACCAACAATAGTATGCAAGTATAAACACCATGGGACCACGCAGATGTCATAGCACTCAGGAAGGAGACGCGTTCTGTCTCCTAGAGATGAACGTACTTTGGTGCGAAAAGTGCACTATATCCACAGTAAAATGAGTCCTATATCGACATAACCTGAAAGGCCTTTCAGCAAGGAGCAAGCCACTGCTCCAAAACTGTCATAAAAAGAGCCAGACTACAGTTTGCAACTGCACATGGGGACAAAGATCGTACTTTTTGGAGAAATATCCGCTGGTCTGATGAATTTTTTTTTAAAACTGTTTGGCCATAACGACCATCGTTATGTTTGGAGGAAAAGGGGGGAGGCTTGCAAGCCGAAGAACACCATCCCAACCGTAAAGCACGTGGGTGGCAGCATCATGTTGTGGGGGTGCTTTGCTGCAGGAGGGACTGGTACACTTCACAAAATAAATGGCATCATGAGGTAGGAAATTTATGTGGATATATTGAAGCAACATCTCAAGACATCAGTCAGGAAGTTAAAGCTTGCTTGCAAATGGGTCTTCCAAATGGACAATGACCCCAAGAATACTTCCAAAGTTGTGGCAAAATGGCTTAAGGACAACAAAGTCAAGGTATTGGAGTAGAGGTCGACCGATTAATCGGAATGGCCGATTAATTAGGGCCGATTTCAAGTTTTCATAACAATCGGAAATCGGTATTTTTGGAGACCGATTTGGCCGATATTTTTTTACACCTTTATTTAATATTTATTTAACTAGGCAAGTCAATTAAGAATACATTCTTATTTTCAATGACGGCCTTCAATCTTGCAACCTTACAGTTAACTAGTCCAACGCTCTAACCACCTGATTACATTGCACTCCCCTAGGAGCCTGCCTGTTACGTGAATGCAGTAGAAGCCAAGGTAAGTTGCTAGCTAGCATTAAACTTATCTTATAAAAAACTATCAATCAATCATAAATCACTAGTTAACTACACATGATTGATGATATTACTAGTTTATCTAGCGTGTCCTGCGTTGCATATAATCGATGCGGTGCGTATCGTTGCACCAATGTGTACCTAACCATAAACATCAATGCCTTTCTTAAAATCAATACACAGAAGTATATATTTTTAAACCTGCATATTTAGTTAAAAGAAATCCAGGTTAGCAGGCAATATTAACCAGGTGAAATTGTGTCACTTCTTGCGTTCATTGCACGCAGAGTCAGTGTATATGCAACAGTTTGGGCCGCCTAATTTGCCAGAATTTTACGTAATTATGACATAACATTGAAGGTTGTGCAATGTAACAGGAATATTTAGACTTATGGATGCCACCCGTTAGATAAAATACGGAACGGTTCCGTATTTCACTGATAGAATAAACGTCTTGTTTTCGAGATGATACTTTCTGATACAACCTAAGGCTCGTATTTCTGTGTGTTATTATGTTACAACTAAGTCTATGATTTGATAGAGCAGTCTGACTGAGCGGTGGTAGGCAGCAGCAGGCTCGTAAGCATTCAATCAAACAGCAATTTCCTGCGTTTTGCCAGAAGCTCTTCGCTGTGCTTCAAGCCTATCAACTCCCGAGATTAGGCTGGTGTAACCGATGTGAAATGGCTAGCTAGTTAGCGGGATGCGCGCTAATAGTGTTTCAAACGTCAAATTCCCCTTGCTCTGCATGGGTAACGCTGCTTCGAGGGTGGCTGTTGTTGTTGTGTTCCTGGTTCGAGCGCAGGTAGGAGCGAGGAGAGGGATGGAAGCTATACTGTTACACTGGCAATACTAAAGTCCTGTAAGAACATCCAATAGTCAAAGGTTAATGAAATACAAATGGTATAGAGAGAAATAGTCCTATAATTCCTATAATAACTACAACCTAAAACTTCTTACCTGGGAATATTGAAGACTCATGTTAAAAGGAACCACCAGCTTTCATATGTTCTCATGTTCTGAGCAAGGAACTTAAACGTTAGCTTTCTTACATGGCACATATTGCACTTTTACTTTCTTCTCCAACACTTTGTTTTTGCATTATTTAAAAACCAAATTGAACATGTTTCATTATTTATTTCAGGCTAAATTTATTTTATTTATGTATTATATTAAGTTAAAATAAGTGTTCATTCAGTATTGTTGTAATTGTCATTATTACAAATAAATTGTAATAAATAAATAAAAATAAATAAACGGCATCGGCTTTTTTTAGTCCTCCAATAATCGGTATTGAAAAATCATAAATCGGTCGACCTCTATATTGGAGTGGCCATCACAAAGCCCTGACCTCAATCCTATAGAACATTTGTGGGCAGAACTGAAAAAGCGTTTGCGAACAAGGAGGCCTACAAACTTGACTCAGTTATACCAGCTCGGTCAGGAGGAATGGGCCAAAATTCACCCAACTTATTGTGGGAAGCTTGTGGAAGGCTACCCGTAACATTTGACCAAAGTTTAAATTGTTTAAGGCAATGCTACCAAACACTAATTGAGTGTAACTTCTGACCCACTGGGAATGTGATGAAAGAAATAAAAGCTGAAATAAATCACTACTATTATTCTGACATTTCACATTCTTAAAATAAAAGTGGTGATCATAAATGACCTAAGACAGGGAATTGTTACTCTGATTAAATGTCAGGAATTGTGAAAAACTGAGTTTAAATGTATTTGGCTAAGGTGTATGTAAACTTCCGACTTCAACTGTATGTTCAAGTAGTCATACCCGCTTTCAGTCTATTTACTTCCATTTCATGCCTAGTGAACACTTCCCAGGTAGTACGTCTACATTTCACTCTGTTTGGTGCCCAATAAACAAGACCCTGGTGAACATATACCATAAAAACAAGTCAAAAGATGTTTACCTCTGTCCATATGGCGGTGCTTGGTTATAGGCGGTGTTGGGGCGGCCGTAAAGGCCTGGTTGTCCGTAGCCCTTATCACCATAGCTCTGGTACTGGTGGCTCATACCGGGACTCATCCCCCCACCTCCACTGCTGCTCTGCATCATGTGACCTCCAGAGTTCCCGCCCGGACCCATGGGCGCTCCAAACACCTAGACGGGGAAACACAGGAAGTGAGGTAGTGGAAACAGTAAAGTGTTAGAGAAGAAGAAAAAGGCCATGTGACATCCCAGACTGTCTGCTTTACATATTAAACAATTAATGACTGTCATGTCATATATTGCAATACCATTGATGCGGATTCTGATAGTTATACACTCCATTCAGGCCTTGTGAGTTTTGGTGCACAGCTGCTATGTAGGCAACCTGGAACGTGGCAAAATATATTTGCTCTCCTTGATAAATTAAGTTTAAATAAATAGATTGACTGGTTGAAAGGAGGGGATGATAGAATGATGGATTAGAGACAGTTAAGAAGGATGGGTGAGAGAAAGGAAGGAGAGCCATGATTGGCTGGTTGTTACCTGGCTGTGCGAGGGATTGGTCACGCCCCAGACGGTAGTTACCACGGAGAGTGCTCCTGGCTGTTGATTGGTGCCTTGTTGCCAGGAGGCAGAGTCATACAGGAAGTTACCGTCACTAAGGAAGATAGAGCCAGGAAGCAAAGGCATTATGGGATGGATTCATGTACAGCAGTAGGGTGGATCTCAATAGTGAATGTGGCTTCCTCTCCATCTGCACTGAGATCGTGAAAGACCTGGGCCTTGTGCATCAAGCATGTCAGAATCCGGGTGCTGATTTAGGATCAGTTTTGTGTTTTAAATCAAAATGAATAAGATGGGGGGGGACTGATCCTAGATCGGCACTCATACTCTGAGATGCTCGATACATACAGACACTGGACAGGGGGAAGCAAATACCTGGTAGGTGGAAGTATACATACCATAGTACTCTCACCTATACAGTTCTTTTCAGATTAGTGCAGATAGAACGAACTTAGATTTCCAGATTGAAAGTTATGAAAAACTTTAGGAACCCCTGCATTAGACTATTTGTTTGTTGAAGAGGAAAACTAGTGGGAGTCTTTGTAAGAGTTGAATAACTTGTGCCACAGCACATACTCAAGAGGCACTTAAACAAAATTTCCATAACAACAACAAAGCAGTCACGTAGAAACTGGTAAGGGTAGCAATGCTGACAAGAGGCCCCTGAGTGTGTGTGTGTGTGTGTGTGTGTGGGGCTGAGGTTACCCTCCACTCCCTCAACTGAAATCACAGGACGTGATCTCGCTGGTACAGGAAACCAGCGCTCCAGCGCCAGCAGCAGCCAATGAGTCTCAGAGCCCAGCCAATAGCGGGAGCGGTGAAAGCCAACCAGAAGACAACTAACGGTTTGTCTGAGGACAATGCACTCAGCACTTCCTCTCTGAGACATTCAGAGTGTGTGTGTGTGTGTACCTGTGCGGAGTGGGAGGCAGACCGGGTTTCATGGAGTTGAGGGGGTTCATCGGAGGAACGGGGGGGATCAATGAGACCCTGACAGGCAGCCTAAGAGAGAGAGAAGTATTGAAACGGTATGTTATGTGTTGTTGTGTTCTTGTTCTTTTCAATCGTGTAATTATTCATTATGCCATGTATTATCGTGTTCTTGTTATCAACAATATCATGTAAATAAAGCTGATCGAATCGACTCATCGCATTGAACTGAAGCAGTAACTTCACCACCTTTCATAGCCACACACACACACACGCTTACCTTCCTCTCCCCTTTAGCTTCTGCTCTGTGTGTATCTCGGTCTGTCTGTTGGTCTGTGTGAGAGAGAGCGAAAGAGTTAGCCTATTACTGCCTGGCATAATGGTTCTCATAGAAGGGAGGGGCAGGCAGCAGGGTCTAAATTTAGCTCTTTGATTTCTACAGGAATTCAAGAGAACAGCAAATGAAGAGGCAGCCTTACACACCCTAATAGCCGGCTTTTGGGCCAAAAAAATATATGAAGAGCTGATAAATAAAATTGCCACCGCCAATTGCCAGGGAGAAGAAAATAAATCCCATTGCGAAAATAGATTTTTGCCTATTAATTGATTCAAATACCAGTCGATGTAGCGCGAGAGCTACTGCTACAGTTTGTTGCTGCTGTCGTGAAACGTGCTTTTATTAGCCCCATCATTGCGCAACAATTCTAAATCCAATCGCGTGTTAAAAACACTGATGGCCATGATTGAAAAGAGCTACTAGTTTTATTTCTCAACTGGTAATTGAAGCTCGCTTCCCATTTGCCATTCAAGTACTTAGGCAAAGGTAGGCAGGCAGGCTTCAGCTCATCACACAACACTTTGCAATGAGCTGGAGGAACTGGAGGAAGTATGCATTTTCAAAGCATACTTGTTTGAAACCTGAACGTTTTACTACATATTATGAGGCATGGCTTACCTCGCTTCACAAAGTAGCCTAGACAAAATACAACCAAACGTACAGGCAATTATTTTATAGGCTGGAGAATGCCATTGGAACCAGTAAAGCCTATTTCGCTCATGTTCTATTGGTTTTCAAAATCAAACTTCCATTGTCCAGTAGCCAAAGGCGCAATCCTAGTAATATTAGAAACCCATGCTAGTTGTCGCACCTTTAGAGCTCCCCTTTATCCAAATTTCTAAACAGATATTTTAATCTCAGTCTCATGAAACCGCTCGCATGGTGCGGTGCGCTTTTGACAATGTTTCCCGGCTAATTGCATTATGGAACTAACATTTATGCGTAGCCAATTTACTGCCTTGTGCCAACACTTGTGCACACTGCTGCGCTTATAATGTGAATAAATAATAGTTTATCAACATTTTAAGCTAAATGTTCTGATCTGTTGCATGAGCCTCATTGCTTCTTACGTTTGTTTTTGTTTTACTTAGCTCACTGGTTGTATGAATATGGGCTCTATCGTCCCACAACTGTCCAGTTTGTTTGAATGGGTCATTTCTTCCTCGCACAGAACAGCAAGCTAACCAATAGAATATATCCACGTTTCACCTATGGGGGATGGTAGGCCTACATTGACATCGGCTAGTGATTTTGCTGTTCCTTACTCTTGTTGGCTGAGGAAAAGTAAACGTGGAAAGATATTCTAATCTCTAAAATTGCGCAACAGAACTCGTTAAATGCGCAACATTTTACTCATAGAAACCCTGAAACACATACAAGCTCGTTAACTGCCGAGAGAGCAGGCTTTCAATACAATTTCCCCTTAATCACCCTCTCCATCCCGATCTCTCTCTTCCGCAGTAAATTACGCTTAATCTCAGAGTAAACTCCTGTGAGGGAAAAATCCATAGTTGTGAATTTCCACGACACTCCGCTAATTGACAGGCTAAAGTGGCGGCAGGTAGCCTAGCAGTTAGAGCATTGGGACAGTAACGTGGATGTGGATTAAGGCAGCACCCCCGCACCTCTGATTCAGCGGGGCTGGGTTAAATGCGGAAGACACATTTCGGTTGAATGCATTCAGTTATGCAGACTAGATATCCCCTTTCCCCAATTTGTTGCCAACGTCAGTGTTACTCTCCTCACAGAATTGGGTCAGACACCCCGCAGATGGAGCAGTGTGTGTATATTAGCCTCACTATTGTTATTTTACTGTTGCGCTTTAATTATGTAACGTTTTTTTAGGTATTTTCTTTAAACTGCATTGTTGGTTAAGGGCTTGTAAGTAAGCATTTCACTGTAAATTCCAAACCTGTTGTATACGATGCATGTGACAAATCATATTTGATTGTGTGGGGGGGGGGGTATTATTTTTAATTAACCTTTATTGAACTAAGCAAGTCCGTTAAGAACAAATTCTTATTTACAATGACGGCCTAGGAACAGTGGGTTGACTGCATTTTTCAGGGGCAGAACAACAGATTTTTACCTTGTCAACTCGGGAATTCGATCTAGCAATCTTTCGGTTACTGGCCCAACGCTCTAACCACTAGGCTACCTGCCGCCCTATGTAGAGTGAGTTACCAAACAGACACCTTCTATATCGATATTAGTTCCCTGGCCATTTCCGTGAAGGACCCAACATGAAGTTCATAGGAGCATGTTAAATTTGGTGACAAATTGAAAGCTAAGAGAATTTAAGAGAACAGCAAATGAGGAAGCTGCCTACGGACCTAAACTGAACGACATGGTAACCGAATTTGTGCAATTTAAAAATCGCTACTACTGGAAATCATAGTAAAACTACAGTTAAGTTCACAAGTTTGGACAGTAAAGAAAAGTATAGTTTAGTACAGTACAGCACAGAGTAAAGTAATGTATAGTTGAGTACACCAGAATGTACTTAACTATACTAGGGTTGTCGCGGACAAAAAAATAAAATATTGGTCGACCAAGAGTAGTCTGTTCTATCGACGAATCGAAATTTTAAAACGTATTTTTTCCATATATAGACACACCCTATGTGTCTTCACAGATACTGACATTAAAGGTTCTGCGTGGTCCATCCAATGTCTGCATTGGCCATGCAGCATTTATGGTGATATGGCCTCTACAGAAGTCAGGGTATACATACTTTTTACATTTCGCAGAGAAAAACAGAGCCGTTGTAAAGGAAGTTGTCAAGGAAGTGAGTTTGTGTTTATACAAGACCTCCCGCCCACCAATCATGTCAATGCGGAGCTATTCAGAGCCCTCTGCATTGTTACAAAATTTGAGAGGCACATGATGATGCGGTACGGAGCTCAATTTGGCCTCTGCCTGCCGTCAGAGGCTCCGCTATTTCGTCACACCATCCATATGGTGCCTCTGACCACATTTTCAGATCAAGCATAAATTGTCTCTTACGCTCCAGAAGTTGACGGTAATAGACTACACCTGGGGTCGGCAACCTTTTCCATTTGGAGTGCCAATTTTCTTTATCTACCAATCTGCGTGCCATTTATGATTTTCATATGCACATTCATTTATTTTAAAATAGTCTTCGTATCTCAAAATCATTGTCATGTAATTAATACTAAATATATCGGAATTAAAATTATACAAATCTAAAAGTAACTTCTATTGCTATTGCCAACTATGTCAAATAGCCTACAAAGCAAACATTTACATTTACATTTACATTTAAGTCATTTAGCAGACGCTCTTATCCAGAGCGACTTACAAACAAATAAAGACATTGAAGCCTGCAGGTAGACAATATCCTGATAAAACAAATCACATTGGCTACGCATGGCCTGTCTGCAAAGAACATGAAACTATCAATTTGGTCCAGCCAGCTTATGCTAACAAACTTGCAACATTGTAGAAAATATTCTGGACCCTCAGTTTTCTGCACCACAGTGCTCCAGACAGACACAGCTGTATTTGAGCAAGGGATGAGAAGTATTCAAGTAGGCCTATTTTATGACATTTCCACCTGATCAGAGCATGACATTTTTTTCCCCTTTCAAAGGGAGTGGTTATCGAAAGGGAGAGAGCTCTAAAATATATTTCCAATAGGCTACATTGAGGAACTATTGTCATTCAATGGATGTAAAAACAGAGTTAATTTACTTGCTATTTGAGGTGAAGAAAAAATGACTTGAGAAACTCCACGGCTAATTTTCGGTGGCGAGTTAAGAAAATCAGAAATACAATACTATCAGATCCCCATCAAATGGGCACATTTATAAGCCTACATTTGCGCGCAGGCCAGGTAGCCTTACTTCTATGCGTAATCAGATGTGCGTCCTCCTTACTCAACATCGACAGGAGCGCTCAAAACAAAAACACAACGAATAAATTGACAACTTGTAAATGGAATGAAATAAACCAAAACTTGTTTCTCACAAGTGTAGCCTAGGTTGTGCGCTCTGCAAACAATGTGTCCACTACAACAATGAGAACTGTAAAAGACTAATAACTCCCCCCACCACATTCTGATTTAGCATTTTTGTCCCCCCCAGTTATCATTGAATGTGATACAAAACGAGGCAACAGTGTGCTTTAGACCATGCAGACGCCTCAGTGGCCAGGGAGGTTGTTTGGAGTGTTTATCCGACTGGATCCCAAAAAATATCTATACACACAAAAGTTGACACACCTACTCATTCAAGGAATTTTTTATTTATTTTTTACTATTTTCTACATTGTAGAACAATAGTGAAGACATCAAAACTATGAAATAACACATATGGAATAATGTAGTAACCCCCCCAAAAAAGTGTTAAACAAATCAAACTATATTATATATTTGAGATTTTTCAAAGTAGCCACCCTTTGACTTGATGACAGCTTTGCACACTCTTGGCATTCTCTCAACCAGCTTCATGAGGTAGTCACCTGGAATGCTTTTAAAAAGTTACATTTGTGGAATTTCTTTCCTTCTTAATGCGTTTGAGCCAATCAGTTGTGTTGTGACAAGGTAGGGTTGGTATAGGGTAGGGTTGGTATAGTAACCACGGTTATGTGAGCCATTTGGATCACCCCAATAAACTCAAAGAAAATGTCCTCACTGTCAACTGCGTTTATTTTCAGCAAACTTAATGTGTAAATATTTGTATGAACATAAGATTCAACAACTGAGACAAACTGAACAAGTTCCACAGACATGTGACAAACAGAAATGGAGTAATGTGTCCCTGAACAAGGGGGGGGGGTCAAAATCAAAAGTATCTGGTGTGGCCACCAGCTGCATTAAGTACTGCAGTACATCTCCTTCTCATGGACTGCACCAGATTTGCCAGTTCTTGCTGGGAGATGTTATCCCACTCTTTCACCAAGGCACCTGCAAATTCCCGGACATTTCTGGGGGGAATGGCCCAAGCCCTCACCCTCCGATCCAACAGGTCCCAGACGTGCTCAATGGGATTGAGACCCGGGCTCTTCGCTGGCCATGGCAGAACACTGACATTCCTGTCTTGTAGGAAATCACGCACAGAACGAGCAGTATGGCTGGTGGCATTGTCATGCTGGAAGGTCATGTCAGGATGAGCCTGTAGGAAGGGTAACACATGAGGGAGGATGTCTTCCGTGTAATGCAGGGCGTTGAAATTGCCTACAATGACAACAAGTTTAGTCCGATGATGCTGTGACACACCGCCCCAGACCATGACGGACCCTCCACCTCGATCCCGCTCCAGAGTACAGGCCTCGCTGTAACGCTAATTCCTTCAACGATAAACACGAATCCAATCATCACCCCTGGTGAGACAAAACCGCGACTCGTCAGTGAAGAGCACTTTTTGCCATTCCTGTCTGGTCCAGCAACAGTGGGTTTGTGCCCATAGGCGACGTTGTTGCCTGTGATGTCTGGTGAGGGTTAGGGTCCAGCCACTCTCAGCCTATTGCGGACAATCTGAGCACTGATGGAGTGATTGTGCGTTCCTGGTGTAACTCGGGCAGTTGTTATTGCCATCCTGTACCTGTCCCGCAGCTGTGATGTTCGGCTGTACCGATCCTGTGCAGGTGTTGTTACACGTGGTCTGCCACTGCGAGAACGATCAGCTGTCCGTCCTTTCTCCCTGTAGTGCTGTTTTAGGCGTCTCACAGTACGGACAATGCAATTTATTGCCCTGGCCACATCTGCAGTCCTCATGCCTCCTTGCAGCATGCCTAAGGCACGTTCACGCAGATGAGCAGGGACCCTGCGCATCTTTCTTTGTGTGTTATTATATTATAATTAAATCTATGATTTGATAGAGCAGTCTGACTGAGCGGTGGTAGGCAGCAGCAGGCTCGTAAGCATTCATTCAAACAGCACTTTACTGCGTTTGCCAGCAGCTCTTTGCAATGCTTCAAGCATTGTGCTGTTTATGACTTCAAGCCTATCAACTCCCGAGATTAGGCTGGCAATACTAAAGTAACTATTAGAACATCCAATAGTCAAAGGTATATGAAATACAAATGGTATAGAGAGAAATAGTCCTATAATAACTACAACCTAAAACGTCTTACCTGGGAATATTGAAGACTCATGTTAAAAGGAACCTCCAGATTTCATATGTTCTGAGCAAGGAACTTAAACATTAGCTTTTTTACATGGCACACATTGCACTTTTAATTTCTTCTCCAACACTTTGTTTTTGCTTTATTTAAACCAAATTGAACATGTTTCATAATTTATTTTATTGATGTATTATATTAAGTTAAAATAAGTGTTCATTGTTCATTCAGTATTGTTGTAATTGTCATTATTACAAATATGTTGTTGTTTTTTTAACGGCAGATTATTCGGTATCCGTTTTTTTGGTCCTCCAATAATGGAAGCCCACCACGATACTCTTACATTCTGCAGGGGAAAGAACAAGAAAAAAATAAACTTTGTAGGGTAATTAGCAGAGGACCCATGTGGGAAAGTCAGTCGGCAAGTTGTTAAGCAATTCACACCACACACAGAACAAGCCAGTCAGCAAGTTGGGGAAGGTAAATATAGTTGTTGCAGCAAGAGCCACCAATATATTAAAGGATGCACACGGAGTTGTAGTGTAACGCTAACGAAACACAAGCACGACAAACCACGGGCGGAAGGTACAGATCAACCGTGCGCTGCGAGTGGAGCGCTCAAGAAGAGGGGCTGGCCATGTGAGTATACTTCCATGCAAGATATTACACTTCCCAGTGACTTACCAAGCGTACTTCAGAAAGTTTGTACCTCAAACCATACGGACGTCCGCCAAGAAAATGAAAGAGAACGTGTGCCATGGGATCTATATGCTGCCAAACATACCCTTGTAAAACGGACTATCCTGCCGATCCTCGACGATGTCATTTACAAAATAGCCTCCAACACTACTCAGCAAATTGGACGCAGTCTATCACAGTGCCATCCGTTTTGTCACCAAAGCCACATATACTACCCATCACTGCGACCTGTATGCACTCGTTGGCTGGCCCTTGATTCATATTCGTCGCCAAACCCACTGGCTCCAGGTCATCTACAAGTCTTTGCTCGGTAAAGCCCCGACTTATCTCAGCTCACTGGTCAACATAGCAGCACCCACCCCTAGCACACTCTCCAGCAGGTATATTTCACAAAGCCAATTCCTCCGTTGGCCGCCTTTCCTTCCAGTTCTCTGCTGCCAATGACTGGAACTAATTGCAAAAATCACAGAAGCTGGAGACTCATATCTCTGTACATAGCCCATCTGTAAATAGCCCATCCCCATTTTGTTTTTATTTATTTGCTCCTTTGCACCCCAGTATCTCTACTTGCACATTCATCTTCTGCACATCTATCACTCCAGTGTTTAATTGCTAAATTGTAATTACTTTGCCACTAACGCCTATTTATTGCCTTACCTCCCTAATCTTACCTCATTTGCACACACTGTGTTATTGACTGTACGTTTGTTTATTCTACGTGTAACTCTGATGTTGTGTCGCACTGCTTTGCTTTATCTTGGCCAGGTCGCAGTTGTAAATGAGAACTTGTTCTCAACTGGCCTACCTGGTTAAATAAAGGTGAAATAAAAAATTAAATATATAGGAGTTGACCCCAGCCGTGACACAGGTGTACACGGGAGTAAATCTGTAAATCCTCACCTCGGGTGTATCACTCCGCCGTGGAGTGATACCAATATATTGGAGTAATCCAACAGTGAAACATAAGTTCTGTATTTGGTAAAAGACCAAGTCCATATTATGGCAAGAACAGCTCAAATAAGCAAAGAGAAACGACAGTCCATTATTAATTTAAGACATGAAGGTCAGTCAATGCGGAACATTTCAAGAACTGTGCAGTCGCAAAAACCATCAAACGCTTTGATGAAACTTGCTCTAATGAGGACCGTAACCCTAACCCTAATGAAGACCGCCACAGGAAAGGAAGACCCAGAGTTACCACTGCTGCAGAGGATAAGTTCATTAGAGTTACCAGCCTCAGAAATTGCAGCCCAAATAGAGTTCAAGTAACAGACACATCAACATAAACTGTCCAGAGGAGACTGCGTGAAATCAGGCCTTCATGGTCAAATTGCTGAAAAGAAACCACTACTAAAAGGACACCAATAATAAGAAGAGACTTGCTTGGGGCAAGAAACATGAGCAATGGACATTAGACCGGTGGAAATCTGTCCTTTGGTCTGACGAGTCCAAATGTTAGATTTTTGGTTCCAACCGCCGTGTCATTGAGTCGCAGAGTAGGTGAACAAATGATCTCCACGTGTTGTTCCCACCGTGAATCACGGTGGAAGAGGTGTGAGAGTGCTTTGCTGGTGACACTGATTTATTTAGAATTCAAGGCACTCTTAACCTCTTTCAGCTAGGGGGCAGAATTTTTATGTTTGGAAAAATAACGTTCCCAAGGTAAACTGACTATTTCTCAGGTGCAGATGCTAGAATATGCATATAATTGACAGATTAGGATAGAAAACACTCTACAGTTTCCAAAACTGTCAAAACAGTGTCTGTGAATATAACAGAACTGATTTTGCAGGCGAAAACCTGAGGAAATCCAACCCGGAAGTGCTGCTTTTTATTTGGAAAAATCCCTGTTCCGTTGCCTGCCCCTCCATTTAAAAGGGGTATCAACCAGATTCCTTTTACAATGGCTTCCTCAGGCTGTGACCAGGCTTTAGACATAGTTTCAAGCTTTAATTTTGAAAAATGAGCGAGATTTTTCAAAACACGTCAGGTGTCCTTTGATTAGTTCCTGCTCGCGACAGATGTAGCTCGACATTTTCTTTCTCTGTAGTATTGAATAGGTTACCGTCCGGTTGAAATATTATCGATTATGTATGTTAAAAACAACCTGAGAATTGATTATAAAAAACCTTTGACATGTTTCTACGAACATTACGGATACTTTTTGGAATTTGTGTCTGCCCTTCAGGACCGGAACGAGCCTGTGGTTTTCTGAACATAACGCGCCAAACCAAATGGCGGTTTTTGGTTATAAAACTAATCTTTATCGAACAAAAATAACATTTATTGTGTAACTGGGCGTCTCGTGAGTACAAACATCCGAAGATTATCAAAGGTAAGCGATTAATTTTATTGCTTTTCTGACTTTCGTTACCAAGCTAATTTAAGGCTAGCTGTTCTTAGTGTTTTGTCTAGTGATTGATAAACTCACAAACGCTTGGATTGCTTTCGCTGTAAAGCATATTTTCAAAATATGACACGATAGGTGGATTAACAACAAGCTAAGCTGTGTTTTGGTATATTTCACTTGTGATTTCATGATTATAAATATATTTTTTATTTTTTATTTGGCGCTCTGCAGTTTAGCGGTTGTTGTTGATAAATGATCCCGGTAACGGGATCCGTGCATCAAGAAGTTTTAAACAGCATGGCTACCATAGCATTCTATAGCGAAACACCATTCCAACTGGTTTGCGCTTAGTGGGACTATCATTTGATTTTCAACCGGATAATGACCCAACACACCTCCAGGCTGTGTAAGAACTATTTGACCTAGAAGGAGAGTGATGGAGTGCTGCATCAGATGACCTGGCCTCTCAATCACCCGACCTCAACCCAATTGTGCTGGTTTGGGATGAGTTGGACCGCAAAGTGAAGTAAAAGCAGCCCAAAAGTGCTCAGCATAAGTGGGAACTCCTTCAAGAATGTTGGGAAAGTATTCCAGGTGAAGTAAGTGTATGTATATTAGTGATGCACCGATATGACATTTTTTGCTGATACCGATATTTTCCTTGCCCCCCCCAAAATTATACCGATAACCAATATTTAACATTTTTGCGACCTTTTAAGCATTCTAGTACAATTAAATAGTTAACACACACACAGGCGCAGCGGTCTAAGGCACTACATCTCAGTGAAAGAGGTGTCATTACAGTCCCTGGTTCGAATCCAGGCTGTATCACATCTGGACGTGATTGGGAGTCCTATAGGGCGGCGCACAATTTGCCCAGCGTCGTCGGGGCCTTCATTGTAAATAAGAATTTGTTCTTAACCGACTTGCCTAGTTAAATAAAGGTTACACACACACTACCAGTAAAACATAATCAAAACCCATCTTTCACTAACTTGCTCTGCTGTTTCGTTGTTCATATGTTCAGTCGTTTAATTCTTAACCAGGATTTCTTTGGAACGCCGTTTGGATCTTTGCATGTCAACAAAGACACACATCAAATAACATAATGTGACGTGTCAAAAAAGTTTCTTGACCGATCAGGACCTGAATATGACTGCAAGTCACATAATACCAGTAAAACATACTGTTAGACTTCAGTGTGGCTTTTGACATTATTGATCATAGTCTGCTGCTGGAAAAAATGTATGTGTTATGGCTTTACACCCCCTGCTATAATGTGAATAAATAGTTACATGTCTAACAGAACACAGAGGGTGTCCTTTAATGGAAGTCTATCAAATATAATCCTGTTCGAATCAGGAATTCCCCCGGGTTGCTGTGTAGGCCTCTTGCTTTTTACTAACGACATACCACTGACTGAGTAAAGCCAGAGTGTCTATGTATGCAGATGACTCAACACTATACACGTCAGCTACTACAGCGACTGAAATGACTGCAACACCCAACAAAGAGCTGCAGTTAGTTTCAGAGTGGGTGGCAAGGAACAAGTTAGCCATAAATATTTATACAATGCTTTTAGTTGTAACAAAACACTCGCTAAACCTTAACCCTCAACTAAATCTTGTAATAAATAAAATGTGGAAATTGAGCAAGTTGAAATGACTAAACTGCTTGGAGTAACACTAGATTGTAAACTGTCACAGTCAAAACATATTGATGCAGTAGTAGCTAAGATGGGGAGAAGTCTGTCTATAATAAAGCGATGCTCTGCCTTCTTAACAAAGCTATCATCAAGGCAGGTCCTACAGGCCCTAGTTGTCGCACCTTGACTACTGTTCAGTCGTGTGGTCAGGTGCCACAAAAAAAAGACTAAGGAAAATTGCAATTGGCTCAGAACAGGGCAGCACGGCTGGCCCTTGGACGTACACAGAGAGCTAATATTAATAATATACATGTACATTTCTCCTGGCTGAAAGTGGAGGAGAGATTGACTTCATCACTACTTTTATTTATGAGAGGTATTGACATGTTGAATGCACCGAGCTGTCTGTCTAAACTACTGGCACAAGGCTCGGACACCCATGCATACCCCACAAGACATGCCACAAGAGGTCTCTTCACAGTCCCCAAGTCCAGAACAGACTATGGGAGGCACACACTACTATATAGAGCCATGACTACATGGAACTCTATTCCAGATTAAGTAACTGACACAAGCAGTAAAATTAGATTTAAAAAAACACCTTATGGAACAGCATGGACTGTGAAGCAACACAAACATTGGCACAGACATGCGCACACACACACACGGATTTAGTACTGTAGATATGTGGTAGTGGTGGAGTAGGGGCCTGAGGGCACAGTGTTGTGAAATCTGTGAATGTAGGCAGCAGCTAATGGGGGATCTATAATAAATACAAATAGTTTAACGCGATTCATACATTTTCTTACGTAGTTATTACACAGCCACTCGTATTTCATATGTCACAATGATTCATCGATACGTTTGCTATGATGCTGGTAAAGTTCTCTCGCACCTACAGTGCTGGTCATAAAGAAAGCTAGCTAGCTCATGGATGCAAACAATGTTCTTCCACAAAAACATAGCAAAACAACATAATCTGTTTCAGTAGCTATAGTTACCTAGCTAACTACATAGCTTGGTGTCATCTAAAATAACCCTAATTTATAAGACAGTTCTTATTTGATGAATGGTGGTCGGACCCATCTATATGAAGCTTGCCACAAGTATTAGCCACAATAGTGGACTTTTCGGTTAGCCTTCAAAATAAAAGTATGGCATAATTCTACTATTTGTAATAATTTGCGTCACTGTCAATGACATACTTTTATTTTGAAGGCAAACCGCAAAATCCACTGTTGTGTCTAATCCTTATTGTGGCTAGCTTCACAATACATAACCCGGTCCGGTCGAGCCTCACTAGCCAGATGAAGCAAGCTGGCTGCTTATAACTTTAACTTTGGGCAACGGGTTTAAGTAGCTGGCTAGCTGTTCAATTTCAATAGGCTAACAACAAGTAGAAACCAAGCTAATATTTACTCACAAGGATTCCTAAATCATTGCTAAGTATAATGAAAATGACTGCAGTTTCTACTGGTCATTGTTTTCAGGCTGGTTGTACTGGTGCTAGCTAGGTACCAAGCTAAAGCTAGCTACCCCAGAAGTTGCGGTCGAACAAATAATGCTTTATTACCAACGCAGTATTGTAAACACATCGTCCGTGGCTGTTTGCAGACATTTTTGTACAGCTTTTACAGTGCTACTGTATCATTTGACACGAAAGACCCAAACGGCATTCCATAGTATGTATGTCGTGAAGCTAATAGCAGTGCCGCTATTACTGTGTAACTCTGGTAAGGCAACATCTGAAAAATAGTGCACTTGGTAGTGTATACCGGTCCTCGACCAGTCGGCGAAAGACAACATCACCCACGACAGAGAACGGTTGACTGTCAAGGGCAATAAATCCCATTATCTTGGCGTTAATGGACTTCGCCTTTGAGTTGCCTCGCTGAAATGTTCTTACTCTTTGAAATGACTGCTCAACGTGTTGACTGCTCGATCCACACAGCAAACATCATGGGCTAGGCTAGGAATGCAGTGTTGCACGTGTACATCATGTACCTACGTTATATAGGTATGCACTGTAGCTTTGACATCGGTTTTTAACATCGGTCCGATACCGATGTTGGCATTTTTAGCTAATGTCGGCCGATTCCGATATGTTCACCGATATATCGTGCATCCCTAATAAATAAAATATACACACTTTTGTACTTATATAAAAAATGTGTCGTACAGATCAGGGACCCATGATGAAATTCCATTACCACAAATTCCATTACTGTAGTTCAATAATCAAGAGAGATCAAGAGAGAGTCAATGTGTCATGTCATAGCCGACACCCCATTCTTACTGCAGACATTGAAACTTAACCGCTAAATATCTACTACGAATTATTAAAAGATGTTACTTTTTTTTTTTACGTGGACACAAAATGTATTTGACCGAAATTCCAGTAAATGTTTAACATTTTCAATTTAAAAAAAATGGTTAAGTGTACTTCTGCATAGAGTTGAACTTTTAAATCAATGTTTGTTTGGCACACATTTTAAGTAAAAAATAAATAAAAAACGGAGTCTCAGAGCAATTACGCTACCATGGAATTGCCCCCCTTCAACCTTGTGTCAGTGCGCTTGTGAGGGAATAGTAGCTCAGACTGTTCCAGTGCTGTGATGAACAGAACACACTGTTCCCTCTCCTTCCCCCTCTCCTCGCACTACCATCTCTCCCAGACCAAAACACCACCTGACTGTCCAACCACTACCTCGTTTTCCCTCTTACATAGACAACGCGTGTGCCTCCGTCAGCTGCGTCACTGCTTTCTGAGGGGGTTTTGCATGGAGACAGAACAGCTACGTGTGTCAGAGGGAGTCCCACCCACATTTCTGACTCACTGACCGAGCCGCACACACAGGTTTCAATATCTATAATATCCTGTCTATGTCACTCAGTGAGAGTAGAGCTACTAGCAGCAGTAAGTCCTCCATACACAATTCATTCACTTGTCAGGAGAATTTAAAATTGTGTATCTTAATAATGTCATTACGTATCTATGTGTATGCAGCCGGTGGAAAGGCAATCAGAAATGACCTCAGAACACTGTCAGGAACCTGGTTAGCAAGATTTACCACCCAAAACCACTCCCTTACCCGGGATAAATAACTGAGAAAAATCGGTCAATTCTAATAAATTATGTGAACAGCATGAGGTCAAATGGAATGGAAAAGTTATTGTATGCAATGTTTAAATGTAGCTTTTCTTCTGCCTTCTCTCTACGTGATGAATCATCAACACTCAGGGTGGGGACAGACAGCCCATCTCAGTATGGAGCACAGTTCACAATTCATGTAGACCCATCATCTCATCATGGTAACTTTGTGACAGTTAGGCCTATGCTACTGTCATGACTAGAGGTCGACCGATTATGATTTTTCAACGCCGATACTGATACCGATTATTGGAGGACCAAAAAAGCCGATACCGATTAAATCGGCCGATCAATTTTTCAGTTTTTTTTGTTGTAGTAATGACAATTACAACAATACTGAATGAACACTTATTTTAACTTAATATAATACATCAATAAAATCAATTTAGCCTCAAATAAATAATGAAACATGTTCAATTGGGTTTAAATAATGCAAAAACAAAGTGTTGGTGAAGAAAGTAAAAGTGCAATATGTGCCATGTAAGAAAGCTAACGTTTAAGTTCCTTGCTCAGAACATGAGAACATATGAAAGCTGGTGGTTCCTTTTAACATGAGTCTTCAATATTCCCAGGTAGGAAGTTTTAGGTTGTAGTTATTATAGGAATTATAGGACTATTTCTCTCTATACCATTTGTATTTCATATACCTTTGACTATTGGATGTTCTTATAGGCACTTTAGTATTGCCAGTGTAACAGTATAGCTTCCGTCCCTCTCCTCGCTCCTACCTGGGCTCGAACCAAGAACACATCGACAACAGCCACCCTCGAAGCAGCGTTACCCATGCAGAGCAAGGGGAACAACTTCTCCAAGTCTCAGAGCGAGTGACGTTTGAAACGCTATTAGCGCGCACCCCGCTAACTAGCTAGCCATTTCACATCGGTTACACCAGCCTAA